>NC_137285.1:145078653-145719423 GCF_054371585.1 Giraffa tippelskirchi
TCCTGCCTGAGAAGAGGACACTGCTGTGTGCTGGGGTCCCAGGAAAGGAGCTGGGGACATGTGGGCTGGTTCCTGCCCTCCTCCAGCAAGTTTGGGTTCCCTCTTCAACATGCTGGATGGTTCTTCTCTGGGGTAAGCACCAATGCTTGTTCTGGTTTATCACCTGCCCATTTGTCTTATAATGAGTTTATTTTTATAGTGAAATAGGATCTCCTAACTTAGGACTATTTTTCAAAAGTATGACGAGTTTAAAGCTTACAGCAAATTTAGCAATCATCTCATTCATAGCTTCCCAGATTAATCCATTGCAAATTATATACTTTAAGATCTTAGAGATGATTTTCCACAAAAGAAGGAGGAGGATGTTCTATGGTCAATAAGTTTGGAAATGTCAGATTGAAGAAAATTGAAGAGGCTAGGCCTCTTAACACCATTATCTGCATTTGAATTGCAAAGAGGGGGCTACAGGCAAAATTACTTATTTGACCTGGGAAATTTTTCCTGTCAGTTTCACTATCTTCTTGACCCATGGTGTTCCAAAGGAAACTGGTCCAGTTCAGTCCTCTTCACAGATGCAAGATCTGAGCCTAACAGCAGGGAATAATTTGCTCAAGATTTTCTGTTCATGGGTGGCCAATTCTGGACTTCTGACCCTCAATCTGGGACTCTCTCAATGAAATTGACCATCCTTTCTGAGCCAGAGTGAGATAAATGGTAGACAGAGTTGACATCCTTGGTTTTATGTGAACTAAATAGAAAATCAGGATGACTTTTCAAAATAGAGCAATTCAGAGAAGAAAGGAGGGATCTGCTAGGTTGGATGGTGGGGGTGGGGGCCATGGGTTCACCTCCTCTCTGTGTCAACTCCCCCATCTCAAGAACCCTTTGTGATGGCACAATAGTTCTGTGATGCAGGCCTAGAACTCAGCTCTCCAGTGCATTCTCAGGGCCCAGCTGCCTGAGGCTGGTGAAAGGCTCTTCTGAGCAGGCTAGTGTCCCATGGCTGAGCCCAAGCCTGGCTTCTTGGAGAATTGATTCTATCTTCTACTTCCTGTGTGGTGGGGGTTCCTCCATCTGTTTCTCTGCTTTCTATAAAGGAATCAATCTTTACTATATTGAAGAAAAATGGAGGTACAGGTCAGATAAGGAAAGCCTACTTTCCAGGGAACAGATTGGGAAGGGCAGAGATTAGAGGAGGGACTAGGGCTCTCCCATCCATGGCTCACACGCTGAGTGTGGCAGGGAGCCTCGGCAACAACTCAGGTGGGATGATTCAGTAGCCATGGATTGGATTCTTAAGAGTCTGGAATAGAGTCCCCTGGTCATCAGTGAACCTTGTGCATCGATTGATTTTCTTCTCAGTATCTCTAGATGCAGTCTTTCCTGTTGGGGTTGATCTGGAGAGCAGTCTTTAGCTTTGAAAAGTCTCCGATCAGACCTCTAGCAAAGTCCGGGAGAGATGGCTCACAGGAGAAGAATCTGGAGACCATCTGTGCTGTCCAAGCAGGGGACTGCGGAGTGGAGGTGGGCAGTGCGTCTCGCCACTGGGTGGTGCTGTGAGCTGCCGCGGTTGAGTCTGGAGGACACGTCTCAGACGTCTTCTCCTTCCGGGATGACTTCCGGTCTGCATCACGGGAGAGTCCTCCAGTGAACATGACTCAGCACTGCACCCAAGGGCCTCATTATCACCTCGTGGTCACTGATCATCTTAGCCTGTATGCCAATTTCTGGGGCTCTCCGGGTCTAATCGAAAGGAACATTCTTCTGGGCCTCCTATAAGACTCCTTTGCTCCTGCAGCTTCATCAGCTTGCCTGGAAGAAGCCAAGGTGGCCCGGGGGCCCCTTTCTCTTAGGGAAAGGTGGGTCATCGCTCCACCTTCTTTCCTGATCCGATCTTCCCAGCAGATGACAGGGAAGGAGAACCTCTAGAGAAGGGGATGTGGAAGACAGCCTTAGGATGAGGCCTAGAAGGGCCCTGAGAAGTCAGGGATATAACTCCTGACAAGCCTTCCTTGTCCCCATTCCGGCCACACAGCTGTGTATCCATCCCGCAGCCCCGGGACAAGCCCCCTTGTGAGGGCAGATTTCTGCAACAGTTGCGGCAAGATCACTGTTGTGGGGCATGTGACGGGGGGTCCCGCTGCCCTCTGGGGGCCCCGTGATGGAGCTACTCCCACTATGTGCCAGCTCCTCCGCGTTTGCCTTCGCCAACACTGGCTTCGTCATCCTCAGCCTCCATTTTCTCCTGGGGCCCGAGGAGCCCTTCCCGTAGCCTTTGTTCTCACCCAAAGTCCTCATTCACTCACTGGCTCCTCTCTTCCACCAGCACCCTTCTACCTCTGGACCCCACATTCTTCACCTCTACACTTTGACTTTGTTGTCAAAAGCCAACCGCAGGCGCACACTTGGCCCCTTGAGCTTAAGCCCCGCCCAGCCCCTCCCCTTCTCAGTTGATCCCCCAACCTCACTCAGGAGGGTCTCAACCTCTCACCAAATCCCGCATAGAGCTGACTGTTTTTCATTTGCCTGTCATCACCCACCACCAACTTTCTCCCCCACTGCCAGGCCCCACTTTAAGTCACTCGGGCTAATCTGATGCCATCTTCTCTGTCCCAACAATCCCAAGCAGGGACCACTCATGTCTTTTGTTATTAGCTTTATTTTATGATTTTCTCTAGTCTTGATGTTCTAGTATCTTGAATCCTCAGTGGCCAGGAAGAAATTACCCCTCCAAAGGGTGACCAGTTCTTAGACACAGCAAATGACTTGCCTGTCAGGGTCACGGTTCTTGCATTTGCACCTGTTCAAATGTCTTATTCTTTAAATACTTTTTCATAATACAGTCACTGAGAAAAAGACAAAAAAACAAAAAAACTAAAAACACTCATGGGCTTGTCAAAGTGAGAGGATCCAGTGGACCCAACCCCAAGATGGGCTTACCCAGTATGTCTTCTCCTCTCTGAAACTTTGCACAGCTGTAGAAATGGGTAGGGTTGCACAAGAAACATGAGAACACTTTGTTGACAGTGAGAAATTTAGAGTATGCAATACTTCTTGGAATTCAATGTTAATAATATCGAGTTGACACAAGAGTTAGCAAATTTACTTAACTTGGTCATAGTTTTGAAACCAATAAGCTTTTGTTTCAAAGCCATATCATTCCTCTAAAAGATGTGAACCAGTTGTGTCAACATTAGTCAGTTCAGTTTAGTCGCTCAGTCATGTCCAACTCTTGGCGACCCCATGGACTGCAGGATGCCAGGCTTCCCTGTCCATCACCAACTCCCGGAGTTTGCTCAAACTCATGTCCACTGAGTCGGTGATGCCATCCAAGCATCTCATCCTCTGTCGTCCCCTTCTCCTCCCGCCTTCAATCTTTCCCAGCATCAGGGTCTTTTCCAATGAGTCGGTTCTTTGCATCAGGTGGCCAAAGTATTGGAGTTTCAGCTTCAGCATCAGTCCTTCCAATAAATATTCAGGACTGATTTCCTTTAGGATGGACTGGTTGGATCTCCTTGCTGTCCAAGGGCCTCACAAGAGTCTTCTGCATATAACAAGGGAAAAATCTTTGAAGTACTAGTTTCAATTATTGAGAAAAAAATTTTGGTGGTAAAATAAATATAATGGAACTTACCATTCTAACCATTTAAAAAGTACACAGTTGGGTGGCATTAAGTACATTCATAATGTGGTACAAACTTCACCACAACTTGGTTCTAGAACTTATTTCTATTTTCCCTGGAAGGAAACCTCACATCCATTAAGCAGTGACCCCCATTACTCCCACCTCTGCAACCCAGCATCTGGCACCTACTCATCTGTTTTCTGTCTCTAGAGACTTTCTTATTCTGGAATATTTCATATAAGTGGAATTATCAATTGTTCGACTCTTTTGTGTTTGGCTTCTTTGACTTAGCTTAATGCTTTCAATGTTATTCCATGTTGCCCCCCACTCCCCGTATTAGCACTTCATTCCTTTTTATGGGTGAACAATTTTCCGTTGTTTGGACGGCCTACATTTCTATTCACTCATCAAGATATTTGGGTGGTTTCCACCTATTTGCTATTGTGAGTAACACTGCTATGAAATTTGTATACAGATTTTGTTTGAACACCTGTGCTGAAGAGGCCATTTTTTCTCCCATTAAATAGTCTTGGCACTCTCGTGGAAAATCAGTTTACCATATATGTATTAGTTTATTTCTAGACTCCAAATTCTATCTCATTAATCTGTATGTCTATCCTTATGTAAGTACCACACTGCTTTTCGTCTTATAATTCTGCAGTAAGTTTTGAAATCAGGAAGTGTGAGTCCTCCAGCTCCTTTTTTTTTTTTTTAATATGACTGGGGGCACTTGCAAGGCCATATGAATTTTAGGATAAGTTTTCCCATTTCTTCCAAAAATGCACCTGGGAGTTTGAAAGGGATTTCAGTGAATCTGTAGATCACTTGGGATGATTTCTATCTTAATGATATTAATTCTTTTAATCCATAGACACATATTGTTTTTCCATTTATTTATATTTCCTTTAATATCTTTCAGCAATTTTTTTTCATTTTTGATGTTTAAATCTTCCCCAAAACAGATGAGGGAACATTTTAACTCATAACATGAGGCCAACATTATCCTGATATCAAAGCAATCAAATGCATCACAATAAAAAAAAAACCTACAGATCAATATCCCTATGAATAGAGATGCAAAATTCTCAACAAAATAGCAAACCAAATCCAATAGCATAATAAAAGGACTACTTATCATGACCAAATGAGATTTATCCCAGAAATTCCAAGGTGATTTAACATATTAAAATCAATATGATACACCATATTGATAGAATAAAGAAAACAACTACATGAATTAATGCCAAAAAGCATTTGATAACATCCATCACAAAATGCCAAAGAATATTCAAATTACTGTACAATTACACTCATTTCACATACTAGCAAGATTATGCTCAAAATCCTTCAAGCTAGGCTTCAACGTTATGTGAACCAAGAACTTCCAGATGTACAAGATGGATTTAGAAAAGGCAGAGGAACCAGAGATCAAATTGCCAACATACGCTGGATCATAGAAAAAGCAAAGGAGTTCCAAGAAAAAATCTATTTCTGCTTCATTGACTACACTAAAGCCTTTGTCTGTGTGGATCACAACAAACTGTGGAATATTCTTAAAGAGATGGGAATAACAGACCACATTACCTGCCTCCTGAGAACCTGTATGCAGGACAAGATGGGTTCAAAATTGGGAAAGGAGTACATCAAGGCTATATATTGTCACCCTGCATATTTAACTTATATGCAAACTACATCATATGAAATGCTGGGCTGGATGACTCACAAGCTGGAATCTAGGTTGCTGGGAGAAATAACAACAACCTCAGATATGCAGATGATACCTCTCTAATGGCAGAAGGCAAAGAGGAACTAAAGAGTCTCTTGATGGAGGTGAAAGAAGAGAGAGAAAAATCTGACTTAATACTCAACATTCAAAAGCTAAGATCATGGCATTCGGTCCCATCACTTCATGGCAAATAGATGGGGAAAAAGGAAAAGTGGAAACAGTGTCAAATTTCATACTTTTGGGCTCCAAAATCAATGCAGTGACATCAGTCAGGAAATTAAAAGACATTTGCTCCTTGGAATAAAAGCTATGACAACCCTAGACAGTGCATTAAAAAGCAGAGGCATCACATTGCCAACCGAGGTCTGTATAGTCAAAGCTACGGTTTTTCCAGTAGCCATGTATGGTGTGAGAGTTGGACCATACATGAAGAAAACTGAGCTCCGAAGAATTGATACTTTCAAAACTGTGGTACTGGAGAAGACTTTTAGAGTCCCTTGGACTGCAAGGAGATCAAACCAGTCAATCCTAAAGGAAATCAACCTTGAATATTCCTTGGAAGGACTGATGCTGAAGCTGAAGGTCCAATACTTTGGCCACCTGATGGGAACAGCTGACTCATTGGAAAAGATCCTGATGCTGGGAAAGATTGAGGGCAGGAGGAGAAGGGAACAACAGAGGATGAGATGGTTGGATGGCATCACTGACTCAATGGACATGAGTTTGAGCAAGCTCAGGGAGATAATGAGGGACAGGAAAGCTTGGAATGCTACAGTTCATGGGGTTGCAAAGAATCGGACACGACTGAGCAACTGAACAACGATACAACTTCCATAATAAAACACCCAAGAACCAGCAATAAAACTCCTCAACCTAATAAAGAGCATTTATGAAAAACCCACAGCTAACATCATAATCAGTAGTGAAAGACTGAACGTTTTCCCCCTAAGATCAGATACAAGGAAAGATGCCTGCTTTCACCAGTTTTTCAGTATTGTAGTGGAAATTCTAGCCAGAACAATTCTACAAGAAAAATAAATAAAAGTCACTCTAATTGAAAACAGAGAAATAAAAATTACCTGTATTCTTTTGGGGAAGGTCTGTTAGTAGCAGAGAACATCATGAGAAACGCTGGGCTGGAGGAAGCACAAGCTGGAATCAAGATTGCTGGGAGAAATACCAATAACCTCAGATATGCAGATGGCACCACCCTTATGGCAGAAAGTGGTGAAGACCTGAAGAGCCTCTTGATGAAAGTGAAAGAGGAGAGTGAAAAAGTTGGCTTAAAGCTCAACATTCAGAAAACTAAGATCATGGCATCCGGTCCCATCACTTCATGGCAGATAGATGGGGAAACAGTGGAAACAGTGGCAGACTTTGTTTTTCTGGGCTCCAAAATCACTGCAGATGGTGATTGCAGCCATGAAATTAAAAGACGCTTACTCCTTGGAAGGAAAGTTATGACCAACCGAGACAGCATATTAAAAAGCAGAGACATTACTTTGTCAACAAAGGTCCGTCTAGTCAAGGCTATGGTTTTTCCAGTGGTCATGTATGGATGTGAGAGTTGGACTATAAAGAAAGCTGAGCACCAAAGTATTGATGCTTTTGAACTGTGGTGTTGGAGAAGATGCTTGAGAGTCCCTTGGCAGGAGGGTGATCTGTGCCTCTCAACTTTAAAAGAAAATAATTACACTGGGGCAAAAGGGCAGTTTTCCAGAAAAGAGAGCAACCACAGTCATTCTGAACCCAGGGAACACAAGAAACACTACTAAAATTATATTTGCCTCTTAACTCAAGAGTCTCCCTTCATCCCAGTGAGCAAACAGCTTCTTCTAAAATGCAGCCCAGATAAGCTGAGCTTGGCCTCCGAGGGGTGAGGATCCCAGAAGCTGGTGTGGTAAGGAGGGGGGGGTGGACTCTACTCTCTATTGAGCACGTTCGTGCAGGGCTGGGGACACTGGGTAAATGTGCTCCACCAGCCTGGTGACAGTGACACTATACTGACATCATCGCCACCTGAACAGCACCCTGGTAAGGACCTCAACCACTAGTAATTGCTGGGGGTGGGGCGGGGCGGGGCGGGGCGGGGGGAGTCTCCAGGGGTAGAAACAAGGTCACACAATGGACACAAAACATTATGACTCTGATATCACCTCCAGAAGGTGCTTCATGGGCTCTCAGCTGGCACAGAGGCCTCCCCCTGTGCATCCCACATACTGTGGGGGCCTCCCTTCGGCTTCATGTCCAGCCCAGACACAAGTCTAGCTCAGAGCTCAAGTCCTCGTACTGTCCTGGGTCTTTCTAGCACCCCAAAAGTGCCCTGTCACCCATTTTTCTTTGTCTTGGTAGTGGTGGGAAAAGCAATCAGCACCCTTTAGTGCCACCTGTGCATCCACACCTCACTGAGTCCCTAAGGGGTATTTCCTCCTATGACCCCATTTGAAAGCTGAGAACACTGAGGTTCCAGTCATGTGGCCTAGCAGGGTTGAAACCAGTAGAGCTACCCTTTCTCTTTCCACCTCCACAGACCTCTCTGCCCTCCTCAGCCCCTGGCCCATTCTTTTTTCTCTATTTTTCCTTCAACAAGACAAACCCCTGACAGTTGAACACACCCGATGATCCAACCAGTCCATCCTAAAGGAAATCAGTCCTGAATACTCATTGGAAGGACTGATCCAACACTTTGGCCACCTGATGCGAAGAACTGACTCATATGAAAACACCTTGATGCTGGGAAAGATTGAAGGTGGGAGGAGAAGGGGACAACAGAGGATGAGATGGTTGGATGGTATCACCGACTCAGTGGACATGAGTTTGAGTAAACTCCAGGAGTTGGTGATGGACAGGGAGGCCTGGCGTGCTGCGATTCATGGGGTCACAAAGAGTCAGACACGGCTGAGGGACTGAACTGAACTGAACTGAACTGACCTGGCTCAGCCACGGAACTGACTCTAAGGGTAAAACCAGTGTCCTTTCTTTTCAGTGAAGTCTACCTTGACCTTTCAACCTGATGCCTGACATTACCTAATGAGGCCAAGCTGGCTTTGGCTTGAAACCAAACAAGATGATGCTACATCCTGACTGCTTTGTCAATTGTTTCTCCCCATTCTGCATGTGGGCTGTTTTATAACCTGCACTCCTCAGACTCTGATCAGTGACCACCTTAAGCCTGATCTTAATGAGGCAAAATGTAGACTTTGTGATAATCGGTGATTTCTGCCAAAAACCTGTCTATGACAGAGAATTGGGGGAATATGAAAACAGAAACAAGTTTGGTCAAGTTGGGAAATGCAGCGTGGCAAGTCAGACTGGCAGCGCTAGAGGCCTGAGGGAGAGGGTGACCGATATTTCTACAGTTGGGTTTCTGTTCTTGGGCTGGACGTGTTTCCACAGTTTAACCGCAGACACAGCCTCTAGATGCATGACAGTAATAGCTCCTATCAGTTGAATTCTTAACAATGTTCCTGCCTTTGTGTTGAGCACATAACATGTATTTGTTGTTTGATTGTAGTGGGGTGAATGGAGGACCCCTCCAACCACATGTCCACATCCTAATCTCCAGAACCCGTGAATAGGACTAAATTTGGAAAAAGGACCTTTGCAGACATAATGAAGTTAAGGATCTCAGGATCGTCTCTGATTAACCAAGTGGGCCCTATGTCCAATGCCAAGAATCTTTATAGAAGACCCAGAGAGAGACAGGTGAGGAAGCCCAGGAGAAGACAGGGGCAGAGAGTGGAGTGAGACAGCCACAAGCCAAGGAAAACCCAGACTCACCAGGAGCTGGGAGACAAGGACTTTCCCCCTAGAGCCTTCGGAAGGAGCACGGCCATGCTGATGCCCTTATTTTGGATTTCTGGCCTCCAGAACTGTGAGAGAATACTTTTCTGTTATAAGCCACCCAGCTTATAGCAATTTGTGATGGCAGCTCTAGGAAATGATGATTCCTTCAACCGCCCTGGAAAATGGGCATGTCAGTGCCCAAGGTCACAACCTGACTCCTGTGGGATACCATTTACTTCCATCAGAAAAATGAGGATGTTGTAATAAAAGGGTGAAACGTATTCCCCTAAGTTTCCCATAAATGTGTGAAGAAATTGAGGTTATAGCCACAGAGGCTATAAGAGGCTTTAGCAACATGGCCTCTTGCTGCCCTCTAGTGGTCAAGATGATGAATGTCACCACATTGTTTCCGTTTGTCTTGTTTCTAGCTCCACCTGTGTGTGTGTGTGTGTGTGTGTGTGTGCGCGCGCGCGCTAGTCTCTCTCGTGTCCGAGTCTTTGAGACTCCATGGACTGTAAGCCCACCAGACTCTTCTGTCCATGGACTTCTCCAGGCAAGAATACTGGAATGTATAGCCATTCCCTTTTCCAGGGAACCTTCCCCACCCAGGGATCAAACCCATGTCTACTGCATTGTAGGCGGGTTCTTTACCATCTGAGCCACCAGGGAAGCCCAGCTCCACTGAGAACCAGTGAAAAGCTGTGCACTTTAGCAGAATAAAACTTAAGAGATGCCTCCGTGTGCTCTACCAGGGTTCGCCTACACATATTACACTGAAGAAGAGAGATTATGTCCTCTTCATCAGGGCACACCCAGCCACCCAGCACTGAGCCCCGAAGCAGGAGAGGAGGCGAGGTGCGGCAGGAAGGGCTGGTGGGGCCGGTCCCCCGCCTGCTCCTGGATGAACCTGGGCGTGGCGCAGCCGTCTTGGAGCCGCCCATTCCTCGTCTGTGAAATGAGCATAAAACCTGCCTCACACTATGATATTAAATGGTGTAAAGTGCCCGGCATGCGGCAGGCCCTCAACAAAGGTTAATACTCGATGCATTTTGTGTGAAAGAAATGCAATCACCTACATAAAGGACAGGGCCTTCCTTCGTGGCTTAGTGGTAAAGAATTCACCTGCCAATGCAGGAGAACGCATGCTCAATCCCTGGGTCAGGGAGATACCCTAGAGAAAGAAATGGCAACCCACTCCAGTATTCTTGCCTGGGAAATCCCATGCACAGAGGAGCCTAGTGGGCTATGGTCCACAGAGTCACAAAAGAGTCGAACGTGATTTAGCAACTAAACAACCACAACACAAAACAAAATGTCACAGCCTAGAAGAGAGCCATAAGTGGTGTGTGAATGAGAAGGAAGCAGGAGGGTATTCTAGGGGAAATCCTGGTCTTGTCAGAGCTTTGGGACCTGATTTATTAGCCCTGACACACACTCACTCTGTGTCACTTCTCTGGACCTCAGCTTTGTCATCTGTGGAATGGGAAGTTGAAGAACAGAATCCAGCAACTGGAAACCCGTGGACAGTGACTTAACCCCGTGACCAAATCTGTCTTGCCACTCGTTTTCATGCAGCCCATGAGCTAAAAATGATTTTTACAGTTTCAATGGCTGAAAAACAATCAAAAGAAGAAATGTTTTATGACATGTGAAAAAATATGAAATTCAAATATGTGTCTGCAAATCAAGTTCTATTGGAATCTAGCCAAGCTCATTTTTTATGTATCGTCCATGGTTCCTTTCTTGCTAAAACAGCAGAAATGAGGCATTGGCTTGGAAAGCTGAAAATATCTGACCCTTTACAGAAAAAGTTAGCCAACCTCCAACGTAACCAATAAAGCTATTTGAAGCTCAAAGTGACGGCATTCTGGGTCTACATCTCAGCAGTTCTCTTGACCTTTCCTTCTGGTCTCTGGTCTCCTTCTGGCCTCAGTTCCATGAATCACCAGCTACATTCACTACAATAAGTAAGGAGCAGGGAGAAAAGCTCTCCTGCCACGGCACTTTTATCCAGGAAGAGAATACGTCCCAGAAACTGTGTGTGTGGAGGGGGGCGAGGGGGGTGTTAGTTACTTAGTCGTGTCCATTTCTTTTTGACCCCATGGACTATAGACTGCCAAGCTCCCCTGTCCTTGGGATTCTCCAGGCAAGAATACTGGAGTGGGTAGCCATTTCCTTTTCCAGAGGAACTTCCTGACCCAGGGATTGAACCCAGGTCTCCTGCATTACAGGCAGATTCTTTACCCTCTGAGCCACCAGGGAAGCCCCTCCCAGAAGCCCTACCAGTTGTTACAAGAGGGCAAGAGCGCGGAAGAGCAGAGGGACTAACTGCATGAGCTGAACTTAGAGGATGAAGACGGTGAGATGTGGACAGACTCCGGATACCTCCTGGGGGAATTTCTGCTGGACTGATTGGGTAGGGGCGGAAGGCAGAGAAAATGGGGACCAAGGGTGATACCCACATATTTGGCTTAAATCCCTGGGAAGCTCCTGGGATGATTGGACAAGTTTTACAGAAAAGGTAACTTTTAGGAATGAATCCAAATGTATTTCTTACATAAGAGCTTTGACTGCATGTTTGTGTGTGTGTGTGTGTGTGTGTGTGTGTGTGTGTGTGTGCATACATCCTCTCTTACTAGGATGCTCCCATGCAGGAGGGAGCTCCCTGCTCCCAGAAGGGTGGGGAGGGAGCAGAGGGGTGGAGTAGCGCTCACCACCAGCAAGTTGGCACCGGCTTGCCGCAGTAGCTACTTACTGACACCGGCCCTCACAGCATGCTCACCACATGCCATGCTGCCATGCGCCGTGCAAAGTGCTACCAGTATTAACAGATGTAATCCTCAGAACACCCCTAGAAGTCCCTTTACCAATCCTCATTTTATTGATGGGGAAATCTGGGATTCAAAAAAGTGAGGTGATATGCCCAAAATGACACAGCGGCTGGGTGGCAAAGCCATCTTAGGCCACCAGATTTCAGGGTCTAGGCTTATTAACAACCCCTTCCAGCCACGGTAAAGGAAGACAGGGCAGAGTGCTTAGTAGTTTGTCTTCCTTTCAGTGCCTCTAAATGTAAAAACACTTAGCAAAGTAAAAACACTTAGCTGGCACATAGTAAGTGCTCACTAAAATATAATAATTGCTGTTATTTTTATTAACACCAAGGAACCCGGCAGGCTATGGCCCTCTTGAGTGGCCATGTTCTGTAGGAGGCAGAAGATGCAAGTTGGGTAAAAAATTGATTTATATCAGATGCCAAACCATCAGAAATAACTGGCAGGAGAGCAGAAATCAGACAGAATGTGTAAGTGTCTTTATTTCTCTTTATTTGTTGTCACACTGTTACACTTAAAGAGTGGGAATTTAGCAAGAAAAAGAACACAAATCTGCCCACATTTTTCTAGATTTGCATTCTTTTCACTTATTGGAAAAGGAAAAAAAATGGACCAAATGTTAAAAACAAGAAAAAAAAAATCAAAATGCAAGAAATATGGAGGGAAAAAAATCAGACTGGCAGCTATGTGGAAATTGAAAAATGCAAATGACATGGAGCTTGTTTCAATTATCTGACGCCCTCATGCTGGAATTGATTACTGCTGTTGGGAGGAGAAAATGGGACAAGAGAATTCTGCAAATGAGATCCTCAAAACTTTGGAGAGAAATTCAATTCCAGACATAAAAGTGCTGGAGGGGCAGGTTGAGAGGTGAAGAATGTGAGAATTCCCTTGTGAGGCAAGCTGGCAAGGATACCTTCCTCTAGGGTTGATGTCCCTGTAGTAACAAGGATTTACCTCCAGGGGGCCATCCAATTCTCTGTACCAGAAAGATGTGGCTCCAGGGCCAGCAGTGGGAAAGTGAGAGGCCCTGGTAGACCTGGAACCCCAAAGGCCGGGCAGCTCTGGCTGCCTCAGCAATGCTCTCTCCATTCAGAAAGGCCTTGAGTAAGGTCTTCTGAAGTCAAAACCAAACCATGAAAGAGAAACTGTACAAAAGAAAAAGAAGGTGGCCACTGGGCAGAAGGGAGCCACACTTTCCAACTCAGTCATTCCAGAAGGAAATTTGTGGTCAGGAATGGTTACCCATGAGAATTGCTTTTCTGGGAATGACAAAAAATGGCTCATTAAGGAGGAAATGAAGATGACCCCCTAAATATGAGGTCAGCAAACTTTTTTGTCAAGGGAAAGTTAGTAAATATTTTAGGCTTTGCAGACAGTTGGGCTCTGTTGCAACAATACTGGCATAGTGTGAGATTAGCCATAGACAATGAATAAGCAAATGACTGTGTCTGTGTTCCAATAAATTTATTCATGGATACTAAAATTTGAATTTCACTGTGAAGAGAATAAAAAAACAAGCCACAGACCAGAAGAAAATATTTGCAAAATCATCTGATACGAAAAATATACGAAGAACTCTTAAAATGCAACAATGAGAAAATAAACAACCCAATTAGAAGATGAGCAGCAGATCTGGACAGACACCTCACCAGAGAAGACATACAGATGTCAGGTAAGCATATGAAAGGACGCTCAACATCATAAGTCATTAGGGAACTGCACATTAAAACAACAATGAGTACCACTACACACCGGCTAGAAACGCTAAAATCCAAAACACTGACAACATCAAATGCTGACAAAGACGTGGAGCCACAGGAACGCTCATACATTGCTGGTGGGAATGCAAAATGATACAGATACTTTGGAAGACTGGCAGTTTCTAGCAAAACCAAACACACCATACAATCCAGCATTCACACTCCTTGGTATTTATCCAAATGAGTTGAAAATTTACATCCACACAAACCTGCATGCAAATGTTTATAACAACCTTATTCTTATCTGCCAAAACTTGAAAATGACCAAGATGACCTTCAGTAGGTGAATGGGTAAACAAGTTGTGGTCCATCCAGACAGTGGTGTGTCATTGAGCAATAAAAAGAGACGAGCTAACAGGCCATGAATAAACACAAAGGACACTCAAACGTGTGTTATCAAATGAAAGGGGCCAATCTGAAAAGGCTACATACTGCATAATTCCAAGTGATTGACTTTCCAGGAAAGGCAAAACTATGCAGACAGTACAAAGGCCAGTAGATGCCACAAATTGGAAAGAAGGAGGAAGTATGGATAAGTGAAGGCTATGCATATGTGCAGATGACTTTTAGGGCAGCGAGACTATGCTGTATGATACTGTAATGGTGGATACATGTCTTTATATATTCGCCAAGATGCATACACCGTATATCACCCGGCATGCTTGCATGTTTGTGTTCAGTCACGTCTGACTCTGCAACCCCGTGGACTGTAGCCCACAGGCTCCTCTGTCCATGGGATTTCCCAGGCAAGAATACTGGTTGCCATTTCCTTCTCCAGGGAATCTTCCCAAGGAGTGAACACTAATGTAAACTATAGACTTTAGTACTTTCACTTTCACAATGTACCAACATTGGCTTATCCATTATAACAAGTGTCCTCCACTAATGCAAGATGATCGAAGATGCTGAAATGGTAGCAGTAGTGCGTATGTGGAGACTCTGTACTTTCTGCTCTTTATTTTCTGTAAACTTAAAACTAGTAAAAATAAAATAAAATAAAGCCTATTAAAAAAAGAAAAAAATATTTTCTATTTCATATATTTTCATGTGTCAAAATATTCTTTTTTTGATAGTTTGGAACCATTAAAAATGTAAAAAGCACTTTTAGCTTGTTCATACAAAAATAAGATCATACAAAAATAGGTGGATTTGGTGGATTTGGCCAGCGAGTATTTTGCCAGCCCCTAACCCTGTGTGTAATCATTTTAATAATAAAGGTGAGTCTCCTCTGAGAGCTGAGGTGGGGGGAGGGGAGGGGAGACAGAGAGCAGGGGGGGAGCTGCTCCTTGACAACCTACTTTATACATGTTATTCCTGCCACAGTCACGGCCAACCTACAGACTGGGAATCACACACACACACACACATGCGTGCGCGCATGTGCGTGAGGGTTTTGCTGACTCACAGTGACCATGGGAGGCTGGGAGTAGAGTGGCTTAAGGCAGGGATTCCCGAGGCCTGTGGCCTGGGTTTCTACTCCAGCTTGCCACTTGCTGGCTCTCTGGCCTCACACTGGTGACTCAGCCTCTTTGTGTAGTGTTTGCTCATCTGTAGAACACAGATGATAGCAGCCAGATCTATTAAACAGGGTTGTGGTGCATATCACATGGTCTATACATGGTTATAGTGTCTCTGTCGCCTAGCCCAGTCTTGGCACACACTCATATTTTTGGAAGAAAAGGAGAAGAAAAGAGGAAACTATACAAGTCAGCTATTAATACAACAGTGCTGCATAACAACCACCCCCAAACTCAGTGGCTTAAAACTAAAGTCCTTTATTCTCATACACGTGGTCAGCAAGTCAGCTGCAGCTTGGCTGGGCTGGGCTGGACCCCTGGCCCCAGGCTCCCGTTTGTCCAGTTTGCAGGTTGGGTTCAGATCTGCTCCATCTCTCTTTCATCTTCTTTGGCCAGTGGCCACTTGGTGTGGGTGGTCTGCTCTCCGTGTCTCATCCTGGTGCTCAAGGGAAAGGGAAGTGGCTCTTTGGGGCATGCCATCTTGTAGCAGTCAGTGGAGCATAAGAAGACAGGCCCAGGGCAAAAGCCCAGGGCAAGGGTGTGAACATGTCACATCCACTAGTGTCAAGTCATGTGCATCGACCAGAACAAGACTTGTGGCCAGGCCCAAAGTCATGTTTCCCTGTAGATGACAGAAAGCCAAGATTCCATATTCCAGAGTTGGCATTGTCTGTGAACCTGGAGGCCTGTCCACAGATTCAGGGGTTTCATTTTATCTTGAATTTTGCCTAGCAGAAGTTTCCTAAGACCTAGTCCAAGAGGCCATGCCAAGCTGCTAGACTTCTCATCACAGGAGGAAAAGCAAACTCAGGTTTGTGCCTGAGACAGGACTGAGCTGGCTGTTCTATAATTTGCCCTGAGCAAGAAGGACAGTGTGGCTTTCTGAAGCCAAGAAATAAAGCCGTGGGCAGGGCAGGAAGGGTCAGATGGAGGAGGACAGAGGTGACTGCAAAGCACAGACAGGACACCTAAGTGGCCACCAGAGTCCAGACTCTACTTTATTTTGCATTAAAAATAATTTCTAAGGACTTCCCTAGTGGTCCAGTGGTTAAGAAGCCTCCTTCCAATGCAGGGGATATACGTCTGATCCAATGAAGATCCCGCATTCTGCAGAGCAACTAAACCTGTGCACTCCTGAGACTGAGCCCCAACTAGAGGCTGTGCTCTACAACAAAAGATCCCACATGATGCAACCAAGACCTGATGCATACAAACAAAGGAACAACATAAATAAAAATAACTTTTATAGGATTTTCTAACTTCAAAAGCAACACCTCATCTCTGGAGAAAAGTGAGAAAATGCTGGGAAGCAAAGTAGAAGCAAGAAAATAAAAATGCACCTATGATCCTATCAACCAACAATAACCACTCTTCACATTGGCTCAGTGTCCATTTGGTCTTTTTCCTATGAGTGCAATATATTCATATGTTCGTTTATAAAAATGGAATCACACACTGCATCCTCAGTGTAACTTTTCCTTTCTTCATGTAGCAGTATATAATCAATGTCCATTCACATCAGCAATCTATAGTCCTGTTTTTAATGGCTAGGTAATATTCCATCGTATGAGTTGTCAAAAGTTTAAACAAAATAGAAGCAAAACCAATGAATCACCAAAGTAGCAATTATTACAAGTTTATTGTACACACACAAAACAGACAGTTGGCAAACTTGGAGTACTCGAATCAAAACATGGAATGAGATTCAGAGGTGTGTTGTTATAAAGCAGTTTATACAGTGTGGAGGCAGTGACTGTTTATTCTTCACAGTGATTGGTCAAAAGTTAAAGTTTTCTTAAATGAAGGGGAACTGGTTAGCAGTTAGCTCATTTCAATTTGGGGGAACAATTTAAGTTTCAATTATGATTTTTAGAGGAATAAGCAAGAAGTGACCCAGGGCAAGTTCACCTCGTTTGTCTTGCAAAATAAGCTAAATTAAGCTTTGCTTGTGTGACTGAACTGGTTTTGTCTGCTCAGGGAATTTTCAAGTCTGGTCTCTGTGTGTGTTTTCTTTGAACAATGCATATAATTGCCTTAATTATCAGCCCCTGACTATTGAATTTTTAGGCTTTTTCCCGATTTTCATTATTCTAAACACCATGATGAACATCCTTTTAACTAAGTAGTAACCCACATTCTCATTCACTTACCTAAGTTACGTTTCTAAAGACAGAGTTTCCTGATCAAAGGATATGCATGTTTTTAAGGCTTTGATGTACATTGCTTAATTAACCCCAAGAAAAGTAGTCGTAAATTATACCTCAGGGAGGGATATTTAAGGGGACCATACTGATCTTTATAACACAAGATCTAGAACAAAGCTATGCACATAGCAGGAGCTTAATAAATATGCATGGATTGTAATTTGAGCATAATCAATTCAGACTCTCCCAAACTCTCTCTCTGTAGTTCTCCTGCTATATTCTGTCAGCTCCCAGAGATAGAGCAAAGATATAATAATGAGAGAAAGGGAAGAAGTCATGAAAAGGAAGAGGAACAGTGTCACAGGGGAGTGATAGCCATGGTCATCACACAGCACTTTCATTGAAATACAGGTCTTAGTGGTTCAGTTATGAACATATCTGTTCCAACATACATTTGGGTCTATATTATTTAAAACAGCCTCATGTAACTATGCTGGGCAAAAATGATGCACATAAGAGTACCGAACTCAGAGGTTAAAGACCATGCAGTTAAGAACGACTGCAGTATCCAGCCTTGGAATAAACATCATAGAATTTCCACTCAAAAATATACTCTCCCTCCAATAGCCAACACAACCAGCCTACAGAAAGCACTTCACAGAAGTGTGGGTGCAAAGAAAGGAGCACTTAGATACAATCTGAGCTCACCCCCAAAGCTTTGATTTCTCGTTTTTAGACTCTTTTCTTTTTCTTTCTTTCTTTCTTTCTTTTTTTTTTTTTTACAAATTCTCCAACTGGAGGGTTTGGTTCGTTTTGACAGAAGACGATAATCACTGAGAAACAGAAAGAGGTTTGGTTCAGCCTTATAATAGTTTCCATGTTAAGCCTCACAAATGAAAGTCATATTAAAGTGGATTTATACAAACTCTGATATCAAAGAGAGGAGAATTAAGGAGAAAAATGTATTAAGACATTCAAAAATAATCTTTCTGTAAAACCTGACATCTATGAACATAGCTCAAAAAATACCTTAAAATTAATCTGTGGATTACAGCAATTTGAAATGTATGGGAAGAATACAAGGATGAAGAGGAGAGGAAAACAAATAAAATGAAGTGTATTGACATTCTGAAGCCTCTTTTCATTTAATAACAAATATTTCCAAAGAACACAAGGCTCACTCAGTTATTAACCATTTTTTTTACAAGCTACATTCAATTTCAATCATACACAATAAAATAAAAAATCCTCTTTAGGATTACCTGCACAAAATTGCCAAGAAAAGAATTATAAGATCATACAACAATTTCAAAGCTGAATGACAAATGTGTGCACCCAGTAGCAGATAAAAATGAAGGAGAAGGTGGGAATGGTTACGTTTTCAATGTCCCCACAAGGACTTGGTGTTAATTTCAATTCACTTATGTGCTGCTTTGTAAAGGATTATTAAAGAAAACAGATAACCTGATATTTTGATGACATGAAGGGAGAGGGAAATGATTTCCTGGAGGGATTGTCACTCAGAAGCAGGGTGAGTTTCTCAGTCACTCAGAGCCTCTGTTTCTCAGACTCTGTGGTCTCAACAGTAAGATTAACCTGAGAATTTCAATAGACAGTGGAGTGCATGAGGTAGGCACAGATGGGGACTCTTACTGACATGAGCATAGCAAAAACTTATTCTTAAAGTGCCTGTAACAAAGATCATCAGTAAGTTTAAAACAATATATGTTTCTAAACCTCCTTTTAATTATTTGATGTCTACAGTGCAATCAGTAATTGAGTATTTGAGCTCAGAGTATTTGAACATGCAAGACATCAACAAATAACAGTAATTTTTATTGAACACATAACCACACTCCAGTCATTTGCTTTACATTGTCTTGAATAAGCTTCATAACAACCTACAGGATAGGTACTATCATTCATCTTATGTTGCCAATGGGAAATATTGGGATCTATAGAAATTTAGCAGTTTTCCTAGTGACTGGAAGAGGCAGAGGGGTTAAGAGAGTGGGACCTGGAGCCAGGCTGCTTCTGTTTCCGCAATGAGGGGAATTAGAAGAGGTGGGGGTGTATGTAAGTGTTCTCCAGAGAAGCAGAACCAATAGGACTTATATCCTAAATGTATATGTGTGTGTGTGTACAAATATGTACATATATGTGCACACATACACACGTGCAATATGCATGCACGTATGTGTGCATGAGTGTGTATATATGGAGAAAGAGAGGTTTTATTTTAAGGGATTTGCTCATGTGACTGCGGGGGCTGAAAAATGCAACATTTGCAGGACTGGCTGGCAGGTTGGAAGTTTGAAGGAGCTGATGTTTCTGTCTTAAGTCAAAGGGCAATCCAGAGGCAGAATTCTTTCCTCTTTGGGGGACATCAATTTATTTTCTTAAGGCCTTCATCTGATTACATGAAGACCACCCACATTACAGAGGGGAATCAGCTTTAATCAGTCTCCTGACTTGAGAAGTAATCATATTTAAAAAATTACCTTCACAGCAACATCTAGACTAGTGTTGGACCAAGCAGCTGGGCATTAGAGTCTAGCTTAAGCTCACATGTAAAATTTACCACCACAGGTGATAAGACTATTACCCCTCTCATCAGGTTTGTGTGTGTGCGTGCTAAGAAGTTTCAGTCGAGTCTGACTCTTTGCCACCCTATGGACTGTACCTCCCAGGCTCCTCTGTCCATGGGATTCTCCAGGCAAGAGTACTGGGGTGGGTAGCCATCCCCTTCTCCAGGGGATCTTCCCAATCCAAGGATCAAACCCAGATCTACTGCACTGCAGGCAGATTCTTTACTGTTTGACCCACCAGGGAAGCACTAAACACTGCATCAACACACCTTAATTTCAGTGAGGCTGCCCAAATTCCTCCTTAAAAATTTTTAACAGCAGCAACAATCATACAGAAAAAAATTTTGGATTTTGTTTCAATTAAGAGTTTTGCTCATCAGAAGACACTGTTAAGAGAGTGAAAAGGCAAACCGTACATTTGGAAGATATTTGCAATTCATATACCTGACAATGAAATATTACTGTATTGTTATACATCCAGGATTTGTAACAAATTCCTGCAAATCAGTAAAAGAAAGGACTATAACACAAGAGAAAAATGTGTGAGAGATTTGAATAGGTATTTTAAGAAGAGGATGCCAAAAGACCAAAAAACTCATGAAATGCAAATGTCAACACAATGGTTAAAATGAAAATGACAGAAGACACCAAATGCTGACAAAAATGTGGAACTAATATTCTAACACACTGCGGATGAGCTATAAATGGATATAACCAAGCTGGAGGATTTTTTTTTTCTTATCCGTGTTTTCCAATTTTCCTACCAAGAGCAAGTATGCTTTCTTCATTCCCACCAAAAAAAAAAAAAGCTGTAAAATTGATCTTTAACTTAAAAAAACAGCTTTTCAAACTATATAAAATAATGAGGCAGGGAGAAGAGAGCCTTGAGCTCTGGCGCGCTGGAAGGAATTGTCAGCAGTTAATTGAGCCGCAGGGAGGCTAAGCGTTTCATAGATGACAAAACACAGGACCTGATCTTTTTAAAGCAGATCTTGTGGGCTCCCGGCAAACTGCAGGACATTCTTTGAGGCCAGGAACCAGAGGGGCCCTGCCAGGGGCTTTGGTGGAGGCAGCGGGGAGTGGCCTGGGTTGTTACTTTCCCATTAAGCCATAAAATAATTCTCTTTGGGAAAAAAATATGTCTGTAATAAACGCCCCATGGAATTAGATCCGGCCACTGAAAATTGGAAATTTGCAAAGCTTTGCTTAGGCCTTTGATATCATAGTCTGCCCCACATCTAAGAGTTAAGAGTTATTCTTGCCAGGCAGCTGTTTTTGAAGTTCCTCGGAATGTTAAGCAGTGCGTGAGGCCCCATTCAAGCTCTTGATCAGGGAAATGGAGAGATGATCATCGTGAACTTAAAGCTGGGGCTCTGGGATCAGCTGCTGCCTGCCTGAAAAACCTGCTGCTTCCAAGCTCTTCTCTGCTCCATGGTTCTGTTCCCAGGGCTTCTTATCTTGGGGGCCACAGACCCCTAATGTGGTTGTGGAAGGGATTCAAGGAGTCTGTGAACCTAGATGGGGAAAAATACGTTAATGGTCACTAATTTCTGATTGAAATTTGGCACTTTAGTTTGCAAAGTAGACCACAAAGTGTAGTAACATTACCAATCTTTGTTGTCCTGCCTAGAAATCACAGATATTTTCATATCGTATTACATTGGTTGCAGATAGGTTGAAATTAAGTCTCTGCTCAGCTGCACTTCAAAACTAGCTAGAAAACCCACTGCCAGAACTTGTTATTTAAGATAACAAAGAAGCATACATATTACTCTATCATAATTGAAAATCAGATTTTGATAACAGTGTTTCAGGATAATTATCATCTTAGGTATCAAAAGCATCTAAAAGTATGATCCTGAGGTGCCAGTGGGCTTCACCAGACAGCCGAAGGGGTCCTGGCATGACAGAGGTTAAGAACCCCTATTGTTAGGGAAACCACACTGACTGAAACCACCCACCACTGCCAGGCACCACAGCAACCACTGTGTGAATTATTTTATGACAGAATCTCCTGGTAAGGAACATGAAACTAATAACCCACCACCAACCGGAAGAGTTTGGGAAAGGTCAAAGGAGACACCATGTGTCTGATCACCTCCCAGAATCCTTCATGCTGGCATCCATCTTGGCTAAGCCATGCATGCACCACCATGAAGGACCCTGAGTCAGTGATTGGCCAAAGACAATCTGGAAGCTAATTCCACTACCTAAAACCCACAGTCATGTATGGATGTGACAGTTGGACCATGAAAAAGGCTGAGCATGGAAGAATTGATGCCTTTGAACTGTAGTGTTGGAGAAGACTCTTGAGAGTTCCTTGGACTGCAAGGAGATCCAACCAGTCAATCCTAAAGGAAATCAGTTCTGAATATTCATTGGAAGGACTGATGCTGAAGCTGAAGCTCCAATACTTTGGCCACCTGATGCGAAGAGCCGACTCATTGGAAAAGACCCCGATGCTGGAAAAGACTGAAGGCAGGAGGAGAAGGGGATGACAGAGAATGAGGTGGTTGGATGGCATCACCGACTCAATGGACATGAGTTCAAGCAAGCTCCAGGAAATGGTGAAAGACAGGAAAGTCTGGCGTGCTACAGTTCATGGGGTAGCAAAGAGTCGGACACAACTAAGCGACTGAACAGCACCAACAACATAAAACTCGAGACCTTGAGCCACATGGATGAGCAGTTCTCCTGGGTTCCCTTACCCTACTGCTCTCCGTGGGCTTCCCAGGTGGTGCTAGTGGTAAAGAACCTGCCTGCCAATGCAGGAGATGTAAGAAAGGCGTGTTCAATCCCTGGGTCAGGAAGATCCCCTGGAGGAGGACATGGCAATCCATTTTAGTATTCTGACCTGGAGGATTCCATGGACAGAGGAGCCTGCCAAGCTACAGTCCATAGGGTCACAAAGAGTCAGACACGACTGAGGTGACCTAACACATACACACACACTGCTCTCTGCCTGGGCTGCTGCTGCTGCTGCTAAGTTGCTTCAGTCGTGTTCAACTCTGTGTGACCCCACAGACAGCAGCCCATCACTGAAAAGTGAAATTGAAGTCGCTCAGTCATGTTCGACTCTTAGCGACCCCATGGACTGCAGCCCACCAGGCTCCTCCGTCCATGGGATTTTCCAGGCAAGAGTACTGGAGTGGGGTGCCATTGCCTTCTCCGTCTGCCTGGGCACTCCTTCTCAATAAAGCCTCTTGCGTAGTCAGCTTGTGTGTCTCCTTGGACAGTTCATTTCTTAGACAAGAGCCCACTCTCAAGCCCTGGAAGGAGTCCCTCTCTCTGCAACACTATCAGGATAGGAAGAAGGGAGATTGGTTAGGGCAGGGAGAACCAAGTCAAAAGCAAGACAGGCTGCAGGGTCTGGGCTTCGACTCTGATAGGAAGCTGGATATAGCAAGGAGAGGCCTGACTTGACCTGAGAAAGCCAGGCAAACCAAAGAGGTCCAGAAGAGCAAGTAACCCAGAAGCGGGCGGCTCGTGGCAGCACCAGGAAGCACAACCTGAGCCCAGAGGGAAATTGCTCTGCTTGTTAGAGGACCCAGGGTCACTTTATGAAGCTCCAACTTTGATGGGGGTTCAATTCTGCCTTTATCCCTCACCTTGGACAACTTACCTAATCGTGGTGAACCTCAGTTCTCATGGAGAACTCAACTCACCCCAACATTTCGTTAATTTATTCATAAATGTAACACTGATTAAAGAAAGTCAGTGTTCTCTTGCCTTCGGCAACTATAATTAGAGGACTCTTGGAATTATTGTAAAAATTTAGGCAGATAGTGAAATGAATGGTTCAGGGATCCTATAAAATGCCTCTTGAAAGCTTCCAACCTAACTCAGAGTCTCAGATAAGAAATCCAAACCTGAACCAGCCAAGAACTATAGAATCCAAAAATTCTTGTATTTTCAAATATTTTTTCTGCTGATAAATAGTGCTAAACTTATTAGACTCAGATTTTCATCATAATTAAAAATCTCGATTGTGGTAAATCTCATTGTGGTTTTAATTTGCATGTCCCTAATGGTTAATGATGTTGGGTTTTTTTTTTCATGTACCATCTGTCTATATGTTCTCTTCGGTGAAATGCTTCTTCATGTCTATTGCCCATTTATTGCTTGAATTTATTTTATTTTACTGTTCAGTCTGGGATCTGCATGGCTAAAATCCGCTTATTCCTCTCGGCCTTCCGACTTCAACAATTACACACACCTTCTCCACTGTCCCCAAACTTCTCAGAGACACTATTCTCTTCCTTCAATGATCTCAACTCTTTAGCCTAGGTGAAAAACACATCACGAGAGCAGAAGCATCTCTAACTTTCAGGACCGAACGCCCCTACCCATGGCTGCTATGGCCACTGGGTGTGAGTTAGAAAGAAGCACTCCTTCCTTAATAGTCATAGTTACCATTCAAAATCAGGATGACCTTGCAGTCAATAATACCCTCTGAATTTATGAAATGCAAAGCCTGCTCAATGGCACAGATCCTACACTCTACATGCCTGCCCTCTTCCATCTTCCTGTCCCAGGGTTACTACTTGAGATCCATCCTTCCACTTGTTTCCTAAATACCTGCTTCTCCTCTCATCCTGCCTTACTAAGGATCTTTCTCATGAACTACTGTTAGGGATGGGTCAATTTGTCCTTGGGTTGATCAACATCAAAAGTCCTTGGCTCCTCCTCATTGTCAGCAAAAAAATGAATAAACAAAAATTAATTGATACTCAATCTAAGAAAGAAATATAAACATTTATTTGGGCCATGCTGAGGAGTATAGCCCAGGAGATAGCCTTTCAGAAAGCTCTGAGGACCCTTCCAAAGAGGCAAGTGGGGAGACCAGTATATACGTGATCTTGGTGAAGGAGTATATGCAATCAAGCATACATCTTGGTAGAAGGTTACTGCTATTTGCAAGGAATAGATACCACCATTAATGGATTTAGCACTTTTCTAAGTATGGGAACATGCAAGAATCTGTGTTCACACAATTTTCTCATGAAAATATCTAACCATCTGCAGGCCAATTCTGCCAGTTTTCCCAGAGCACAAAATGTCTCCTCCTGATCTTAGCCCTGAATTCCTTTCACCGTGTTTTATAGGTCAGCAACTGCAGTAGCTAATCACTTGATTCTTGCAGAACTTGATGGTGGGCAACACTCTTAATTTTACAACCTCCCTCCCTTTTGGTCTTAATTTTGATCAAGGTTTTCATGACCAATTTGTCTCTCAGCTCTAGGAATTTCCATTCCCAGGTCAGGCAAGGATTTCATTGATAAGTCACTCTATGTGCTATTATTGGACTGGATCCTCTTAACAGTAACCAAAAGCCTCCAGATCCCCTGTCTTACTAGTCTGTCACCGTCCAGGAAATGGTTCCCTCTTATTGCTTCTTCTCATATCTAGAGTTACACATTATAATCATTGGTCTTATAGGATTATACATTTGGTCACTTGTTTCAAGTTGCCTAGTCATTATTATTTTTTAGCAGAGACTCAGTCATGTATCTGGTAGTGCATGAAACGATAATGTAAAATAGGCAGAGTACAAGTTCCATACCTAGTGACATTAACATGGTCGTAAGTAAGTAACATTATCTTCTAAGGAGTTACATACTTCACCCTAGAAGAAGAAAAATTGATCTTTATGGTTGAGCAGCTATTTCTGCCATCAGGAGATCTGATTAATGCATAACGCAACTGCACAATGCACACCAGCAGGGAGAAAGATGGCCAAAGTGGGCAGAAAACAATTCATTGAAATTTGTCTTGTCTTACCTTAAAATATGAATTTTATTTTATCATCAGCAACATATAAACAAGCTCATGTCTCTCCAATCTTAGAGAGAAAGAAAAGAAAAATTAACGTCCTCCTTCTAGGACCTTTCTCATTTCTTTACAGGCAAATTCTTGGATTTGGCCACCTGATGGGAAGAACTGACTCACTGGAAAAGATCTTGGTGTTGGGAAAGATTGAGGGTGGGAGGAGAAGGGACAACAGACAATGAGATGATTGGATGGCATCACCGACTCGATGGACATGAGTTTGAGTAAGCTCCGGGAGTTGGTGATGGACAGGGAGGCCTGGCTGCTGTGGTCCATGGGGTCGCAAAAAGTCGGACACGACTGAGCAACCGAACTGAACTGAGCTTCTTGGAAGGCCTGTCTGTGTTGTCTCCATTTTCTCACAACCACCCTGACTTACTCACTCCAAATTGGCCTCCTCCCACTATTCCAATCTACTTGCTCTAGCTAAAGGCCATACCTAGTCATAGTGTCTCCACCTTCATCTCACTAAATTTCTCAAGAAAATTGACCCAGTCTACCACACTTCTTTGAAGTGCTCTTCTCTTGCCTTCTGCAATGTATACTCCTGGGTTTTCTCCTAAGGCTACCTGATCTTTCTCCTCTTCTCCTTTAAGTAGAGAAGCCCTTGGGAGCAGTGGTGGGACTCTTTCTCAAATAGTATTCTCACCGTCAAGCAATCTCTTCCATGCACCTGCTCCATCCTTCTCCCCAAACCAAGATGAAGAGTTCCATCTCAAGTCTCTTGTCACAGGGACTCAAACAGACACATCCCATGGCTGTTGATGTTCTGCTCTAGAGGGTCCCACAGGCTCAAGAGTCCAAAACCAAACTATCCCCGCATATCTGTTTCCCCTCTTGTGTTCTCTTCCAGTATGTGGAACTCCAATATTCAGCTAGCTATCAGCCACACACACTCAAACCACCCTTGCACCCATTCCAACTGATTCTTCAAACCTGCCTCTATTCACCACTCCGTGGTGCTAGCCCAAGACATCAAACTCCAAGGAGCTTCTAAAGATGCCCCTAGCCCAGCTGGGCCTGCGTAGACCTTGACCTTGTGCTCCAAATTCTGTTGAGTGGATTAGTGCTTCTGGGTCTGTCTTAGGAGGTTTGACTGCAAGGAGGGAAAGCGGCCCTGTGGGTCCTGCTTACCGGGTTCTGGCGCACAGCACACTGCCCTGTACCCAGTGTTGTTTGTGTTTAGTCGCTAAATCGTATCCAATTCTTTGTGGACTGCAGCGCTCCAGGCTTCCCTGTCCTTCACTATCTCCTGGAGTTTGCTCAGACTTTTGTCCATTTAGTAGGTGATGCTATCTAACCATCTCATCCTCTGCTGCCCTCTTCTCCTCCCGCCTTCAATCTTGCCCAGCATCCGGGTCTTTTCCAATGAGTCGGCTCTTTGCATCAGGTGGCCAAAGTATTGGAGTCTCAGCTTCAGCATCAGTCCTTCCAATAAATATTCAGGGTTGATTTCCTTTAGGATTGACTGTTTGGATCTCCTTGCTGTCCAAGGGACTCTCAAGAGTCTTCTCCAGCACCACAGTTCAAAACCATCAGTTCTTCAGTGCTCAGCCTTCTTTATGGTCCAACTCTCACACCATACATGACTACTGGAAAAACCATAGCTTTGACTAGACAGACCTTTGTTGGCAAAGTGATGTCTCTGCTTTTTAATAGGCTGTCTAGGTTTGTCACAGCTTTCCTTCCAAGGAACAAGTATCTTTTAATTTCATGGCTGCAGTCACAGTCAGCAGTGATTTTGGAGCCCAAGAAAATAAAGTTTGTCACTGTTTCTACTTTTCCCCTTTCTATTTGTAATGAAGTGACAGGACCAGATGCCATGATCTTGGGTTTTTGAATGTTGAGTTTTAAGACAACTTCTTCACTCTCCTCTTTCACCCTCATCAAGAGGCTTTTTAGTTCCTCTTCCATTTCTGCCATTAGAGTGGTGTCATCTGCATATCTGAGGTTGCTGATATTTCTCCCTGCACTCTTGATTCCAGCTTGTGATTCATCCGGCTCGGCATTTCACATGATGTACTCTTCATGTAGGTTAAATAAGCAGGGTGACAATACCCAGCCTTGACGTACTCCTTTCCCAATTTTGAGTCAGTCTGTTGTTCCATGTCCGGTTCTAACTGTTGCTTCTTGACCTGCATACAGGTTTATCAGGAGACAGGTAAGGTGGTCTGGTATTCCCATCTCTTTAAGAATTTTCCACAGTTTGTTGTGATCCACACAGTCAAAGGCTTTAGCATAGTCAATGAAGCAGAAGTAGATGTTTTTCTTGAATTCCCTTGCTTTCTCTATACTTGTTAGAATGACGGGATGAGAATGAGAGGGAGCACTACCCACCTCTTCAGGGCAGCCGGAACTCAGCACCTCAGGCTGTGTGGTCCCGTCCACCACACACAAGGCAGTGACCCGGCCCTCCACCCAACCTCTTTTTCTGGTACTGAGCCTGGACCACTTCCTCTCCTGTTGCCTGGAAGACCCTTTGAAGCCCCCTGGAAGCTAACAACCTCAGAGGCTTCCTCTCCTTTTCTCTTCAGCTCCAGCCCTGCCTGACTGAGCTACTAGCAGCTACCGATGAGAGGAGGGGCTGAAAGGAGGGAGGAGAAGTGGAGGAGGGAGTCAGGTTAAGTCAGTTTAAGTTGAAAACTGACCCCAAAGAGATTATCAGGCTGTCAGAACTGGCAGATGCTATATGTGGGCAGAAACAATGATGCCTAGTAGCCGGGTCTTATCTCCACAAAATGTGTGTGTACACTAGATTCGGCAGCCTGAAAATCATTTTCTTCTCCTTTAAGAGTCATTCATGAAATGGGCGCAGCCACCACTCACACAGCAAGAGGAGGGGTCTGTATGGGTTTTCATTAATGGCAGGCACCATTCTTCACCCTTCTCACCCTTTGTTGAAATGGCAGTGAAAACCCAAGGGGAGAAATCACTGTAAAGAGGATTGAAAAGATTACAGGAGACTAGAGCCTCCCTGGTGGTTCATATGGGAAAGCATCTGCCTGCAATGCAGGAGACCTGGGTTTGATCCCTGGGTGGGGAAGATCCCCTGGAGAAGGAAATGGCAACCCACTCCAGTATTCTCACCTGGAAAATCCAATGGATGGAGGAGCCGGGTAGGCTACAGTCCATGAGATCACAAAGAGTCAGACATGACTGAGCGACTTCACTTTCACTTTTAGAGCCACTTCTATTTTTTTTATTTATTTATTTTTTCACTGAAATTTTTAAATTGAAGTATAGGTGACTTACAATATTTGTTTCAGATGTACAACACAGTGATTCTATATTTGTACAGGTTATGCATCATACAAAGGTATTATATTATTGACTGCATTCTTTGTACCATAAGTTACATCCTTGTGACTTATTTATTTTATAACTGGTAAATTGTATCTTTTAATCCCCTTCACCTATTGCACCCATCCTCCCATTTTTCTCCCTTCTGGCAACCACTAGTTTGTTCTCTGTATCTATGAGTCTGTTTCTGGGACAGTGTTTCTGTTTGGGGGACTCATTTTTTTTTATATTTTAGATTCCACATATAAGTGAAAACATACAGTATTCATCTTTTTGTGACTTATTTCACTTAGCATAATACCCTCCAGATCCATCCATATGGTCACAAATTGCAAGATTTCATTCTTTTCTATGGCTAAGCGGTGCTGGAAAAACATGATAACTATATGTAAAAGAATAAAACTAGACCATTTTTTCACATCATTTACAAAAATAAAGTCAAAATGAATCAAAGACTCAAATGTAAGACTTAAAACCATAAAACATCCAGAAGAAAACACAGGTGGTATGTTCTTTGAAGTCAGTCTTAGCAATATTTTCTTTTTTGATCAGTCTCCTCAGGCAAGGACAACAAAAGCAAAAATAAACAAATGGAACCATATGAAACTAAAAAGCTTTTGCACAGCAAAGGGAACCATCAGCAAAACAAAAAACGACTGAATGTGAGAAGATATTGGCAAATGGTATGTCTGATAAGGGGTTAATATCCAAAATATATTAAGAACTCAGACAACTCAATAAAAACAATCTGATTACGAAATGGGCAGAAGACCTAAATAGACATTTTCCAAAGAAGACATACAGATGACCAACAGGCACATGAAAAGATCAGTGATGCTCAACATCACTAATCATGAGGGAAATGCAAATCAAAACCACCTCAAATGCAATGAAACAGCACCTCACACCTGTTAGAATGCCACACTTTTTAGTGAATATGTTTGCTGTTTTGCAATTCTCCCATTTTCAGGTCTTTCAGATGGTCAACTCTTTCTGCTTACACAGATGTCCATTACTAGTTGATCTTGTGGTTATGATGATCTTCCCTTACCTGACGTTGTCTTGGCTATTCCCTGATCTGGTAATGCTACAAATTTCTGATGCTGTTCATACCAGTCATTCACTGTCATAGATGCCAGACTTGGATAACCGGCTCCAAATACTTTGGCTTGGGCCATGTTCCGAGTGAGAACAAATGGTTTCATTGGAGGCCTGTCCTGACGAGATGACTGAGAAGTTGATGCTTCTTTTGTGAAGTCTTTTCCTCTCAAGATCTTTATCTCCTGGTCAGTGCTCTCAATCTCTTCTAAGCTGATACCAATCCACCTTCGAAGGTGAAGGAGTTAATATTCACGAACATGCTCATCATCTGCTTGACCACTTTTCACAGCAGATTTCAGTGCAGACAACCTATGCTCCACCTCCTTCTTCTGCTTGTATCTCTCTATTTTAGCCTGTCTCTGAGATGCCATAGCAACGATGCTAGGATAGGCCATGGAGGAATTAGCAGTGTTATTTTCAGCTGAGTTGATCTTGGTTTTTGGCAGCTCAAACTCTGCCACATGATAGTACTGGCACTGAGTTAAGTAGTTTAAAAAGTGTTCTCGAGCCCACTGCAAATGATCTAGACGCTTGCTGGGACTGACTTGTTTCATGGCGAACACTCCTTGAAATGCTGGCACCATCAGGTACTTCAGGTGGACGCGATCTCCTCCAAATCTTCATTTTGGCTGAACAAGTAGAGCTGCGACAACATTTCAGCAGCCTTCTTCAGGAGATCCAGTCCCTTGAACACCTTATCTTGGGTTATTCGCGAGCCGGTGGGTTCAGTTGCGATTTCCACTCCGTCCAAAAGCTGCTTGCTGGTTTCGAACAGCTCGGGGAGCCGCGGTAGCAGTAACTCGTCTTCGGCGGCTGCCATCTTAGGGAAGGAGGAACCCGGAAAACCTCACTTCCGGGGTCAAAGGCAACCCTGGGAAAGCTGAGCTAGGCGACAGATGAAGAAACCGGAAGGGGCGCCGCATTGGTCCAGTAGCTCCATTGTTACCTAAGCGTCTGAAAACTTCATAGGCTGCTGTTAACTCAGCCTAGCAACTGTTTCCATGGCCTCATTTTGCCATGCTGCCTATTGCAAGTAGTAGACATCTGTTACTGATACACACACGCAAATAAAAAAGCAAACCCCAGGCGCTGCTTTTCGCGTGACTCCTCGTCGCCGACCCGGGCCTGGACTGGGCCATGGCTCTGAAGAGCAGGTGCGACGAGGCTGAATTCAGAGCCAGGGCGGGCGCGAGAAAGCAGGAGCAGGAGCACTCCAGGAACCGGCCAGGCGAGTGCCTTACCTCGTGAGGCGGTCCCTGGACAGAGGGGCCAAGGGCTCCGAACTCCCCACTTTTATTTTTTAAGTGAAGAGCTCTTTTACTTGGAAGATTTTGGCATCCCGAGAGGTGCTATGGGACTTGAAGGCAGTAGACATTTTGTTATAGATGATAAAATGGTCACCAAATGAACATTCCCTGCCTTGAAGATCTAGTGAGGATCCATAACCCTCCTTACCAATGACCTTGGCGTTGGGACAAGGTAAAATTCGCTGTAAAATTCACTCCTTCTCAGACTCATCACATCCTCGCTGATGTTTTGTTTAGTTGTTTTACATGGTTCTTGGCCTGATTGTTTGCAGTTTTGTCAGGGCGCAGCAGAAGCTCCTAAGTAGCTTAGAAGTTCATGGAATCTCTTCACTGGTACAACTTACACTATTATTTGTATTACAGTGTGGGGTAAGGGTGAGCAGACATTTCTCAAGGCCACTGTTTACAAACACAGCATGCTGCCACTTGACTTTAGAAGGTCAAGAGAAATAGCTTTGAACAATGGGTGAATGTACCATAGACAGGACATTTCCTTTGATAACAGGAATATAGCCTTTGTGCTAATAAAGTGCTTTAAAAATTAGTGTGCAATTTTTAGTAATTAGCATATAATTTTAGTTATCAATTGATTCATAACAAACAGATTAATTAGGAACCCCACTCAGTCATTTATCTAAATGAAAAGTTCTGTTAAATTGTATTTGTGGGCATTGATCAAAGCTAATGGGAAAAAGAGATTGAGATGAAAATCACGGGATTAAATTTTTAATTAGTTTGCCCCCTGAACAATTGCTTGGTGTGACACAGTGATTGATTGGCTACTTACGCCTGCCCAGGAAGGATGTGGCTCCACTACCAAACCTCTGAACACAAAAGTGTTTTACAAAAGACTGAATATTTTATTCAGTTATCTTTCTCTTTATTCCTGCTTAACAAGGAATTGAAAAGGAAGGCAGCATCTGGGATCTCAAAGTCCTTTGTCTGGTGATACATATAAAGTATGACATGGAAGTTAGTTCATTAATATAAAAAACTCAACATGTGTAAAACAAAACTTGCCATTTCCATTTCCCAACCTCTTCTCCTCCCAGGGTTCTTTACTTTTAACCAGTGGTAACACTGCACATCAGTGTGCTCAAAGCAAAATCCCAGGAGTAATCTTGAAATCCTCTTTCTCTCATTCCCCACAGCTTGTCCATTAACAAGTTCCATCAGCTTTTCTCCCAAAACATATCCAAAATCCACCTGCTCTTTGCATCTCTACCTTCCTAACTCAAGCAATATCATCCTTTACCTGCTTACCTGCAACCCTCCTTAATCTGGACTCCCTTCTTCTAATCTCATGACGCATTTCCTCCAGCACCCTCCCAGTCCGTTTGCCACATAACAGTCAAAATATTTGTTTAAAACATATATTGGGGACTTTCCTGGTGGTCCAGCGGTTAAGAATCTGCCTGCCAATGCAGGGGACATGGGTTCTATCCCTGGTCTGGGAAGATTCCACATGCTGTGGGGCAACTAAGTCCGAGGGCCGCAGCTCCTGAGCCTGAGCACCCTAGAGACTGTGCTCCACAACAAGAGGAGCCGCTGCAGTGAGAAGCCCACCCACCACAGCAGAGCAGCCCCTGCTCACCACATCTAGAGAAAGCCCGCCAGCAGCAACGAAGACCCAGGACAGTCAGAAATGATTAATTTAAAAAATATATTATATTCTATAATTCCTCTACCTTGAACCTCTCTTTGTCTTCCCACACTCATTGACAAGCTCTGTGTAACTCCACGTGACCTGGATTTGCCTGTGACTATCCTCCACCTCTCTGTTCACTGTGATCCACCACGATGTCAGTCTTCCAAGTCTGGACCTGCCTTAGGGCCTTTGCACGAGTTACTCGCCTGGAACCCTTGTGGCTCAGCTGGTAAAGAATCCACCTGCAATGCGGAAGACCTGGGTTTGATCCCTGGGTTGGGAAGATCCCCTGGAGAAGGGAAAGGTTACCCACTCCAGTATTCTGGCCTGGAGAATTCCAGGGACTGTATGGTTCATGGGGTCTCAAAGAGTCAGACATGACTGAGAGACTTTCACTTCTTTTTTTCTAGATGTTTGCAGAGCTGAATCTCTTGGTTTCTATCTAAGTTTAAATGCTATCTCCTCAAATAAGCCCTTCCTCTGCCACCCACACTTCAGTAGCCCCCATGACTCCCTGTCACACCATCCCAACTCACTTTCATCACAGCACTCCTCATTACGGCTGTCTTCTTGTATCTTTCTTCCTTTGTTTATTGACTGCGTGCCAAGTCGCTTCAGTCGTGTCCGACTCTTTGTGACCCTATGGATTGTTTATGGACTAACCCCACCCTAATAATACATAAACAACGAAAGTAAAGATCTTTGTCTTTCTTGTGTGTTACTGTATCTCCAGGGCCCCAAATAGTCTTCAATACATGAATGAAAGAATGCATGATTGAATAGATTCTCTTGGCACCAAGCCATTATCATCTCATCTCATCTCAGGTACACCGACATAGGAAGGTTGGGAAAGGAGAGGGGACCAACTGCCATATGGAGTGGACCTTAGGACATGAGAGGAGAGAGTCAGGGACACAGAATGGAGAGTCAAGAGAAACACTGTCTGAGGTGGAGAGGCTGGGGGATCATGAAGGAACGTGGAAACGATAGTGTGCAGTTCTTCAGAGATAGCCTAGAAATCTTAAAATGTGTGCAAGCATGTGCCTTGCACACACATACTCACATACAGTCCAGCCTGAAGGACAGTGGCTCTCACATCAGCTCTGTGGCACCCGTATCTTCCAGAACACTTTCCCGCTAGAGACGCTTAGACTGTAGTGTCAAAAAGAGTCTGAATCAGAGGTCTGGTGGGGCCCACACGTCTGCTGCCATATAGTGCTTGTCAGCTGGTCTCATTCTTGGTCAGGACAGTGAGTTTGCAGTAAATACGAGCAGCTTGGAGACGCCAGTGGGCCATCCTGCGGTGGTCCTATGGAGCCACCCCGTCGGGCTTTCCCTTCATGGACCTCAGTTTTCCCCAAATATAAAGTGAAAGCCCTACCTGGAGTCCTGTGTAACTTTAAAACTCAGCCTTCACTGAAGGCAGGTGTGTGGGGTCTTCTCCTTCCTGGGGATCAATGGGGAGGGGCTGCTGGTTAGAAAACCTCGAACCAGAGGCTCCATCCTAACTTGGTGATTCCACTTAAATGACATATTTTGTGTAAAAAGCCCTTTACCATATTATGCCATCTAATATTTATGTTGAGAACTGATGAAAACGTCAGGAGCAAATGACGCTGCTGTGAAACTGTGTGGAAATGGCTTGGATTCATTCTCTGACTCAGGTGGGAGGGAAGAGCTGGGGGTAAAGGAGAGAATGCGACTGTCACCGACGCTCAGGTCTGAAAAAATAAAGATGGAGCTTAGAATTTAATCCTTTCATGAAGCTTTTTTACCCCCAGTGGGTCAGTAAATTCTAGGATTAGTCTTCTCTCTTCTGTTCACCTCTTGGTTGAAGCTTTTGTCAATCTTTACCCCTTCAAGGCTGCTTGCAATATATTTTTGTTTTTAAAGCTGAACTGCAAACTTTCTTCAGAACCTATCCAGTGTCCTACGTTGCATTTCATTTTCACGTCTCCTTGGGCTTTTCCAACCTGTGCCAGCTCCTCATTTTTTTTCCTTGTCTTTCATGACTTTGACACTTCTGAAGAGGTCTGTTGAGTTATTTTATAGACTGTCCTCAGTTTGGACTTGTCTGATGTTTTCTCATGATTAGACGGGGTTTTGAAGTTTCTGCAGGAAACCTTCACAGAAGTGCTGTGTCCTTCTCAGTGTACCATGTCAGGGGTCCCTGATGTCAGTATGTTTCATTCCTGGTGATGATAACCTTGACTACTTGGCTTAGGAGGTGTCTGTCAGATCTTCCCTGTAAGGTGGAGAACTCCATTTGTAATTAATGTATATCTGGGGGCGGGGGGAGGCTGTGAGGCTCGCTGGACGTTATTTGTAACCTGATTTTCCTTCTACGTGCACATCAGGGCAGGTGGTGTGTTTTTAAGAAGACTTTGTTGCTATAAGAAAGACCTGTGGCTACATCTTGAGAGACAGAAAGAAAATGGCAGGTTTAAGGCAGTTTATACTGTGTCTGGGTGGAGGGAGGGGTACACTGACAACTGAATGGAGCTCAGTTCCTTTTGTCCATGAGTTAATTCAGCAAATGTTTGTTAATAAATGCTAAATTTTTTTTTCTAGTGTCTACAATTTGACACTGGTATTAGGCTCTACATCTGTCATCTCAGTTCTATTTTAAAGTAGATATCATCACCCATTTTACAGATACGGATCCTGAAGTTTAAAGAAGCAAGTTGCTCAAAGACATGTATGTGGCAGAACTGGGACTTGAACCCTGGCCTGTCTAACTCAAAAGCATGTTATTTCCATGACACCAAGCTCGCTCCCTTCTATGGGTCAAACACTGTGATCAGTGCTGAGGACACTGAAGCGCAAGACACGGGTTCAGGAAGAGCTGCGGTCCCAGCGTGGGAGGGCTTTGGAAGCAGCACGGAAGGCCTGGGGAAGAACCATTGCTTGGGTGTCATCCTTTTTTTCCGAGAACCACTCAGCTGATTTTTCTCAAGTTTTTACTGAGTCAGGGTAGACTTGCCAGGCTGCCTTCAGCGCAAATAGTTACCCAGACATGGGTGGTGTGCTTATTGCTCTCAGGGATTTATCTCAGCCACCCTCTGAGGTGGGTATATTTTCCCCACTTAGCTCATGAGGAAATCAAGGCTCAGAGCAGATAACATGCCCAAAGTCACCAGCTAGTAAGTGATTAAACTGAAACTTGGTCCCAGATCTGACTGATTTCAAGGTTTTCAAGACCCCTTGGTCCACCAGGGATTCCGAATTCCAGCATCCTTACCACCAATGGGGCTGTGCATCTGTCGTCTTCTCGTTTGTAGAAAGGCTGCTGGGGATCACATTGTGCCTGATGGTCGCTGACAGCAGTGCATTTGCAACGAGTCTTTTTTTGTTCAAACCGAAAGATCTTTGTATGGCTTTTGCTTTTTTAAACCACCTCCTCCCACAGTCAATTCATGTCAACAGAAGGAAAATGGAAAGTGATGACTCTGAATCATTTGTGACATATAAAGTCTTACTTTACCAACAAGCATCTTCCCCAAGAGGTACGGCGTACAGCAAGTCAGGTCTCCATGCCCCCTGGCATTTGATGAGAGAGTCTAGTTCCTCCTAAAGTCAATGCTTGAAAGTGAAGTGAAAGTGAAATTCGCTCAGTTGTGTCTAACTCTTTGCAACCCCGTGGACTATACAGTCCATGGAATTCTCCAGGTCAGAATATTGGAGTGGGTAGCCATTCCCTTCGCCAGGGGATCTTCCAAACCCAGGGATCAAACCCAGGTCTCCCGCATTGCAGGTGGATTCTTTACTGTATGAGCCACCACGGAAGCCCAAGAATACTGGCGTGGGTAGCCTATCCTTTCTTCAGGTTATCTTCCCCACCCGGAAATCGAACTGGGGTCTCCTGCATTGCAGGCAGATTCTTTACCAGCTGAACTACCAGGGAAGCCCATAGAGTCAATGCTTAGTAAATAATATTTGCTGCTGCTGCTGCTGCTGCTAATAGTTTGTGACCTTCATGTTGCCAGGCATTGGCTGAACTGTCCAGTGAAGGAGGGGATGAAAAGGTCTGTCATTCTCCTGCCTCTTCCATTTTGACATCTCCCTTGGTGTTCTTAGGTGATTGACCTTTCTATTTTTTTTAATCAGTGTTGAAAATGAAAAAGTGAGGTGGAGTAGCTGCCCTTAGTGATTGGAAAAGAAAGGAAAACTGATTATTAGCAGGGCTGGGGATTGGGACGGGGAGATCAGTTGACAATCTGGTTTATTACAATCATTCCATTTTTTGTCTCTACCACATATAGTTCACTGATTATCTTGACTCTGCTGCTACCATTCTGGTAGAGGAGATGAGAAAGAATGGCCAAAAGATAAGATGATCAGTGGCTGTGAAAAAGAACAGGGCATAAGAAATTGGGAGATGCTCTTGTTTTCCTCATCTTAGTTTGGAATCCCCCAGACTAGACCTAGACTCAAGGATTCAAGTGTAGGTAACTTATTTGGAAGGTGCACAAACCATAGGCAGGGAATTGGGGAGAATGAGCTGGAAAAGGTAAAAGGTCAATAAAGGGATGTGTTGTTATCAAGCTAGCTGATACTGAAGGAACTAGAGCTACTGGTGAACCCTGAGATGCAGTGGTCCCAGGTGGCGCCAGTAGTAAGGAATCCACCGGCCAATGCAGGAGACGCAAAAGACACAGGTTCGATTTCTGCATCAGGAAGAAACCCTGAGTAGGGAATGGCACCCCACTCCAGTATGCTTGCCTGGAAAATTCCATGGGTCAGACACGACTGAGCAACTGAGCACACACACAGAGCATGTGTCAGAATTATCCAGGGCTCCCCCATCCCACCCCGGGAAGGAAGCTGGGGTGTTTATACATCAACTTCAGAGTGTCAGGGATTGAAGGCTGTTCCCATGAGGTGTGCTGGGTCCACAAAGTGGTTTCCACAGCTTGGGAGAAAGCTCTCAGGCAAAGAGATGCAAATGCTGGCAGTCAGAAGTCAACCAGTGTTCACTGAAGTGGAAAGGCTGTGAGATGGGCAATAATAACATCCTCTAAGTTCCCTTAAAACAAGCAAAGCATCCAAGCTTCCCCCAGGGCTCCCCATATCATTAAATGTACCTCCACATACCCAGCTTCTGATGCCGAAGACGTTACAATTTTCCTTGATAGGTTTTTTGGTTTGGATTTTTGTTTTGTGTGTGTTTGTTCTTGCCACACATTCAGTCTAACCCCAAATCCTACACATTCTATCTTCAAAATATATCTTGAATTCTACTATTTCTCACCATCTCCATCATCATCTTTCACTAGATTTCTACAATAGCTTCCTAGTCTGAATTCTTGTTTATATGCTCATCCCCCACATGGTAGCCAGAGTAATCTTTTAAAACTTAGATCACTTTACTCCCCATCTCAAAACCATCCCCTTTTCACTCTTAGAATAAAACCTGAAGTCCTTACCAAGTTCCACATGATCTGGCTGCTGGCTGCATCTTTGATTTCAGTTTGTATCCACTCTCCTCCTCACTCACAGTGCTCTAGCCAGATTGATTTTCCTGGCTGCATTCCTGCCTCAGGGCCTTTGCACCTGTTCTGTCAACATAAAACACTCCTCTAGATGTTCACTCAATCAGTTTATTCAGGTAGTTGCTCGAATGTCACCTCTGTAGGGAGCACTTTTTAAAATACTCTGTCTAGAAAATAACCTTTTGTTACTCTTTGCTCCTAACCTGGTTTTATTTATTTATTTCATAGCAGTAATCATGACCTGGCTGATTTTAGTTTATGGTTTTATTTATTGCCCACTCCTGAACTAGAATATAAATGCTGTCAGGTGGAGGACTCTGTTGCACTAGCCCAGCCCCTTGAATAGCATCAATTCATCATAGGTATTCAATAAATACTTGCTAAATGAATGGATTAATAACTGTTTACTGGTCCTGCTGAGATCACCCATCAGTTAAGAATTTTCAGAACAGACAGGAGAAATTGCAGACCTTAGCATGATAACTGCCTGCCTGCATCTTTCTCCTAAGCTGGCTCTAATGAAAAATACAGTCTTAGCAGAGTCATGAAGGTCTCAGGGCTACGGGCTACTTCCAATATGTTCTTTAGGGAATACATTACAATTTACAACTTGTTCATTTATCTTTCTGCTTGCCTCTCCTAGAACAGTAGAGGGAAAATCAAGATCATTAATTCTACCTGTTTGGTGATGAAGATGAAATGTAGTTTTGTTTTTTAATAAGCTAGATTGCAAAGTTAGTTATCTCCCCAAGTGCCTCGCATGTAGTAGGTGCAGACTACAAGCTGAGTGAGTGGACAGTATCGTCACTTTGACATTTATGTTGCTTGCTCTGCAGAAGATATTTCATTGTACAGCCCACACTCTTAAAGATGCCAAAAAGTGGGGGTACTTTCTTCATCACTGCCCCCCAAACCCAAGAAACCCTTAACTAACCACACCCATCTCCTCTCATACATACCACCCCATGTTCCCCAAAATAGTAACGTCAGCTCTATCTTTTGTGTGTGATTTAAGACTATCTAGTTTACCCCGTTATAAAAATAGCACAGGCTCATTTTAGAAAAATTTATAAATTATAGAAAAATAAAAGAGAAAGATTAAAAATAACACATCGTTCTACCACCCAGGGATAACCACTGTTAGTATGTGGCTGTATTTCCTTCCAGTGTTTCTATGTATATTTGTGTACAGTTTAAATATACAATTTATCTTTCTTTTTTACTTAACATCGTAACAAACATTTATTCTTAGTATTCAACCCTTTGCGCACATCTTTTTAAATAGCTGTGGAATATTACATTTCCCCGTTGTAAACCATTTTGCTTATTTTATATTTTTCAAAATTATAAATAATTCTGGGATAAGCATCCTTTGATGTGTATCTTTGCTGGCACTGCTCATTATTTCTTTAGGATAGAGCCCCAGAAAAGGAATCACTAGTTCTAGAGGATACAAACTCTTAAGACATTTTGTGAGATTTCATTTTGATTTCTAAAACTGTTTGAATGTGACTTCCATAAAAGAGCTCCAGGAAAGCAGATTGCCTCTAAGAATTTACTTCCAGTTTTGAAACGTTTCAGGCCCAGACTGTTTTAGCATTCAGTTTAAATGAGCACAGAAATCTTCTGTAGCCTGTCTCCACTTCAGATTTCTTCCCGCTCTAATAAAATGTGGCAACAGCATTATAAAAATTGTTCTTTCGTAAACAGTCTCTTTTGTGTTCTCAAGGATTGTTTTCTGAAGTCTTTCTGGTGGGTATTGGGTTTATGTCTAGAATTGCGTGGAGAATTTTTGCATGCCTGCTCATGATGTCTTAAGGGTTTAGTTATGCTTTATGGTTGTGTTTTGTCTTTTTTTTTCATTGCCAAAAGGAAGTTCAGATTTCATGGCAATGAAACCTGCTTTTACAAGTCTATCTGAGTCCAGCCTCAAAAAGCCAGGACTCCTTTGGCAGGGACTGCTTTGGGGAACACCATACGAGTAAGGAATTTTCTTCCTAAGGCTGGGTCAGCCTGGAAAAGGCCTTGCCAAAGATAGTTTATAAATGGGGGGAAACCATGGCTTTTTTAGATAGGATGGGTCAGACATGATATAAAATATCCAGGAAACATCCAGAAGAGTCAAGGGTTCTAGAGTGGTTTGGAAAGTTATGGTACAGCCATACTCATGCCATATGCGTGCCATCTCATGCAAGCAACCTTATTAAACAGAATGAACCCAGCATCTCTGTATTGACCTGAAGAGATATCCAGGTTCTTTTGTTAATTCTAAATAGTAAGTTGTAGAAAAATATGCATGGTTTGATCTCATATTTATAAAAAATAAAAAAGGCAAAAATTGAGTTCAGGGGAATCTTTAATATCTACATGAACTGAAAGAAATACATGAAGAAACATACATGAAACTGTTGGTAACTGGCTCCTTAGGAATGCGAAATTTGGGTCAGAGAAGACTGAGAAGACCTCGGCTTTACACGACTCAGTTGAATAATGTGTTACAAAGAGCAGGTATTACTTTTGTAAGTGATAAAAAAATTATACAAGAAAGCCCCCAAAAGGGGGGGGGAATACTGGAGAAGAATGGCCTGAGAAGGGAACTCGGTTCGGGAGCTGGTTGACAGGCGCCCTGCAGAGTTGGATATACCCTCTGGGAGAGATGGGTTCATCCCAGGTAGGAAGGCCCCGCTTCCCAGACAACTGGGGCTAGGCGGGCCATGTCCTTCCCCTGGCAGCTGGTAGAGAATCAATTGTGCTGGCATTCACCTGCGATATCACATTTTAAACGGCTTCTGGAAAAAATAATTGGAACAATCCAGACAGAGGCAGGAGTTGCTATCTCAGGTGGTGCTTGCGGAGAAGACCCTGCCTGCCAATGCAGATGTAAGAGATATGGGGTTCGAGCCCCGGGTGGGGAAGAACCCCTGGAGGAGGGCATGGCAACCCACTCCAGCATTCTTTCCTGGAGAATCTCATGGACAGAGGAGCCTGGTGGGTTACAGTCCATGGCGTCGCACAGAGCTGGACACAACTGAAGCGACGTAGCACGCAGGCACGCACTCTGAGGGCTTGAGGGAGGGTGACTAGCAGCTGAGAGAAGAACAGCCTTTAAAAGTTCCAGAATGGAAAAGATGGATCCAGCCTCAGCCTCTGAGCACACTTCTAGTCATCTGCGAGACGGACCACAGGCTTTGAAATGGAGACAGTGCCCAAGGCTTTCATTAACCTTCTTCTCTGGAGCCAGTGCCGAGGTGTGTGTCTTTGAAGAAGGATGGCTCAAAAGTGACACGATTTTCAAACATGATTTGTTTTATATTCTATTGCTGAATTGGGGTGTGTTTACAGTGAAAGAATGATTTAGATGATGACGAGTCAGCTGGAAATATAAAGGCATAATTGAATCTCCGAGTCTATTAAAGACTCTTGTCCTGTATCTTTGGGTTGACATTTTATTACAGAGGCCAACTTGGCTCTTGCCTTCAGTTTCTTTTCTTCCCTTTCTTATCTTTCAAATATTAGATTTTCCCTTCCCCCAATGAGAAATTTTGAAAAAAATCCTCGGAGGAGAGCCAGGATGTCTGAAAGGAGCACCTGGGGGAGGTGGCATCACATGGCAGGTTGGCACAGGGACTCTGAGCATTGGCACAGTCAATTGTTACCCTCAAAACCTCTGCATCCCCAGCCCTGCCACCAACTTGCTCTGTTTCCTCAGGCAAATCAGGTCATTCCTGGGGTCCCCTTGTTCCTCCTACCAGTGGAGTTCTTGACAGCTAATAGCTCCAGCGAAGCCCAGAAAAGCAACACAAGAAGTGCAAAGGCCGATGATCAAAATAACCCACCCTGATTCCTTTGTAGAAGGATAATATCGTGTCACTGGGGACTGCTCTCAGTAAGTGGGTCTTTTTTTTTTTTCCTCTGAAGAGGCTGGAACCTGTTCTCAGGGCTGCTAAAATGGGCCTTGTTCTGCAGTCTGATCTGCTGGCGACCTGTGTCCACTTTACTGAAACTGGCCGGGGGCCCTGGCACCGTCAGGCCACGTGGGCCGCCAAATCGCAAGGCCCTTTCTTTTGAGCAAATAGCATCACACACACTGCCATCGAGAAAATGAAAGCATTCACAGTGGCACAGCGTCCAGCTTCTCTCTGTGGCCTTCAGAAACAATTTTGTGACCAGGGAAGGGCAGGAGACAAAGGTCTTTCTATCTGATCTGCTCACCAAGCTGGCGTTGGATGGTGGCGGGCCTCTTTCCCTGGTACCATGTGGATCGCTATCACCCCATTTGTATCCTCTCTTTGAGTAGACAAGGCAGGCAGGCAGGCAGGCAGAGGGATCTATTTCAACTGCCCTTGACTCTGTTTATAATCACCAACATGAAAGGAAGGGAAAGAGATGGAGTTTATAGGACTGGGTCTTTGTGTAACCTAATTTATCTCTCTCCAGCAGCAGTGGGCTGAGCAGTTTCTTCTTTTGTTTCCGATGCAGGAAACTGAAATATGAATCTATGTTGATGAGAGAATAAAGGAACTGAAAGAGGCATAAATCTTATCTTCTTGCAACCCTCGAAGATCAGCTTCTTGTGAAGAAGGGGATTATACTTCTGTAATTAACTGCTTTGCAGCTCCTGGTGATGGCTCAGAGCTGAATAATAGCACCCGGCGAAGTTGCATGAAAGGCGGGCAGGCGGGCTGGTGCAGCCGTGGATCATGAACAATGGTCTCGGGCCTGACATCTTTCCCAGTGCCCAGCTCGCAGAGAGTCCAGCCAGGAGATATTTGTTCCCTGTCTAGCAGCATTCACAGCAGAGAGAGTAGAATTACAGAGCAAATAGCTCACAGGGACCTGTTCCGCTGTAGGTTGGCAGCTGCCACGAGGTACCTGGAAGACCTCCACCGGGTTTTCACCCTTCGTGTTCCAGCTGCTGACTAAAGCTCGGTGGGGGTTACTGCCCCTTTCCAGCTGTGAGATTTGGGGGAAATTGTCTCACTTCTCTGATCTGTGCATTACCATCCAGGAAATGCAGGGGGTCTTGTAGAGTTTTGGGGAGGAAGCGTTTAGATCACATGTATAAGCAAATCACTTATCACACTGCCTGGCACCTCACAGGTAATCAATAAATGCTAGCAATTATTATAATTACTTCGTGGAATACAAATGGATGGCGAACTCGTCACTGTTTACGAGGCTTACCATGGCAGGCACCGTATATGCCTTAGTGGCTGAAAGCCTCCCATGGTCCCTGTCAGGTAGGATTCTTCCTCCCATTTCACGGATGACAAAAGAGGCTCAAAACAGTGACCTGCTCAAGGTAAAGGGCAGCAGAAGAGCCTGGAAGCTGGGTCTCCTGTGCGGGCCCCTCCCCCTGCCCCCACTGCCCCAGCACCAGCCCCCAGGCCCTCAGCTCTTCCTCCACAGGCTCGTCTGCCTGTCACTCTCCGGGCCTCACCACCCCAGGATCCAACCCCTGGGCCGTCTTTGCTCCCCCTCCTCCTCCCTGCCCCATGCCGGCACCCCTGAGCCCTATAGATTCTTCTCTTGAGATGTTTCCAGAACCTCTCCTTTCTCAACCCTGCTGCCACACATGCTGGCCCAGAACCCAGTCTCTCGGGCTCCTGAGTGGTGTCCAGTGGAGAGCAGGGCTCTCTTTCCATCACCCCCCAACACTGGTGCCCAGTGAGTGGCCCCCAGCCCCACTTCACTGTCCTTCCCTGCGAGGGATCAGCAGCCACTGCATCAAGTCTACTCTTCTTTCTTGGCATTCAAGGCCCTTCGGCTGACTCACCCAAATTCATCTCTTCTCACTTGAACCCCCTTGTCCGGCTGAGCCTGATTTAGTCTCCATCAGGCAGGCACCCCACAGGCTCTCTGAGAGCTCAGTGGATTAGATTCTTGATAAAGATGCAGAAGACTCTTGAGAGTTCCTTGGACTGCAAGGAGATCAAACCCGTCAATCCTAAAGGAGATCAACCCTGAATATTCATTGGAAGGACTGATGCTGAACTGATGCTGACTGATGCTCCAATACTTTGGCCACCTGATGTAAAGAGCTGATTCATTGGAAAAGACCTGGATGCTGAGAAAGATTGAAGGCAAGAGGAGAAGCGGGCAACAGAAGATGAGATGGTTGGATGCCATCATTAACTCAATGGACATGAGTTAAGCAAACTCAGAGAGACAGTGAAGGACAGGGAAGCCTGGTGTGCTGCAGTCCACGGGGTTGCAAAGAGTTGGACACGACTGAGCGACAGAACAACATCAAAGATGCAAATGCCCCACAGAGGAAGACCCACTCAATGCACAGTCAGTGTAGGACAGCCACGGAGCTCAAAGATCATCTATTCTATCCACCCACGCATTCCACCAGTAGAACTTGAGGCCCAGGGAAGCTGAGTGACTTAGGCAAAGTCACACAGCTTCAAAGTCAAGTCTCAAATCTAAGTCTTCTAACTTAGAATTCAGGGCTCCTCCATTAGACCAATAGACATATCCCGCTTGTTGGTGACAGCAGGCACTAGCCAGGGAGGTGGAAGATGGGGACACATTACTCAGTCTACACATAGGCCATGGACCTGTGTGATTCAACCAAAGGCACAGCCTGAAAGCCTGCCTGCTGAGGGAAAAAAATGACTGGGTTAGGCCCTGGGGCAGGAGTGTGGTGGGCAGGAACTAGGGGTGGGAGGTGGAGACCGAGATTTAGGCAGATGGTTGTGGAAATCAGTGAATAGAAGGCAGATGAAAATGCAGGTGAATGCTAGTCTGAGCAATGTGCTTTGAAAGAAAGAATGTGAAATCGCTCAGTCGTATTTGACTCTTTGCAACCCCATGGACCATAGCCTACCAGGCTCCTCCGTCCATGGGATTTTCCAGGCAAGAGTACTAGAGTGGGTTGCCATCTCCTTCTCCAGGGGATCTTCCTGACCCAGGGATTGAACCTGGGTCTCCCGCATTGCAGGCAAACATTTTACCGTCTGAGCCACCAGGGAATTCCCCAGTGTGCTTTGGGAACATAGCAATTAACTTCTCTACTCTGCTAGGAGAGGGATCCAGGAGGGCTTTAGGGAAGAAGCGGCCTGTGACGTGAGTCTGAAGAAGCAGAAGGATGACTCCCAGTGAAATCAGGGGTAAGGACTTCGGGATTGAGGGAGCAGCTGGACGGAGGCAGAAGGGCCAGACAGCCGGGCTGATGTGGGGAACAGCACAGCCAGCTGGGAGGGAGCCTGGAAAAAGACAGAGAAACCTAAATTCAAGTTCTGACACTGCTCCTAGTCTGACCAGCTCAGGATCTAGGCCAGTCACTTTATCTTTCTGCATCTTGGTGATGGTAGTTTAGTTGCTCAGTCATGTGTCCGATTCTTTACGACCCCACGGACTGGAGCCCACCAGGCTCCTCTGTCCATGTTATTTTACAGGCAAGAATACTGGAGTGGGTTGCCGCTTCCTTCTCCAGGGGACTTTCCTGACCCAGGGATCAGACTTGCATCTCCTGCAGTGTAGACAGTGTTCTGCATTGTAGGCAGATGCTTTACCACAGAGCCATCAGGGAAGCCCCATACGTGAAACAGGCATAACAATCTTATGTCTCCTGAGGGTTATTACGAGGATGAATCAAAACAGTGAGGCACCAAATGTAGGGCCTACACATAGTAGGTGCTCAACAAAAGGCCCACTATGGCAGGAGGGTAGGTCCTTTTGAAACACAGGGGCAAGCAGGGGGTTGGTGAAGCTATATGTTTTCCTTTGCCTTCCGATGGGTCTTTCCCCCTTCCTTCCAGGAACTCACCAGATGGCCTGGGAGGGCTGCTTGCCCACTCAGAGTTGCTAGGATGTTTGGTCATTCACGGGTCCAGAATGGTCTTCTGGTGCTGTCATCATCATTGAGTTCTTTCCAACCTGAACACAACCGGGGCTGGTGTTCCAGGTCTGGACATGTTTGCTGGCAGAGCCCGTGTTTGGGAGAGACAGCTCTGTTTAGGTAGAAACAGACAGTGAAAACAGCTGCTGGATTCTCTGCCACGGTAAACACGGAGCAAACCCTGCCACTCTGGGCTTTGAAAGGGGACAGAGCACAAGGCAGGCCCTGCTCCCCGCGGCCTGTGGGGGAGGGGAAGGCCAGCTTTTCAGGGAGTGTGACAGCCTCCTCAGGCGGGGTCAGGCGTAGGGGTGGGGAAATGAGGCAGAGACCCTTCCTTTCCCCTTGGCCTCTAGGTGTTGGAGGACTCTACAGGCGATTCCTGCCACTTAATATCTGTGGGACTTTAGGTCAATTTTTCAACCTCTCTGGATGGACCAGTCAGCAAAGGCATGTCCCTGTCTGCTGTCCGTCTTTAGTAAGGGGGTGGCCAAATTTACCTATGCATCCGAGTCACCTGGGTGGGGCTAATTAAACATTCAGATACTCAGAATTCCTGAGGGCAGGGCCCGGGAACCTGCCTTTTAATGAACTCTTCTAATGTACAGGCATCTCAGAAACCGCACCTCCACAATCACTGTCTGAATTCCAACAGACTCCCTGGGAAACCAAGAGAAAGAGTTAGGCAGAAGGAAGAGCTAATAGGAGATGTCACCACACAATTCCTCTTCACGTATGTATCCGCTACTGCTGCTGCTAAGTCGCTTCAGTCGTGTCCGACTCTGTGCAACCCCATAGACGGCAGCCCACCAGGCTCCGCCGTCCCTGGGATTCTCCAGGCAAGAATACTGGAGTGGGTTGCCAGTTCCTTCTCCAGTGCATGGAAGGGAAAAGTGAAAGTGAAGTCGCTCAGTCGTGTCCGACTCTTAGCGACTCCATGGACTGCAGCCTACCAGGCTCCTCCGTCCATGGGATTTTCCAGGCAAGAGGACTGGAGTGGGGTGCCATCCGCAGTTATGCTTTTTTCATGTTGGCTTAGAAACAGATGCTCTTGGATGCATGTCTCCTTAGAACAGATGCCATCACTGTTATTAGGATATAAAATTTAGAGTGATACCCCATCCTCTAGACTTACTCCATTTCCAATCCATCCACCCATCCACCACCCACCCATCCATCCATCCAACCATCATCCATCCATTATCCATCATTTGTTTTAGTCCTCACCTGTTCTGTGCCTGGCTGGGCTTTGGAGACACAGGGAGGAATAAGATCTTGTTCCTGGCCAGAATTCCCTATCTACATAAATAGACACAGAAATCATGCCAATGTAGGGGGATCCATCCAACATGCAATGTCTCAAGGCGGTATAGTGGTGGCACAAGGCAGAAATGATGCATTCTACGGGAATGAGGAAAGGGTCAGAGAAGGCCTCACAGACAGAAATCTGTGAGCAGATCGTGAAGGGGAGTAGGAGTTTGACAGATGGGGAAACCACGTCTGTAGGCAGGTAGCTGACTCCTGTGAATGAAACCCCTTCACATCCTCTATGAGAGCAGAGGCCTCTCCTTGGGCTTCCTGGGGTCCATGTTCCAATGTTCATCTGCAGTTGCTTCCTCAGCCTCATCTTCTGGTCCTTCAGTGTGGAAAGAAACCATTCTGTAGTTGCGTGTTGCAGGCTCATGACAGCTGTCTCTTGCATAGCAAAGTCATTGAGCAATTAACAGGTAAACAGCCATCCGAGTTGAGAGGCATGGGATGCTTAAGAGCCTGCATTCAGGTTCTAGCTTTGCCTGCAACTCACTAGGTAACCGAGGGCCTGTCTCTGGGGCTCAGTTTCCCCATCTCTGAGAAGGAAGATTGGCTTCCAGCTCTGACAGTGTCTGCCTGGAGCATAGCCCTGACACTCAGGCTCCCGTGCATTTGTAGCTCCGTTACATTTTCTCCCCACTCTAAGCTCATGTGTCTCAGCACATCAGCAACACAACATCTTGCAGGATTAGCGAGCTGGATCTGAGTCCCCCAGCACGGTTTGCTATAGCCCAGAAACGGTTTTGCAGGGGAAATGCAAGGTGGATGCAAGCCTGAAGGTGGCGCTGTGGCTCCAGTTGCCGACCTGCTCTCCGGAGCGGGTCTGCGTGTTTCAGAGCATGGTGGGGACTGGGTACTGCTGATGGCAGGTTCTCTCCTTTCGCGGGGCCCCACAGTCCAGCAGACCCTGTTGGTTTGCAAGAAGCCTCCGGGCCAGCGCACTCGGCCTCCGCACCTCCTGGGCCCCTTCACACATCTTCAGGGATCTGTTTCTTTCTGGGTCCTCCCTTCAGAAGAGGAGGAAGAAAGCCTGTTGCAAATGGCTTGTGGGTGGAACGGGGGTCTGTGCGAGCTTCCCGGGTGTTCAATGCCGGCAGGGGGCCCTTGGTGTGGAGCCCCTTGGAGTCTCTGACATAGCCTCCTGGACTCACACCTCCGACCCCCAGTATCTCCCTGGAATGATGACATTTTGAAAGCACTCCATACTCTTTCTACGGTTGCCTTCTCTCCATTCATTTGGGTTCATCTTTTAGCTGAGCCACCGGATAACAGGGGCTTCCCAGGTGGCGCTAGTGGTAAAGAACCGGCCTGCCAAAGTAGGAGACATATGAGATGCAGGTTTGATCCCTGGGTGGGGAAGATCCCCTGGAGAAGGGCGTGACAACCCAACTCCAGTATTCTTGCCTGGAGAATCCCATGGACAGAGGAGCCTGTCCATGGGATACGATATGGTCCATAGGATCGCATAGAGTCAAACACGACTGAAGCGACTTAGCACGCACACACCGAATAACAAGTCCAAGGGGAGAGAATGATGGGGGCAAGGAGAAGGAAAGCAGAAAACACTAACGTTTATGAAGTGCCCGCTGGGTGCCCAGCACCTCCATACAGCTATAGCTGTGAGTTGTATACTTCCAGCAGCATCACCCCTTCCACAAATCAAAATCACCAGCCCAACCTGCTACTTAAACCAGTCACACCAGAATGGCTCTGGTGGGACAGGTGGGGTGCTGAGGACTCTGCCCCTCATGACCCCATCGCCCCTCCCCCTCCCTCCCAGCAGCCCCTCTGGTGCTTCCACCAAAGCTGGATCTAAAGCATCAGTGCACATTTATCTGCATACAACTCTTAAAGGAATTAGTCTCCCTGTTTTTCAAATACAAAGGCTGAGGCCCAGAAGGGTGAGGTAATTTGCCAGGATCCCATGATTAATAAGATTATTAATAAAATAATTAATAAATCAGAGAACCAGGCTGTGGACCCAGGCATGCCTGACTCCGAAGCCCCCAACTTTGCCTGGAAGACAGTGGGTGCTCTGCTTCCTAAGGAGGGGCAGATGGGGGCAGTGGTTCCCCGTGCTGCCTGGAGGACCAGGCCAGATACACAGGACATGGTTGATGCTGGAGATCTGGTAAACTGCCTGCAAAGAAGGAACCCATATAGCACAGGAGGAAGGCGGCAGATGGGAAACGCATGGGGAATGCGTTCTGTGCCCCCGGGGACATGACCATTCAGCACCCCGGCAGGCTCCAGCGTGGTGGACTTCAGAAGACACCGGCTGGACATGTGCTAGACATTCAGATTCAGGTTTTCCAAGCCCTGATCAGGCTGTTTTTTTTTCCCAGGGCAGCCAGAGTTTGGGGCTGTAAAACATGAACTGGATTTCAGTCCCTGCTTTGCCAGTGGAGGAGGGACTGTGGAAGAATAGCTAGATGCTTAAAAAAAGAACAACAAAAAGTGAAGTCATTTGTTTGCTTGCAATTTTTGGTTTGTCTAAAATCTTGTAAGGAGCACAGATTTGGAGTCAGAAATCTACGGGCCCAAAGGTCATCTCTACGTTTGACCTGGCTTCTCTGAGTCTCAGCCGTCTCCTTTGTAAAATGGCACCATCAACAGTCCCCGTGTCACCGGGCTGCTGGTGGGGGTGGGGGTGGGGGTGGGGATTGCACAAGCGCTCGCGCGTGCGGGGAAGAAGCAAACCCGGGGCGTCCGCCCCACGCCCTCCTAACTCTTCTCAAAGCCCACAGGATTGATGGCCTGTGCCACATGGATGTCCTTTGAAGGGGCACTTAGTAAACAGGTTATCACTTCTCATTGTGGTAGACTGGCTGAAACACTTACTTTTACATCTTCCTGTGTGAGATGTGACACTGATCCTCAAAATTGTAAACACAGAGCCTTAGGGAGCCCAGGATTGAATCCAACTCCATTTCAGGGATGGGGGAAATGACTTAGCCAAAGTCACCCATTGGGTTAGTGGCAGAGCTGGAAGGGAACGCATATCTGCTGACTGCTAGCCCACGGCTCTGTCATCCCAGGCGGGAAGGGAGGGCTGCAGGATGCTCTCTTGATCCTTCTGGTCCATGATTCCTGCATCTGTGAGAATAAGGGGAGGGGGTCACCAAAGGAGACCCATTCTGCCCCACGATCCTCATCATGTGGGGTCACAGGTTGGGGTCAATGTGGCCTCCGTCATGGGACCGAGATCTTAGGATCCAGGACCAGTCCCGTCGTCAACCAGAGCCAGGGTGGAGTCGACTCCTCCCACAGGTGTAAGGGAATGGTTCCATCTCTGCCTCTTACCAGCTGTGTGACCTGGCAGGGAATCGCTCTCTCTGAGCCTGTTTCCTGGTCTGAGAACCAAGGATAATAAAAGCACATACCTCATTGGTTATTGGAGAAGGCAATGGCAACACACTCCAGTATTCTTGCCTGGAAAATCCCATGGACGGAGGAGCCTGGTAGGCTGCAGTCCATGGGGTCGCTAAGAGTCGGACACGACTGAGCGACTTCACTTTCACTTTTCACTTTCATGCATTGGAGAAGGAAATGGCAACCTACTCCAGTGTTCTTGCCTGGAGAATCCCAGGGACGGCGGAGCCTGGTGGGCTGCCGTCTATGGGGTCACACAGAGTCGGACACGACTGAAGCAACTTAGCAGCAGCAGCAGCAGCTCCAGAAAGGCCCCTCCCTCTCACCCTCCCTCTGTCTCTGGCGATTCCCTCCCTTCCTCACCCACCCACTTCTTGCTCCAAGAGTCGGGGGGGGGTGGTGGTGGTGGATGGGCCCCAGAAACAATGCGCTGGGGTTTCTCGGGCACTGGAAGTCCACCCAACTCGACCATTTCACCTTAAACCACTTTTCTGCTCTGTTTTGTTGTCGGTTTGGCTTTTCACATTTTTTGTTCCTTAATCAAAAGCACAGTTGAATTGCCAGCAAAGCAAATCTCTTGATCCTGTGCTCCTGGGCACCAGGTGAGCCTCTGCACTCAGCTAAGCTCCCAGTGCCAGTCAGCCAAGGGGCACGATTGCCTGGGTTCTACTTGCATGCATGCATGCTCACCCCCAGCCCACGGCCAGCTTCCTGAATACAAAAGACCAATCTGGGAGAAAACATGCTTTCTTGTTTGTGGCTCTCTGGATACACTCAAGTTCCTGGTTAATACAAAGGCCTGGTCAAGATGTCCAAATACGCTTCTTAGCACAGAAACTGATCTTCTCACCAGTCTCTGCGCATAGCCCCGAAGAGCAGAGGGTCTCAAGAAGTAACAGGAAAGGCTAAGTCACTGAGTCTTCCCCCTGAGGCTCTGGTTCCCTTCCAGCTACTTGCAGGCCTTGGGCCCACAGAGGATAAGACAAGGAAATAGAAAAGAGTGCTGAGTAGTACCAAGCAGCATGGTGAATAAAGGCGACTGAGGACAGCGGAGAATCTGGCCAAGCTATTTAAAGGCCCAAATGTACTGCTTTCTCCAGTGGCCCAAAGGAATAGCAGTCTACTCGGGAGATCCAGATCCCTTACCGTCATGGTTGAAAGGGGGAGGACCGAGACCCCGGTGGATGCTAAGGTGGGGGTCTCAGACCTGCCTCTCAGCCTGCAGTGCTAGCATCTACAGTGAAAGTTAACGTGTCGGTCACTCAGTCCTGTCTGACTCTTTGCAACCCCGTGGATTGTAGCCTGCCAGGCTCCTCTGTCCATGGGATTTCCCAGGCAAGAATACTGGAGTGGGTTGCCATTCCCTCCTCCAGGGGATCTTCCCGACCCAGGGATGAAACGCAGGTCTCCTGCACTGCACACAGATTCTTTACCATCTGAGCCACCAGGGAAGCCCAGCATCTATGATGTGTTTGTGCAAATGGTTAGCAGAGCCCCCAGCTGCCTCTTGTCTTCCCATATCTGCTTGTTGAAACCCTGTCCATGATTTGGGATCCCTCTCCAATGCGACCACTTCCAGAAAGACTTAGAATCAATCCCATTTTTCTCCCTTGTACCTCTCATCATCCCCTCCTCTTCCCACCTTCTACCTGGCATTATGCTGGCTTCTCCACCTGCCTTCATTTCGGAGATGCTCATCGGGCTCCAATTATGTGGCAGACCCAGAGCTAGTCACTGGTGATGAGAAAGATACAATCCCTGTGTTACTTAAAGAGCGCACATGCTCACAGTCTAGCAGAGACAGACAAGTCAACACATAATTAAAACGCAGTGTGGAGGAATGCGCAGATTGCCTTGAATGCTGAGCGGCTGGGCCATCTGCCTGGGGTTGGGGTGGGGGTGGGGGAGATCCCAGGAGACTTCCCAGAGGGGATGATGATGCCTTAGAAGGTGGGCTCCACAAAAGAACAGGGGATGGGGAAGAAAGAGAAATTCAGGGGGAGGTGGAACAGCACCTGCAAAGGCAGGGAGGTGCAGGAGAGCGGTTCTCAGGGAGGGAACCCCAAGGAGCTTCGATGGCTGGCGTGCAGGCTGTCCTCGGCACTGGCAGGAGGTGGGATGAGGCAAGCGGATCGCTGTCAGGTCACAGAGGGCCCAGTAAGCACTGCTTAGTAGTCTGGGCTTTGTTCTGCAGGTAGTGGAGCGCCATGGAAAGGGTTTAGGAGGCATGAACCTGACTGGAACTTTGTTTTAAAGAGACCATTTGGGCTGCTGAGTGAAAATGGATGGTTGCAAGGTGGAGCAGGGAGACCAGGTAGGAGGTGGTAGCAATTGTCCGGGTGAGACATGATGGCTCGGTGATAGCAGTGGAGGGAAGAGAAGTAGAAAGATTCAAGATCCACCTGGGAGGCCGGATCTGCAGGACACGTTGTTGGTGGGATGGGTGAGGGAGAGAGCAGGTTGGAATGACTCCGAGAATCTCAGCGCCATCAGCCAAGGTGGAGATGAGCTCTGGGGAGGAAAGATGGCATTTAGTTTAGGAAATATGGATCTGAGGAGCCTGGGAGATACCCCAGGGCGCCTGTAGCCACCCCTGCCTCCTCTTTCCCTTTCTCCCCAGAACCCCTCTCTGTGGGTCTTTCTCAGACTTACTGCCTATACCTATGTTCAAGGGATAGCCTGAAGGTGGGCTAATTTTTTTCACCTCCAGGTGCCAGCCATGTATAAAAAGTGAGCAAATAGATGCACCTCTGCTGAAGGTGTTTGAACTGGATCCCAGCAGGCGATGCCTCTCTGGGGTGTTTGCACTTCAAAAAAGAAATCTAGGAGAAGAAGTTACTCAAAAGGTGAAATTCCAGGGTTGTCAGGAGGGAGATTTGGTGGGGTCACCCCATCGTGTCTCCGGGGCCTGAGAACACACTTGCTGACATTGGTGGACCAGTCAGGCCTGGAGCCTTCCTTCCCGCATCTTTTCCTCTTTGCCTGCTTGTCCAACTCTGCAGTCTTCAAGAGTGTACCCTGCACCCGGTCTCCGCACTGACCACCTACCTTCACACTGAGCCCGCACCACCAACTTCAAGTCCCCAGGTAAGTTCTTTGTCCTTCCTGGGCCCTCATCCTTATTCACAAAATGGCAGGATTAGGCTCTTTTTCTTCCCTTCCACCCACTTTTGTTCCTCCTTCCTTAGTGGTTAAGAACAGGGCTTTGGAATCAGGCTGATTTGGGTGTGAATTTCACTTCCATCACTTTCTATTTGGATGCTTCTTCACCAGGGCCTTAGTCTCCTCATCTGTCAAGTGGGCACAGGAATAGTACCTACTGCATATTATTAGTGTCCGTATTCAATGGGATGGTGTTTGAAAAGTTCTGAGCTCATTGGCTGGCAGCCAGTGGGTGCTCAAAATCTGCTAAGGTCATGGTCATCATGTTATCAGGATTCTCCACTTTCCTTTGCAAATACTCCCAATATCGGGGTCCTGGGCTACCAACCATCCAGTCTGGAGGCAGAGGGCTGGACTGGATGACCCCCCTGGGTCTTTTTGATTTGGCAGTCTGGGACCTCAAAGGCTTGGGAACATTCTCTGTGAACTTTCCTCCCCTTGATTCTTGGGGTGATTTGAAAGCTGGCCTCTGTGGGTCTCTGTCTTTATTTAATTTTTCCAAGTTCTCTGGAGGCTCCATTTCTCCATCCCCTGCTCTCAGCATCCCCTCCTGTGTCTGGACAAGTTAAGGCATGCCTCTCAGTCAGCCGTCCCCGCCTACCTGCTGGCTCCCCAATTACTGGGCTTCTGGCTTTGCTTCACTCTGCATTTCCCAAGAAGGTTCTGAGGAGCTGCATGGAATCGCCCCACCTGCCAGCGCTCTGCGTTTCTGAGATGGGCTTCAGAGCAGAGGCAAAAGGCTTTGGCAGAATGAGTTTCCACACTGTCTGTGCCGCCTCCATGCCTGGCAGTTCCCGGGGCTCAGGGAGCTTGACTCTGCGGAACGCTTCTGTTGATCGCCTTGGCCTGTCGTCCGATGTTTCAGGCAGGTTCTCCAGGGAAACAGAGCCACTAGGGTGTGTGTGTGTGTGTGTGTAATATTGTGTGCATATATATACTGTGTCACCAGGTACAGTGATCAGGGTGTATGAGTGTGTGTATTTACACATATATCCATGTACCTAAACACAAACCAGTCAATCTTAGGGAAAAGCAACCCCGAATACTTGTTGGAAGGACTGATGCTGAAGCTGAAACTCCAGAAGTTCCTGATGCTGGGAAAGATTGAGGGCAGAAGGAAAAGAGGGTGTCAGAAGATGAGATGGCTAGATGGCATCACGGATGCAATGGACATGAACTTGGGCAGTTCAAGTTCCCAAACTTCGGGAGAGGGTGAGAGATAGAGAGGCCTGATATGCCACAGTCCACGGGATCGCAAAGAGTCGGACGCAACCGGGCGGCTGCACAGCAACATACACATATATGCATGTACATATACTTGATTTGTTTAAACAAATTGGCTCACACAATTATGAAGGCTGACGAGTCCAAAATCTGCAGGAAGGGTCAATAGGCTAGAGACCCAGAGAAGAGCCAAGGATGTGACTCAAGCTTGAAGGCTTCTGCTGCAGAACTGCCTTCTTGCTTGGGGGAGATCAATAGTGTGTTCAGGCCTTAACCTGATTGGATGAGGCCCACCCACATTATGGAAGGCAAATCTGCTCAAAGTTCACCAAATTAAATGTTAATATCACCTGAAAATACTTTCACAGAAACATCCAGAATGATGCTGGACCCCACCTGTGGGCACCACGGCCAAGCCAGTTTGACACAGATAATTAACCACCGTTCCCTGTTATTGATGGGGCTTCCCTGGTGGTTCAGTGGTAAAGAATCTGCCTGCCAAGGCAGGAGTCATGGGTTCCATCCCTGGGTCAGAAAGATCCCCTGGAGAAGGAAATGGCAATCCATACTGGATTAGACCACTCCAGTATTCTTGCCTGGGAAATCCCATGGACAGAGGAGCCTGGCAGGCCACAGTTCATGGGGTCTCAGAAGAATCAGACTTGACTGAAGTAACTTAAATAACAATAGCAAAAAAAAAAGAAAAAATAACAATAGCAGCCTGTTATTGACAGACATATCAGAGAAATAGTCTGGGCCTCAAGGATGCTTCTCCCCACCCTGTATTCCAGACCAGGTAATATCAACACTTGGTTCCTGCTTCCCCAGAGGATCATGATGGAAAGGGACCAACCACCAGACTTAAATTCAGCCTGAGCCAGTCAACGTCCCTTGGCCTGCAGCAGATCAAGTCTGGGGCAGAAGACCTGAGGGGCTGATGGGTTGAATGAGAGACAGTGAGCATCTCTATAATGTGAATTAGGGGAAGGGGTTGAGGGATGTCACTGCCCCTATGACCTCACAGACAGTGACCTTCAAATCTGGATGCATATCAGGGCCGCCTTAAAATGCAGATTCCCAGAACCCCGTTCTCAAGGGAAATGCCTGATTCAAAAGACCAGGGCCTCTGACTTTTTAGCAAGTAGTTAATGTATTGCAATAGAAAATATTATAATGAGGATGGAGTTATTTAGCATCTCCCGAGGCCAGACATTCTCATCTGTGGTGAGGCACCTGGTCCGACTCAAAACTGCATGCTGATTCAACTTTTTACCATCTCCCTTGAATGACTCCTGCCATAGAGATCTAATTCCCACCAAGGGAGCCCCTTGTGTTTTTAGAGGAGACACACGAGGTCTGGCTTCCTGTGCCTTCCAGCAGCTGGTCCTCGCTCCAGCTCTTAGAACCAGAAGGAATCTGTCTAATTGCTCATCCACTGGAGAGCCCTTGAGGTATTGATGACATTTCTCAATTCCCAATGTGTCTTCTCTGGGTGAAAAATCCCCAGACCCCTCACCAGGCAGTGTCTCTCTCAATGTGAGTTCCCAGGAGTGTACCCTGCTCAGAACGTTGTTTGACCCCTGCAAGGCCTAGCAGAATAATCACCTCCCTCCTTCTGGATACTACACCCCCATTAATGCAACTTTTATATTAGTCCCATCATGCTATGAATGGAATCCTCCAAGTCTGAGTCCTGAGCCTGGATCCTTACCCTCTTCCACTTGACTTAACTCTTCCACTGGAAAGAAGAGTTTCCTCAAGGGCCTGAGCACCCCAGAACTTTCTCTTCCATTTTGAAAACCACAAATTACAAGATGTTCTCCAGGCATCTGAGAACATAGGGGTGGCTGTCCCTTTGGATTGGCCATCTCTGAGGCCATGGCCTGACCCAGATTCTGGTGCCCTTCATGGAAGAGACACCACAGTGTAGTAGAAAGCCTATAGCTTTTGGGCCAAGAAGGCTTGGGTTCAAATCCCAGCTCTAGCAGCTGCAGGACCTGGGGCACCTGAGCCTCAGTTCCTTCATCTGTAAATAGTATCTGCCTCCTAGGGCCGTGCTGAGAATTCCAGATAAAGTGTCAAAGCAGCTCACTCAGGCCTGGCATGTGGTAGATGTGTTGTAAGTCTGATTCTCATCTCCTCGTGAGGAACTTGGTTATCTTCTTCCTTCTTTCTCCACCAGCTCCCCCAATTCTAGCCTCCAAGGCTGAAGAGTCTTACTAAGTAAGCAGACCAGAGGCTCCGAGCAAATCTTGGGGCTTTGGGCACGTGGTCCCATGGGAGGGGACAAGCCTCTTCCTTTCCTGTGATCTCAGACCTGAGAAGGGTGACCGGGAAGCCGCTCTAGAGCCCCTTCCAGCTCTGCCCATCAGGTCTCCCCACAAGCCTCCCAGTCTTTTGGAACCCCGAGCCCTGAAAGCAGGTGAGACAGATGTGAAAATCGTCTAACAAGCTAAGGTAAGGGAGGACCATTCCTCTCACCACTCGGCCCAGATCCATGCCCTTGCTCACCCTTCAGGCTTCCACCAGCCCCTCCTCTGTAGGAAGGCACAGGGACACAGATGGAACATAAGATACTAACAGGCCAGGAGCGTGGACAGACAAGGAAACAAGTAACTGCAGCTCAGGTTGAAAGGAGCTATCCTAGAAACAGAACAGATAGAAAGTGCAGGGTAGCTTGCAAGATGGGTGAGGGTTCGCCTGGGGTGGGGGCCACCCTAGGCCAAGGGCACAGCCTGGGCAAAGGCCCCGAGATTGCAAAGTCTTCGCAGTGTGGAATCACCTAAGAGCTCAGCAAAGCTTGAGGAAGTGGTTGGAAGACAAGAGTGGAGGCAGGGAGGCCAGATGGGAGTCTACTGTAGTGAGCCAGACTGGAAGCCACGGGGACGTGAACTAGGCCAGTACCTCGGTCCATACAAGGCATTTAGGGACACGAAGACCAGCCAGGTGTGGATCCTCCTCTCCAGGGAGACACCCATCCAACCATTCACTCATCAGTCAGTGTTAATTGGGCACCGATACTGTGCCACACTGTGCTACAGCAGGGAACTTTCCGGGAGAAAGGAAAGGCCTGTCCCCCAGGGTGTTCATCTCCTAGGACTGCTGTAAGAAAGCAACATGAACTGAATGGATTAAAACAACATAAATTTACCCTCTCACTATTGGTGAGGCTGGAAAACTAAAATGAAGGTGTACAGCAGAATCATTGTCAATCAACTACGCTTCAATTAAAAATAAAGTAAAGGTGTGGGCAAGGCCATGCTCCCCCTGAGACTCTGAATAGAATCCTATCCTACCTCTTCCTAGATTCTGGTGGAGGCTATGAAATCCCTGGCTTGCAGCTGCATGGGTCCAAACTCCGCGTCTGTGGTCGCATGGGGCTCTCTGTGTGTGTCCGTCTCTGTGTCTCTCCTCTTTTTCTTATGAAGACACTAGTCATACTGGATTAGACGCACTCCCCGCCCCAAATTGAGTATAACCTCTTCTTAACTAATGTCATTTGCAAAGACCCAAATTCCAAATAGCATCACATGTATAGGAACCAGGGGTTAGGACATCAGCATATCTTTTTGAGAGGGGACACAGTTCAACCCACAACACCAAGTAGCCACAATGCACTGTGGCAACTGCCTTAGATGAGTTGAGGATGGACTTTGGGAAATCAGGCTAAAGACAGCTTTTGGCAAACAGGGGAATCCAGGAAGACTTCCTGGAGGAGGTGGCCTTTCAGCCATGTATTAATAGGTAGGATTTAGACATGCAGCTATGGAGAAAGAAAGGCTTTCCAGGCAGAGGGGGATGCAGGAGTGGAAACACAGAGGAGGGAATTGCAGGGCAGTAATGCTGTCACTCCAGTTACACCCAGGCCTCCCTCCCACCCTTCTGCCTGCCCCACCCTCCTGCCACATCTTGTTTACCCCACACTCACTCCAGCTCCACCCCATCTTGCTCTTGGCTTTGCTGGAGTTTGGAGGAAAATTGCTGCCTGGGATCGTCATGACATACATCCCTGTTCAAGTCCAAACCTGGATTTGTTTTTTTCCAGAGCTGCAGTTAAGAAAAAATAATAATAAACTCGGTATTTATCAAGCAGCAAACCAGTAGGAAATTATAACCTCTTTAAATAAATATGTATCTAATTATAGGAAAGCACAGTTTACTTTTGCAGCACTGTCTTTACTTTTGCAGCAGGATTTCCCCCTGCAAGCAGAGTCTGCAGATAGTGTTCCAACCCCCCCCAGGCCCCTGACCACATCTCACTGGGCATTAACCTCAGAAATACCATCTCAGCTGGTCCCTCTGCAAACAGTGAGCCAGGCTGTGCTGAAATGCCCTGAGCAGGCTTGAGAGGGACCCGGGTCCCCTTTTAGAGTCCCTTGATTAGCTCCCAACCACAAAGCCACAGTCGCCTACCAGCCACACTAGACTGTCTGACCTGCCCACAGGTTTCTGCGCAGCACGCATGTCTGGGGTTAGCAGTTGTTCCCCTTACAGAAAAGTCAGGAGTTGCAGACAGCGCTAGATTTAGCCATCTTGAAGGGGAACTCACACCCAAGCTGTTTCACGTGAAGTACTAAGTATTCCCTCCGACCCTGCCCACCTTTCATGTTTAAGTCCACAAACATTTACTGAGCATAGAATGCCGTGTCCACACATGCCATAAACGAAGTTCACAGAATGCAGAAGGGAGCGCAGATTTGTGCTTATGTGTGGTAACTGTTACTATTCATGAATAGCTTGCAAATACCATCCCCCGGTGGGTCTTGGAATTAGTTCCTCCTTTCAGCAAAGATTTCCTAAGCATCCGTTATGCGCCAGGCACTGCTTAAGACACCTGGCTCCCTTCCTCAGCTCTTTCGAGTCTTTGCTAGAAAGTCACCTTCTCACTGGGGTCTCCTCTGTCCACCGTCTTTAATACTGTCCCCTTCTTACCCCACTCTGGGCTCACCCACATGAATTTTTCTCCAGCACTTGCCACCACCTAATATTTTAAGTGATTTACCTTCTGTCTATTATTTTTGTAAGAGAGTAAACTCTAATTAGAAAGTGAGCTCCACAGGGCGAGGGTGGGGTGGACTGGGGTGTCTCGTTTGTGTTTGCTGCCGTAGCCCCACGAGGTCAAGGTTGGGCACATACTAGATGCTTAGTCAGTGTTGGTTGAATTGAACTCAGATCACTGTTTTTGGAGGCAGACACATCAGATTAAATTCCGGTTCAAGGCTGTGTGACGCTGGGCTCTGAGTCCCTCTTGACTTTCCTAACATGGAGCGTCCATGGGGTCTGGAGAGCCTGGAACAGTGCCGGGCACACAGATACGACTCGGAAACTGGCAGGCTGGCTTCTGAGGGTCCAGTTTGGAGTGGGAAGTCTGGTTCATGGAAGACTCATCCGTCAGGGAAGCCTGGGTTTGAATTCTGGGGCTGCCACTTCCTAGCTCTGTAACCTTAAGCAAATCACTGAGTCTCTCGGAGCCTCAGCGTCCTGTTTGTAAAGTGGGCCTCGAACCAGCACTCCTACCGCCCCAGAGAGACACTGGGATGCATCACGAGGTGTCCAGGCACAGAGCAGGCATCCAGGCTCACAGGTCCCCCTTTCCCTCCTTCCAGGGGTGCTGTGGGGAGCCAGGGAGCAGGAGCCTGCAAAGGCCCAGGGGCCTAGGGAAGGGGGACTTGGTCGCAGAAGGGCCATTGGCCCCCCGTCCCCCTGCCTATCTGTCCCCTCTGCGCCTCCACAGTTACCCAGCCTGGGCTTCACAAGGATGTCTCCACCTTCCCCACCGTCTCAGGCCCACAGTCTCTGCTCTACCAAGGCACTGTCTCTCTGCTCGCTTTGGCACTGATGGGCCCTAAACACGTCTGAAATGAGAAGATAGCTTCCCCCAGGACCCACAGCAAGTCCCAGGAAGAGGGGTCTCCTGGGGGTTGGAGGGCTTCTCCAGGATTGGGGGTGGAGTGTTTCTCCAGGATTGGGCATGGAGTGTTGACTTTCAGGGACTCTAGCTGGCTTTGCACCCAAGAGCAGAGGAGGACCAGGAGGGGCTGCTGCAGCTCTGCAGCTGCCAGTCAAGGAAGCAGGCGGGGCTTGGGCTGGATGAGATTCAGAACAGGCAGGTAGCCATGGCAACCTTTCCTGTCACTCCAAAACAGGAGATGCCCATCTACCTCCTGTGTCTAGGAGGAGCCCCAGAGAGGACTAGTAGGGCCAAGGTCGGTCACTTCTCCCACTTTACTGCCCTAAAGGGGTTGTCTCTTTTGAGGACGGTCCTGCCTCTCCATCACTAGCATGGTGTTGGGGTAAAGCCTGAGGCTTGCACAGGAGGCCCTTCAGCAGCCACGGGGGATGGGAGGGGAGGTGACATCACTGCCTACACTGCAGGAGAGCTGGGAACTTATGAACAATCTTGAAGTTGGCACTTCCACCCAAGGCAGGGATGTGTCAGTCACCACATGGGTCTGGCTTCCCCATCGCAGCCGGCTTGGTGGGTACCGACTTGACAACATCCCACAGCAGCCCTACTCAGGAGGTGATGTGTTCCGGAGTTCAGAACCCTCTCTGGGCTATGGCAGGAAGCACAGAGACCAGGACAGTAGATGCACACGGGACAGTAGATGAAGCATATTGAGCATCTGAGGTTTAGTGGAGGAAACATGGGCTTCTCATCTGCCTCCAGGCAGCCTGGGTTGGCCACCAAAGCACCAGGTTCATCCTGGGGTTTCTGCCTCGTCCTGAGCTCCTCTGCTGGGCACTCTGCTGGGCACTTTGCCTGCACGATCTCATCCCGTCCCAGATCATCCTGAGGGTGCTACTGCCAGGAGCCCCATTCTGCAGCCAGTGAGGCTTAGCCAGGCCCAGCCACTTTCCCAGGGCACGCCTGAGCAGCAGAGCCGTTTTTAAGGCCAGCTCAGCCCACCTCCCAAGCCCTCTTTGTAGATGAAGAAACCAAGGCCAGGGGAAGCCAAGGCTACTCACTAGGAAATATCAGAGCTGTGAGGCCCTGAGGCCAAGATCCTTAGCCTGGGGTCTATGAACACAGATGGGGAAGAAATACAACTTAATGTTCACTCACCTCTAACTGAAATTCAGTGTTTCCTTCAAGTGTGAATGTAAGCAACACACCAGTTACAGTAATAGCACCTCTGACTTTGTCACCAGTCAAAATCACAGGTGTTTCCATGTCACACTTGTGGCAGAGATCCTGAAATATCATCTGTGCTCATTTCTACTCTGAAAGTACAGTGGCTGTGACATTAGATCTTGTCATGTAACAGTAATAAAAAAGCACAGTCAGTTCAGTGGCTCAGTCGTGTCTGACTCTTTGCAACCCTATGGACTGCAGCACACCAGGCTTCCTTGTCCATCACCAACTCCCGGAGTTTGCTCAAACTCATGTCCATTGAGTCAGTGATGCCATCCAACCATCTCATCCTCTGTTGTCCCCTTCTCCTCCTGCCTTCACTCTTTCCCAACACCAGGTCTTTTCCAATGAGTCAGTTCTTTACATCAGGTGGCCAAATTATTGGAGTTTCAGCTTCAGCATCAGTTCTTCCAATGAATATTCAGGACTAATTTCCTTTAGGATGGACTGGTTGGATCTCCTTGCAGTCCAAGGGACTCTCAAGAGTCTTCTCCGACACCACAGTTCAAAAGCATCAATTCTTTTGCGCTCAGCTTTCTTTATAGTCCAACTCTCACATCCATGCACGACTAATGGAAAAAACCATAGCTTTGACTATACAGACCTTTGTCAACACATACATTGCTATAGCCCAATTTAAAATTGTTTGATAACTTTTTTTAAAAAAGCAGCAAAATTGGCTTGTTTTGTAATCATACATATTTTATGATTTAAAAACATTGTTCTGAGAAAGAGCCCAGAGTCTTGACCAAACGATCTCAGGGGTCATGGCATAGAAAAGGTTAAGAAAGCCTGCCTCCAGCCTGTGCTCCTAACCACTGACTCATCTCTCCCTTTTCTCCTGACTCCCGCAGAGTCAGAAGCTTGGACTAGCTTGGGGGCTGGCACATTCGGGCGGGCTTGTCCCTCTCCTCTTCCTGATGACTCTCCTCCACCCTTTCCCATCTCTCAGCCAGGCAGGAGTTAAAATGCCCAGTTCTCTGGAGAATCCACTCTTCCCTTTTACAACCAAGTCAGGTTTGTGCCGATTTCCAGTCACCAATTACGGGCCAGCTCTCTCAGACCAATTAAAATGTGCAGGTGCAATAATGTCGACATCAACAGTCTGGGGTTATCTCAGCAGATATTTTTCATGAAATATTTATAAGAGACTCTGAGGATTTTAACCCCTTCCATAGCCCTGCCTCTCTGTTCCAGCAGGGCTCTTGCAGAATCCTGCAGTGACGGGGATGGGAGGGCAGAGAGGCTGAGAATGACCGGGATCGGGGAGGAGGGAACAGGACTTCACAGAAGTTCTTAAAAACATCAAAAAAAGAATCTGCAGAATTGGACTAATCAAGCGCTGGTGTTCTGGAGAGTGCCTTTGTGGGTTCCAGAAGACCCAGGTTTCAGTCTGGACTCTCTGGTGCCCTTTCTGTGTGACCCCAGGCAAGCAGATCACTAGCCCCTCTGGGCTTCTGTGTCGTCAGTTGTAAATGAGAGGAAATGGCCTTCACGCAACTGTGGTGGGAAGTTCACAGCTAAGAGGGTGTGAGAGGCTTTGGAAAGGGTTCCTGCCTGCAGGAGACTTCTCTCCAGCTGCTCTGGCTCCTGAAACAGGTGACCTGGGCTCTTCAGCTACCAGGAGTGAAGGGTACCGAGTGAGTGTTGATGAAACGTTTGTGGAATGAACGCATGGCTAGATTTGACCACTTTCTAGCTCTGTGACTGACTGTAAAGGTCTGTCAGTCTCTTCACCAGTAACAGGGGTTCCTGGTCCCAGACCCTCAGGGTTGTCCTGCGGATGAGTGAAGACCAGGCTCTTAGGAAAGTGGAAAGATTTCCCAGTGCTTATAAGGGTATCGTCTGCGAGCCTGGATGAGCTTTCTGGGGATCTGCCGAGGAGGGTCTTGTGAGCCAGCAGAGACTGTGCTGCCAGATGGGGCTGCTGACAATACTGTTTCCGTTTTGCCTGCCTCCCTGTCTCCTTGCCCTTGGGTAGCACCCTCCCACACTGACTCTGGCTTGCCCAGGACTTGCTTTGGCCAATGGAACAGCAGCAGACTTGATGCAAGGCAGGGCTTGAAAAACCACTTGAGTATTTCCATGTCCCTCTTGCTCCTCTGCCTTGGTCACATGAGTGTGTCCCAGCTGGCTTGCTGGAAGGATTTAAGAGACCTGTGGAGAAGACTCGAGGCATCTCAGACCAGCCTACAGCCCAGAGCAGCAGGGCTCTCCTCACTTGCGCCTTACCACAGAGAACAGAAGAGTCAGCCAAACTGCAGACTGTGATCACTAAAAAATAGCTATTGTTTTAAGTCACTCATTTGGGGGATGATTTGTTACACAGCAATAGCTAACCGATACAGTGATTATATCTGCCCCACAGCCTCTTTGATCTTTGTACTCTCCTTGAAGAGATGGAGCAACACTTTGCTGTCCTCTTCCCTGAGGGTCACCAGGGCCATTGTCCAAAGGGAGAGGCAGTTTGCCTAGCAGCAGAGGGTGTGACCTCCAGGCTCAGACAGCGCTGGGATCCCATCCCAGCTGTGGTGACCTGCAGGTAGTTACTGAGTCACTCTGTGCCTTAATGTCCTCATCTGAAAAAAGCATAGTTTCTTTGCCATAGGGTTGTGATGAGGACTAGAAAAGATATCAGATGTAAAGTGCATGGCACAGAGGAAATGCTCAAAATAACATTTTTTGTCATTGTTTATTTGTGCTGGTTGATGATCAACCCCCTTCCTTCCTTCACAAAAGCCTCTGTTACTCTCTATCAGCTCAGATTGCCTGTAGGCTTTGCCAGGACACCCCCACACCCATACCACCACCACCCTTCCCTCATCCGCAGCAGAAGACAAGCTAAAATCTGTAGCCACGTGTACTTGGTTGGTGCAGATTTCACAAACGCTGTGATTTTTGGCGAGCAGAGCCTACCAGTTGCAGAGGAACAAGCCCTTTTGACAGCACAAGTTTTAACCACTGCCAAAGCACTGCCACATCCATGCCCGTGTTTGATAGCTTCACAGGGCTTCCAGGAGATGGTCAGGCCAGGGACTGCTGCTGCTGCTGCTAAGTCACTTCAGTCGTGTCCGACTCTGTGCGACCCCATAGACGGCAGCCCACCAGGCTCCCCCGTCCCTGGGATTTTCCAGGCAAGAACACTGGAGTGGGGTGCCATTGCCTTCTCCGAGGCCAGGGACTAGCAGCTCTATTTCACAGGTGGGAAGCCTGAGGCTCAGAGAGGTTCCCTGACTTACAGGAGCTAGGATTTGGTTTCAGGTTGTCTGGTAGCAGAGGCGACCTGCCTCCTGTCCTGGATGACTCAACCTCTCCCCCAGGGGCAAGTCTCAGCCTTGGAGATGTGGGTCTGAGCTCTGGGATCTCTGGATGAGGGACTACATCTTCGCTTTTGGAGTCCCAAAGTTACTTCTGTGGAAATGTGATTTTATTTCCCTAGGGGAAAGTGTCTCATCCTCTCCCTGAGCCCCTGGAATAGTTAGGGAATTATGGTGGGAGATTCCTTTTGTAAAGTCAGGATTTTAAAATTAAAAGCAATTAAGCAGGGTCCTCCCTTTCCACTGGCTGTCACTCCTAACCTAGGAGAGCCATCAGCAGTCACAAGGCTGGTCCCTTCCCTGACACCCCAGCCCCAGAAGGCCTATGGAGCCTAGTTAGGGACGTGGGCACTCTTCCCCCGCCTCTCTCCCTCGTGAACCTTATCTCACAAACCAGCTCATGTGGTGAAAACAGGAGGTGAGGGAGCTCTCACCAGTCTTGTATTTATTCACTTGGAACCTCGGCCACTTTTCTACTGAAACCCAACTCTGCCCTCTTGCCACCTGTTCTTCCCCCAAAAGTTACTTTCAGAGTTTGCAAAAGAGGCTGGAAGGTTGTCACAGCTTCAAGAAGGTTTGAAACACAATTTAAAAACAAAAGCGAATACCCAGTGTAGCAAGAATATTAAAGAACCCTGTGGGAAAGGGCGGCTGAAAACAGCTTTTTTTGTTGGCTGATCCCCTTCCAACAAAGGGGGTGGAGGGGTGGGGTGGGGTGGCCTGTGAGACAGGCGTAGCTGGAATGAACGTATCACTTTGCCGTCTGGTTTCTTCCCTCACTGTCCTAAGCGTTTTCCTGTTGCAGCCGGTTCAATTACAGTGTTTCCACCGGTAGAATTTGAGACAGCGGTGAACAAGTGATTGTTACAAAGACCAGACTGTGTGTTGGAATGCTGCCAGGAGGCAGCACCCTTGTTTGCTCTGTGCTTTGCAAACTGGCTCCCAGGGCTCCCAGGGCCCCTGGAGCACCCAGTCGGAGGGCAGAGAAAGGGACTGATGCTCTCAAGGCTTGGCCAGGGGGTCTAGAGACCCTCAGCTTCCAGGCCCACCTCACGCTAATATTAGGGTTGCTGCTGCCGCTGCCAGTTTGATCTCTGAGCCGTCTCTCTCCTCAACCACAAGGGAGACCCTCATCTTGAGCTCCTGGAGAACCAGGTTTGGGTGGAGATGCTGAGTCTGATTTCTGATACTTTGCAGGGATGAGCAGAAGGGGCAAGTGTCTAATTAGTAGAACTTGAGAGAACTGGACAAACCGGGCGGGGTGTGGGGTGGTATGTGATCTGAGCCCCTCGGCCAAGTGATGCCTGCACTCCTGGGGAGTGGGTGCTGGTAGGGGTTGGGGAGGGGTCTGGAGGAGGCCCTGAGGTCCTCTGTTCTCTCCTTTAGCTCTTCCAGGTCACTGCAGCTCCCTGGAGCCGACACGCAGCAGGTCACCGAATGGCCACGCAGTAAGGGCCCTGCGCCTCATAACCTCCTGTGTCCCCAGATCTCCTTAGTCTGCGCGTCCATCGTGACCTTCAACCATCAAAGGCCAAAGGTTTAGATTTTTGGAAACTGCCTGATTGCTTTCCTGCCTGCTAAAGCAGGCAGAGTTTCAAGAGGCCCATCCAGACATGGGCTTAGGGCAATTGACTCTCAAAGTCAGGACCAAGCTTCTTAGAAGGCATGGCAGCCGCTACAGCCTGAGACCCAGGTCCACTGGCTGGGCCTGCTTCTCTCCCTGTGATGTGGGAGGGAGGAGTCAGCCCCATTGGCTGACCTGGGGTTGGGAGCATCAACTCTAGGAACGTGATTTTCCTTCAAGGAAAATGAAGGAGCTTCCTGTGAGGGAACAAGGGTTTGGTGAGGGAGCAGAAGAGTCTTGGAAAAGCCCTCGCCTCAGCTGGGGTCTCTGAGTTGCTCCGAGGTCCTTCTCAAACCTCTGCTCACAAACCTTCAGGCCTTGAGTCTGCGGCTCTACAGAATTCATACATCAAATTTTTTTTTTTAGAGTGACTTCCAGGTGACAGGCATTGTACTTTAGTTGCTGGACACTCAGCAGGTTAGAGAATCCTGCCCTCTTGGAGCTCATGTTTCAGTGAAGAGAGAAGAAGGGTCATCCTGCTTACCCCAAGATCGTGTCCAGTTCAGTTCAGTTGCTGCTCAGTCATGTCCAACTCTTTGTGACCCCATGGACAGCAGCACACCAGGCCTCCCTGTCCGTTACCAATTCCCGGAATTTACTCAAACTCATGTCCATTGAGTCAGTGATGCCCTCCAACCATCCCATCCTCTGTCGTCCCCTTCTCCTCCCACCTTCAATCTTTCCCAGCATCAGGGTCTTTTCAAACGAGTCAGTTCTTCGTATCAGGTGGCCAAAGAATTGGAGTTTCAGCTTCAACATCAGTCCTTCCAATGAATATTCAAGACCGATTTCCTTTAGGATGGACTGGTTTTCTTTAGGATGGACTTGCAGTCCAAGGGACTCTCAAGACCATGTCTAGCTGTCCAATTTTATAGAGAAGCAAACCCAGAGAGGGAAGGGACTTGCCCAGGGTCACACAAGTCCCTGAACCCAGGTGTTCTGGGCGCTAGCCAGCAGGGCTCCCATCACCCCAGGCTGCTCATAGGAGTTGAAGTAGCTAAAAGCACCTCTGAGTCAGGATTGTTCATCTTGTTATTGGAGGAAAGAGGTAGGTTTGGAAGCCCTGTCACCAGCTGCGGGCTGCCTCCTTCAGCCGAGGAGCCTGGCAGGGAGCTACTGGCCCCGGAGTCTAAGGTCTCTGCCCCTCTCCCATCGCTGACAGTGTGAGCCAGAAAGGGCCACGAGGTGATGAAAGGCAGGGGCCGGCTAAGGAGACGGAGATGGGCCTTCCTTCCAGGCTGCCTCTCCAGGCTGGGGCTGAGCCTGGGTCTCTTTCAGGCAGCAGCAGGAATGTCATAGGCCAGTTCCTGAGAAGCCTCTGTTTCCAATCTGAGAGCTGATCCCTGTAGCTGTTACTAGTAGAGACCATATACTAGCATTTTCCCTGCTATTGCATTTTACAGCTCACAGCTCCTCTGAATAGCGTTTTCCCCATTAAATCAGATGTTTTGCAAAAAAAAGGGGGGGAGGGGGACCATAAATCATAAGTCACGTTACTGTAAGTGGATGGCTTCCTGGGATCGGTGATTCGGCAGCGGTGTGTGGGAAAGCTTGCTATAATGAGGCGACAGGGGAGGCCAGGTCTTCCCAGAGGGTGTCTGCCACCAGCCTGATGTTTCACACAGCCTTGCTTCTGGATGACTTCCGCCTCAGGGGGGTTAGCACATTTATTGGAAGACTGGGGGAGGTGGGACTGGGGTACAGCAACAGGGAAAAGTAAATCGCGAGAGGAGAATGGTATTTGTCACCCCAAATGCTGCCTAATGATTCTAAGAAGAGGTGGAGTGCTGCCCAGGATGCCCCACAGCCCCCAGCTGGGTTTGCAGAGAGTCCAGAGTCTTGGTCCAGAATGCCGTCACACACCTGCGGGTACCAAGAAGGCCTGTGTGTTCCCATGGCCCATCACGCTTGCCTTGGAGCCAGAATCCTTAATAGATGAGAAAAACTCTTGTGGGCATGCGTGGGGGCTCCCGGGCTCTGCCAGCAGCACCTCTGTGATCCAACAAGCTCTCCTCCGAGCATAAATAAATCAACAGCAGGAGAACTTAGGGAAACTCAAAAAGGAGAATTTAAAAGAGGGCTCTGGAGATAAACATAAACTATAAAGTGCTGTAGCACTTGGGAGAGGGCTTGGGCTCTGAGGAAGAGGAAGAAAAGGGTAGTTAGATGTTTAAGAACAAGTGGAAGGGCTTATCATTCAGACTTCAGAAAGAAGAACAGACAGGTTCAGGGATTGCCCCAGGCTGCACAGCGGCCTCGGGTCCAAAGGCTCCTTGTTCACGCATCAAGGATCAGTGATTTTAGTGGCTTAGTCAACAAGATGTACTGAGCACTGCAGGTGTCCAGGCCCTGACCTGGGAACCTAGACGATGAAGATGCATCCCTGCCTTCAAACGTTCATAGAACAGCAAGGGAGAAAGGCAGGTTAGCAATTATTGTGTGGGGTAAAGAAATTCATGGTTCATTTTAGATTTATTGCCATGGTTTATTTCCTGAAGGATTTTTGATGCAGAAAATACAAACAAAAAGCTGTGACAGAGGCAGGAACAAAGATTCTGAGGACAATAGTGGAAGAGATGGTCAGGGAGGGAGGTTGGGGCAGAGAAAGTGATGACAGTGGGGGAACTTGGGAGATCTTCCTCTTAATCACGCTTCAGCTTGATCTTGAAAGGAAAATGGGAGTTTGCCCAGAACAGAACTCAGAAGGGCACTCTGGGTGGAGGAGAGAGTCTGTGCAGAGGCCCGGAGGTGGATAGGGCAGGGTGCACGCATTAACTGCAGATGTTCCAAAGGCTGCCACGCCGGGTGGTGAGGAGGTCAACGGGGGAGGTAAGGTCAGCAGAGGCCAAGCTGAAAAGGGTTTTGATGCCTAGCAGTTTGGACTTGATCTCATAGGCAGTGAAGAAGGAAAGACAGATTCTTGGAAAAGATGTCAGAGTGAGGCGGGCATTCTAGAAAGATCCCTCCCACGGTAGAGAGGCTGATGGTGGTAAGAAGCAGCCAGGCAATTTGGGCCAGGTAGGAGGGAAAAAGGAAGAGTCTCTTGGGAAACTGTCAGTGGAGATGGAAGATTTGATGGAGACATTTGATGGAGGGAATTGACAGGGCTTTGGGAGATGAGGAAGGCAGCTTCCCAGAAGCCTCTGAGGCTTCTGCTTAGAGAGGACTCAAGTGGTCAGTTACGGTGTTAGCCTTTGAGCTTCCCGACTTCTGGCCTGGTCTTCCATCGCTGAACCACCCTCTCTCTCTCTCTAGTTTGCTGTAGTTTAGTTGCTAAGTCGTGTCTGACTCTTTTGTGACCCCTTGGACTGAAGCCCACCAGGCTCCTCTGTCCACAGGATTTCCCAGGCAAGAATACTGGAATGGATTGCCATTTCCTTTTGCAGGGGATCTTTCTGACCCAGGGATCGAAGCTACATCTCCTGCATTTGCAGGCGATTCTTTACCACTGAGCCACCTGAGAAGCCCTCTCTCTAGCTAGGAAACCTGATGGTAGATTGGGGAACCAGCAGATGCCGGTGGTAACCCCACCTCCTCTGTTACCAGCTGTGCAACCTCAGACAAGTCACTTCCCCTGTCTGAGCTTCTGGCCTCAGTGTTCTTATCTGGAAATGGGATAACCTGCAGGCAGGGCTGACTTGAGAATCACTACCTGTGTGCTTGTTTCAGGTGGGTCCCAGCAAGAAAACAGACAGCTCACTCAAGTTGGGTAACTGGAGGAGAGTTTAATAAAGGGACTGTTCATGAAGACCTGGGTGGGACACAGGGAAATGTCAATGAACAGTGCAGTGCCCTGGGGGACTGTGGTTCCTGTCACCACCCCAGGCCTGTGTGGGGAAGGTTACCTGGCAGGAGCTGTGACCTTCAGTCTAGGAATACAGCAGCTACCCCTCCTCCCCATTCATCAATCTGCGCCCCAAGAGACTGAGTATCTGTCTCCTCTGGAGTGTGAGCAAGGCAGTGGACCTCCCCAACCAACAATCAGCTTATCTGAAGGTCAGCATGGATTCACATTCTTGACTTCAGCCTCCTCACCCAAACCAAATCAGACAGAGAAGGCAAGGCAAGCTGTTAACGCCAAATCAGATTTATTCAAAGCCCTTACCACCAGGACCTGAAATTATATTTCTCTATGTCCTGTCTCCCTCTACCCTCTTCTTTTCTTTCCTCCGCCTCTTTGCCTTCTTCCCCCTTCTTCTTCCTCTTCTTTTTTCCTGCTCTCTCCTCTCTGTCTGTCCTCCTCTCTCCACCCCCCTCTTTTGACCTTAACAGCCAACACCTCAAAAGAGCCACTCTTCAGTCAGAATTGCTCTTGCTTTTTTGTTTGCTAATTTCATTATTTCACTTGTCTTTACAGTTTGAGGAGCTTGATGGGTCTATTACAGAGTGTTTCATTTACTAGATGGATTGATTGCCCTCACCTTTGACCCAACATTTGTGGACTCTGGCCCAGAGGGAGGGAGATATGCAGCTAGTTGTTCGGGTACTGGGGCCCCAAAAGCTCTGGAAACCACGTCCAACAAACAGAGACTCCTAGGACCTCCTGGGAGTGAGAGGCTTAGTATTTCACTTGTACTTGGAGTACAGCATAGGGCCTGTCTGCCCATGGCCTGGCCCTTCTAGTGGGATGGCGGTGGGACCCAGGGGTGGAGCAGCTGCGCTGTGTGTGCTGGGAGAGGGTGAGCTCAGCCAGAACAGAGGCACTATTTCAGGTGGCCAAGGAAGAAGGACAAGAAAAGATGGAACCAGCCAGATGGAACCTACTGTGCCCTCGGCACTGGGCAAAGGCTCTCACGTCCTGCGTGGCTCACATCGGCCCCACACGGTACTTCTCACATTATAGATGAGGAGAGCGAGGCTTCGGTCTGTGATAAGCCCTGTGAGGAGTATGAAGCCCGTAGAGTAGAGGTCAACAGCCTTATCAGTCAACATCTACCAAGTGCCTGGCCCTGGGCTGTGATGAGGAAGACCATTCTCACTTCACCTAATTCCAGAAGGGAGCAGATGAAGCTGGCGGTCAGAACCCCAGGATGTCAGGGCTGGGGACTTCTCAGGCATCTTCCAGAAGCCCAGCGTCTTCACTGAGCAGACGGGCAGCTGAGGCCCAAGGGGAAGAAGCGGCTTCCCCAAGCCGCACGGTGAGTCTTCTTCCACCGCCTCACAGCGTTGCTTCTCCAGGAAGTCTGTTCTGCTTCTAGACTCCCCTGTTTGGAAGTTGATTTTTATTCCCCTACTTGAACAATTAAGCTTTAATACACCAAAAACAGATCATTATCCTCCTAAGGTTTAAAAAGCAAGATTACTATTTGTAACACAAGCAATTAGCTACCTTCTGGTGTTTCCATACTTCTTTCTTCCCCCAAAGGACTGAACTCTGGGGGGCTGCAGATTAGGGGTGCCAGCCAGAGCCGGCAAATGGAAATACTGGGGTCTTGGAGCTGGAAATGCACCAGGAAGGGAGGGAAGTGTGCCGAGGCTGGTGGCAGGAGGCCGTGCAGATGTGGAGACCTTCTCTTCAGGGGTGCCAGCTTGGCTCTGCCAGTCCTAGAACATTTCTTTCCCTGCTGCTGCCTGAGCTGCATCACTGCACCAGTGGAATAGGATGGCTGCCCACCTCCTGGGATGACAAGAGTGTAAGTCAGCTGTGGCAGCCTAGGTGAGTTCCTCCTACAGAGGACCTCAAAAGGCCCTGTGAGCCCCCTGCATTTAGATGCAATATGTGATGTTTTTTCATAGTTCGGGAAGGAGGATCCCTTGACTTCATCAGATCTTTTTTTTTAATAGTAGAAAGAAAAATGATCTTTATGTTTATTTTGTGATGGAATATACATAAAGAGAGGGCTTTCCTGGTGGCTCAGTGGTAGAGAACCCACCTGCGAGACAGGAGCCTCAGGAGACGTGGGTTCAATGACTGGGTTGGGAAGATCCTCTGGAGAAGGGCATGGCAATCCACTCCAGTATCCTTGCCTGGAGAATCCCAAGAACAAAGGATCCTGGTGGGCTACAGTCCATAGGGTGGCAAATAATGAAAAGAATAATGGAGAAAGTGTTGGGTATCAATCCTTCCATTGAGAAACACAACACTGTCAGCAGCTGGGGGTCCCCAGTGAGCCCCACTTTAATTGTATCACCCTCCTCTCTTTAAGGTAACGACTCTCCTGTTTTTTGGTTTTGTTTTTAATGATCATTCCTGGCTGCCTCTATCATTTTCCCACCTAGGAACTTATTCCTAAATGACAGCTTGTTCGGTCGTACCTGTTTTTGAACTCTGAATGTGAATATCCATACTTGCTTCCCAAGGAACACATGACATTTGTTTCTGAGATCCATCCAGTCGAGTGTGAACCTGACGTTTGCTACTTTTCTCTGCTCTGTGGTCTTGTGTTGCATAACTCAGCCACAGCTCACTGGTTTCTGGAAATGAGGGCTAGTTCTAGGACTTGACTTTTCATGAGCAGTGTTCCGTAGACATTGTCTTGTGTGCGTGCAGGAGTTTGTCTAAGGAAAGTAACTGGGGGGTATTGTTGGGTCCTGAGCTGTGTGCACATTCAGCTTTACCAGACCTTGCCAGGTTGTTTTCCAGAGTATTTTTTCCAATTTACATTCCCATCAGCAGTAGATGAACATTCCAATTCTTTCATATCTCACTGTGGTCCACGTTGTCAGGCATGCTGACTTTACCAATCTGGTGTGTGTGTGTGTGTGTGTGTGTGTGTGTGTGTGTGTGTGTGTGTGTAGTGGAGGAATGGTAATGTTATTTATTTGTTTATTTATGTCATGCCGTGTGACCTGTGGGATTTTAGTTCCCGGACCGGGGGGGTCAAACCCGGGCCTTTGGCAGTGAGAGCTCAGAGTCCTAACCACTGGGCAGCCAGAGAATTCTCTGTTGTTTGATTTGTATTTCTTAGAGGATTAGTAAGAGTGGTCACTTTTCCTATGTCTATTGGCCTTTGGGGTTTCCTTTCTGGAAAGCAGAGCTCTGGTCTATTACACATTTTTCTATTGAGGTGTGTTATTTTTTAATGATTGATTTTTATTGGACTTTTGGTTTGTTCTTGTACTAAAGTACTCTAGACATCAGTCCTTTGCCTTTATCTTCTCACACCATAGCTTTTCTTTAGAGTTTATTCACTGTAGTTTCAAAGGGCCCATGACCCCAGGGAAGGTTGAGAGCCACTCATGTAAGAGGTTCTATAAACAGGAGGCCCGTGAGGCAGAAAACTTCAAACTTTTGTTAAGCTTAACAGTACTTAGAGCAAATTGAACCAGAAATTAAGAATGTCACGTTCAAAGATCTGCAGTTTCTTAGGAAAGACCGCGCTGTCTGGGTCTGCAGCTTCTGCATAGTGGGGGTGGCCAGCTGGGCACAGGGACGGTGCACACCTTCAACCCAGATCCTACTGCTTCCAGACCTGAGGGTCCTTGGGTTGCGCTGGTGGTTTCCTTCCACCTACCTGGTTTCGTTGTGCACATTACCTCTGGGTGTTTGCATGTCGTTAGCACACTGCCTCTCTGCATGACATCATTCTGTGCAGAGCTCCATCTGCCCCTGTGGTTGTCCTAACTTCTCTTGTGGTGTGGACACTTATGGTAGGGCTGCCACTTCAAGTGAATCTCAGTCACTAAGTCCAGAGCAAGAGGAAATCTCCCCACATCTTCTGAGCGGGTTTGATGGAGACCCGTGAAGATCTGGCTCCTACAAGGGCACAGAGAAGAAGGGAGATGCCCAGAATCAGGGCTTTGCCTCAGTAAGTGCTTGGACATGCCATCATCTGTTTGGGAAGACTGGTCTTGACTCGTAAATCAGACAGAGGTGAGCATTGGCTCATCTTCAGAGGCAGCCCATCCCCTTAATCTCCAGCTAGTTGGTTCTCTGTTTATCTGGGGGCAGTTTGATTTGCATCTCATTTACATTCACTAGTGTGCTGAAGCCTAGGGTCCAGACTTCAGGTGTCTGAGATAAAATGAAATCATACAACCTGCTACAAGTGGATTCACATCTAATATGGGAGGTCTGAGCGGCCCAAAGCCTAGTGGGCTCTTTTCTGCAGCTCATTTCTTGAGCACTTACTGTAGACCAGCTGCTGCGCTAGGAGCTCTCCATGCAGGGTCTTATGTTAGCTTTCATGTGATTCCACATGCTACAGCTACTCAGTCCTCATGTTCCAATGTGGAAGTGGAAGCTTGTCCAGGTGACCTAGTGTGGGGGCATAACACGGTGGTTACCCACTCACCCGCTGGAGTCAGACAGACCAATTCCAGCCAATCCCAGCTCTGGCCTTTGTAGACTGAGTGTTCTTGGACAGGTTACTTCCTGTTTCCAGGGCATCATCCTTCCCACTGTGAGAATGGGAATACTCACATAGTTATTCCTGAAGGTCTGGGTGAGGATGCAATGAACCACGTGGTGAGCACAGCTCGGGGATCCCTCCTCACTGTGATGGGAAGGAAAGAGGATTCAGCCAGTCTCATTCTTGTTTCTCTGGGGTCCACTCTGACTCCCACAAAAGCGCTGTTGTTCCCATTAGCCACAGGCAGAAAATGCGAGTTTCCTGCCCTAACCTGCTAGATGCCCACTCCTCCTCCTCACCCAACTTCAGTGTCCCATGGACTCGGCAAGGACACACAGGTGGCCCCAGGCTGGGCAGGGGGGCTCTTGATGTGCCATGGCATGGGGATGCCACACGTGGGAGGCGAGGGGATTTTTCCCCTGGTATAGTCACTGCTTGCCTTGTGGAGGAAACACTGGAGCAGGAATAAACATTCAAGCTTCTCTCAGTATTTTCCATTACCTTATCCCTCCTCTTTGCAAGTGGCTGTCCCATCAGTCTGAGGCCGTCAGTGAAGATGTGGCTGCCCGTTTTCCTATAAACAGTCAGAGTGTTTCGAACCCGCATGATTGTCCTGCAGTGATGATGCAGAACTTCCTGAATTGTCCCAGACTACTCTAGAATCTGGTCACAGTAAAGCCCTCTGTCACCTCTTCTTCTCTGCTCCTAAGTCTGACCCATCCACTCTGGATGGCTGCTCGATTTCAGCCCCCTGACCCCCTGAATCACCTCTCCCAGGAGAGTGTGGTGGTGAGACTGGGCTTTGGGGGTCAGATCGCCTGGGCCTGAATGCTTGTTCTGCCATTCACTAGCTGTGTGTTCTTGGAAAAGTTACTGCACTTCTCTGCACTTACATCCGTATCTGTAAAACAGAGATACTAATAGTACGTAGCAGATGTTTGTGTGCATTAAATGAATATGTGGATGACGTTGAGAACAGGCATGGAGTAAGTGCCCATGACATTGATCACCATTGTTAGGGTGCAGTGTGTGCGGGAAGCGTGGCCTTTACCTGGGTTCAAATCCTGGTACCTCCACTAAGGTGCCTGTGATCTTAGACATCTCTTTGAACCTCATCTGAGCCTCCTCTGGGTCGCCTACCCTAGAGGGTCGTTATGAGACCTGATTCATGGATGTGGGATTTCTGTGATCACATAGGGCCCTACGCTTGCGTTCATGCTATGCTCTTACCATCTTGGAAACTCTACTAAGCCTTGAGCAGGGGCCTCTCCTTTTCATTCAGCTTTGGGTCCTGCAGACCACATCATACCTTCTTTTCTCCCATCTCCTGCCTTGTCCTGCTCTGGATTGGGCACCACAGCCCATCACTGGCCCATCAGGGGCCACCCATGTACAGAATTCAGGGGGCTACCCAGCAGTGGCTGGGTCCTCCCTGGGTTAACCAGACTTGGCTCCCAAGGGCACAAGGGGGATTGTTCCCTCTGGATGACACGTGGACCTGCTGTCAGTGAAAACTTTTTGGCTTGGGATTCTGACCTTGGAGTGTGTTGATTGAGGCTCTTTGCTGCTGTGGAACTGACCATATATTTTCTGAATATTAGGTGATTTTGAGGAAAAAAAATCAATTTTAATAGCACCGATCAAAACTGTAGAACCCTGCAACGGTACCACAGTCCTACTCTACACTGGTTTATAGGATAAGGAGGCAAAGAGCCAGGCGTCCCCCCGCTCACTGTTGCCTCCCCAGCACCAGAGGGTGGGGGTAAGGTGATGGGGGTGGGGGGAGGTAGTAGATGGGGCCTCACCAGAGCAAGAGAATTTCCTTCCTAAGAGCAGCTCCTTAGATCTATACATTTTGTGTAGCAGTTGGTTAATCTTTAAGCCAGAACATATTCTTTAATGACAATTATTAATTGTTTAACAGTTAATTCATTCTCACGACTGCAAATCCAGAAGGCACAAAAGGATATGGAGTGAAAGGTCTTCTTCTACTCTTGTTTTCCTTCTTGGAGGTAACAAATGTTTTCAGTTTCTTGGGTGCTTCTAAGAGATAGTTTATTTTTATTCCAGAAGAAAATATAGTTACAGTTTATATTTGTATATTTAAATTGTCAAGAAGATCCCCTGGAGAAGTGAGTGGCTACCCACTCCAGTATTCTTGCCTGGAGAATCCCATGGACAGAGGAGCCTGGTGGGCTACAGTCCATGGGGTTGCAAAAAGTTGGACACAATTAAAGCGACTTAGCGCTAAGCAGCATTCACACATTCCCCCCCATTCTAATATAAATGGCCACATGCAATCCCACTGTCTGGGCCTGGCCTTTTCACAGTCCCTCTTAAAAACAGCTATTTATCTATGTCAAGTCCCTCGTTCTTTGATATGGTTACACTGTCTGTTACAGAGGAGTCCCTAGTTTACTTCACTAATGATGGATGTGCAGGCTGTTTTCATTTCTTACAGGCCTGAGCCTTTTTTTTTTTTATGTGGACCATTTTTAAGGTGGGATAGTTTAAGATTCCATGAAGCATGTAAGATTTTAGCTCCCTGACCGGGAATCAGTCTTGCACCCCTTGCATTGGAAGGCAGAGTCTTAACCACTGGTTCGCCAGCAAAGTCCCAGGCCTGAGCCTTTAACAAGTTCTATTCCCCCTCAGCCAGATGTAGACAGCACTTGTTTAAAGAAGCCAATGGAGTCATTCTCTGGCAAGCTCTGCCTAGTCATTCAGCTTTCCTCACATGCCATCAGTTCCAACTCCAGCTGGTTTTCTAGATACGAAGCTGGTTTTCTAGATACGATTCTTGAAGACGGAGGTCCTCTCTCCTTCCTCGTTATTCTCTGATATCCGTCCTTCGCCTCTTCCAGAAACCTTCTCCCTCAACTGCCACATTCAGTACCTCCATTTGCTCCCAGAGCACTTGCCCTGCCCACCTGTCTCCTCCGCCACGGCCACCTCCTGGGTCCAAGGCTGCACCCTGTTGGGTTTGGACCATGGCAGTAACCTCCTCTCCTGCTGATGGGAGCCACACAGGTCAGTCCACTACCTAAAGCCCTTCCATGGCTGCTGGGTGCTCAGCAGATAAAACTCCAAATCCTCATGCCACCCCACCCCAGCTCCCTCCCTTCTCTGCCACTCATCAGCCTATAATCTCACATGGAGCTCTTGTCTGACTCTGAGTCTCTGCACACACTGTGCCTTCACCTGGAGCACCACCCTCAGCCCAGACACCCTCCTCCACCTTCTCAAAGCCCACTCCCTTGAAGTCTCAGCTTAGATGGCACTTCCTCAATGAGGCCCGCCCTGACATCCTATCCGAAATCAGTCAGCGTGCTGAGATGTCCTGGGACCATGCCTTGCTTGTTTCCTTACATCATTCACCAGTGTGTGTAACTATATGCTTGCTTGTGTGTGTGTGTGTTTGAAAGCGAAAGTTGCTCAGTCGCGTCCAACTCTTTGTGACCGCCCCCCTCCCCCAAACTGTAGCCCCCCAGGTTCCTCTGTCCATGGAATTTTCCAGGCAAGAATATTGGAGTGGGTAGCCATTTTCTTCTCCAGGGGATCTTCCCAGCCCAGGGATTGAACTTGGGTCTCCCGCGTTGCAAGCAGATTCTTTGCCGTCTGAGCTACCAGAGAAAAATGTGTTTTCCCCATGAGAATATAAGCTGCCTGAGGGCAAAGGTGTGTGTTTTCTTCATGACAATGCCTCTGATCTGTAATTCAGGGCCTCATTAGTGTTTTTTGAGTGAATGTATATTTTTGAGCACTTGCTCTTTGACAGGCCTTATGCTCAGTACTAGGCATTCAAAGTTTAGTAGTTGAAAGTTGAATCCCATGGACAGTGAAGACTGGCGGGCTACAGACAATGGGGTTGCAAAGAGTTGGAAATGACTAAAGTGACTTAGCACAGTTGAAAGTTGAAAGTTGCTGCTGCTGTTGCTGCTAAGTCGCTTCAGTCGTGTCCAACTCTGTGCGACCCCATAGACAGCAGCCCACCTGGCTCCACCGTCCCTGGGATTCTCCAGGCAAGAACACTGGAGTGGGTTGCCATTGCCTTCTCCAATGCAGGCAAGTGAAAAGTCAAAGTGAAGACGCTCAGTCTGGTCCGACTCTTAGCGACCCCATGGATTGCAGCCTACCACGCTCCTCCATCCATGGGATTTTCCAGGCAAGAGTACTGGAGTCGGTTGCCATTTTAGTAGCTAAATAGAAGCCAGAAGGATGTGTACCTTCCTGGCAATATCACTCAATGAGGAGGAGTTGACTCTACCCCAGAGGAAGTCTGGAAGGATGAGGGACATTTCTGCAGCAAGGAAGCAGGGGAAGGGCATTCCAGGTAGACTGCCCAGCTTGAGCAGAGGCCTGCATGGGAGAGGGTGTGGACCCAGCGAGACTGGGACACAGGTGTATCATGAGATTGGACAAGGTGAGCTGGCTCATTTCACTAAGGTCCTACTAGGATGGGTCAAGGAATTTGAAGATTTTTCTTGTTTTCTATTTCTTTGTATCCTTAGCCCTCTTTTCATCCTGCACATATGGTGGAAGTTCAATGAAAAAAATCCTAGATGTAAGCTGGTGATACTGGACATTAACTCTGTTTTACGGAAGGGAAACTAAGAGTCACAGATTCAGAAGTGACTTGCCAGGCACTTTCTTATTCTTTTTTGTCATATTTATTGGAAGCTGCTTGTATCAGTTAGAGGAAGCTAAGCTGCTATAACGAAGAGACTCACTCCTAAGAAGAGACCACCAGCCTCTCCCCACCTCTTCTGACCTCAGTCTGCTCCTTTATCTAAACGATGCTCTCAGTGGTCAGGCCTCTCCTCAGCCCCACTCCCAGCTGACCATTCATTCCTGGCTGGTGGTGACTCTGAACCAGACCTGGACCTTGGTGCTGCTACTCAGTAAAGAACCCTGGGCAGCAAGTAAGCCTCGGTGTCCACGTTCTAAGGGCCCATAGGGACTGGAAACAGGAAAAACTTTTAAGTACTTCAGAAGCACCTTTGAAGCTACAGGAATGAGTCAATTTTTTGTTATCCAGTGATTAACATAGACCTCTGGACTGAATGCTTGTGTCAACCCTCAAAATTCATGGGCTGAATCCTAATGCCCACTGTGATGCTATTAGGAGGTGGTCCTTAAGGGAGTAATGCCCTTTTAAATAAGGTTTGGGAGAGATCCCTTGCCCCACCTCCCCCAACCATGTGAGTTTAAAGTTACTCTGTGAATCAGCACACGGGCTCTCTCTCACCAGACACTGAATCTACCAGCATCTTGAGTCTGGACCTCCAGCCTCCAAAACTGTCAGAAATAAACTTCTGTTATTTGTCAGCCACCCAGTCTGTGGTATTCTGTAAGCAGCTCAAAGGGGCCAAGACAGCCCCCAAGACTCTTCCTGTCAACTCTGTCATAGTCCAACAGGGGTCACTGTTTGTACCTGAAAGTAATAAAATTGCTTTCAAAAGTTCTGTGATAGAAATCCAAATTGGACTTTCATTACAAATAGTCTAACACTTCATTAATATTGAAAATTAATAATAGCTAATATTTACTGAGCACTTACAGGGTTAGGTACCATTTAGCCCCTTAGACGATAGTGCAGTCTCTCTTAATCCTTACCACTCCTGAGAAGAGAGCTTCATGCAGCCCCGTTTTCAGACCAGGAGGCTGAGCTTTAGAGAGGAGGTGACTTGATCAGGGCCCCACAGTTAGCATAGAGCAAAGCTAAGTTTTGATCCCAACTCTGCCAGACTCCAGAACCTTGCTCCTGAGAAGGCGCTAGGAGCTGAGCATCATGGGAATAACTTCCCCCAAGTGTCCACAAGGTGCTCGTGGCCCCTTCATCCTCCTAGAGCTCCCCTAGTTTGTCTCTATCCCTGTCTGAAGAAATGGAGCCACAAGAGGTCACGTCCACACAGCTGTGGAGTCCTTCTTCTTGCCCCTACACTCCTGCACAGAAGGGGGGCATACCGGCCTTTAGGGATGAATGCCCTTATAAATGAGGCATCCATCCCTGACCGCCCAGCTCTCCCAGGCAAGTGGTCAGCCTTCTCAGACCCTTGGCATGCTCCACATCACTGAGAAGGGAGCCACTGGCCGCTCTCCTCCCCGAGGAAAGTGAGCAGGCCCTGCAGCCCCACGGGGATGCCAGCCAATGCTTCTCCCCTCCGGCTCCTTCCCATGTCCCCTTGCTGGTCCAGGGCTGGAGGATTCGTCCACATCCCCTGCCCCTTCCACTCCTCGCCTTGTCCTTCCTCTTCTTCCAGGGGTCCCTGATCTTTCTAAAATATTAGCAAGCCTGATAATGTCACTTTCTGCCTAGAAACTTTGCGTGTTCCCATTCCCTGCAGAGCAAAGCTGCTACCTGTCACCCAAGGCTCTGCATGACCTGTCTTTTCGTCCTTTCCTGGCTTTTGCGTGTTACCTCCCCTGCCACTCCCTTCCCCTACCCCAAGGTGCTCCCCCAGCTGCAAATGCAAAGGGACAGGCAGAGGGATGGCCTGTGGGCAAATATACCTGGAAGAGTCTATATTTCCTTCCTGGAAATGAACCCAGTCTTCCCCATATGTGTTTGCCCATGGAGGACCTTAACAACCTGCAGATCAGTCCCTATGAACCTGCTCCTGTGGCCAGATGGGCGCTCCCTACCCTGTCCTTGCTATCTCCACACCCTTCTCTTCCTCTTGCTCCCCCAGACCCCAGCCCCTGCCCAATACCCACTCTCAACCCCTCCCCCTAAGTGAGACATTTAAGGTCCAACTCAAAACCATACTCCCCATGAAACTGTCCTGATTTTGCCCCCATTGAAGGACTTTTCTCAGCCTCAGCCTTTGACTAGGCTTCTCTCTAACCTTGAACTGTAAATCCAGCCAGGATGTGTGGTCACATGTGGTCCCTTCTTGTCTTCTCCCTATAGTTGGCTTGCAATGTTGTGTTAGTTTTAGGTGCACAGCAAAGTGATTCAGTTATATATATATATATATATATATATACACATACATACATATATATGTATATATAACTTTTTCCAATTCTTTTCCATTATAGGTTATTACAAGATATTGAATATAGTTCCCTGTAGTATGTAGAAGGTCCTTGTTTATTTTATGTACATTAGCGTGTATCTGCTAATCTTAAACTCCTAGTTTATCAAACCATGGGTTTCTTAAAGCAAGGGGATGAATCTTAGTCTCCTTTCCAAATCTCATACAGGGCCTGGCATGTCACAAGTGCTTGACAAACATTCCTTAAACCAGAACTGAAAAAGGAGATGCAACCTTTGAAGAGCTAAGACCCCGCCCTCCTTAGTCCAGCTCCAGCTCTGGTTCCCATGGCAACCACCCCCTTAGGCCCAGGATGGCCTGGCCTGACTCTCTGAGCATGATGGACAGGCCGAGAGGCTTCCCTGGCAGCTAAGGAATAGGCAATGGGGACTCCATTTGTTACCATGACAGGCTCTGCGTGTCCAATCTGGGTGTCCCTCGGAGAAATACGTTGTCTGTCACCTGCAGAGTGGCAGAAATGAAGGACCCAAGATAACGCTTCCTAGCTTGTAGCAGGCTACCTCCATCCTCTCTTGAGCTGAAAAGTGGCTGCGTTTTTGAGAAGGACCAGAAAGATGGTGTTATGTGGGCCACCACAGGCGTGTGTCAGACTTTTGTCCCAAGCCCTGGGGTTTGTGGGGCCCGCAGACAGTGGGAATGAGAAGTGGGCAAGACAGATTTCCTGGTTAGTTTCAAGAGCCCTGCCCTGCCTGGAGGGGGTGCCCTGCTCATCTCCAGCAAGTGCAGCCCTGTGGGGAACAGGCACGCGGGAGAGCCAGAGCTTCTGATCTGTATGTGAATACCCTGATTTTGAAAAATTGGTTCCAAAATTTTTTAATATGGGTGAAAGCAACATATCAGTCATGGGTTAAATCAACAGCGTTGAATGTCAGAAGAACATATTCGAGTTACATTCTTTCCAGCGAGTCAGAGTCGGGTGCAGGTCACAGTCTGCTCCTCCAGCCGGCCAAGGAGGGGCCCATACAGGCCTGCCGCTCTTACAAACGATAGTTCATTCCAGGCAGCGCAGGGCCCTGGGGAGGAGGCAGCTGGGACTGCCCGTGGGCCGGCTCTGTCATCGGTCTCCTCCCCTCCCAGCGGTGGGCACCGCCCCAGCAGGCCTGGCTCAGTCTCCGCTGCTACCTGGGGGCTGAGCAGATCAGCTGATGTGTCCCCCACCCCCAGCTCCATGCTAGGAGATGGGGAGAGAGACAGAGCCTGGGGCCAAGGAAAATGGGGGGAGTCAGCTCTGGCCCTGCCACTCCTTAGCTGTGTGATCTTGAGCAAACTGCTTAACCTCTCTGTGCCTCCCTTTCACTGTTGTTTTTCAGCCGCTAAGTCGTGTCTGACTCTTTGTGACACCATGTACTGCATCCTGCCGGGCTCCGCTGTCCGTGGGATTTCCCAGGCAAGGGCACTGGAGCGGGTTGTATCGGCAGGCAGACTCTCAACTGCCGAGCCACCAGGGAAGCCACCTCATGCCTCAGCTTACTCCTCTATAAAATAAAGATGGGGGATGTTATGACAGAAGAGCCCCTTTGTGACCACACTTAGCACAGCACAGGCTCATACTAGGCTCCGTAACTGTTCTCTTCTGTCTGTCCTGTCTGCCCACAGGCCTGCATTCCAGGGAGGGGAGGAGGGGACCGGAGTAAGCGGGAAGGACTCTGCCTCCCTCTCTCTGTCTCTCTCTGTCGGCTTCTTTCCTCCTCCTCCTCTGCTTTCTTCAGAGCGACAGAACGTTTCCATCTCCCACAGTGGACATGGGCATCGTGAACTGCCTTCCCAAGCGGTCTCCGAAGGGAGAGATCTGGAGGGCAGGTCTCTTGACACAAGTCTCCACTTGTGGCACTTTTCTCCCGCCCCCCTCCTCCCTCCGTCTTCTCTGCCGGTGCTCATCCTCACCTGATTGCCTCTACTCTGAAGCTACCAGTGGCTGAGCGTCCAGCTCCTCCAGAAAGAAGTACTAGTAGGAAAAGCCCACGCGGAGGAGCCGGCCCTGCTCTTCCCAGCCAGGCACATTGGACACCGTCCGGGGCCTGTCTGAGCCTCCCTGACCTTTCAGATGCGAAGCCTCCCCACCCCCGCTCCCTTAGGAGGATAGATGAAATGATGATCCTACAGCCCCTAGTTCTGGGGCCTTCTGTCCTCATGCTTCACCCCCCAGAAATGCCCTGTTTCACTCCGTGCAACAGCAGCGGGATCCGACCAGGTGGTCCCCGATATCCGACTGCAGTCTCCTGCCTCCTGACTTCCCTGGGGCATCCCGGCCTTTGACAGCCCGCTTCCTCCCGCGGGGCGGCGGCCTGCCCTGGCTGTGTCCAGCCTCGGTCAGAGCCAGTGTCTGGCCCTTCTAGGGTTTCCCTGCCCGCGTAGGCCTCCAGCACCCCCTTCCCGCCCCCGTCACCAGGCCCAGAAAATGACACAGGTTTGCATTGATTTTTGTCAGCCCCCCCACCCACTCCCAGCCCTTCCTCCTCTCCATAGGGAACCCTCCACGCGGCAGAACAAGAGCCTGGAGGTGAAAACCATGCTCCTTTCTCACACATCCAGCCCATTGTGGGGCGTGGGGGGGGGTGATCTCCGGTTTCACAGGTTCGGCCATTTTTCTTCAGAGAGTAAAAGAGACTCAGGCAGAGAAACGAGGGGGAGGAGACTAAGAATGAGAGAGACTGCGAGTTAAAATGAGCCAGAGACTCAAAGGAAGGTAGAGAAAGGAAGGCAAAGCGAGGCGCAGAGAGAGAGAGAGGAGAGACACAAGTCAGAACAGGGAACACCTCTCTTAGCAGCCAGCTCTGGCCTCCCCTGGCCTCCCACCGCCTCCAGCCCCCCCTCTGCAGCCCCCAGCTGACCGGCAACCCTGCTGCCACCTTATCAACCGTGAGTGACGGTGTTCTCCGGGGGAGGTGACAGCCTCTCGCTCAGCTCAGCATCTGCCTAAGACCCGGGAGCTGGGATGAGCAGCCCACCGATGCCCACAGGGAACTGACGGGCTGCCTGCGGGGAGCCGAGACCCTGCCCCTCTCACTCCTGGGTCTGAGCAACCTCTGGGGGGGCAACTCGGGAGCCAGCCCCCGCCGCCCCCCCACCGCCGCTGAACCTTAACTCCGCCGCTGTTTCCTGCTCGGCCTGCCCTCCCCCTCCGCCGCCCCTCCTTTGTCTCCCGGTCTTCGATTTCCTATTGGAGAACAGTTCCAGCCTGTGCCAATGCTGAAACTCCCAACCTCTGTAACCAGCGCAGGCTGTTTTGAGCCTGTGAGTCAGAGACCAACGCTGGTTTTTATTTTTTATTAAAGGCAGAAGGAAAATAACCTGATTTATAAAAGCAAAGCACCGTGGTCGAAGCCAAATGTTCCACGGGACAGCTTGCTGCCTGAGAGGATATTTTGCAGCCTTGCGCATACACACAGTAGACCCCAACCCCTTCCCTGTCTCTGGTGGGAGTGTCAGACCCGCGGGGGCTGGTTTGTTTGTTTTTTCCTAGCTAAATGTTTCTAGGTCACTTCTATACTCCCCCACTGGGAGCTCCCAGACAGGAAACGCTGTGGATTCCATTCTAGTCCCCGAGCCTCCATAATTAATGAGATCGCTTAGAAACCCACCAAGAAGGAGGCTGGGGGCGAGGGGTCTTATCTCTGCCCTTGAGAGGGAGAAGCTTCTATCTGGGTGAAAAGCTGGGCCTAGCCAGGCCCTGGGGCTGTCTGGGCTGCCCACACTGACCTGGTTCCCTGGGAGCCCAGCCCTGGGAGCCCAGCTGGGGCTGGCCTCCCGGGGCGGCTTTCTCTCCCTACCTCACCACCCCCTGGAGCTGTCTCTTCCTATAATTCTCTCCTCGTCGAGTCTATTAGTGTTCTCCGGCAGGCTCTGCCAAGTTCAGCTGCATCTCCTTGTCTAGTTTATATTAGAAGAGAAAGCTCTGGCATGCTCTCCCCTCACCTGAGGAAAGAGACGCTTCTCTTTTTCAAGACACTCGTAGCCTTTGGTGGAGCCCAAGAAAGACTTAAATGATAATGAAATGCGGTCATTTGGAGATGAGATTGCCCAGGAGCGCTTCCAGCTGCCTTGTGAAAACAGTGTGGCCGTCCAGCCTAGAAACAGCCAGGCACAGTGTCCTGCCCTCTACGCCTTTTTTGCTGGCCTGTTTGCAGCTCGACTCCTGTCTGTTCCTGCTTCCTCGCCTAGACGGTTGGAGTACTCTGTCGGTGCGGTAGGCTCCTGACTGGTCTCCCTATGGTCTGTTCTCTTTCCCTTCTTGAACTTGATTCTTCCTGCTCTGATCACCTCCCTTTCCTCCTTCAAGTCCTTCATTGGCTCCTAAATTCCCAGTTCACATACCCCTTCCCCTCCTTCACAAAGCCTTCTTGACACCTTCTAGGTAGGATGGACTACATCAACTATCTGACTTTTATAGAACTGTGTCTATAGACCAGTAAAAAAAAAAAACCCACTTTACTCTTCCTGCCTGGGTTTATCATTATCTCTATATATCGATAGTTGACAGAAGAGAAAGAAAACATCCTCTGTGAGTAAAGGCCTACTATATGCCAGGTACAGATGGAAAGCTATCTTGAAGGTGCATGGATCTGGGTTCAAAACCTTGCTCTGCCATTTACCAGCTCAATACCCAAGGGCAAGTTCACTCACCTCTTTGAATCTGCTTCCCCACCTGTAAAACAGGACTAATGATATCTACCTCATAAGTCTGCTATGGAAGTTAAAGAAGGTATAGCTAACATTCTGGGTACATCAAGACTGCTGGATAAATAGTGTCTACACTGCTTTGCTTTTCATTCCTCATAATGAAAAAGGTAATAACAACAAAAAAATTCCTCATAATGATAAGGAAAGCTATGACAAACCTCATCACGTCATCTAGTTGCTCAGTCATGTCCGACTCTTTGCCACCCCATAGTCTGCCAGGCTCCTCTGTCCATGGGATTTTCCAGGCAAGAACACTGGAGTGGGCTTCCAATTTCTACTCCCAGGGATCTTCCCAACCCAGGAATTGAACCCGGGTCTCCCACATTGCAGGCAGATTCCTTACCATCTGAGCCACCAGTGAAGCCCATGACAAACATAGACAGCGTATTAAAAAGCAGAGATATCACTTTGCTGACAAAGGCCCATATAATCAAAGGCGTGGTTTTTCCAGTAGTCATGTACACGTGTGAGAGTTGGACCATAAAGAAGGCTGAGCATGGAAGAATTGATGCCCTTAAATTGTGGTGCTGGAGAAGGCTCTTGAGAGTCCCTTGGACTGCCAGGAGATCGAACCAGTCAATCCTGAAGGTAAGTCAACCCTGAATATTCATTGGAAGGACTGATGCTAAAGCTGAAGCTCCAATACTTTGGCAACGAGCTGACACTTGGAAAAGATCCTGATGCTGGGAAAGATTGAGGACAAAAGAAGAGGGCAGCAGAGGATGAGATTGTTAGAGAGCATCACCGACTCGATGCACACGAGTCTGAGCAAACTCCGAGAGACAGTGAAGGACGGGGAAGCCTGATGTGCTGCAGCGCACGTGGTCGCAAAGAGTCAGACACAACTTGGATACTGAACAAACAACAAGGCTGATTTTATGAATGAAGAAATGGTTCTCAACCATGGCTGTGTTTCAAAAACATCTAGGGAACTTTTTAAATTACAGGTGCTGGAGTGCCCCTAACGCCAGTGTGGGCGTTAACCCCAGTGTGTTTGGCCAAAGATCCCATCTGGAGAAGATGAGAACTGCTGCCAAGGTGCTGAAAAAGCAAATGCCCAGGCAGGACCTGGTTGGGGGAAGAGCCCAGGAAAGGGGCTTCATCACAGGTGGGGAGGACTGTAGTAGAGGTGGGTGGGGCTGGGAGCCTGGGCTTTGGAGTGAGCCCAGGGCAGTCCCTCGATGTCCAAACCATTGACCCATAGGGATGGATTGGGTGAGGTCAGCACCATCTTGCTGCTATCCTGGGAACACCCAGCACGGGGGATGTCTTGAGTCTGAGAGGATGGATCGGCCTCAGGGGAAGCCAGGCTATCTTGGTTGCCCAGAAGCAGGCTGGTGAGCAGAACATCAGCCTTCTAGTCAGGGAGGGGAGCTCAAGAGAAGCAGGAGATAATTGAGGTTGTCAGGGACAAAGGCTTGCACTCCACCACTAAGAACAGAAAGGAGAAATGCCCAGAGGTAATTAACTTCCTGCAAGATGGCTGGTGCCATGGGTCTTACAGCTGCCCAGGGTCTCACTCCATCTTATTAGAGATTATTGTGCTCAAAGGAAAAACCTTCCCCCAGATCGGAAGGTGTCCAATATGCTACTGGAAAAGAGCAGAGAGCCGTTATTAATAGCTCCAGAAAGAATGAAGGGGCTGGGCCAGAGTGGAAATGACACTCCATTGTGGATGTGTCTGGGGGTGAAAGTAAAGTCTGATGCCGTAAAGGACAATTATTGTAGAGAAGCCTGGTGTACTGCAGTCCATGGAGTTGCAAAGACTCAGATAGGACCTAGCGACTGAACGACAACAAAGAGAAAAACACTCTCAAACAGTTAGAACAGCCCCCCCCTTTTTTTTTGCCAGTCACATGCTTGTTCACCTGTTCAGTCATCAGTAAACGTGAACCAATTGCCAGGCTCTGTGCTGGGGCTGGAAACATACCCGGCAGTGATCACAGGAGAGGGTTTTCTGACCTCATGGATCTCAAAATCACTCGTTCATTCACTTATCTGTCCAACCAGCACATAGAAAACGACTCTCAAGCAGGCCCTTGATGGTATCTGCAGTTGAGTTTTTTATTTCTCCATCACATTCTGGTCCCCCATCTCCTAGACCCACCATCTCCTCTTGCCTCAGACCCCTAGCACTTCCTCCTCCAGCCCCATCCTCAGCGGAAGGTCTTACTTCAGTTCTTTTAGAAAATAGAAGCAATCAAAAAAGAGGCTTTCCACAAGCTCCTGCCTCCCCTGCATCAACTTTCCAGCACATATGTCCGAGTCCTCTGCCTCCCTTCCCTCCTCCCCCCATTACCAGCAGGGACTGTCCCTGAGACTAAGGCCACCCCCTCTCTGTTCCCTGGATCCAAGCCACTCTGGCTCCCTGGAGCACATCGTTCGGAGATTTTCTGTTTTATCCTCTGTCACCAATTTCTGCTCTCTGCTGGATCATCTCCATCAGTATACAAACATGCTGTTATTTCTCCCTTCCTAGAAAATTATAAAGCGTCTCTGGACCTCACTCTTTACTCTGGTTCTACTCCACTTCCCGCTCCCCCTTGTCATCAAAACACCGTGAGAGCTGTCCCTGCAGGTTGTCTCCAGTTTCTTTCCTGCAGTCCTTTTGAATCCCGCTCCAATCAGCTTCCACCCCACCTCTACAGTGGCACTGCTCTCAACAAAGACACCAAAGACCTCTAAGACCCCGAGAGCCACTCCTCTGCACTCATCTCCCTTGACCCGACAGCAGCATTTGACATAATTGATCACCGCCTCCTCTTGAAATTGCACTTAATTGGTTTCCAAGGCGCCACTCCTCCTTGGCTTTCTTCCCACCTCACCGGTCCTGTCTTCCCACCTCCTGTGTTGGTTCCACTCTTCGGTCTCTTCATGTTGGGGTGACTATAAACCATGTCTCTAGGCTGGCAACGCCCACCTTTCCAGCTCCAGACCAGACCTTGCTCCAAACTCCAGCATCAAGTATCTGACTGCCCAAGCAGCATCTCTTCCTCACACTCAATACGCCCAAAACTCAGATCCTGATCATTTACACAATTCTGCCCCCACAGTCCTTCTCCAGCTTGGTTAATGGCAGCTCCATCCTTGAGTTGGTCAGACCAAAACAGCTTACTGTTATCTGGACTCCTCTCTTTTTCTCACTTTCCCCATCCGTCAGGAAATCCTGTTGAACTTTCCTCCGAAATGTACCTGGACCGCCATCAACTCTCCCCACCTCTGCTCCTGCCCCCCCAGTCCAAGCCAGCATCTCTCACCTGGATTTTTATAGTTCCCTCCTCTCTGATCTCCACAACAGTCATATCAACCTTGACTTCAAACCCAGAAGTGGCCCCATCTCTCTTGGGGCAACCAAGCTCCACAGACCGTCCTCGTGCTTGTCCCATCTCTGCTTGGACTTACTCCCTCCTTCACTTCTCCATGCTTGAGTCTTTCCAGGTTTATTCCCTCTTTGGGGCTTTTTAAACTTGCTATTCTCTCTCCCTGGAATGCTTTCCATGCAGACACCTGCCTGGCTTTTCCTGTCACCGCCTTCACATCTGTGCTCAGATGTTACCTTCATGGTGAGCCGTGTCCTAAGCATCTATTTAGAACTGCAATACCTGCCCCCACTTATTTCGTCTTTCTTCTCCTGCCTCCATTGGCAGAGCACTTCTTGCCATCTAACATGCTATATGTTTACTTGTTCTTCACTTCCCTCCACTAGAATGTGGGTCTATATAATGGGTTGAATTGTGTTTCCCCAAAAGATACGTCCAGGGCTTTCCAGGTGGCATAGTGGTAAAGAACTTGCCTGCCAATGTAGGAGAGGCAAGTGATGCAGGTTCAACCCGTGGGTCAGGAAGATCCTCTGGAGTAGGAAATGGCAACCCACTCCAATGTTCTTGGGTAGAAAATTCCATGGACAGAGGAGTCTGGCGGGCTGCAGTCCATGGGGTCGCAAAAGAATCGGACACGACTGAGCGACTAACAGCAGCCACAATAGAAGCTGCATGAATGTGAGCCTCCGTCCTCCACCCCTCAGGCTCCTCTTCATTTCTAAAATAGAGGAAACACTCCTGCTTATCTGCCTCGGAGAACCATTCTTACGGTTTTTCATCAAACGCTATTTAATGATATGGGAAATATCCACGCTATATTGCTAAGTGGGAAGAAAACTGGTTACAAAATCGCCTGTGCATTAGCTATGCTTATAACAAGTGAGCATGAAAGTACAGTGCATTACAGGAAAGAAAATCTTCCTCAAGAGCCCCGAGTCCAGCATCCAAACTGTTCTTTGCTTTTCCATTGGCTTTCATCTCAGTGCATACAGAGTCCACCTGGCCTGGGCCCTGGGGAGCCCCCTCGCCTGCCTCTTCTCCCTCCTCCTAACTTCCCATCATCCCCTCAGTTGTCCCAGCTCTTTTAGTTCTTTCTGTAATGCTTTATAAATTTCTGCATAAAAGTCAGGCACGTCTTTTGCTGTGTTTATCCCTAGGTGTCTTTCAGATTGGCTTGCTATTTTAAAATTTTTTTTTTTCCTATTACAGTTAGGTTGGTTTGTTTTTTAGTGGAGGCTTCTCTGGATTGCAGCTTATATGTTAAGTCCATTTTGGAGCAATCTTTGACACCCCACTGCCTCTGGGCACCATGAATGTCTCCTACACGACTTGCACATTTTTCATTTGGGGTTATTTAATCTCTGTTTTTGTGTGCACATTTTATTAATGCAATTTATTAGCTCTTGGTGGTCTTTTCTACAGGACTGTGCAGTTTAAAAGATCAAGGATAGAGTCTGTCTTAATCACAACAGTTCCCCTGTGATTTACCATAGTGCCTGGCACTTGGTGGGTGTGTGTGCATATTGAATGTGTGCGTGTACATGTGGATGAAAGGATGGTGGATGGGTGGGGTGGATGAATGGATGGATAATCCAGGCCCTGCTTCTTCTGGCTATAGCAATTTGATTGGTTACCTTCCTACTTTGTGCTTTAGCTTCTCTAGTGACAAAGGACATAGCTTCTGGATTCCCTTGTCTTGCTAAAACCCTGTGATTCAGAGAGAAGAGAGCTAAAACAGGCCAGGAGCAAGTTAACTCCAACAAGGCAGGCTCCCAACTGTAAACAAAAATTACGGGAGTATGTTCCAAGTTTCTAGCTGCCAGTTATGCTAGAAAGATGTGACATGACATTATCTGATTGACTGACTTCAGATGCCCCCACATCCTCAGCAAGGTTGGAGCACTCTGCCAGAATGGGGAGTCCTGGTCAAAACTCAGCTGGAGGTTTAGCATTCCACAGCAGTTGAGCAGATATTCCCCAGGATGGGTCCCACAGAGAAGCAATAATGGCAGTTGCATCCGTGCTAGGCCTGGTGTCTAGCTGAAGCATCTTCTTTTCAGTTTGGGGCATCTACCCTCCACCCTCCAAGTCCTCCATTCTACTAGAATGGAAGGTCATTGGAAATGAATGGAAAAACAATTGATACCTAGATATTGAACTTATTCTGGGCAACCACAGCAAACTCTCCTAATCATTCCAGAAGATTGTAGTTCATTTGGGATTTTCTATACGGAAATTTAAATAAAGCAGGTTATGTTTCCTTATTCCCAATTCTTGTGCAACTTGCTTATGTTTTCTTTCTTGATTGCACTGATTAGGGTCTCTAGCTCAATGTTGTACAGAATCAATGATAGAGGGGCCTCTTTATCTTGTTCCTGACTTTAGTGGAACTATGTCTAAAGCTTTCTCATTGAGTGCAATGTTTGCTTACTTTTTTATACTCAATCAGATTAAGAAATTCCCTTCTTTTCCTACTTTGCCAAGATTTTTTTTTTAATCATGAATATGTGTTGACTTTATTAAGTGCATTCTCTGCATCATTTGAGATGACCCTTTAATTTTTTCCTTTAATCTGTTACTATGCTATATTATATAATCAATTTTCTGATATTGAACTAACTCTGAATTCCTGAGTTACACATTACTTGATCATGATATACTTTTTAAAATATATTTCTGAGTCCCACTAGCTGATATTTTATTTAGAATTTTCCTGCTCAAGTTCATAAGTGAGATAGATCTATAATTTCTTTTTTGTATTGGGGCTATTTTGAAGATCCAATAACAAGATGCTTTGAACATTATATAGCATTCCAAATACTTAGATAATTAATAATTGCCTCCAAGAATCTCTAGACTGGCTTAGGGAGGAAGCTCTACCTGGCCAGAAGTTATGTTGGATTCTATACATGAGACACTGTAAAGTGCCTGGCTTGCACAGTGCCTGAAATTCCACAATTCAGAATATATCCATGATTCTTGAGGGTCTTTGGTCCTCAAGAGTCCCATTAATATCCAGGAAGCCCTGAGAGTGGGTCACAACTGAAGCTAATTTCAGGATTAGCTTCCCAGGAGACAGGGCAGAGAAAGGCTGATTCACCCACTTTACCAGTACAAGGACCACTTCCGTTGCAGAGATAACACATTAGATAATGGCATCTTTGGCAAGCGAAGGGAATATAAGTCCATATTCTTCACTATCAATATCAAATATGTGTGGAAGGTAGGGGATAGTCAAACTCTTTAAACTGATAAACAGAACATCTTCCAGCCAAGTAGTTCTAACATCAAATCATTAAGAAATAGAATTTTATGCCTAGAAGGCACTGTTTGTTTTATCTAGAATTGTGGCACAGTTCCAGCTTTTGTCCCCAAACAGAACTTTTTATGCACCCTGGAAATGGGATGAGACCTTCTTCTGAAGACCCCAAGAAGACTGGGATTGTAGAAAGAGCCTTGGCATTGGAGTAGGAGACCCACGTCCAAATCCTCCCCCTTCCGCTTGTGCTCTGTGATGTGAGCCCTTGACTTTGTGTCTAAATCAAGGATAATTACACTCTACCTTCTAGGGTTCTAATAAGGATTAAATATGATAATAAATGCCAAGGGTCTGGTACACAATAGATGCTCAGTCAATTCCCTTAGTTGCCTGGGAGCCTGAGGACAGTTACATGAACTAGGAGTAATAACGAGTGATGGAAACAAAGCTGTGTCTTGCTCCCACACGTCCAAACTTAAGACTTCCAATATATTCAGACCTGGCTCACAGGGTGTCAGTATCTAGGAAGAGTCAGCTGGGCTGTGGGTCATGGCTCTATGAGAGGAGCACAGAGACCAAGTTACCAGTTTGTCAGTTCCAGTAGGACCCTCAGAGAAGGACAGCTTGGATTTGTGAATTATCATGGACCATACAAGGAGCCAGCCTTGGTATTTGTGAGAGAGGAATCCAATAGGACTTCCCCAAATAAAACTTGGATAAGTAGAGGGAGTTCAGTAGACAGCAGTCTCTGATAGCTTGGGGGTGAGTTCAGAGGAGGGCTTCTGGTGCAACAGGTCCACCCACTACTTTTGGCACAGAGATCTATTCCTCTATCCTATCCTCTTTCCATTCTCATCATCCATCCATTTACCTGTCACCCATCTATGTATGCATTCTCATCCATCTACCCATTCTTCTATCAAATCATCCATCCATCTATCCATCCACCCAACCATCTGCACGTTCATCCATCCTTTCAAGCATCCATTCAGTTCTCATCTTAGTAATAGTAATAATGATAATAATAAAATCATAATGGCTAATGGTTATTCAGTCCTCTTTTTGTGCCAGTCACTGTTTTAAGCTTTTCATTGGTGCAATTTAGTCCTCACAACAAGCCTAAGAGGAAATTGTATTATTGTTTCCACTTTATAGATAAGAAAACTGAGGCCCAAAAAGAGTGATTCACTTATCAGGATATACCAGAGCTATGGGCTTCCCTGGTAGCTCAGCTGGTAAAAAATCTGCCTGCGATGCAGGAGACCCAGGTTTGATTCCTGGTCAGGAATATCCCCTGGAGAAGGGATAGGCTACCCACTCCAGTATTTTGGGGCTTCCCTAGCTGTTCAGATGGTAAAGAATCCACCTGCAATGTGGGAAACCTGGGTTCTGCCCCTGGGTTGGGAAGATCCCCTGGAGGAGGGCATGGTAACCCACTCCAGTATTCTCGTCTGGTGAATCCCCATGGACAGAAGAGCCTAGTGGGCTACAGTCCACGGGGTCACAGAGAGTCAGACACAACTGAGCACAGCACAGCGTAGCATGGTACTAGAGCTAAGATTCAAACCTAGAGGTCTGACCTTAGAGCCCAGACACCCAACCGCTGTGGTAAGTGGCCTTTCAAGGACCCACACACTATCCACCCAGCCCAGTGCGTCCCTCTCCACTTACTCTCTACTCTCATCCATCTTCATTCCCAACTAGTTGTCTGTTTCTCTACTTGTTCTGCTGCTGCTGCTTAGTCACTTCGGTCATGTCCAGCTCTGTGTGACCCCATGGACTGTAGCCTGCCAGGCTCCTCTGTCCACAGGATTCTCCAGGCAAGAATACTGGAGTGGGTTGCCATGACCTCCTCCAGGGGATCTTCCCAACCCAGGGGTTGAACTTGGGTCTCCTGCATTGCAGGCAGATTCTTTACCACTGAGCTACCAGGGAAGCCCACCTGTACATCTGTCTATCCACTTACCCACCCTCCTTTGCACCATCTACACATCCATCCATCCAACAACCATTCACTAAGCACCTGCTATGCTGAGTGCTGATGTTTAGAGATGAATGCTACTTAGCTCGTGACATCAAATGGCTTACTCTTGTGATGGTAAACCGGGAGATGAACCAGTGGGGTAATCCAATGGTGTCAGTACTAAGGACAAAATGAGCCTGTGGTGCTATGGCTGCATGGGGAGAAGGACTCCAGAAGTAGCCTGGGGCGGACCAGGAAAAAACTCTGAGGATGTAAAGGCTGATATGGATGGTCAGAATTATCTTCCAGGCAGAGGAGCTTCCTGTGCAAAGGCACAGACCCACCTATTTAATGGGACTGGGAGGGGGATGGTTTCCCCTTCTCTCAGTTAGATTGCAGGGAACAATGCCATCCAAGTCATAGGCAGCCTTCTCTGAGTTTGTCAGTGCGGATGGGGACAAGTGAGCTTCCCTGGTGGCTCAGACAGTAAAGAATCTGCCTGCAATGCAGGAGACCCAGGTTCGATCCCTGGGTTGGGAAGATCCCCTTGAGCAGGAAATGCAACCCACTCTAGTATTTTTGCCTGGAGCATTTCATGGACAGAGGTGCTCGGTGGGCTACAGTCCATGGGATTGCAAAGAGTTGGACGCAACTGTGTGACTAACACACACACACAGGGGGACAGGTCTAGTTAGAAACTGGCCGGAATGGGGAGGCGGGGAAGGCTTGAGCCAGCATCAGAGGGGAGACCCAGGGCGGCTCTCTGAAAGAGAATCCCAAGTTCAGGGTTCCTTTAAGTTCCACTCACTGTTTGGTTTCACCTAGAGCCACCCTGCATTTGCTATTCTGTGCACTTTTCACGTATTTGCAAGTTCTGATTGAACAAACACTGGCTGGGGCACAGTGAACCCAAATAATTGTGTGCCTGTCAATGGTACATGTTAATTGGAGAGTTGTAGAGTCCATGGGACGGGTCACAAGGGAGAAGCCAATTACTCCATGTACCTATTTGAAAGGCTCCTGTTCCTGGAAGCCTGACTGGCATTAGAACACTCTGTATTGGTCCGTGTTATTGATTTTTCTCCCGCCTCAGTTGATGGGCTCATTAATTGACAATTACCTTTTTCTCTGTGTTGGGAGAATTGACAACAATGACCTGAAGCGTTCGAGTTTCATTTGAGCTGAGCTAAGTCTGTATCTGTTTAACCTGTAACAAGTCCCAACAGGGAACTCTGAGGAGCAGGGGCCTCTAAGGAGGAACCAGGGGTGCTGGGAATGACTTGGGTTCTACTGGGTGCAGACTCGGGTGTGGAGCACGCCGGGGCCTCAGCATGAAGGATAAAAGGATGGAGGGGGAGATCTGGGTGGGACCAGGCGGAGACTGAGGCTGACACACAAAAGCTCAAAGTGGGACCTATTCACATTTGGCTCCAGTGGGCAGTGAAAGGGGGCACTGACCATTTACTGAGCACCTACTATGTTCCTACTATGTTCCAGGCACTTGCTAATAGTTCTTGATTGCATTCCACATTAATTTTGTGATACTACCAATACGCTATGTATCAGTGTGTGTGTGTTAAGTTGCTTCAGTTGTGTCTGACTCTTTGCAACCCTATGGACTGTAGCCCGCCAGGCTCCTCTGTCAATGGGATTCTCCAGGCAAGAATACTGGAGTGGGTTTCCATGCTCTTCTCCAGGGAATCTTCCCAACCCAGGGATCGAACCCTCATCTCTTATGTCTCCTGCATTGGCAGGCAGGTTCTTTACCGCTAGCGCCACCTGGGAAGCCTTAAGTATCTGTATGTATGCTTTATGTATAAAAATGTCAGATTTTTTTGCAACCCCCACCAAATCGATTATTGTCCCCTTGGCAGTGACATTGCCCCTACTGAGAACGTCTAGTGTACGGAAACTAAGGCATATGGACCTGGTGGGGTGGGGTCTCACTCCAGACACCCTGGAGTAAAGGATGAACATCTGACTTGGATTCAAGGCTCCACTCTTTTGCTTACTATTTGAGTTAAGCTCTCTGTACCTCAGTCTCCTCATCTGGTAAATGGAACTAGAAACAGGACTCCCCTTACATTGGATGCTAATGATAATTCAGTGAAGTAATACATACACAGTACTCAGCACACAATAATAATAGCTCCCAATAGGGACTTCCCTGGAGGTCCAGTGGCTAAGACTCCGCGCTCCCGGTACAGGGAGCCCCGGTTCAATCCCTGGTCAAAGATCTAGATCCCACATGCCTCAACACAGAATGAAGTTCCCGTGTGCCGAAACTAAGACCTGACACAGCAAAAAAGAAAAAAAAAATAGCTCTCAATAAATTGTATTCATGACTATACTCATTACTATAGTCATCACTTCCAGATCTCACTGTCTGGTGGGACGAATGTTTCTGGCATGTCCTCTGCTCTTCAGAGGCATGGGCCTTGTCTTATTGATCTGGGTGACTCTGGCCCTGGTCCTCACTGCTGTGTGAACCGTCAGCTCTGGAGCACATTGACTCTGGCTGGGAGCAGGCCAGGCAGCAGGAAAAGGGTCAGGAACCACAGGGGCTGCCCTTAAGCACCTGGGGGCCACGTGTTCCTCTGGGAACGCTGTGTCCAGCCACCTAGAGGAAATTGCTGTTTTAGCCTCTGCAGCTGTCCGAGCAACATCAGAGACTTTCTTAAACTCCTCAAGTGGCCTTGCCAGCTCATCTGCCCAGTGGACCCGAGGAGCCCAAGAAGTCTGTTTTGCTTGGAGGAGGGCAACCTCCCCACCCTCTGCCTGAGGGTCAGGGCCTGATGGCTGGGTGTTGGCTGGAGTCAGTTCTGCCTCTTAGCCCAGCCAGGAGCTCGGAGACATGGGCACGGGCTCAGGAGCTGGCCTGCCTGGAGGGCCACGCCTCGCAGTCCAGATCTTACAAAAGCTTCCCGCACGCTTTGCCCTGGGAGGTGGCCCCTCGGGTCTAGCCAACCTCAAAGAGACTCTTGCCCATTTTTTAACAGCTAAAGATTTTAAATTTGAAATAAGAGAAGAGGCCCTGTCCCTACCCCACTGGTGAGGGCCTTCTCTGCCAGGCAGCCTCATCTGTAGATCTGTAAGTTTATCTTTATACCATCCTGCAGAAAACCACCTCATCACAAACCAATCCAGGAGGCAGAAGCCACAGACCTGACTTGGTTTGGTGCACTGGTTTCCAATTATTTTTAAGCTGTTTATCCCTTTCTTCAAATGGAATCTAATGTGGAAGCCCAATTGATATGTCAGAGGAACAAATATCTGTAATGTGCAACAGGAACAGAAATTAACCCATGTGTGACTATCACATCTCCTCCCATCCCACGCTTCCTGCTTTCTGGACGGCCTTTCAAGGGCTCTGCTCTGTGTGAGCAATCACTACAACCCAGACCTGCTCCTTCTTTCCGGGCAACTCCCTCTGCCACCCCCCAGAATCCCTAGCACCCCCAGGACACAATGGGAAAATTCCTAATTGGTGATGTGTGCTAGGTCGCTTCAGTGGTGTCTGACTCTTTACGACCCTATGGAGTGTAGCTCGCCAGGCTCCTCTGGTCCATGGGATTCTCCAGGCAAGAATGCTGGAGTGGGTTGCGATGCCCTCCTCCAGGGTATTTTCCTGATTCAGGGATCAAACTTACGTCTGTCTCTTAAGTCTCCTGCATTGGCAGCCAGGTTCTTTACCACTAGCGCCACCTGGGAAGGCCCTAGTTGGTGAGATGGGTATAAATCCTAGTCCAGCACTCACTGGCTGCGTCACCAAGGACAAGTACCTGAGCCTCTCTGAGATTGCAGTTTGTCATCTATTAGACAAAAAAAAAAAAATTGCATTCACCTCCCTCTGTGTTGCTCGGAGGACAGAGGGGATTTGTGAATGTAAAAACAAACCCTGAAGGGCTATCCTCAGAATTGAAAAAAATACCTCGTTGAGTTTTGTCTCCCACTCCCTCCTCCCCTTATTTTTTGCTTTCAGGTTATAGGTGGCAGAAGCAGACCCTCCATTAACTGATGAGGAGCTAAATGCTGGGGAAAAAAAAACTGCTTCTGTTTTGCTTGAAAAAAAAAAAAAAGACAAATGCTCTCCCTGCCCGCTGCGTGGAACAGAGCCGGCTCCAAGCTCCACTCTGAACACCAGGTTCCGGGGCCGGAAGCCACTCTGGCTGTCCGAACGTCCCTGCCCTGGCTTCGTCTGTGCTGCCCGATTCTACACAGGAGCGGTTTCAGCCGCTGGAGCTGGAGCTCGGAGGCCCCTCAGGAGGTTTGCTGGGGTTCAGAGCGGGATGGGGGCACCCGACCACCACCAGCACAAGTTTTAGGTTCTGCCCAGGTGTCTCCCTCCCTGGAGGCCCTTCCAAGACTCCAGCCTTCCTTGCTGGGCAGAGCAGACCCGTGGAGGAACTGGGTCCCGCTGCAGGGGTTCTGGGACACCTCTAAGGGGCCGGCTTAGTTCCCACACCCTCACAGAGAAGGGGGCTAGGAGAGGGGCCTGTGGGGTGGGCCTGGAGCCCTGCAGTGCCCAGAAACTGAGAGAGGGACACCAGCAGGGCAAATGGAAGCCACTTGCTTATGGAGTTGGGGCCGGAAGACCAGCAGGGAACCGGTGACTGCCCAGGGTCTCTGTGGCCAGGCCTTCGCAAGCTCTTGCTAAATGACTGCCAATTATAGCCTTAAATGGCTTCGGAAGGCAAGTGTGATTGTCCCCTTCTACAGATGGACATGAGTTTGAGTAAACTCTGGGAGATGGTGAAGGACAGGGAAGCCTGGTGTGCTACACAGTCCACGGGCTCGCAAAAAGTTAGACACTACTTAGCAACTGAACAACGACAGGTGGGGAAATGGAGGCTCAGAGGAGTTAAGTGAGCTACCTATAACCCCAGAACTAACGCCGCTGGTGGAGCCAGGATGGCCGGGAGAACCTAGTGTTGAGTGAGGCGGGCAGACATTGGGGAGGGGGTGCACAGGGTCGGGACGGGGCTGGGTCTCAGAATTCTGGTGCCCTCAAGTCAAGGTGATCTGAACCAGCTGACTAGTGGGGAGCACCATCCACGGTTTACTGACGCCCGACCGGGCTGATACGGGGGAGGCGCGGGGGAACAGAGCAGACTCTGTCCTCAGGAAGAGCACAGACCAGAGTACAAAACCCCTGGAGGAGGAAAGGGCAGCCCACTCCAGTATCCTTGCCTGGAGAATCCCATGGACAGAGGAGCCTGGTGGGCTACAGTCCATGGGGTCACAAAGAGTCGGACACGACTGAGCGACTAATACTTTTTAGAGTATAAAACAGGCCAGGGGAGTAAACCTAATCCTGCGAGGACAGTGGTGGTACAGAGACACGTGCGGAGGGCTGTGGGCAAGAGGAACACTGACAGGGGATCAGAAGAGGCCGGTGGAGCCCGGCCGTGAGACGGCGGGGAGCAGGAAGGCTGGGGCATTGCAGAAGAGCTCGGAGCACGGCGTCACTGACCGCACGGTGTGTCTCTGCTCATGTCCCGTGGCTGCCCTGCTGGACAGGCCCCTTCACATTGGGCCTTTCTTCTTTCAGGTGTGACCTTGGTCAGGGGCTGGGGCTCCCCTTCACATCACCACTCCCGGGATTCTAGATGCCCAGGGCCCCCTCCCTCTGGTTGGGGGAAAGTTGTGGGCTTGGAGTGGTCCATTTGGGGTGGTTTGAGGTGGGGACTGGGCTGTCTCCGGGGCTCCAATGTGTGTCACCATAGACTGGAGGCTTGACCCGTGACCCTATCCCCTGGTGGTTCACACCGACAGCAACAGAAAGGGAAACCCAGTGTCCATGCAGCATCCCTGAGGCTCCTGACACTGGTAACAGGCCTCCCTGGTCCAGCTGGAACTCACAGTGTCTCCACCTCTTAGTCTCCTGGGTCTTCCCTTCCTCCCTCCTGTTCACTCTCATCCACAGGGGGATATTCACCCTGCAAGGATTTATCCCAAAGTTGTTAAGACCTAGGACTCTGGAGCCAGCCTGCTGGATTTGGGTCCCACCTCTGAACTAGCTATTTGACTTGAGACAGGTTAACTTAATTTATGCCTCAGTTTCCTCATCTGTAAAGTGGGTATAATAATAGGACCTACCTCCTAGACTTGTGGAGGGGATTAGGTCCGAAAGCCCACATGTTTTCTGGAACTTCACATTGTCCTCCAGGTGGGGAAACATCACAGATGTTATCCCCAGAGAATTCTCACTGTAGGTGGGAGTGATGGTATTTAGAGTAGGGGCTAAAATGCTGGTGGGCTAAATGGTCAGAGGAGAGAACAGTCCCACTGGAGGGTTTAAAACCTAAATTCTGAGATGAGGAAGGTTCAGAAGGAGAAAGAGGTGGTAGGTCTAGAGCCTAACACAGCATCTGGGCGAATAATGTAGGACTGGACAGGAGGGAGGAGGAGGAAAGGTGCTCCAGGGGGAGGGACCTGGCTGGGCAAAAGCATGGAAGCAGGAAGCTTAGGGTGGGACCCAGAAGGGCACATACACGGTCGGTGTTGAGCACAGGTCCATGAAAAGGCTTTCTGCAGTGCCTAGCATATGTGCGGTTAAGCGAGCCAGAGCCCATGCTGGGGGCTCCCACAGTGGATCTCATGCACTCCTCACATCATCCCTGTGAGTTCCGTTACTACCTGCATTTCATAAATGCAGCCAGCTCAGAGAGCAGAGCTCCTTCCCCCAGATCACTGCTGTTGAATGATGTCTCTGGCCCATCTGTCCACGGGGCTGGTGACCTTCCCACTGCCACTGTCACTCGGGCAACAGGAGAAGAGTCTTGGAGAAGGAAGGGGAATCTGGTTGGGGGCCAAGCCCTAGGACTTGGAGAGCTCCAAGGATGTGTTTCAGCTCCATCTTTTTTTTTTTTTTTGAGATTTTTCTTTTTTTGATGTGGACCATTTTTAAAGGCTTATTGAATTTGTTACATATTACTTTTTTCATGTTTTGGTTTTTTGGCTGCAAGGCATGTGGCATCTTAGCTCCTGGACCAGGGATTAAACCGACACCCCTGGCATTGAAAGGTGAAGATGTAACCAAAGAACCACCAGGGAAATCCCCAACTCCATCCTTCCTGTGGAAGGCCAGCCACCCACCAGGGCCTCACACGTTTGGAGGGGCCACCGATATCCTTTGGCAACAAGGAAACCTAGATTCTCAGCCATGGATCTTATGCTCTGAGACTTTGTCAGAGGTTGGACTCTACGTGGTTGCTTTATTCAGTTCCCGACCGGAAATTTTTCTGTGGACCCATTTTCTTATCTACACAGCTCATGATCAGCATATCCAGTACCACCCTGTTGATTCGAGTCTAATCCAGGCTTGACTGTGTAGCCTCTCTTCTTTGTTGGTCCCACAAACTTTCAGAGCAGCAATTCTCAACTCTGGTACCAATGAAAATTAACTGGGAACCTTAGAAAATACTGATGCCCCGGGCTTCTGCTCTGTGAGAAGGCTCTGGGGGAGACATTTTCAAAGCTCCCCAAGGTCGAGAGCATTGCTTTAGAGAAACCCACTGGAATAGGCTGTGGACCCTCTGTGCACGGCAGGTATGCCTCATGCATATCCACTCACATCAGCCTAATCCACCCTATCAAAGCCCACGAGACACAAATCAAAATGTTCCTGCTGGCCAGAGAATGGGGCTTTGCAAAATGCAGCTGAGCCTTGTGGACTCGTGTCCTGGGGTGAGTTCTCACTGTGTCAGTGCCATTGTGACTTCAGAGTCACCCTGGCCCGGCATTATTCCTCTGCCGTCTCACCCATGATAGCCAAAGCCCCACTGAGGCTTTTATTGTCTGTGTTATACTGTTGAACAGGAGCCTTAGATGCTTGTGGTCATGATTTTGAAATATTAAATTACACCGAGCATTAGGGCTATGTTTTCTGTTACAAGACAGGTTAATTGCTGCTCTTCATCTTTAATTTTGAGATTTAAGCCAGTTTCTCAGTTAGCTCTAATTGGTAGTGTTTCGACAGCCCTCCCTGACCTCACAAGCCTTTGATATGGTTTAGAAATCCTTTTATGGGAGCCCTTTTTTTCTTGTGCCCTGCACATTTAATAGATTTGTATTTCCTCAGTCATCTTTCCTTCTGTGGAGATATTTCAAAATCACACCATGTGTCTGCAGGGAATAAATGCCTCCTCTCCAGCAAATGTTTTTTTACAGCGATTGGCAAAAGAGGATTAATTGCCCCCATTCACACACATCTCTTACTTGCTGTGTTCCATTTTCATACAAAGATTTTTAATCCTTTCTTCTGTAGCCGGGCTGAATTTGTCTATAAATGTACGTGCTCTTCAAGTGATGTTTCTGGAATTGATCTGAAGCAAGCGTCCTCTCCAATCACTCTATTTTACAGATAATAATATCATCACGATAATGCGTTATGTGTCAGGGGAGAGCACTCACGGGAAGATGGGAATAGGGGGTGATAATGAGGCTCTTGTCCCTGGAGGTGTTCAAGCAGTTTGGAAGCAGCTTGTCTGGCATATTTTAGAGGCAAATACAGCCTAAGAACTAAGAGGTTTTAGAGTCAGGAAAACCTGAGTTTAAATCCCTGCCACTTACTGGTCCTGTGACCTTGGGCAACTTATGAGCCATACTGAGCCTCCGTTTCCTAGTCTATAAAATAGAGTTAATATAACACTTATCATATAAAGTTACAGTGAACTGAGTGAAATAATACCTGGCCCTTAAAAAGAGCCAAATAAATGTGGCTTAATCTTATTAAACATTGTATAAACAGCAGCCAGGCTTCAGAAACGGAGGAAGGTTGGGAATAAGGAAGAATCAACATAAGCTCTCTCCATTATCAAGATTTCCCTGGTGGTCCAGTAGTTAAGAATCCTCCTGCCACTGCACGGGTCACGGGTTCGATTCCTGGTCAGGGAAGAGTCCACATGCTGCAGGGCAACTAACTCCTGTGCCACAGCTACTGAAGGCCACATGCCCTAGAGCCTGGGCTCCACAACAAGAGAAGCCACTACAAGGGGAAGCCCGTGCACCGCAGCTAGAGATCTGCCCCTACTCGCTACAGCTGGAGAAAACCAGCATGCAGCAACAAAGACCCAACGCAGCCAAAAAACTCATAATAATAACGGTAAATAAATAAAACTTAAGATCTCTCCATTAGCTTCAATCCCAGGGCTCAACGGCCCATAGTTTACAAAGTGCTTTCACGTCTGTAACCTCAGTTTATCCTTACCCCAGCTCCACAACACAAAGGTTCTACACTCATAACAGTCCTTTATCCAGACTAAATAACAGTGTGAAGAAACAGAGGCTCAGAAAAGTGAAACGACTTGCCTAAATGACACAGCATTAGGAGAGAGCCACTAGAATCCAGATTCATACACACCCCTTGTTATCTGCTGTACCCACAAGACCAGTACCATCATCTCTCTGCTCCATTGTTATTATTGTTGTTGTTGCTCAGTTGCTGTCCTTGTCTGATTCTTTGTGACCCCATGGACTGCAGAAAGCCAGGCTCCACGTCCTTCACTATCTCCCAGAGTTTGTTCAAATCCATGTTTGAGTCAGTGATGCCATCTAACCATCTCATCCTCTGTCACCCCCTTCTCCTCCTGCCCTCAATCTTTCCATCTGGTGGCCAAAGTATTGGAGCTTCAACTTCAGCATCAGTCCTCCCAGTGAATATTCAGAACTGATTTCCTTTAGAATTGACTGGTTTGATCTTGCTGTCCAAGGGACTCTCAAGAGTCTTCTCCAACACCACAATCTGAAAGCATCAATTCTTCAGCACTCAGCCTTCTTCACAGTCCAACTCTCACACATGACTACTGGAAAAACCATAACTTTGACTATACGGACCTTTGTCAGCAAACCATGTCTTTGCTTTTTAGTATGCTGTCTAGGTTTGTCATAGCTTTCCTTCGAAGAAGCAAGAGTCTTTTAGTTTCATGGCTGCAGTTACATCCACAGTGATTTTGGAGCCCAAGAAAATAAAATCTGTCACTGCTTCCACTTTATCCCTTTCTATTTGCCATGAAGTAATAGGACTAGATGCCATGATCTTAGTTTTTTTGTGTGTTTTTTTTTTTAATGTTGAGTTTTGAGCCAGCTTTTTGTTATCCCTTTGCTTTATTATAAAGTTACTTCTTTTTAAGATTTTTTAATGTGGGTCGTTTTTAAAGTCTTTGTTGAACTTGTTACAATATTGTTTCTGTTTTGTGTTTTGGTTCCCTGGCTGCAAGGCTTGTGGGATCTTAGCTCCCTGACCAGGAATTGAACCCATACCCCGTGCATTGAAAGGCAAAGTATTTACCACTGGACCACCAGGGAAGTCCCTAAAGCTATCTCTTAATATCCCAGGATCTTCCTTAGCTGGGTGGGCCTGCTCCTGGTCTGCCTAAATTCTCATTCTGAAGGTGATGCATACCAATTCAAATGCAGGACTTGGAGCTATTTCTTTTATTCCCACATATGTAGGGCAATCAAGCAGCTCAATAATAATAATAATACATAATGTTGGGTACTCATAAAGTACTTGTTTCACGTGGCCATCTGAGAATTTTAATTTGATACAAGGAACATTATTACTCCATATTCATTAAACCGCATGTTAACTTCTTTTAAAAACCCTTTTTCCGGCAATAACAAAGGACAATTTTACATGAGGAAAGTCATTTGGGGAAGAAGATGTATTCAATAGGTTTTCTCCAGCATCGTTACGGTCCAGGCTGACCCCCCATCTCCTCTCCCACACTTCTGGTCTTGCCTGTTGCTGTTAACAGTATAAAGTTCAGGAGGCCATTTATATGGGGGCTCATGGACACAGCTACAGAACTAGCGTCCACAGTTCTGATCAAGGCTGGCTCCCAAGAGAGCCCCTTGGCAGAGAGTCAGCCCTCTGCGCCAATGTTATGCTAGTGGGAATATCTAACGGCTCATAATCATAAGAGGTTGGGAGGAAAGAAGGGACCAGTTCAGGGCTGGGGGTGGGGCTGCAGTGAAGGATGAATGGAAGAGATTCTGCCTCTCCTTCAAGGAGTCTACACTCCAAGAGCTGGGTTGGAAAAGCTTCAACGTGGATCAAACTTGGTTACCTTCAGGAGGGGGAACCCCATCTAAAGACATTGAAATCCACTAACTCTCCTCCCAGCTCGCATTACATCACACACACACACATACACACACACACACACTCACATACACACACATCCCAAAGGAGACAAACCTACAGGCCTAGTCCAGCCCCCATTGTCCCTGTTGCTGACCTCTAGCTAAACCAGGTGTTCTAACTATCTTCCAGCAGTGCTTCCAAAGCTCCCTGGGCTTCAGGGTGAGGGGTCTTACTCTGTCTCCAAACTGGGCTTTCTTCTTTTCCCATTTGGCTGCTCTGGATCTTAGTTGCGATACGTGGGATCTAGTTCCCTGACCAGGGATGGAAATTGGGGCCCCCATACTGGGAGCGAGAAATCTTAACCCCTGGACCACCAGGGGACTCCATTAACTGGGCTTTCTAACGGATTCTGCACAGGTTGAAACAAGAATTCTGAGCCCCGGCACCACCCTGAACCCGTCCTGTCTCCTCATTTCACACATTAGGAAACAAAGTTCCAGAGAAGTCTGGAATCTCCTTCCAGGCACGTGCTGAGTCAGAACCAGAATCCAATTCTAACACCACCGCAGCGCGCACTCGCACATGCACGAAGCCTTCGACAAAGCCAGCACCAGAACATCTATTGGAGGGGAGCTAGAGTTTACCGTGTCCTTACAATGTTCCAGAAACTCATTCTAAACCATACCCACCCCCTCTGGTAGTTCTAACAACAGTTTCATATGGTCGCTATTACTGACCCATTCTGTGGATGAGACCACTGGGCTCAGAGAGTTGAGGCTCTTGCAGGAGGTCAGCAGCGGAGCTGGGCTTGACCTGGGCCCCTGTTATCCTCATCCTCTGCCCTTCAGCCTGTGCTTTACTGCTGGGAACTGACCGCCCGGAGCCTCTGTTGACTTCTCCTCCTGTGAAACTAAGCTTCTCATTCCTGTCCAGACTAATTTATGCTAGTGGTTTAAGTCAAAGGGATATAAAAATTCTTGGCAACATCAAAAATGCTGTAAAAATGCACGACTCTGTACTAATGCCATTATAAAATGTGGACGAATTATTTGGTTTGGGTTTTTTTTTTTAATGCTGTAAAAATTCTGTCAGGAAAAAAAGGGTCTGTTCACCTGCAATGTATGAGGCATTATGGGTTAGAGACACGTTCATTCAAAAACTTTTATTTGGAACATTTTCTGGGCTCAGTGCTGGGTGAGTTTCCAGGGATTCAGAGATAAATAAAACTGATCCCAGGCCTGAAGGGCCCTTCAGGGACTGCCAAGGGATAAAGCAACAATTACATTCCAGCGAGGAAAGTGCCAGACAGAGAGGGATGGTCTGGAGACCTGTAAGGGAGCCAAGGGAACCTGACCCAAGGCTGAGAGGGCAGGCTCTGATCTAGATTGTGTTGGATTCAAACCCTTGCTCTTCACCTACCAGCTGTGTGTCCTTGGGCAGTTTTCTTGACCTCTCTGTGCCTGAGTTTTTGTTTTTATATAATGAGAATTATAAGAGACAATAATAGAGTCCTATCCCAAAGGATTGCTATAAATATTTCATGAACCAGGGACTCTGGAAGTCTACTGAAGCCTATAGCCTCCTTTTGGGAATATTGTTTTTCAAGGCATACAATAAAAATACACAGATTAAAAACTGTACTAATTATATTGAAAATAGTATCAAAATATTACAAACACAGATTTATAATTGAGCAATATATGTGCTTCTTTATTAAGGCATTAAATAATAAGATGTAACGGCAGGTCTAATAAACACCATAATTTTGAAGTGATGAGAGGTGTGAATGGTATTTCAAGTCTTTGGAACTATGTAAAGTCATAGGACAGAGAAGACAATGGCACCCCACTCCAGTACTCTTGCCTGGAAAATCCCATGGATGGAGGAGCCTGGTAGGCTGCAGTCCATGGGGTCGCTAAGAGTCGGACATGACTGAGCGACTTCACTTTCACTTTTCCCTTTCATGCACTGAAGAAGGAAATGGCAACCCACTCCAGTATTCTTGCCTGGAGAATCCTAGGGATGGTGGAGCCTGGTGGGCTGCCGTCTATGGGGTCACACAGAGTCGGACACGACTGAAGCGACTTAGCAACAGCAGCAGCAGCAGCAAAGTAATAGGAATGTATCGGTTATTTCTACGGGTGACCTACAACGAAAGGAAATGCCTGATTTCGGTTAAGATGAGTGAGTACAAAGATGTAATTTCCCCTTCCTATCTCTCTGACCTCCTGAATTCTATCCAAAGGCACTGCTGGAAGCCATGGACCCGGGTGTTTAAGGCCTGCCCCAGGGAGAACCTCTGGGGAAGGGGAGGAAAGGGCTGATGCTGGGGGCCAGGCAGGAGGAGTTTCGGGGCATCAGGAAGGAGCCCCACCCTAGGGGGCTGCTGGGAGGCAAGGGGGGCTGTGAGGTCTGGGGTGGTGTATTTTCAGTGTCCTGGACGTGAGTGACACCAGTTGATTACTAACTGACATCCCGGGACTTCAGCTTGGTCAGTGTCAGATACTCACACTCTCGCACCATCCTCTACTTGTAATAATCTGGGTGAAGGTGGAGCTTCGTTTCTGCTGAATTTCAGACCTCAATTCCTTCACCCATTCTTTCAGTCACCTTGGAAGAAATCCTTGTCTTCATTGTATCTGAGTTTCCTCATCTCAGTTCAGTTCAGTTCAGTCGCTCAGTCGTGTCTGACTCTTTGTCACCCCATGGACTGCAGCACACCAGGCCTCCCTGTCCATCACCAACTCCTGGAGTTTACTCAAACTCATGTCCATTGAGTGAGTGATGCCATCCAGCCATCTCATCCTCTGACGTCCCCTTTTCCTCCTGCCTTCAATCTTTCCCAGCATCAGGGTCTTTTCCGATGAGTCAGTTCTTCACATCAGGTGGCCAAAGTATTGGGGTTTCAGCTTCAACATCAGTCCTTCCAATGAATATTCAGGACTAATTTCATTTAGAATGGACTGGTTAGATCTCCTTGCAGTCCAAGGGACTCTCAAGAGTCTTCTGCAACACCACAGTTCAAAAGCTTCAGTTCTTTGGCGCTCAACTTTCTTTATGGTCCAACTCTCACATCCATACATGACCACTGGAAAAACCATAACCTTGACTAGACGGACCTTTGTTGGCAAAGTAATGTCTCTGCTTTTTAACAAGCTGTCTAGGTTGGTCATAACTTTTCTTCCAAGGAGTAAGTGTCTTTTAATTTCATGGCTGCAGTCACCATCTGCAGTGATTTTGGAGCCCAAAAATATAAAGTCTGCCACTGTTTCCACTGTTTCCCCATCTATTTGCCCTGAAGTGATGGGACCAGATGCCATGATCTTAGTTTTCTGAATGTTGTTTTAAGCCAACTTTTTCACACTCCTCTTTCACTTTCATCAAGAGGCTCTTTAGTTCTTCTTCGCTTTTTGCCATAAGGGTGCTGTCATCTGCATATCTGAGGTTATTGATACTTCTCCCGGCAATCTTGATTCCAGCTTGTGCTTCATCCAGCCCAGCATTTCTCAAGATGTACTCTGCCTATAAGCTAAATAAGCAGGGTGACAATATAAAGCCTTGAGTTACTCCTTTCCCTATGTGGAACCAGATAGGTTCCAAAACCTGTCTTTCCTCATTTAGAATATCCAAATAATAATCCTGTCCTCATAAGACTGTTGTAACAATTCAAAGAAAAGCCTCTGCATGGTGAGTGCTCCCTGAGCATCAGGTACTGACGTCTTTGGCTGCAGCAGCCAGCGCTTATTGACTTGATAAAGCACAATGAGCCATTTCCAAGCAGGAGAACCTTGGGTTTCAGAGTACAGGCTGTGGTGTGTGACCAGTTGAGTTTGAACCTCAGCTCTGCCACTAACCGGTTATATAACTGTGCATGCTGTTCAACTTCTTTGAGGTTTCTCCACCTGTAAAAGGAGGAAAATAATATTACACATCAGCCTCACAGGATTGTTTCTAAGACTCAATGAATGAATGTGTGTAACGTGCTTAGGACAGTCCCTGACACGTGTGAAATGCTTGTCTGTTGTTGTTGTTTAGTCACTAATTCACGTCCAATTCTTTTGTTACCCCATGGACTGTAGCCCGCCAGGCTCCTCTATCCATGGGATTTTCCTGGCAAGAATACTGAAGTGGGTTGCCATTTCCTTCTCCAGGGGATCATCCCTACCCAGGGATTGAACCCGTGTCTCCTGCACTGGCAAGTGGGTTCTTTACCACTGAGCCACCAGGGAAGCCCCCAACATTATTAGGATTGATGTCTACCACCCAGTGAGTGAAACTAGCAGCCACCCAGCACCTACGTTTTGCTATTTTTCAAATTCTAATAATCTTCATTAAGAGTCCAGGAAGGCAGTGAACAGGTCCGCTTGTTCCACTTTTTCAAACAATTTATCTGCTAGAGCAAAGGTCACCGATCAGAGACTCAGACAGTTTGGGAGCAGCTGAAGAACCAGGGACCTACATCACCTTGCTTAATCCTCACCATGAACTTTCCAGAGAGTTATCTTTATCCCCATTTCACTAACGAACCAATGGAAGTTCAGAAAGGTGAGGAGATAGGCTCAGGTTTGCAGAACCATGAGTGACAGAGCTAGGATTTGAATCCAGTCTGTCCTACGCCTGGAAGCCTTAGTTGCAAGTATTTTCTGCAGAGCCAGAGGATGGAGACTGCCTGGCTGAGGCCAGTCTCCTTGGTCCCCACATCTCTGGTCCAACCAGGCTGACAGGAGCCAGAATGCTCAGTCTGTGCAAACGAGGAACGTGTGTTTATCTCATGGGTACTGAGCTGGGCTTCCTACTTGATGCCTTAACTTTTAATGTATAATGATCCTGCAGGAAGAGCATGCCTCTCCTTCCTCCTTTCTTTGGGATGGCCAGCCCTCTTTAGATTGGGATGGTAGATGGAGCTGCAGCTGGGCGTTCTACCCCAGAGCAGATATTATGGCAGGGGATCACCTGTGTAAAGGGATCATGTATCTATGGGGCAAAAGCCAGATCTCTGTTTTATTTTGTTTTGTTTTTATTGAAGGATAATCTCTTTACAGAATTTTGTTGTTTTCTGTCAAACCTCAACATGAATCAGCCATAGGTATACATATATTCCCTCCTGTTTGCACCTCTCTCCCAACGCCCTCCCCATCTCACCCCTCTAGGTTGATTCAGAGCCCTTGTTTGAGTTTCCTTAGCCATACAGCAAATTCCCATTGGCTATCTATTTTACATATGGTAATGCAAGTTTCCATGTTACTCTTGCCATCTCACCCTCTCCCCCAGTCCACAAGTCTATTCTCTATGTCTGTTTCTCCATTGGTGCCCTGTAAGTAAATTCTTCAGTACCATTTTTCTAGATTCCGTATATATGCATTAGAATACAATATTTATCTTTTTCTTTCTGACTTACTTCACTCTGTATAATAGGTTCTAGGTTCATCCACCTCATTAGAACTGACTCAAATGCATTCTTTTTTATGGCTAATATTCCATTGTGTATATGTACCACAGCTTCTTTATCCATTCATCTGTCGATGGACATCTAGGTTACATGTTCTAGCTATTGTAAATAGTGCTGCAGTGAACGATGGGATACATGTGTCTTTTTCAATTTTGGCTTCCTCGGGGTATATGCCTAGGAGTGGGATTGCTGGGTCATATGGTGGTTTTATTCCTAGTTTTTTAAGGAATCTCCATGCCGTCTTCCATAGTGGTTGTATCAATTTACATTCCCACCAACAGTGCAAGAGCATTCCCTTTTCTCCACACCCTCTCCAGCATTTATTGTTTGTAGACTTTTTGATAATGGCCATTCTGACTGGTGTGAGGTGATGTCTCGTTGTAGCTTTGACTTGCATTTCTCTAATAATGAGAGATGTTGAGCGTCTTTTTGTGTGTTTGTTAGCCATCTGTATGTCTTCTTTGGAGAATGTCTGTTTAGGTCTTTTTCCCACTTTTTGATTGGGTTGTTTTTCTGGTATTGAGTTGTATGAGCTTCTTGTAAATTTTGGAAATTAATCCTTTGTCAGTTGTTTCATTTGCTATTATTTTCTCCCATTCTGAGGGTTGTCTTTTCACCTTGCTTATAGTTTTCTTTGCTGTGCAAAAGCTTTTTAAGTTTAATCAGGTCCCACTTGTTTACTTTGCTTTTATTTCCGTTACTCTAGGAGGTGGATCATAGAGGATCTCGCTTTGATTTATGTCATCAAGTATTCTGCCAATGTTTTCCTCTAAGAGTTTTATAGTTTCTGGTCATACATTGAGGTCTTTAATCCATTTTGAGTTTATCTTTGTGCATGGTGTTAGGAAGTGTTCAATTTCATTCTTTTACATGTAGCTGTCCAGTTTTCCCAGCACCGTTTATTGAAGGGGCTGGCTTTGCCCTGTTGTATATTCTTGTCTCCTTTGATCACTGTTTTACTTCCACTACTCTTCTGGGGCAATCAGGTGTGCAAGAGAAGGGTCCTAGAAACATGAAGTGTGTTCCTGAGTTCTGGGGAGCCCAGCCATTCACTCACTCATTCACCAAATGAATGCACAGCTCACCACTGTGCTCCGAGCCCTGAAGAGGAAAGGATGAATGTGAGAACTTCCACCTGGGGAGACACACGTGTTTATGTCACTGTGACCTTGGGCATCATTGAGGTGTTGCAAAAGCTACGGGAGGTAAAAGGAGGGAGTGACTAGTTCTCCTTGGGGTAAGGATTAGGGGGATATAGTGAAAACTTGTCAATGAATGTGCCACAGAAAAACAGAAAAACCTCTGTTCCCCAGGCAGAGAAGTGGGAGCGGTGGGGGATGGAGGGAGATCAGGACCAGTACTTAGTGGCCACCCTCCAGTGCCAGGCAGGTTCTGTGTCGGGTACTTGACCTGATGTATCTCATTCCGTCTTCACAGCCACCTGATAGGGTCAGGCCTCAGCATCCTTGTTAACAGGGAAGGAAATGCGGCTCAGACACACTGAGAGATCTGCCTGTCTGAGATCACACAGCTGAGTGAGGGATGGAGCTGGGTTCCCACCCAAGGCTGGCTGACTCCAGGACTTGGACTTTGTTCACACTGAGCCCAGCCAGAAAAGACCCCGAGGAGAGAAAATGTGCTCAGAGAAGAGAGTTGGAGTGTAAGAATTCACCAGGAGGGTGAAAGGGCACTGGAGTCAGAGAACAAAGGCCTTGGACGCCAGGCCCTAGACAGCGCTCTGTGTTGCTGTGTAGATTGTCACAACAACGGCCCCTGATGAGTCACCTCTCCCCGCATCCACACCCTTCACAGTGTGGATGACCCCTCCCTCCTTCAGGAGGTGGAGTGTGTTCCCCCAGTCCTGGAATCTGGGTTGACCTGTGACTGTTTTGGCCAATACCATATGGCAAGAGTGGCCCCGTGAGAGTCCCGGAGGGCAGACTTTAAGAGGTGTGCAGGAGACTCAGTCTCCTGTGGCCCTGAGACTCCATATGAGGACGCCTGCGGTAGGCTCCTTCCGTATGCGAGGCCACATGGGGAAGAGACCTCCCTCCCCTCAGCCACCTCAGCCATCTCAACCCGAGGCCTGCAAAGCGCCAGGCATGTATATGAGCCCCTCTTGGGTCTTCGTCCCAAACTGCCATTTGAATGCAGCCACCCAGGAGCGACTCCAGCTGGCCGCTCGTGCAACAGCTGCACCTGGCCCTGATCGCAGAATCTGGGCAAGTAAATGGCTGTCGCTGTTTTAAGCCACTAAGTTTTGGGGTGGCTTGTCATACAGCCATCATTACTGAAACAGTTGTCACTTGGAGCAAGTCTATGACTGAACTGAACATGACCCAAACTACTCTCAACCCTGTTATTCTAGAAACATCACTCCATGTCGAGGGCAAGCATGCGAAGGCCAGACCAGAATCCAGGGACCCGTTGCATCTCCATCACTGGGACAGCTGCATTCTCCTTTGGAAGCTGGAACCAGACAGCCTCCCTCCTTGGCCAATCATTTGTTCTACTGCCATCTCTCTTCCCTTTCTCCTTCCATCACTGATGGTGGAGGCAGCTGCCAAAATAAACTAGGGCAGGCCTCACAGCCAGAAAACACCAACTGCCTAGATGTCTTTGCTTGTCTGCTGGCTCCTCTCTGGGTAACACACTTTTCTTTCTATTCATGTAGAATCTTCTTACTGGGGACCCAGGGTCTCTGGGGTGTGGAGACTGTGTCAGGGACACCAGCCAAGCCCCTAGGGAAAATCAGGCACTTTATATGTGTATTTTTTTTATTGGAATATAATCGCTTTACAATGTTGTGTTAGTTTCTGCTATACAACAAAGTGAATTAGTTTAATGTATACATGTATCCCCTCCCTCTTGGACCTCCCTCTCTCCCCCTCACCCCACCCATCTAGGTCATCACTGAGTCACTTGCAGGGATGTGGATGGACTTAGAGACTGTCATACAGAGTGAAGTTAGTCAGAAAGAGAAAAAGATATGGGATATTAATGCATGTATCAAAATCTAGAAAAATGGTACAGAAGAAGCTATTTGCAGGGCAGGAATAGAGATGCAGATGTAGGAAATAGATATGTGAACACAGGTTGGGGGGAAGGTGAGGATGGGATGAATTGAGAGATTAGGATTGACATATGTATATAGACTACCATGTGTAACATAGATAGCTAGTGGGAACCTGCTGTATAGCACAGGGAGCTCAGCTCAGGGCTCTGTGTATATTATTTTGACCATGCAGTTGTCATTATTTATGGATTCCTACTGTGTGCCTGAGATGTTTGCATATGTCACCTTTAGTCCTCACAAAAATACCTAAAGGCCAGTGCCATTATCCCATTTCACACAGGGGAATTCTGAGGCCCAGAGGGGTGGAGTGACTTGTTAGTAGGTGGCAAAGGCAGACTTTGGATTCCGGTTATCTAGCTCCAAAGCTAGAGCTGTTTCCATGCTACATGCTGCTTCCTTTCCAAGAAAAGAAAAATCCGGCAACCAAAAATCCAGGTGATGGGAATATGGCCTGAGTTTGATTGAGCAGGATGGAGCAGGAAACGGACATGCAGTAAGTGCCTTGTGTATTGCAGAAGATGACTCTCTTTTCGCTGAATCGGTAGCCCAAACATCCGAAATTTCACTCTGGGGCATCTAGCCTCAGCAGAGAATTTGGTGGAACGGGGTGTCTTCACTCTCTTTACCACTAAGCTCTGGTCTTACAGGAGCATTTCTGGAGGGGCTTCTTGCTCTGCCCTCTGTGCTCAGGTCTGAGAGAGAAGCCCAGAGCTCTCCAAACAGCTCTGGCTTCAGAGACCACCAGTCACTGTGAGGCGCTGGGGTCCAGGCTCCTCTCACTTGGGCATGTCACTGCCTGAGGCTGAACCGCCCAGGAGACTCACCAAGTCTGGGTTTGGGGCATCAGCAAAGGAAGAGAACACCTACAAAATACTTTTCATATTAAGAAAAAGAAAAAAAGACGGAAATAAACCTCAAAAGGGAACATCAGAACTTTGTTTAACATTCTTATACTTATGACAAACTTTTTCATACTGTGGTTACTTGGAATTACTGTGAGGAAAGAGGCACCCCAATCATGTTGGCATGGGGCCTTCCTGAAACCAGGACTTCAGTCTCTCCACCCTCAAAGGAAAGGGTTGTTCTCATCTGTGTTCCCAAGCCTGGCTGGGTGTCAGAGTCATCTGGGGAACTGGGGTCCCAGTTTTGGGACCACTGCCCTGGTGACTCTGAGTGAGGGAGGTGGGCCCAGGGATCTAGCTGTGTCTTAACCAATGTCCTAGAGTAATTCCTCTAACAAGGGAAGATGTATAATACCTGTGTTTGAGGAACTTCACTACCAGGGGTACCAACTGTCCTGGTTTGCTTAGACTGAGGCATGTGGGACTTCAGCGCTAAAATGAGGAAAGTTCCAGATACACTGGGAGAAAGTCATCTTTTTTTTTTTTTTTTTTACTTTTGCTTTTTCAATTGATCAGTTAGGGCTTTTTTTTTATGTTTTGGCTGCACCACTCAGCATGTGGGACCTTAATTTCCCCACCAGGGATCGAACCCTTGCCCCCCGCATTGACAGCACAGAGTCTTAACCACTGGTGCAGCAGGGAAGTCTGTAGAAGTTGGTCATCTTAATTGTACCAGATGGCCACTCTGAGCCTTCTGGCTTGAATTTGCTGTGAATCTACAGTGACTATCATATTAGATAAATCCTTCTTGCTGAGAGGAGCTGAAGCTGCCATGTCTGATTTCTAAGGAATCTAAAGTGAAGTAAGAAATTATCCTAATTCATGGCAGTGTGAGGTCTCTTGACTGGTGCCCGGGCTGAAGGCAGCAGAATGAAACCCTCAGAGTTGGGAGTGTCTGATCCCAACACACCACCCTCCGTCCACTCCTGCGTCTTCTCCAGCGCTGTATCCTGAGGGGCTTTGGTTCCGTTTGCACTGATACCTCTGTATGCAAGGGACGCAGGGACAGAAATGGACCTCCTTCGTCTCGTCTTGATTTTTAATTTTGTCTTTTCAGAAAACATGAGAGTATGTTATCTCATTTAATCCTCCCCCCAAACCCTCTGGTAGGATTTATTTTTATCTTATAAATAACACATCTAAGACCCAAATCCCTGTAGTAGATAGACACAAAGGAGGTTGAGCCCCATAGCATCTCCTCCTTGTAACACAACAAACTCCTCACTTGCCAAGCTCCAGGAAGGGGCAATGGTTCAAAGGATGTACACAGAATATGAGGAAGGTTTTGAAATCTATACAGGGAATTAGAGAATGAATGGGGCCTCACAGAATCACTTGCTGCTGCTGCTGCTGCTATTTGATTCTTCTAGGTCAGTGCTATTGAATACAAATGCAATAAAATTTATTATTGCATATATGTAAATCTGTATTCTCCATTGGCTCTATTAAAAAGTAAAAATATGTGAAACTGATTTGATACCATATTTTTTACCCCAATACATTCAAAATATTATCATTTCAGGAAATAATATAAAATTATTAATGAGCTATTTTACATTCTATTTTTTGTACAGTATATAAAATCTGGCATTTATATCTTACTCTTGAAAGTGCATCTCAATTTCGATGCATGTGACAAGGGCTCAGGGCCGGGGCAATGGGATGATCCAGAAGGATGGGATGGGGAGGGAGGTGGGTTGGGGGTCCAGGAAGGGGAACACATGTAAACCCATGGCTGATTCATGTCAATGTATGGCAAAAACTATTACAATATTGTAAAGTAATTAGCCCCCAACTAAAATAAATAAATTTATTTAAAAAATAAAAAAAACAAAACAAAAAAATAAAACCTGACTAAATTGAAATTGAAAAAAAAAAAAAAATTAGCAGCAAAGTAGTAAAAAGAATCTGGAAGAGAAGGCACAGAAGTCTATGAATAAACAAAGGGGAAAGGTGGTGGGGAGGGATAAATTAGGAGTTTGGGATTAACATATACACACTACTATATATAAAATAGATCACCAACAAGGACCTATAGGGAACTCTACTCAATATTCTATAATAACTTATATGGGAAAAGATTCTGAAAAAGAATAGATGTATGTATAGGTATAACTGAATCAGTTTGTTGAAATTAATACAACATTGTAAATCAAAAAAAAAAAAAAAAAAAGAAAGTGCATCTCAATTGAACTTGCCTTACTTCTAGTGCTTAGTAGCCGCATGTGGTGAGTGGCTTCTGTAATGGACAGCATTGCTCTACATTCTTTATTTAAATTTTTTTTTTTTGGCTACACCTGTGGCATGCAGGATCTTAGTTACCTGATCAGAGATCGAACCCATGACCCGCTGCAATGGAACTGTGGAGTATTATCCACTGGACAGCCAGGGAAGTCCCTATGTCCTTCTTTTTGGACTACTGAATCGGTCCAGTTCTGAAAAGGATGTATTAAAAAATCTTCAACTTAAATTATATTTGAGAAGCAATTTTCCTTTAACCTGTAGTACTTTTTGCCTTTGTATTTAGTTGTTGTGTTGTTTGCCACATACATGTATATGATTATAATATATTTTCTATAAAATATATCTGATATCATTTACTCTGTAGCAAGTCATGCTGTTGGTCTTCAGCTCTACTATTAACATTGAGCTCCCTTCTTACTTGCCTGTTTTTGTTTGTTTGGACATTATGGCGTGATATTCTCCTTCCTTCTGAGGCGTTTCCTTTCACATGACTTGGCTACTCCCAGTCTCTGCTTCTTTTTATGGGTCTGTCTGTTTCTCCTTTCATGATGAACTGCCATTTTCACCTTCTATTCTCTTTCTATTACCTTGAGGTATTTGCTTTTTTATGGGTTTTGCTGCTTTATAACTTTGGCTTCCCTTGACCTCTTAGAAATCAAATCAACCTCCTGGTTCTGCCTGTGCATTTTTTGCATCATACAAGTGAAGAGGAACTAAAGAGCCTCTTGTTGAAAGAGAAAGAGGAGAGTGAAAAAGGTGGCTTAAAATCCAACATTCAAAAAACAAAGATCCTGGCATTCAGTCCCATCACTTCATGGCAAATAGATGGGAAAACAATAATTTTCTTGGGCTCCAAAATCACTGCAGATGGTGACTGCAGCCATGAAATTATAAGACGCTTGCTCCTTAGAAGAAAAGCTATGACCAACCTAGACAGCGTATTAAAAAGCAGAGACATTACTTTGCCGACAAAGGTCCATCTAATTAAAGCTGTGGTTTTTCCAGTAGTCATGTTTGGATGTGAGAGTTAGACCATAAAGAAAGCTGAGCTCTGAAGAATTGATTCTTTTGAACTGTAGTGTTGGAGAAGACTCTTGAGAGTCCCTTGGACTGCAAGGAGATCCAACTAGTCAATCCTAAAGGAAATCAGTCCTGAATATTCATTGGAAGGACTGATGCTGAAGCTGAAGCTCCAATACTTTAGCCACCTGATGCGAAGAACTGACTCATTAGAAAAGACCCTGATGCTGGGAAAGATTGAAGGCAGGAGGAGAAGGGGACGACAGAGGATGAGATGGTTGGATGGCATCACTGACTTGATGGACATGAGCCTGAGCAAGCTCCAGGAATTGGTGATGGACAGGGAAGCCTGGCATGCTGCAGTCCATGGGGTTGCAAAGAGTTGGACACAACTGAGCAACTGAACTAAAGTGACCACACTCCCCACAGTTGCCAGGGCAATGTTAAAGATACAGATTGTCTGGCCCCTTTCCTTGGAGATTCTAGTCTAATGGGCAGGGCTCAGGAATTCATGTTTAAGCAATCATCCCAAGGGAGTCTTCTAAGCCAGCAAATGCGGACTGTGCCCACCCCTAGTCACCTCCCTTCCACATGTAGAAAAGTCTGCCTGGCATCAAATCGGACTGACAAAAGTTCTGTGTAACACCAAAAGGCAAAGAAGGGCAATCCCACTGTGTTAGATTGTTTCAATTAGTTCCACTGCTCAGTGACTTACAGCAGAAAGTGACAGATGTGTTTTTCCTAATAAAATCCCTATATATACAAATGTCTTTTCACCCAGAGCCTGCCTATCTCTGCTTAAGAGTTGCTTTGTTTCTAAAATTGTAATGTTGGCTTTCGTTTTTCTTTTTTGGGTGGGAGGCAGTAAGGCTCTGTTTGCTAAAGAAATGGAGGGGAATGTTTCCAATTCTCCTTAACTGAAATGATCTCATACGCAAACAACAAAAAAAATTAAGCTTCGGATGTGCCTCTGCAGAATTGAGGGGTAATGACCCCAGCTTAAGATAGAAGGCGATGATCCGTTTCATTGTCTAAAGCCGTAAGCATCTGTCGTGTGTGGAAGGTTCCCTGCAGGAGCTGCCAGGGCCTGGAGAGGTGCTCTCTTCCCTCCATCCCTTCTTTGTTCTTCTGTACTCTATTTCCTGTCATTTTCAGAGAGGGCAGAGTCACGGGTGAGTAGAATGGGCACAGGCCGATGTGTCTCAAGGATGTCCCCAATGCTGGTGTACAAGCCAGCGCTCTACTTCTTTGGATCTTAAATCCTTGCAGACCCCAGGCCCTCTCACCTGCCACTCCTGGGGGCTCGGCCTCTTCAGCTGCTCTTTTTCTAGGAGGCCTTAGTGTTGTGACGTGGAGTCACCTCCATCACTCCTAAAGAGAAAGACCCTGTGGCCCTTCCCATCTGATGGGGACGTTTGGAGAACAGAGAGCCCGATACCATGAGAGCAGAAGGAGATGGTGTGGAGCGCGGGGTGAGCGGTCACCTTCTCAACGATTTGCTCTCATGGGAACCCCCCTGCCCACAGCATCAGCAATCCTCTGTCTCATCTAGATTAGAGGTTGGCAAACTTGTGAAAACGGAATTTTATTGAAATGAAGTCATGCCTATTTGTTTTTGCATCACCTTTACCTGCTCTTGTGCTAGTCGGGGTCATCTGTGTGTCAGGCATTTGAGAGCCTACATTATAAGCTCCTGTGTGGTTTGGAAATCAGACAGAGTCCTATAGCGGAATGTTTCTCTTCAGGCAGAATTTCGACCTCCGGAGTGTGGACACGAGCTAAGTTGAGCTGTGGCACCAGAGACTGTATGGCTCCAAAGCCCAAAAGAGTTACTATCCAGCTCTTTATAGAAAATGTTTGCTGACTCTGGGCTCAGACTACACAGCACGGACCCCTGAGCTGTGGGGTGGCGAGAGCGGCCACCTGAACAAGAACAGGCTCCTGCCGTCGTGAAGGGGAGAGAAACGCTGCCGGCCCCCAGGAACCTCTGAAGAAAGACCCTGCGTCATCAGGCACCTCATTTCTCACAGCTTCTCCACACTGGCCATCATGCTGTTTCTCAAACTTCTTCTTGTTCCTACCATAGGGCCTTTGCACTTGCTTTTCCCTCTGCCTGGAACACTCTTTCCTCAGATACCCACATCTTAGGTCTTCTTTTCACTAGAGCTTTGCCCCAAAGAGGCCTCTCTAAAAGCTGGACTTGCCCTCTGCCCTCCCACATTTAGCTTATTTTCACCTTGACCACTGTCTCAAAACTTTTGTTTATTGTTTTTATTGCCAACTAGGAAATCAACAGTTTTGAAGTTGAGGAAGTTGAAAACTAAGTTTATGTCTCCACCTTTTATTTCTCTCTGAATGGTAAAGGAAAAAGGAAAAGAAAATAAAATAGATGACAATGTTAGTCACAATCCCATGTCACCTATGCGTAGAAGAGGACCTGACATATGGTGCACTTATCAAATTATTGAGGGATTTCCCTGCCATCCAGTGGTTACGACTTTGTGCTTCTACTGCAGTAGGCACTGGTTCGATCCCTGGTCAGGGAACTAAGATCCTGCATCCTGTGTGGCATGGCCAATAAATAAATAACTGAATGAATGAACACTTCCCAGAACAGTGGTTGAGGCTCTGGGCTTTGGCAACAGGCTGACTGCGTTAACATCACAACCATACACTTGGTAGCTATGTGACCTTGGGCAAGTTACTTGACCTCTTGGTGTCCTGTAAAATGAAAGTCACATTTTCACCTATCATTTTGGATTGTAGGGAGAATTAAATGGGATAGTGCATAGAAAGGTGCTAAATCTGTTAGCTATTAAATTGTGGGGAAGGTCGAATAAGATGGTAGGTATGCCTCAAGCACAGTAAACACTCAACTAATGGATGGACTGTGATTTCTCTTACCCTAGCCTGAGGGCTGTGGAGAGTTTTCCAGTTCTGGGCAGGATATTGGTTAGTTGTGTGACACAGACAAGTAAGCAAACATCTTTACACCTCAACTTCTTCTCTGAAGGCTAGAACTGATTTCTTTTCCTCACAGGAACAACCAAACAAAGCTGTGTGTGTTGCCACACTCGGATGGAAGCTCTTGTTCAAGGTCTGCTGAGGAAGAGTGTGTGTGGTTAAGGCAGCAGACCCACTGATAGCTATGTGACCCTAGGTTGCTTCCTTGGTGCTCTGAGCCTCAGTCTTCTCATCAGTGAAATGGGGGCAATGATAGTCTCTTCAGAGTGTTACTGTGATGATTTGATGTCACAAGGGTGGTTCCTGGCACAAAAGACACTCATCCCATGGTAGCCAGTACTTTTACTGCCTTGTAAGACCTATAAGTGAAATGTAGTGAAGTCGCTCAGTCATGTCCGACTCTTTGCTACCCTTTGGACTGTAGCCCACCAGGCTCCTCCGTCCATGGAATTTTCCAGGCAAAAATACTGGAGTGGGTTGCTATTTCCTTCTCCAGGAGATCTTCCCGACCCAGGGGTTGAACTCCGGTCTCCCGCATCGTAGGCAGACGCTTTACCGTCTGAGCCACCAGGGAAGTCTCTGAAATGTACATGAATGTAAATACCATTGGATATGTCTGGTAGTGCTAGTGGTAAAGAAACCGCCTGCCAATGCAGGAGACATAAGAGACACGGGTTCCATCCCTGGGTCAAGAAGATCCCCTGGATAAGATCTTGGCAACCCAATCCAGTATTCTTGCCTGGAGAATTCCATGGACAGAGCCTAGCAGGCTACAGTCCATGGAGTCACAAAGAATTAGACATGACTGAAGCAGCTTAGCACAGGCATCCTTATCCAATGTGTCCGTGTAGGAGCACCACAAGGTTTAAAGTTCTGGTCCAGGGTACATGTGAGTTGAATCTAAGGTCTCCTCATTGTCAGCCTCTTTTTCACAACTGCTCATGGCAACTAATTTGCTTTGTGACCTTGGGAAAATCATTCACCCTTTCTGAGCCATGATATTCCTCTTTCTAGAATGAAGATCATAATACTTGCCCAGTGGGATGATTGATTTATGTGTCAGCTTGATTGGCCCCAAATGCCCAGTTATTTGGTCAAATATTGTTCTTGATATTTCTGTGAGGTTGTTTGGGGATGAGATTAACATTTAAATCAGTGGACTTTGAATAGAACAGACTGCCCTCCATAAGGTGGGTGGGCCCCTTCCGATCAGCTGAAGTCTTGAGAAGAGCAAAGGACTGACTTCCCCCAAGTAAGAGGAAATCTTGCTTGCAGGTGGCCTTTGGACTTAAAATGCAACGTTGGCTCTTTCCCGGGTCTCCAATCTACTGACCTACCCTGCAGATTTTTGACTTGTCAGCCTTCATAATTGTGTGAGCCATTATCTTTTCATTTTGCAAACTCTCTCTCCCCTTCTCTCTATATATATACACACATACTTATATATGTATTTGATATACCTCTCTAGATGTATGTATACTTCTGTACATTCTATAGGTCTTGTTTCTCTGGAGAACCCTAACTAACACACCCACCCCGCTCTCAGGGTCCCTGAAAACCCAGAGAAGAGCTAAACACCTCCACGCAGTCACACAGCCGGTGTCCAAGCAGAGCCATTACTGGCCCCTGGGTCTCAGGGTCTGGGGGGGCACCCAGGGCTTGTGAAATCCTTTCCAGCTTCTGACACAGGGGTACCGCGGTGGGGAGGGGGGCTCAGACTGCCCTTCCTCAGCCTCCTGGAGCCTGGAGGGCCCCATGGTGCCTCTGGGAGGAGGAGGCCTGGGTCCATCACGGGGCTGAGGGCTCACCTCCACCCTTCTGCGTTCCTCTTGTACTAGTTTCCTGGGGCTACCTTAATAAACTACACACACTAGGTCTTTAAACAGCAGAAATGTATTCTCTCCCAGTTCTGGAGGCTAGAAGTCCAAAACCCAGGGGACGGCCAGCCGGCCGGGCTGATCTTTTCTGAAGGCTCCTTGGCTTGTAAACACACCCCTCCAGTCCCTGTCTCTGCCGTGTCGTGGGCTCTCCTGGGTGTCTCTCTTCTCCATTTCTTATAAGGACACAGGTCACATGGGTTTTAGAGCCCACCCTCAAACAGTATGACCTCATCACGACTAATAACATCTGCAAAGACCCTGCGTCCCAGACATCACGTGCTGAGGTCCCGGGTGGACATGAATCTGGGGAAGAGACGATATGGCTCAATAAACCTGTGTTGGGCTTTTGGGGGCAATTTAACCCCAGGACAAACGGAGAGCAATCCTTTACCTTCGACAGCTCCATTTATCCTTCTCGTTTCCCGGCTGGCCTGGGAACCTGCTGGCATTTCAAAATGCAGCTCCTGAGGCAGGGGGTCCGGGGAGATTGAAACTTGGCAATACTCCTTTTTGCTGATGTGAGGTTGTAAGTTTGTTTTTTTAATCTTGTAAGATTGCATTAGTAATCCAGTGCCAGTCAATAATATTTGCAAAAGTGGCCATTAGAATGAAAAAAAAAAAAAGAAAAGCAATAGGGGAGCTGTGGCAGCCCTAGGACCCATATGTCAAAGGTAGGAATTGCTGGCTGGAGTGGGAACAGGCATCGGGACCCTTGTGGGCGCCCGCCTATCCATCTACCCAATGACCCTTCTACAGGGAGGGAGTGGATCAAATGGGATGTTTCCAATAGCACATGGAGAATAGAGGGCTGGATCTGGAATATTAGAAAAGTGTTTCCTCCTAGAGATAAGACTCCACCATGGGTCAGGGAGGAGGCATTCAAGATTCCACCTCCCTTTGTCTCATCTGGCAGATATTGTAGACCCCGGGCCCAGATCCCCTGTGACCTTTCACCCTGTTTATGCTGGAAGATGGGAGCTGGGAAACAGTGTTGGGGTTTGATATGCTTACTTTCCAATAACCAGTGCCTGGGACTTCTTGGAGGACTGCTCGGTCCTCTAGCCCCTAGAGCTGCTTTGCTGAAAGGCAGGAAAATTTACATCCCTGGGAAATGCCTGGGAATTTACATCCTCCAGCCTCTCCCACAGCTGCAGTTAACCCTCCACTGATGCCTTCAGGGGTATGAAAGTCCCAGCATCCTTACTTCAGGGCATAACTTAACACCCCAGAGGTCCCCTGCCACTGCCAGCTAAAGCTATCCTGCACAAGACATTGCCTGAAGTCACGTACTTTCACTTGCGTGCTTTCTTCACCTTTCCTTCCTGTTTCCTCAACTGCTGCACCTTCTTGATAAATGACTTGCACAGGAATCCTCCTGTCAGGTCTACCCTTGAGGCTCTGGCCACAAGCACCCCACCTCTGGAATGTCATTTGCACCCCAAGTGCGAGGCTGACCTTTTGTATCAGTGACACCGGCAGAAGCCTCTGGAGAGCGATCTGAAGGAACAAGGGCCCCATAATCTCTTCTGGGTGCCTCTGAAATTCCCCCATTTGAGAGTCATTCCCTTGGAATGTGTCCCTCTCTCCTCTTAAAAATGGAGTTGCTCCTGGGAGATCAGCTTTATCACTGGCATTAATACTGCTTCTTGGAGTGGAGTTTCCCAGTAAATCAGAAAACTTTTGCTGTTGCGGCTGCTTTAGTGGCACCAGTCGGCTCGGCTCAACCTGCTGGGCCTGGACAAAATGACGCAGGCAGGAACTGCTGCCTTTGCCATGGTCTGCCTCACTCACAGAGAACTTGCCCCCGCCTGGCTCCTTCCCCCACCCCTTCCTGAGGGCTTATCTCAGCTGCACTTGGAGGCTAATCCACTCAAGGTTTAAAATAATGGCATGATAATAATGCAAATGATGATAAGGTGTTATTATTTTGGGCAAGTTATTATTTCCAGGGATGTTTCCTTTTAAATGGGATTTCTGGAACATCAAAAATGACCATGAGACCCAGGGGGAAGCTTGAGTGGTAGAATTCAGCCACTGTGATTCCCAGATAAGAGTAGTTTGGAATCCTGCCCTGTACCCTTCAATTACTGTCAGGGCACACGGGGCTTCATGTAGAACTTCTTTGCACAAGGTAGGAAAAGATGCCCCCTCTGCGTAAGTGAATGAGAAAAGGGCGCCTCTTGGGGGCAGACACAGCTTCAAGGCTACTCAGCTTGGAGGGTGAGTACTGGATTTCAGCCCCACTTACTCCTACCAAGTGTCTTTGTGCAGGTACACAAACCGCCTGGCCATACAAGGCGGCACCAAGGATCTGACTAGTAGTGAAATGGACAGACCTGGACCCTGTGGGGCTCCTGGGCATGGAAGTCTCTCCAGGCATCTTGTCTGTAGGAAGTAGTCTTCAAGCCTCCAGGACCTTCTCTGAGTTCCAAAGGGCAGGTCCACACAGTTGCTAACCAGGGAAGGGAGGGGAGGCAGAGACCAGGGAGGAGTCAAGAAACAATAGTGGCCTTGGGGCAGGGTCCTGATTCTGCCTCAAGAGATACAGGTAACCCTACCTTTGAGCTCTTCTGCAGAACTAAAACCCCAAACAAAAGGAAGATGTTAACAACTTGATGAAGCATTCTTCATTCCAGGGAGCAGGTCACAGTTTGATAAGCCCGAGAACCACAGAAGCTCATCAGGAGGACCGTCTTAGGCCAGATTTTAAAAGTACAGGCCCTGAATATTCATTGGCAGGACTGATACTGAAGCTGAAACTCCAATACTTTGGCTACCTGACCAGAAGAGCCGACTGTTTGGAAAAGACCCTGATGCTGGGAAAAATTGAGGGCAAGAGGAAAAGGGGATGACAGAGGATGAGATGGTTGGATGGCATCACTGACTCAATGGACATGCTGCTGCTGCTGCTAAGTCGCTTCAGTCGTGTCTGACTCTGTGCGACCCCATAGATGGCAGCCCACCTGGCTCCGCCGTCCCTGGGATTCTCCAGGCAAGAATACTGGAGTGGGTTGCCATTTCCTTCTCCAGTGCATGAAAGGGAAAAGTGAAAGTGAAGTCGCTCAGTCGTGTCCTCGTGTCCGACTCTTAGCGACCCCATGGACTGCAGCCTACCAGGCTCCTCCGTCCATGGGATTTTCCAAGCAAGAGTACTGGAGTGGGGTTGAGCAAACTCCTAGAGATAGTGAAGGACAGAGAAGCCTGGTGTGCTGCAGTTAATGGGGTCGCAAAGAGTTGAACACAACTTAGCAACTGAACAACAAGGCCCTGTCACACTCTTGTCCTTATCAGCAACCCTCCCCTTGACCATTACTATAAAACTCCATTCAGTTCTATTGAGACGGATAAAACTGGAGCCCATTATACAGAGTGAAGTAAGCCAGAAAGAAAAACACCAATACAGTATACTAATGCATATATATGGAATTTGAAAGATGGTAACGATAACCCTATATGCGAGACAGAATAAGAGACACAGATGCATAGAACAGTCTTATGGACTCTGTGGGAGAAGGTGAGGGTGGGACGATCTGAGAGAATAGCATTGAGACATGTATATTATCATATGTGAAACAGAACACCATTCCATGTTCGATGCATGAGACAAATGCTCAGGACTGGGGCAATGGGATGACCCAGAGGGATGGGATGGGGAGGGAGGTGGGAGGGGGGTTCAGGATGGGGAACACATGTAAACTCATGGCTGATTCATGTCAATGTATGGCAAAAACCACTACAATATTGTAAAGTAATTAGCCCCCAACTAAAATAAATAAATTTGTTAAAAAAAAAAAAAAAAAAAAACTCCATCAAATCCCCTTCTAGGTCAGAATTTCATACAGTTTTGAGGGCATTAGCCTGCTATGTCCCCCTTTGCCTGGCAAAGCAATAAAGCTATTCTTTTCTACTTCACCTCAAACTCTGTCTCCGAGATTCAATTCGGCTCTGATGCACAGAGGCCGAGTTTCAGCATCAGGAGAGTGAGTGTGTGTGTGTGTGTGTGTGTGTGTGTGTGTGTGTGTGTGTTCACTCAGTCATTTCTGACTCTTTGTGGCTCCATGGACTGTAGCCCACCAGGCTCCTCTGTCTGGGATTTCCCAGGCAAGAATACTGGAGTGGGTTACCATTTCCTCCTCCAGGGGCGCGTCAGGAATAGTAACAGCCAACATTTACCCTGAGCCATCCCTGTGCTAAATACGCTGCCTGCACTATCTTCTCCACATCACTCTGGTGAGGTAGATATAGTCTGCACCATCCACATTTTACAGATGAGGAAGCTGAGGGCTCAGATATTGAGCAAATTGCCCAGAGCCACACAGAAAATAAATGAAAGGTCCAGGGCTTGGGCTCCCATCATTGGTGCCACAGGAAATGTCTCCCACTCAGGATATTTCTGAAGGGAGAAGAGTGGTAAAGGGTGGTGAAACATCGCCAGTAAATCACATCAGCAGAGAAAAGGACGCACGTTGGCTGGGGGCTATGAAATGAGGCTGGGTGGACCAGTGGCAGGCATTGGCCTGGGTGTTCAGGCCCAAGTTAAACTTTCAAGTCTGCCTTTTAACAGCTCTGTGTCCCTGGGCAAGTCCCCCAGCAGCTCTGGGCCTCAATATCTGATATCTTCATTTGTGAAAATAAGGGTTAGGGAGGCAAGTCTCCACCAATCCTTGTAGGTTCTCGTATCGCCCTTCCCACCACCACCCCTAAAAGTGGCTACAGAGGGGCAGGGAGCGGACCACCTGGTCCCCAGTGTGCCGGTTATGAGGAGGGCAGGGCAGGTCCCTGTGCTCTCAGCCCCGCCTGGACTCTACACTCTCAACCTACCTCCTGGCTATTTCCATCCTGACTCAGGCCTACAACTGCATCCTGAATACACCCAGCAGAGCTATTTATCAAACACACACAACTAAGGCCACAGTTGTCAAGATCTATTCCAGGAGCAGAGCCTGGAGGGTGAGGAGGGGAGGAAAAGGAGATGTGGGGAAGGAGTGAACTCCAAGCCGCGCTAAGCGAGATGATGGAGGGGCTGGAGGAGAACCACGGCATGAAGTTCGTGGAACACGGACTGTTTCAGGCAGCTCTGCACGGGTGATAGTATAGACCCTATAAGCTTGTTACCCATTTTATAGATGAGGCAAGTGATGCCCTGAGACATCACGCAACCCAACCAAGGACCTGCAAAGAGGACAGAGGAAGCGTTTGAACTGAGGTAGTCTTGATTCAGAGATGTGCTCTAAACCATACTGAGGCAACCAGACAGTAAAATACAACTTTGCGCATTGGCTTGGGAGACACCAAGAGAGATACCAGACAACAGAGAGAGTGAGGCTGAGATTTCCCAGAGGATAATTTTGAGGACTGGTTCCGTGATTCCCGGGCTCCTTAGCCAGATCAAAGATACAAAGAAGGGCGATTCCTTAGGAGGGCCGAAGGGACTGGTGAAAAAGTTCCCCTCTTCCTGCCCTGATCTCTCTGTGATTGCTAGCCAGGGTCTCCACGTGTGTGCACATGTGTGTGTGTATTGTGTGTGTACATAGGTGAGAGTGAGTCAGTGTGTAGGCAGATGAGCATTAGGTGGGCAAACGTGATTGTGCGTGAGCATGGGTGTATAAACCTTTGTGTGAGGGCTGATGTTTGAACACATGTAAGTGAGATTGTGTGTGTGAGTGTGTGTGCATATGTTGTGTGTTCGCTGCAGCTCTGCAGAGCCTTGTGGGAGATGACATTTGAGACTGCAGGAGATCCAGCTGCCCCCTTCCCCAGCTTCTCCCTTCCTCTCATTAATTGGTCTGTAAGAGGTGGGAGGAAACAATGTTATCTCCTTGAGGAGTGTCCAGGGAGATTTTGCCATCACTTTCTGTCCTCTTTTTTGCTCACCTGCCCCCTCGCCCAACCGAGGACCATCCGTTACCATGGCAAAAGCCCCCATGGAAAGCCCGAGGCTGCATCTGGACAGAAGAGAAGAGGGGCTCTGGGTTCCTATGGTCCAGTCTCCCACTTGGACCAGACTGAGCACCACCTGGCCTCTGCTCACTCACCTCGGTGATGGGAGGCTCATGTCACGCCATCACCCACAGACAAGCCCTCCCAGGAGAACACCCTTTCTGAGTAACCCCAAAGCTGTTGCCCTGTTTCTTCCACCCACTGGTCTCGGCTCCTCTCTCCTTCCCGGGTCTTTCCAAGGCAGCCAGATTGTCCCTGCTAAGCCTTTCCCTGAGATCCCATTCATCATTCCTCACCTGAGGACATTAGGTCCTGCTGCCCCTATCTGGGTCCCTCCTCTGGACACTCTGTGCCTATAAAGTGTGGGGTGCAGATTTGAACCCACAGCACCTACTGAAGCTGATCAGAGCAGAGAGCAAGGACTGGAGGACAGTTCATTCCACCACCAGAGCCCCAGTCAGTTAGGAACTCACCTCAGGGTCCACGGTTTTAGTAGACACATCACACTGCTTATGCTTACATTGACCTTGTGGGGTCAAAGGAAAATGACCAGATCATTCCAGGTGGAATTCTGCCAAGCCGGCCCCATCTACCCACCCTTGGTTCGCTCCTTAGGTCACTGATTTTTTTTTTTTTTTTTTGTCTGAAAGTGCCTGACTTTACATCGATTACTGTTAAACTTCTTCTGTTGATTTTGGCCCAGCATTCTGCCTAGGAAGAAAGCTTTAGATCATTAATCAACTGTATCAGAATAACCTGTGCTTTCAAGGCTCAGATGAACACACCTTTTGTGTCTTCATCCAAATCTCTGGCAAAATTTTTGAACAGGTTGGAGCTTGGGCAATGTTTGCACTATAAGCCACTCTCCCAGTTCATTCCCCTCTACACAGACTCCTTGAGTAGGGGCTGTTCAAACAACCACCACAATCCAACTCTGTCTTCTCTGATCTGCTAATCGGGTCACCCTAGGAAAAGAGGGTTCTCACTGGGGCAAAGTTGACTTTGATGAGCCCAGTCTGGCCCTTGGACCATGTCACGTTTCTTTTCTGGATGCTCTGAACTTTCTGTCTAGTCAGCCAGTCTAGGCTGATTCCACCGTGATCAGAATTCAGTCTTCCACCTTCTCTGCTATTTGGCAAATGAAGGTTGCTTTGCACCTCTTTGGACTCCTTGGAATTTTCTCATTCTAGCCAATTTTTGGATACCCCACAGGATCTTGGAACTCTTTCCTGCAGAGAGTAACCATGTAATTTTTCAATCAAAAGAGATAAATTTCAGAGTGTATCAGTTATCAATTGCTGGGTAAAAAATTACCCTAAAACTTAGCAGCTTAAAACAGCAAACATTGATTATCTCAGTCTCTGTTGGATGAGGCATTTGGGAGGCTCCTAGGTAAAAGGTTCTGGATTTGGGTCTCTCATGAAGTTACAGGCAGGATGGTGACCAGGCTGTGTCCATCCACAGCCTTTCCAGGGCTGGGAGATCCAGCAGGCTGTTGGCAGGAGGCCTCAGTTTCTCACTGCCTTGGCCTCTCTGCAGCACAGCTTGACTTACATTTTGATGCGGCTCTGGGCTTTCACCGGGGTGAGTGATCCAAGAGAGAGCAGGGAGGAGGCCACATAGGAGACTATGCCTTTTGTGACACAGTCCTAAAAGTGAGACCCTCCTGCTTCCACCATATACTATTCATGAGGCAAGTCACTAAGTCCAGCCCACACTCAAAGGGAGAAGAATCAGACCCCACCTTCTGAAGGAAAGAGGGCCCCAAACTGTGTTAACAGATAAAATCACCACAGAGAGTGAAAGGAGATACTATCTAATCACACCAGTTTGATGGACTTGAACCAAGACTGTCCTGTACGAAGCACATTTGCTTACCCAACTCCTTCACGGCCTCTCAAATATTCAGATGGTAAACCAAGTTAAAAATCCATCATGATGGGCTTCCTGGTGGTCCAGTGGTAAAAAAATCCACCTGCCAATGCAGGGGACACGGGTGGCATACCTGGTCCAAGAAGATCCCACATGCTGCAGAGCAACTAACCCATGTGCCACAACGATTATCCCGCATGCCCTAGAGCCCATGCTCTGCAACAAGAGAAGCCACTGCAGTACTCAGCCTGTGCACTGCAACCAAGAGTAGCCCCTGCTCATCACAACTAGAGAAAAACCTGGATGCAGCAATGAAGACCCAGAGGAGCCAAAAATAAATAAATAAAATTAATTTTGAAAAAACCCATCATGACCTTCTTTAAATATACATATATAACTGAAACAAAAGGTCACAAAATAGCATTTACCCTTCCTATATGCATTTTTAGGAGAGCAGAAAGTATTCCTAACCCCTCTGAGGATCCCTGGCTGGATCTGAAAGCTAAACTGCTGAAGACAGAATAATGGGAGGAAAGGATATATATTTATGTCATATACGTTTTACAGGACACAAGAGACTTCACAAGGGAAGGAAGACCCAAGGAAATAGTCAGACCTGTGCATTTTTATGCCAAGCGGCAGAGAGTCGACAGCTGTGGGAGAAGTGTGATATGTTAAGGAGTAGGAGGTGACGTAGGAAACAGGAAAACCTTAGGATTCCTCCTGGTGATCCCCTTCCTTCAAAGATAAGGATATTCCTTTCCTCCGAGTATAAGATGGACACCTCTCACATGAGGGTTTCATAACCGGTTTCAGGGGAGAAGGTAGAGGAGGGGTTTCAGAGTGAGCTCCCTACTTCTGCCATTTCCTCAAACTCCTTCAGCCTACAGTATGCAATATGCCAAGCTGCCTATAGTCTTGAACCACGGCACACTGAAATCTAACGTCTTCCATTCAGTTTCATTTTACTCATTCTATTCTCTGTACACTTTTTTTTTTTTTTTTTGCCAAGTCCCGTGGCTTGCAAGATCTTAGTTCACTGACCAGGGATTGAACCCAGGCCCTCGGTGGTAAAAATGCAGAGTTCTAACCACTGGACTTCCAGGGAGTTCCCTGTACATTCTTAAAATACTGTTTGTGGCTGACTAAATTGATTTCATCATTCACTAACGGTGTCGGGTTCACTTTGAACAAACAAACCACCATGCTAGAGTGTGCTGTGCGTGTATGGGCGTGAGTGTGCTGTGCATGTATGGGCGTGAGTGTGCTGTGCGTGTATGGGCGTGAGTGTGCTGTGCGTGTATGGGCGTGAGTGTGCTGTGCGTGTATGGGTGTGAAGCTGCTTCCATTCGCCATCTTTTCTGGAGCTCTCCATGGGTCTGACCCAAGTTTCTTAACCTCCTCTTTTTTTTTTTTAACCTTTTAGACTCCTCTTTCCTTAATGCATACACACATATTCTTCATCACTAGTGCTGTGGAGTCACTGAAGCATGAAATGTCAGCATAGGAAAGATACTTTGGACCAGGAATGGTACACATCGTCTCCTTGCCGAGGCCCTGACAGGCATTACTAATCAATCATAGCACTGTCATCAAGCTCAGTGTCCACCTCAGAATCCTCCCCAACTCCAGATATCTCATTCTTTTGTCAGACAAAAATCTATCATACAAAGACTTCATTTGAAGCCTCAAAGCAAACTCTGAATGCAGAGAGATGCAGTGGCCTTACCAAGGTCACCCGGCTGGTCCGTGGCTGGGCAGAAACTGGCACCACTGCTCTCTTGGCTGAGCCCAAGGCTTCCCTAGACTTTGTCCAGTTATTGTCTGTCATCTTAGACCTCGTTCTTCTGATCAGCATCCAGCAATCGTTCACCAGCTCATTCCTCACCAACCACCTATGGACCGTGAGATGGTTAATGAGACCCGAGATCCGTTCTAGAAAGAACATCACATGGGGCTTCCCTGCATGGGACAATAGCCAGGAGAAGCAGCTTTGTTTGTGGGATGCAAACCACAGCTTAACCTACAGTCCCGCTCAGCCACCATTGGCCGGAATCAAGGACCAGTAGCCCCCTCTGCCACCATTACCACCAAGAAGGCCCAGCTGGGGCTGCCTGTTGTCTTCTGTGATTGCTCATTCTCTGGGGCCAGCCCAGGCATGACAAGACTCTGGAGGACCACAGGCAAGCTTCTGGTTATCCCTCCATGGAGGGTGCTGTTATCAGGGTTCCCGGGGTGCTACAGGAGCAGAGAGACAACACTTCATCCAAAGGAAGAGAAAACACTTATTCCAAGAGAAGAGACACCTGAGAAGCCAGGTGAAGGTTTAGAAGGATAAAAAGGTTACTCCGTAGAAAGGGAATAGCAGCAACAAAGACACAGAGGCCCAAAGAAACAGTGAGTTCAGGGGAAATACAGTCATGTAGTAGTGCAGGAGAGGATGCTGAAAGGTTGCGGAACGTGGTGAGAGATGAAGCTATTACCCACAAGGAGATCTAGTCTGTGAAGGGAGAGAGAGAAAAAGAAAAAAAAAAAAAAAACACATATATTACTCCAGTATGGTAATAGAAGCAAAAAATAGGAGGGGACCAGAGCTGGGGATGCTGTTTTTTAGATGGGTGATCAGGGAAGGCCTTTCTGAGGAAGGGACATTGGAGCAGGGACCTGAGGTATGCAGGGATGAACCTGCAGATCACTGGAAGAGCATCCTAGGCAGAGGAAACCAACAGCAGAGATGCCCAGAGGCCTGTGTGGCCTGGGCTTATGGAACACTGGTCCTAGTCAAACTTGGCATGCAGAGCCCTCCCCGCCTTGGTCAAACTATCTGAGTGAAGATCAAACATCAGCTACCCTCAGTCAGGCCAGGGTAGACCTGGTTGAGTGAGACTTGGGCCAGATTTCTGCAGATGTTGGTGGGGCCCATGTCCCATTCCTCCTTTACTTATTAATGGTTCACAGATGTCCCCTAATCTGGGACTCACTCTTGGCCCAAAGAGTAACCAATGGCTGACGGCCTTATGAATCCAAGAGGCTGGTCCTCTTACCTCATGTTGGGACCAACCAAGGGGTTTAGTCTGTCCTTCAGGATTCCCCACGGGATGAGGCCTATGTGAGCCTTCTCCAGCTGAGATCTTCTCTGCCCTGGCTCTCTCCCCTCACTTCCCTTCTCTTTTTTCCAGCTAGTTATATGACTGAATCCCTGCCTCAGGCTCTGCTTCCCAGGAACCTGACCCAAGATACAGGTTCTCCATGATTCGTCTCAGAAATGCCCACTGCCTTAGAGTCTCAGAAAGAAGAGCTCCCCTCCCCTATGCTTTACCTGTAAACTGGTTTCCATCTCCACCCACCTCCCCACTCTCCCAGAGGACCTTGCCTCACCAACCTTCCCCTCCCTGCCACCTTCACCTCTGCTTGATGTATCCTACCTGTTCCCACCAAACTGCCATAGCAACAGCACTCATTTCCCTCCAAGTAACTTGCAAACCCACATGGCTGCCAAGTGTGCCCTCTCTCCCACCCAGCCCCTCTGTCCCAGCTGCCTGCTAGGTGTCTGCACATGACTGTCTGGCTCCCAACAGCACTTACTCTAAAATTGCACTCATGGTCTTTCTCCAAACCCAGCTCCTCTTCCTGGCTGCCAACTACTGTAAATGCCACACCTCTCCCAGCTCTCCAGGCTCCAAACTTGGCCGTGTCCTGATTCCGTCTCTTCCCTGCTCAACTGCCAACTCTCTTACATCTGCCCTCTTCTCTCTTGTCTCAGCCAACCAGTCTCTTTCCCTCATCCACCTCATTGATTTTAAAATAATATTGGAAGGCACTTGCTAAAAACTTACTACATGCGAGACTCTGAGTTCTCTGTGTTTATGAACTCAATTACTCACCATAATGACCCTTTGACGAATTATTATCATCATCCCCATTTGATTGATGAGGAAACTGCAGCATAGAAAGGTGAAATAATTCACCCAAGACCCTATAGTTAAAAACTGATGGTCGTATTCAGATTTCCCCAGAAACCAACTCCAAGTAAAGGCTTCCTTGTGAGAAGCATACTTGGGCAGTGAGTCCAGGAAACATTGGTAGGAGAGTGAGGGAGTGAGACAGGGAAGGTGAGGCAGTAAAACTGTCTTAGCAAGCAGGTTGCCACTGCAGGAACTGGAGCTTAATCTCTCTGGGAAACCCTGGGAAACGTGCGCTAGGGAGTTAGGACATTGATACCCCAACTTCTGTTAGTCCACAGTTGAGGGCTGTTTCTGGGGGCATTAAGTTCCTGGCATTCCTGGCATAGGTGGTTAAGGTGAATTAGGGCTCTGAGAAAGCTCTAATTCGAAGCAATGCTGGGGCTAGGAGTTGGGAGTCAGACCTACCCAATCAAAAGTCGGGGTCAAGTGTGCAGAGCAGGGAATCCACAGGGCCCACTACAGGGGTAGAGCTGGAATGGAATCCAGGCAGCGTAGGTCCACGGCCCACACCTTTAAGCACAGGCTCTGCTCTGATGTGGTGGCCTGCTGCTCTTAAGCCTATCACATGCCTTTCTTCCACCATTTTCATGCACCAAGTTACGGTCCTGCCTTCATTTGGAGTCAGTCCTCTGTTCAAACCCCTTTGGCGGCTCCCATTGCTAACTGTCTGAAGAGGCATGGTTTATCTCACAGTCCAGGTCACTGCAGAATGACCCTCACCTCCAACAGGAGGCTATCTCTCACTCCTCCCTGCAGCCCACCACATCTTGCTCTACCAGCCTCTGTACCTTCGCTTATGCTGTGCCTCTTCTTGGGATGCACTGGCTCCATCACAGCCTGGCTGAGTCCAACCCCACTATCCGTCCTCTTGGTCACACAGCCCTTCTGGAGTGCTCTGTCTTCTGAATGAAGTGGCTCCTGTTGGTCCTTATCTAAGAGCACTTCTGTATTTCGTGCCCCAGCTGTAGCACCGTGGTCAAGCCCCTTGCCCCAATTGTTAAATTGCTAGAGATACTGAATTGCTGAATCCTCACTTTGCAACTGCTGGGGCCCTGAGCAAGTGAGCTGATGGCACCAAGCCTCAGTTTACTCATCCAGAAAATGGGGGAATAATTATGTTTACATCAAGAGGTGACCGTGGGGATTGAATGAGACAATACATGCAAAGAGAGCTGGGACATAACATGTTCCCATTAAATGGGGACCATTTTATTTGGTAATAACCTCCCCCTGGGCCAGGCCATTCGCTCCCTCAGGAGGGGACATCGCCTCTCAGTTAGTCCTCTGCTTACCTGCCATGGCACCTGGTTTTTCCTCCAGCTACTGATGGATCTCAGAAAGATGTATACTTTATGCCCTGTTGGATCTAACACACCCCCTCTAAGCCCTTCCTTTTGTTTCCCCAGTCCTTCCTTCACTTTCTTTTTTTTAACTTTCCTCATTTTGCTCCCTAATATTTAGCACTTATAAACACTGTATTTCCGTATTCACTTATTGGCTGTCTCCCCAGACAGAATTTAGACTCCCAGATGACAGAGGCTGAGGATGTTTTGTGCCCTGCTGTATGTCTGGTCCCTAGAACATGACTAACTTCTAGCAGTAGAAAAATACTGGTTGAACGTGTGAATGAACGAAGGAAGGAAGAAACTGGGCTAATGCCCAATAAACGTTCGCAGCTATAAGCACTCTCTCCGGAGATCCTGTGTTATTTTCTTCCAAGCCAAAGCTCAGACAGTCAAACAGGAGGTCTGATTCCTCTCCCATCCATCTTGGCTTGAAGGCACTCAGCCGTGGGAGTTTCTCCTTTGGGGCTGGGCCTCCTTCCATGCGTTCTGTGCTCCCTCCAAGCCCATTCAAAGGGGGCCTCTATCTTTGTTCTTAGATCCCAGGCCAGGACCATAAGGAGATTGTAGGGGAGGAGGATGGATGGTAAGAAAGATGGGCGTCCACAGCCGTCCACCCCTGCTGCACGGCCCTGCTCCTCACAGCAGCCCCACCTTAGTTTCTCTCAGGAAATGAGTACTTGAATCAGAATCCGAAAGAATCTGAGCTTCTGGGTGCCACACGCAGGGAGGAGTCTACTCACTGCCAGATCAGGCCCGCCGGCCCCCACCTTGGGAGCTGGAGGTGGGGAGAGTGGGAGATGGGAGCATATGGGCAGGTGTGACTCAGCAGGAAGAGCAGCTGTTTCTGTGACTCAGCGAAGAGCTGGGACAGGGTTGGGGGTGCTGGGGGGGTGTGTGGGGGCCGGGACTGGAGCTGAACAAGCAGGAGTCAGCGGGAATGCCCACCTCATCCTGCACAGAGGGTAGCAGCCAAGTGGACTCCAGCGGGGAGGAGAAGCCCCACGGGACCCCCGCATCCGATGGGCTCCATCCACAGCTCCTCATGGGTTTGTTGCCTGCCCCCAGCAAAACCCGGCCTCATTCCAAGTCTTCCAAGACTCTCATCCTGCAACTCTTTTCAACTCTGCTCCAGCCACACGGGCCCACCTGAGCTACACGTTCATTCAGCCCCCTTGTTAGCAGCCAAGCCTTTGCCTGGGCTGCGCCCTATGCTTAGAAGACCCACCAACCCCCCTCACCGCCATCCAGCTGATGTAATTCCACTACCAGCCTCCACAGACGCTGTGTGTCAGGGGTGGATTATGTGCCCCTCCTCCACTCCCCTTGGGCCTGCCTTCACCCTCCTGGCCTGTCTTAAAATGTAGGTTTTATTGTCATTCAGGTATGTGGCGGCTGACAGATCAGGAGATGATCACCACTGAAAACATAGTTGGTTACTCATGGATCCCAAGAGGAAGGGGCCCACCAGACCACGGGGGACCGCACGAGGAAGCACCAGGGTCGGTCAAGAGGCAGATAGATGGAGAGGAAAACATGGACAAGAGCCCTTATTGTGATTTCTGGGACAGAAAGGGCAAAGCAGGCCCAATCACTGGATGATTCCAACAGGCTCTGGAGCCTGGGGGCTGTCCCTGGTTATCTGGGACTTGGCTCTGGGCTGATTAGGACAGGTGGATAGTGACCAGAGAGTGAGAGGCGGGATAAAGGGATAAAGACAGCAGATGAGGTTTGTTTCTGGCTGGTTTGCTTATGAAAAGTGCGTTCATAGGTAAGTTGTTCCCTCTCGCAAGTAATTGGCTAGCCCCGGGGTGGGGTGGGGGGAGTCTCTCCAGGGTCAGCAAGGCCCCAGATGTCTAAGCATCAGAAACACGTGGTTAATTCAGGGCTCTCACCCCAATGCCAGACTCCCCTGAGGACAGCAACCAGGCCATGGTGGAGCCCCAGCACTGGCCTGGCAACTGGGGGATTCTTGGCCAATGTTGGATGGACAAGGAGCTGCTGTGGGGCAGGCATAGTGCCAGCCACTTGGAGACATGGCAGTGGATAGGAAAGCAAGTTCCCTCCTCATAAGGATTTCACTTCCAATGGGCATGGCTGACAACAAACCAGCAAGAAACAAATTAACAAGAGAACTTCGGCTACTGGAAAGCACTGTGATAGAAACAAAGCACAAAGTTGTAACAGCACCCAGGTGGCCTGGAGAGAGAGGGATTCCATTAGACAGGGTGGCCAGGGCAGCCTCTCTGAGGAGGTGACCTTTGGGCTGAGACCTGAATGTTGAGAAGGAGTGAGGCATGCAAAGCTCTCAGGGCAGAGTATTTCAGCAGATGAATCACTGAATGAATGAATGGAAGAACAGATCCATCTTTCAGTCTGGGTTTCCCATCTCTTTACAGCTGCCTATGGTGTCTTTTGAGGCTTGAACAACGGCAGTGCCAAAGTCTCACATATTAAATAACTTCCATCAGGATCTTCCATCAGTAACAGGAACATTCCACGGGGTGACCGAGGACCTGTGAATAGGCACTTCTGGGCCTCAGAGCAGGACACCATTTAAACCAGCTTTGCTCTCTGACCACTCATCCCATTTACACCGGAGCCAGCAACCTTCTTGCCAAACTCGTCCCTGATGAGAATTAAAGTGGTTGATTTATAGCCCAGGCGATGGTACCTCTCACAGGGGAGGCCAATCGACAGTCTGTTCAATTACTGAGGCGCTGCCCGGCCATCAGACACTCAGACCAAGCCCAGGCCACAGATGCTGCAAGCACAGACCCAGTGGTAGACCCCTACCCCCCCCCCCACCTCAGCTGCCCAGAACCTTCCAGCAAGGTTTCTCTGGCAACCAGGGCTGGAGGCTCATGGGCAGGGGAGCAGCCATGGTGGGCTCCTTGGATCTTCTTGTAAATCTCTAGTCTACACTGGGAGGATCAGGCTGTCCAGACGAGCCACCAGGAGTCACTCTTCCTGCCACTTGAGAGGGGGTACAAATGTAGTTGACAAATAAAAGCATAGGGAGGAGGCATTGTGATTAAGCTGTCAGTTGGCAGGCGGGCAGGATATAAATAGTTTTAACAGGCCCCTCTCCCTGCTCTGGGTGCTGGAAAAGCCGTTCTGAGATGTTCATCAAGCGGGCTGAAGGGCTGTTTGAGCAGCTCTCTGGGCTCCCTGTGGGCCGTGGACCTCTCCGCAGCAGTCTCAGCCACGGGGTTCTCTGCTCCCCACTGGGAAGGCCGCGGGGAGGAACCCAGAGCTGCCCAGAATTGGATCGTGAGGAAAGACAGGGTTTTAGGGGAGGCTGGGAAGGGCAGGAAAGAAATATCCCCTGAGCACCTGCTCTCTGCTCCAGAGAAGATGAGCAATCGCTCATGGCCGAAGTGTTGGACTTGAACCCAAGTCTTTCCTGCTTTTAGCTCTCACTCATGTTGCTGTTGCCGTCTTCTTTTCATTCATTTATTCATGCATGCATTCATTCATTGCTCCGTTTCTCAAATACTTCTTGAACTCCATAGGGAGTGGAAAAAGCAGGGATCTCAAAACCCACATATCCCGGTTCTCCCCTTCCTGGCCAAGAACTCCAGGGCAAATTTGCTTTGCCTCGATTCCCTTATCACTTTAAGAAAAACATAATGACACCCGCCGCTCATCGTGAGGCTCGGCTAAGAATCAGTGCGGCTGTGTTAGGATCAGTGTGCGTGCGCTAAGGTCTCTGCGGCCCACAGCCCGCCTCCACGCAAGCTCACCCGTGGCATAGCGATAACAGAAAGCCCGATGAGGTGCCGCAATGCTTGCGTTCAAAGTGCTCTGGCTGCATGGGGTCAGACATACCACGGCTGCTTCTACTGGGGGGCAGAGGAGAAAAGATCTATGTGAGAATATAAGAATGCGCGGCGAGCTGTTCCGTTTGGGTGGGTGAGGAGTTTTTCGCCAAGAAGGGGCATGTGAGTCCCACCAGTGGGGTAGAAGGAAAAGACATCCGGGGTGTGTGTGTGTGTGTGTGTGTGTGAAGAGAACAGCATCCGAAACAGCCTGGAGACCTAAAGGTTCTCTGGGAACAGTGCGGACAGTGTAGATCCATGTCCTGCAGGCAAGGAGACCGAGAGCGGGCTTGGCCTCTCATGGTGTGGTTGGAGAATCAGGACAGGCCCCTGATTGACTTTGGCTGTTGCACTAGAGGACTTGAACTTTATCCTCTGGGCATGGGGAAGCCCTGACCATTTTTTGAGGACAGTTGTGACATGCTCTGGCAAGGGTCCTGGGGACAGCTTCCTGGGGACATCATGGAGGATGAATTAAAGGGGCTATGATATGGAACAGAGACCAGCTCAGAAGTCGTGCAAGTCCAGCCAAGAGATAAAGAGCAGACAGAGCTAGATAAAAGGAAACCAAGTCACTGAACACTTCACACGTTTCCAGCACTTTCTGGACATCTTCTCCATCGCCTTCAGCCGCGCTTTGAGTTAGGTGTTCTTGTTCTCATATTACAGGTGAGGAAACTGGGATGTAAAGAGGTTAAGTAACGGTGTCATGGAGGTGAAGAGTTAGAATTCAGATCCCGGGCTCTCTGAATCCAGAATGCTGATACTTCCCAGACCCTTTCACCCAAAGTCAAGAAGACCCAAAGGTGGAGAAGGGGACATGCAGCAGGCATAGATGACCTTCTCCATCCTCAGCAGCCCTGAGCTGGGCATCTCCCGTTGGCCTCTCCAGACCCACACTTTGCCCTCTGCCTCTACCTGCTCTGTGTCCTGGGAAGATGCTGTGTGGGCAACACCCATGGTCTCCCTGATCTGGCCGGGTCTATCGGTGGGGCTGGAGAGCAGAGGAAGGAGGAGAGTGAATGGGGGACATTATTTCCCTGCTCCCTCTCTGCTTCAGGCGGGCTGTGTCCTTCTACTGACAACCTGGCTCCTCAAGCTGCCCTCTCTAGTCAGCTCTCTGCAGGTTCTGGCAGCTGCTCCCTCTCTTGTCCGTTCAAGTCTGGGGGTGGTGACAGCACCCTGTTTTACTTTTTTCTTTGACCGCATCGGGTCTCAGTTATGGCACCCAGGATCTTCGCTGCATCATGCAGGATCTTTCGATGCCGCGTTCGGACTCCCTACTTGTGGTGTGGGCTTTGGTATTTGCAGCTCACGGGTGCAGTAGCTGTGGCTCGCAGGCTTACTCCTCGGCATGTGGGATCTTAAGTTCCCCGCCCAGGAATCGAACCCGAGTCTCCCGCCTTGCAGGGGGGATTCTTCACCACTGGGCCATAGGAAAGTTCCGGCACCCTGGTTTTTTTTACAAATGAAACTATCTATAGGGTCTGGACCTCAGGAGAGAGGGCAGCAGACAGCAGCTTATAACAGCACTGGTAAGGTCATCACGGGGGTGGACGAGCTTCCTGGAAGAGAGCAGAGGATGACGCCCAGGGACCAAGCTCCAGGGGACGCTGACATTTACGAGTCCTCAGAGGATGGGCAGCCAACAGGGTGGCTGAGACTTGATGGCACTGGAGCCTCCCTTTCATGTTGTTACTCATTCTGTCCACTTTGTCAAAAGGGCACTGGAGGGCTGTGAAATGAGGTCGGCTAGTCTCTGGAGGCGGAGAAGGCAATGGCACCCCACTCCAGTACTCTTGCCTGGAAAATCCCATGGACGGAGGAGCCTGGTAGGCTACAGTCCATGGGGTCGCTAAGAGTCGGACACGACTGAGCGACTTCACTTTCACTTTTCCCTTTCATGCACTGGAGAAAGAAATGGCAACCCACTCCAGTATTCTTGCCTGGAGAATTCTAGGGACGGCGGAGCCTGGTGAGCTGCCGTCTATGGGGTCGCACAGAGTCGGACACGACTGAAGCGACTTAGCATAGCATAGCATAGTCTCTGGAGGCAGCTCTAGCCCTCCCTAGAGGTGAAGTCCACCAGCTGGTCGGTCTCATAGCCTTGCCTCCTGGGGTTTCTCCCAGCTGTGCGTTCAGCAGCCCTGGCTTTGGGCTCTCAGAGGGCCCATGTGGCGCTCCCTCGGGATTATCAGGGGACACTCGGTCTGGGAATGGAGTGACCTTCTCTTTGAAAAGCCTGTTCCATCCCCAGGGCCCTGGCTGGCTGAGCCCTCTGGAGCCAGCCCCCATGCAGGGTGCCTTTTGGGGAATAAGGGCCCCATCTGCTCCATCTGTCACCTGTGTCGGACTCCACCAGCCCTGGCAGCCAGGTGGCTACAGAGAGGACCCGCCTGGGAGCAGAGGGGAGATGAACAATGGCTCCAGTTCTGTTATGTCTAGGGTCAGAGAAAGGGAGGGAAGGATATGGCTTGGGAATTTAATTTGTACGTGGATGTTACAAAAATCCATCTTTGAACAAAGGTAGAACCACTGAGAGCTGTAGGACTTAAGAGCTAGAAAGGGCCTTCCAGAACCCGCAGATGAGGAAACTGAGGTCCAGAGAAAGGATGTTACTCCTGGCCTTAAAGGCCAGCCTGGCCCTGCCTGTGCAATCGCGGCCTTTCCACATACCTGCCCACAGCTCTCACCCACCAGTCTCCTCCCACAGCAAGAAGAGGGATGATTCCACCCCAGTCAGCATCTGTGTGCCTGCCGCTGGTCCTGATCCGAATTTCTACCCACCTTTACTCCACCATGGAAGCAGCTGGTTGTCCCATGGTGCAAGGCTGCCTGGGTGCGAGACAACTGTTTTTTTTCACAGGGTGGAAATTAGATCGGCTTCTCAGAATGAAGTGTCTGTGAGCTGAAACGTCAGCCAGTCGGGTGTGGTGTGAGGCCTTGTTTTTGTTCTGTGCTCCAAGGATGCCAGTCACAAGGAGGAGGCGTGGGGTGGAGACAGGACAGTGAGGAAGGGCCCAGTCCTGCCAGGGCCACTAGAAGGGGCCTGGGAGAGTGTGCAGGTGGAGAACAGAGGCACCGAGAGGACAGTGGCTAGCCCAGCACTGCGCTGTGAAAATAACATCACGTGTTCACACCTCCTCTGCAGCCCTCTCTCCCAGACCTTGCTGCCTTTTTACTCTGCCCTTGAACCCTGAGCCAAAGGGACCTGGAGCCAGCAGTGGCCCAAATGAGCCTCTTTCTACTTGTGAATTTAACTTGGGGGCCTTCCAGCCATAATAGACTGGCTTATTATCCAGCAAATATTTATCACCTTCCCCTCCTACTGGGCTTCCCCGGTGGTCCAGCTGGTAAAGAACCCGCCTGCCAAGGCAGGAGACATGAGTTCTATCCTTGGATTGGGAAGATCCCCTGGAGAAGAAAATGGCAACCCACTCCAGTATTCTTGTCTGGGAAATTGCATGGACAGATGAGCCTGGCAGGCTACAGTCCATGGGGTTGCAAAGAGTTGGACATGACTGAATGTGCGCGCCCGCACACACACACACACACACACACACACACACACACACCCTCCCACTGTGCAGGGGGTCACTCGCTACACTGAAGTTGGGCTTGGCCATGTGACTCACTTTTAAGCAAGAAAAATCAGCAGACATGGTAGAACAGAAGCTGGAGATGTGCTTCCATGGATTGACCTGCTCCCGTGCACTCTGGTGGTGTCTGTAAGAAGAGGTTCCCTTGGGAGGCTGCTGCTCTTCAGCGGCAGTCATAGAATGACTTTATGTGGAGTGACCTGAGCCCAACCTGCAGTCTGAAACAGCACACAGCTGAGCCTCTCCTAAGTTCGGAGAACGACAGCTGACCTGCAGGTCCATGAGTGTGAGACTAAATGCCTGGTGCTGTAAGTCACTGACTTTGGGGATGTTTGTTTTGTAGCATTATCATGGCAATAGCTGACTGATACACAGACCCAGAGCTGGAGCCAGAGAAGTGGCTGAAAGCTGGACTTGGAAGATCCAAGTCATCCATGCCCCTCCCCTCCCGCAGTTCTAGATAATCTCAGCTAACTCCAAGGTTACACAAATGCAGGGAGGCCCTAGGCCTCTGTTGGTACTTTCTCGGTGAGAAAGCCAAAGCTCCTCAAAGAGACCAAGGTTTCACAACTTAAAAAATGGCCACGCTGAGACTAGAACCAGGTCTCCTGGCTCCCGTTTCCAATATACCAGGCAGCCCAATCCTGGGCCAGTTGAGCAGTGAGACCCGTGAGGACTGAACCAGTGGTCTGGCTTGGATGTGGTACCCTGGAGGCTCTAGTGTCTCTTCTCCCAAGACGCTTCCCCTGCTGAGATGGCGAGGTTCACAGGGGGCCCAGGCAGCTCCTGTTCCAGTTCCTGTGCCTCCTCAGGACAGAGGGTCTGCCCGGGCCTGGCTGGGTCATCCTGGGTCCTAGGCTGGGTCTTGGGTCCCTGCTCCCAGTGCCATGGCCAAGGTTGAGAGGTACAGAGTTGGGAATCTGGGGTCTGACAGAACTTCATTCAGCCCTTTCTCTGTCCTCTGGCTGTGTGACCTTGGACAGGGTGCTTGCAATGTCTCTGGGCCTCAACTCCATCATCTGTGTAATGGTGCTTTCAGGTCAGTTCAGTTCAGTCCAGTCACTCAGTCGTGTCCAGCTCTTTGGAATCCCATGGACTACAGTATGCCAGGCTTCCCTGTCCATCTCCAACTCCCGGAGCTTACTCAAACTCATGTCCATTGAATCGGTGATGCCATCCAACCATCTCATCCTCCTCTGTCATCCCCTTCTCCTCTTACCTTCAATCTTTCCCAGCATCAGGGTCTTTTCAAATGAGTCAGTTCTTCCTATCAGGTGGCCAAAGTAATGGAGTTTCAGCTTCAGCATCAGTCCTTCCAATGGATGTTCAGGACTGATTTCCCACCCCTGTAAATGGTGAGAGGTTACACAAGATCATATACATAGAACAGAGAGCAAAGACCCGATACAAAAGCAGCTCCAATAAAAAGTAACAGCTGCCATCACCACTGTGATATACTCGGTGAGCTGGGAGCGCTAGGGGTGCAGAGTGCTGGCAGCTCTGTCTGCAGTCACCCAGGGCCTGGCTTTCCTGGGGGCCTGCTGGCTCATCCTGAATCCACCCTGGAAACAGGTAGGTCATAAGGGGTTTCCTATCAGAAGAGAACGCTGGCGCTAGCCCTCACTTTGTGCCCCCAATAAGAGCTCTGAGGGTCCCAGCAGCAGGGGCCCAGCCGGCTCCAGCAAAGAAACCACAGTGTGCAGTGTGAAGCCTTCCAAACCATCAGTAGCTCCCACTCTGGTCAAGGATGCCCACCGTCCTCCTAGGGTACATGAGCAGGCCCTCTGTCATCCACTTTCACCGCATGTTGAGTCATTCATTCAGTCAATTCTGAAGATGTTCAATGAACAACTAGTACAAGCCCAGCTCTGTGCAGGGCTTTAGGGATCCAGCAGAGAATCAGACACATGGGGTCCCATCGTTAAGGAGTTCACAGTCGTGGGAGCTTGAAGTATTCCCTTGATCCAACCCCACACCCTCTCCTTGTTACTCTGGGGTCCAAACCAGGCTTAAGGGAAGCATCCTGTCAAGGTCACAAAGAGTGACCAGGGAGCCTCAAGTTCTAATCTCCATCAATCTGCTCTGTGACCTTGCCTAAGTCACTTCTCCTCTCTAGTCCTGGATTCCTGTTTCTTTAAAGAGAGGAACGCTGGACCAGATGACCCCTGACCCCCTGCTCTCTGGGTGAGTCCAGTATTGGGCTTTCCCTCTTGGGGTTTGCTTGGTAGGTCTCCGCTAAGGTTGCTCTGGCCGTGGATCTTGCTGGGGACCCACGATGACCAGGCGTGGTCCTCTTTCTCCAGGCAGACCCTGGTTTAAATGTTTTAAAAATAAACAATGTGGAAAATAGTTTGGGACATCAACACACTTGGCCCAGCAGTTTTCTACTGCCCCCGAATCCTCCTTCCTGTACAAAATTTAGAGATCACCACCTTGGCTGCAGCCTATTCAGTCTTTATTTTCAGGAGAAGAGCATGCGGATCTAGAATAACTGGCTTCACAGTCGTGGTGTGTCTCTTTCATACCCAAGAGATAAGAGAATCATCATTAATTATATGGTGAATAGTTGGGGGTGATTGCAAGGGACCCTCTCTTCCCCAGGTTCTTGGGTTCTGTGGGAAGAAGGGCTGTGAGAGGCAGCGGCGGAGCACAGTGTTGAAGACCACAGACTTAGAAGCCAGGCGCCTGGGTTCTAATCCTGCTTGACCTCAGGCAAGTTTCTTAACCTCTCTGTGCTCTGGCTTGCTCATCTGTAAACGGGGGATGATTAGAACAATCCCTACTGATCTCGGAAGGGGGTCAGGAGGATGAATGAGCATTTTTGTAAAGTGCCTTCATCCAATAAACGTCCCTGGATGTTGGTTGACTAAATGTTGGGTAGGTCCACCCACCTGAGCCCTCCCATGCATGGCTGAGGAATCCTAAGAGTTTTGGAGTGCCCGGTGTCATTGACCCTGTGCCATCATGGCTTGTGCTAAGCAAGAGAGCTGACCGCAGTTCATTTTTGCTTATGGAGAACTCACAAGAGTCAGATAGATACTCCCCATGTTTTTGATGTACACTAGTTAATCCTCATGATATTCCTAGAAGACATGTGGCTTCTATCTGTATCACTCCCACTTTACAGATGCAGAAACTGAGGCATGGAGCAGGTGCAGAACTGGCTGTGGGCAGCACACCCCAGTGCAACAGCTGGGCGGAACGCAGAGGTGCAGGCGTCTCTGGTCCCAGCCCTGCTAGCTCTAACCTGCTCTGTGGTTTGGGCATGGGAATCCCCTCCCTGTTTCCTCAACTGTAAAATGGGGCAAATTACACCTTCCCCATTGGGATACTGTGAAGAGTAAATGAGATAACATGAGTGGCATGCCTAGCTTGCTTTCTATGTACGATGGGGTTCAAGAAATTGGAAAAGTTATATTTTTTAAATGTTGGGGCAGGGGGATGGGGAAAGGAGATTGGGTGGATGTCCTACCACCAGGGAAGCCCCAGGGCAGCCAGGACCCTGAAAACCTCTTTAAGATACACTGAAAGTGTTTAGGGGGAACCCTCCCTTTCCTACCCGTACTCAGAGCCCCAGGAACCTGTCATAAGAGTAAAGATGGAGGGGGCGTGGGTCTCGGACCTGGGATTCAGCCAGCCCTGGGTCCCACTCCTGCTCCACCACTCAGAAGCTCCATGTCCTTGGGCAATCACGGTCATCTTCTAGCCTTGGTTTTGTATCTGTTCAAGGGGACAGCAACCAGCATGCACAGATGTGGAGGAAGGAATGAGACCACAGCTCATGTTTATTAAGCGCTTGCCATGGATAATGCAGGGGACTCCCCTCTGTGAAGTAGCTTCTACTATTATCCCCATTTCACGGACTCAGAAACTGAGGCTCAGATAGGTGAAGCAAACTGTGTAAGGTCACACAGCACCTGATGGTAGTTGAATGATGTTGGCCCCAGCAAGGCTACAGAGCTCATGCTTATACCTTTGGTAAATTGTTCCTAGGGGATCCCTTTGGATTTAAAAGCAGGGAAGTGTGGGTTGTGTCCTGACTTCATGGCCTGAGCTGAGAGGTCCCTGGCTATTTGGGAAATGGGCCTAACGAGGCCTGGGGTTCCAGAGTCCCTGCATAGTCCTACCTAGTTACCTAGTTTCCACAGTTCATACAGTTATCTCAAGGTGCTGGCCAAAGCAGGGACCCAAGCAACCTGGCCTTCTGCCTCAGCTTTCTTCTCAGCTCAGAGGTCAAAGTGACCCCCCACCCCCTCACTTCCCACCAATTCCTTTTCCCCAGGCATCTTCTTCCTGCTGCTCTGGTCCAGTCCATGTCCCTTTAGGCCCAGGACAAATTCCTCTCTGCACTCTGCTTGCAGCAGAAAACATGCCACCAAAAGTGCCGGAAGCACTTTTGCCCCCAAGTGACACCCTGTCCACATTCCTGTAGCTCTAGAGGCAGGCTGGCCCAGCCAGCAGTCATCTGTCCTGGCTGGAAGGACTGTTGGGATCAATTTGTCCCACCCCTAGCCCTTTGCACAAACCAGGAAATGAAGATACAGATGGGGCAGGGCTCTGCCCAAATGCACTGAGCTCAAAGCCAAGTCAGGACAAACGTTGAAAACAGTCCCCACTGAAGGGCCTTAGGACATGCAAAGAGCTGTGCAAACTGCTTGACATTCACCCAATACTCAGTCCAGCCCTGTGTCAACCTAAAAAATAGTCACAGCCTAAAACTTGAGAGTTATATTTTATTTGGTAGACATTTTTAGGACTTAAGGCCCAGGAGGCAGCATCTCAAGTAGCCCTGAGAGAACTGCTCGGAGGAGGTGGGAGGAGAAGCCAGGTTATATAGAAGTTTGTAACAAAGGACAGGTAGCCTGAACATCAAAAGTATTTTTGTGAATTAAAGAGAACCAGATACTCCAAGTTAAGGAATTTAGCACTTTTCTATGTTTGGGAAGATGCAAGGATCTGAGCTCACTGAAGTCATTCCTTTCATCTGCGTCTCAGCTATTTGGGGCCAGTAACCTGCAGTTTTTTTCAGGAATATTCTGAGCTCCTCGGTGCTCACCATTGGGAGTGGCTGTAACCTGATGGCTGTCTGATTGCTCAGGTATTCGCCTTCCTGAGTTGGAATCACTGAGGGCTGTGACATCCTGGTTTATTGATATGGCAGGAAATACTCTTTTTCTCAACCTGCAGGGTTGTTGCTATTCCCATTTTACAGATGAAGGCACTGAGGCACAGAAAACGAAACTTGATTATCTAAGGTCACACAGAAAGCAATGGTTTAGGGATTTAAGCCAAGGCTCTTTTCTCTCTGTTGCAGCATCAGTTACTGCAGATTGAGCTTATGGGCCCAGGGCCACCCACCTATAAAATAGCTGGACTCTTTACCACCGCCGCCACCCAAGAAACCTAGCACAGGCGGGGTGCGGGAGACAGTGTTTCCTACTTAATCCATCAATCTGGGTTTCCTCTTCAAGGCTCCATCCCCCAGCCTCTCAACTCAAACCCAGGCCTCCTGCCACCATAAGCTCCCCATTCTGCAGGCCGTTCAGGCCTGGGCTGGGAGATTAAGGCCTGCCCCTGACACCAGTGCAGCCTATGTCAGACTGAACACTCATCTGGGGCCTGGGAGACCCGAGAGCTGTCAGAATGATTTCCTGATGAGGTTTCTGCATGCTTCTGATGCTAGACATTCCTTTCCAATGCCCAACCTCTGTCAGCAAAGGTCTTTCCCAAGTAATAACACTCTGTGGCAGGATGGGCAGTACATCCTCCCATTTTACAGATGAACAAATGGAGGCTGTGGGAAGTTGTGGTTTCCCCATGGACCAAGGTCAGGTGCAGGGCTCTTCAGGGTGGCTTCCCCAAAGCCTGGTGTAGCCCTTTCTACATTAGCAGACCCTCAATTTTTTGTTTGTTTTTTTTTGTCAAATGAATAAATGAACAAGGTACAGATTTTCCATTTCTTTATTTCTGAAATGATCGCATCAAAGACTGTTGCTGTTAGAGCAGGAAGGGGCCTCGAGATCATTCAATCCCCTCAGTGTACTGATGAAGCAACCAAAGCTCAGAGAGGGCCAGGAACTTGCCCTTCAGAAGGGTCCACAACCATTTCAAGCTGCCAGTGATGGTGGGATCAAGGTACCTTCCACTGACCCGGTCTCCTTCTTGTTTTCTCTGTCTCCTCCCTGTTCGTCCTACAGTGGGGCCACACCCATCCCTCATCACCCACCTGCAAAGCCCTCATAGCGTTCAGGACTCCTCTCCTCATCCCTGCCTGTCAGAATCCTACTTATTTGCCGGTAGATGGAAGTTCAAGCGACTCCCCACCTTATTTGAGCTGTGTGACCTTGAACAAGTCACTATGCTTACTAAGCCTAACTCCTTCTTTGCAAAAAGGCTAATAATGCCAGTTTGGGAGGGTTATTTGGGGGATGAGAAGAGTTACTGTGTGTAAAACATGCTGCATTATGGTGATTTTGGTGGCATGGGGGTGGCGGTGATTGCTAACAAGACCAAAGGCAGGATGAGGGCCTGGGCAGCGCAGAAACAGGATGGCGTGGATTGGGCTCTAGAGCAAGGACCCCCAAGGGTGACTGGGACCATATCCAAGTGACATCAGACAACAAGGCATTCTAGGCAGTGGGCAGCAGCTGGAGTCCCAGGGGAAGGTGGCCGAGTGCCCTACTGGGTGGATGGGTGGGGCCCAAGCTTGGAGGAACCCAGCAGGTGGGGGGTGGGATGGGCAATGGGCACCATACTAGGCCTGATCACCAGGCTCAATTTGGGGAAGAGTCACAATAGCCTTCTGAGGGAATGTTTGGGTCCCTACTTTACAGACGGGGAAAGCAAGGCCCAGAAAGGGTGAGTAACTTTCCCAAGTTGATCCAGCAAGAAAGGAACAAAACCAGAAAGAGAACCCAGCAGCCTGTTAACCAAACCCTCTCCACGCCAGCTCCCCACCCGTGTAAACTAAAGTCCTACCATGTCACAGTGCGCACCCAGCTGAGCCAGGATGTGGCCAGAGTCCCCAGGGAGGAGCAGAGGCGAGGCCAATGGTCAGCCAAATTCTTCCTCTTTCTGACAACTCCCCCACCCCCACCCCCCAGGGCTGCTGGAAAGAAGATAGCGCTCCAAAGACAATTCCTAACAAAAAGTAAAGAGAGGAAACATTTAATTGAGAACAAAGCTGGGGTGGGGGGGCCTGGGCCCTTAAATGTGTGGAGGCGGGGCTGGCAGCAGGCCCCAGTTCCTCCCTTGATTAAAATAGACCAAGGTATGTGGGCCGTGGGCAGCTTTTAAAAGGATTTGGGTCTGAACCAGACAAGAAGGTGCTGCAGGGGCTCCCAGACACCGGCCCAGGCCACTCAGCTCTGGTTGGGTTGTGGAGGTCACTCTGCCCTGGAGGGGAGGGCAGAGGCCACCCAGACCCCAGAGACTTCTTCCTGGGGTGGGGGGCAGCAGGGACTGGACTTTTTCTCCTCCTCTTCTTTCCTCTACGAGCCATGGCATTCCTCTTGCGTCACAGCTGGGCTCAAGTAGCTCAGTTCATCCAGCCTTCACCCTGAGGGACCACCCACGCCTCCTCCCAAGATGACTGCCAAGCCCTTTCCTCTGAATTCCTCATGGAGTGCCAGGCTCCCTTTTCAAGAGGAACAGCCCTTCTGCCTCTGAAGTGGGGCCCGGAGACACGGTGAGAAATTCCCGGGAGAGTCTGCTCCCTCATCCCCGTGATGTGTTACCCATCCCTCCCCCACCTTCCCTGAACTACAGCATACAGTCTACATTCTGCACAGCCAGAATGATGCCCCCTGGGGGTGTGCAATGCCAGCAGCTCCCCTAGAGTTAGAGGTCACCCAAAAGCGGATGGAGAGGCTGGAGGGCTGAAGAGGGGGACGAGGTACACGGGGAGATGTTCCCGTGACACCTGTCACACTTCCTCACCTCCTGGCTGCTGGTCTGGGGCTGAGGGCCTCTTATGCTTGCTCAAGGGCAGAGCAGAGGAGAGACCACCTCCCTGGGCACCTGGACTGCAGGTCCTGGGCCTTGTCAGTGAAATGGAGCCATTTCACTTCCTGGCCATGCTTTTCCCACCTGCCAGGCAGGGCTACTGATTGGACCTAGTTTCCTCCCAGCCCCCTGTAAAGTGTGACCCCTTCTGAGAGCAGACCCAGAGGCCCCTGGAGAGAAATTGACTGCAGAGCTGAGCTCAAATCCTTGTGGCCTTGGGCAAAGGGCTTGGCTCTCTGGGCCTCAATTGGTCCATCTGTAAAATGGGGTGAGAATCAAACTGAAATGGTGGAGGGGAACTGCTTCTTTCTGCAGCAATAGAAACAAAAGCTAACGTTTAATGGGTGCCGACAATTTTTGTGCATGATCTCACTTCATTGTCCCACACACCTATGAGGAGGCAGGGCCAGGGGGCAGCTATGATTTCCTCCATCCGACAGAGAGGCCAGGGGAGGAAGGGAGCAGTGCCAGGCTTTCAGCATGGGCAGTCTAACCTCATCCCCACCCAGGGTGCTTCTCCTCTGTCCTCTCTCACCTCTGCTGCTCAAGGCTGATGGGCACTTATTTTGCCAGATGCTGCGCAGATCAGTTGGAGAGAGGCTTGAACTAGCAGACTTCCACCTCCCCCACACCAGGAGCTGTCAACCTCATCTGTGGCCCAGCCCACTCAGAAAGGAGGGAGATGTAGCCAAGGTTGGCAGGAGCAGGGGCCGGGGATCCTCTAGCCCACACCCCAGGGAAGGCTCCTTCGGTGGAGGAAGGAGGGGACAACCCAGGCTCTTGGCCTTCACCTCCTACTCCCTCACCGCCCCCCATCCCAAAGGAAGCCCTGGCTGCCCTCCTCTGCTTTCCTTCCAGCCCCTTTCCCTGCCCCTCCCAGCAAGGATTTATGGTTTTAATAATGCGGGCTTTCTCCACCAGCCTCCCTTGCTGTTTAGTCCCTTCTAAAGATCCTTAAAATTAAAACACTAATCAGGAATTTATTTTCTCATCAATCCTGCCCTTCAGGTTATGAGGCCCTTGTGTTTTCATAGCCGCAGGGAGGGCCCTCCAGGGGCAGAGATGGGCGCAGGGAACAACGACTCTGGCTCCAGTCTGGGGAGAGAAAGGAGAAGAGAGAAGAGGGGGAGAGACTGCAGGAGGCAGAGTCAGATCCAGGTCAGAGGGAAAGGGGGGTGCAGGTAGCTCAGAGAAGGTGTCACCTCTCTGCATTGGTCCCCTGCCACCCAAAAGGGCTGTTTGCAAAGCCCAGGAATATACTGTTCCTTCCATGGGAAGCCTATGAGATGAGTCAGGTCACCCTGATCACTGAACAGGGAGTCTACTGCCTGCTTCACCTCAGTCTGGCTGTGTGATGGTGGGCAAGTCACTGGCTCTCTCTGAGCCTTGGTTGCTTCATCAGTACAGTGAGGAGATTGAATGATCTCTAAGGCCCCTTCCTGCTCTAACAGGCAACAGTCTTTGATGTGATCATTTCAGAAATAAAGAAATGGAATACCTTGTTCATTTATTCATTGGACCAAAAAAAAAAAAACAACAACAACTGAAGGTCTGGTAATGTGGAAAGGACACCAGGCATTGGGGAAGCCACCCTGAAGAGCCCTGCACCTGACCTTGGTCCATGGGAAGCTGCAACTTCCCACAGCCTCCATTTGTTCATCTGTAAAATGGGAGGATGTACTGCCCATCCTGCCACAGAGTGTTATTATTTGGGAAAGGCCTTTGCTGACAGAAGTTGGGCATTGGAAAGGATTGTCTAGCATCAGAAGCATGCAGAAACCTCATCAGGAAATCATTCTGCCAGCTCTGAGGTCTCCCAGGCCCCAGTCTGACACAGGCTGCACTGGTGTCAGGGGCAGGCCTTAATCTCCCAGTCCAGGCCTGAAGAATGGGGAGCTTATGGTGGATTCAGAAGGCCTAAGTTTGAGTTGAGTGTCAGCTGCAGCACCTTCAAAATCAGTAGCTTGAGTGAGTCACTTCCCCTTTGGGTGCCCAGAGTCATCCTCCAAGGAGGTTAAACAGTCCTGCCCCACCTGGTGAGATGTGTGAACTGAGCCGGGTAACGCAGGTGGAAGGACCGAGCGCACAGTACGTGTTAGGAAAAATACTTGCTCGGCACCAGGTTTAAGCCACAAGAACATCAAGGTCAAGTACCAGGTGTCAGAGTTACACTGTCAAGGGCAAGTTGAGATGGTGGTACAGCCCACTGCAGGCGGGGGAGCTCGGGGGCTTCGGCCTCCCTGCCAGATGAGGCCTTTCCAGGCTGGCATTAGCATTTTCCAAGATGATTCAGCAAAACCAGCTTCCCCTTTATGCTGAGCAGCTTGTTCATGCCTCAGCCCGGCTTGTCTGACTGATAGGAAATCAATGTGTTTATGATCTGAGGCCTCTCGCACAAAAAGAGGAAGAAATAATTGCTCTTCCGAGGTCTGAATAGCAGCCTGCCCAATCTACTGATTTAGATTACCTTCCCAGCCCTGAATCTTGCCTCTCTTCAAGCTGAAGTTTCCAAGAACAGTAGAACTTAGAGCTGTGAACAAAGGACTTTGAACACCTCCATCCTGAGAGATAGATGAGCCCTCCCGGGGGATCCCTGTCTCTGGGAACCAGTAGCTGTCAAATCAAGCAACCTGAGCAAAAGAGTCTGGCTGTGTTCTCGAGAGGTTCCGAGTCCTGCAACAACAGAGACGTGGTCTCTAACTTACATTCCTACAAGAAATCTATGGGAAAAGGTGGATTTTGTTGGGAGGGCCAAAATAATTATACTGTGATTATGTCTCGTTTATTCTGTAATCACATATCCAGGGTAGCATCTGATACTGCTAGTTGCTATTATATGGGATTCCTAGGTCTAATTAACATTGTAGAAACCAATTGAATGTATGATAATACTGATGCCTGTGATCAAATATACTGGGAGAATGACTCAGAACACCTTCAGGACATTATACCAACGGAGGAGAAGCGACGTGAAGAAGATTTAGATCTGATTAATGATAGATTGATTACAGTTCTTAATCATTCATTAAATGCAGATGGCTTGTAGATCAGGGAGGCGAAAGAATCGTAAAGTGAGTTCAAAAGTATGAGGAAATCTGTGCTGGTCTTATTGGATGATTCAGTCATCTTTTCAGAGTTGTACCAATCCCCCACTGGTTACTGCAAATGTTTGACATTGACGTGCGTTTTTTAATTGCTGTCAGACTAAGGATGATCATTTCTTCACAGAAAGGTCTGGGCCATAGGACAGGGCTGAGGGTGGGGGGAGTGGGGGATGAGCTGTTTTGCTGGAGCCCCCATATGGCACTGATCCCCTGTCAGGGCATGAAACACACTGCAGTGGTTCTGCTCTGTCGTCAGGGGCGGAGGAGTTTCAGGGCGACTCGGACCAGCCCATCGAAACTGTTTATGGAAAGCAGTGAGACTGATGATTTGCACCCGGCCTTGGTAAGACCCCCAACAGGCTCTGTTGTTGAGGTTGGTAATGTAGCAGAAAAATGCCGACATGACCAGCAAAATGTACAAATGCCTAAGCTGAGGCTCCTCCCCAGTTTGGAGGTGTTCCACATCCCTTACAGAGGGAGGGTGCTGGAGACCCACACCTGCCTCTCCAGGTCCCTAGCTGGAAAGTACATCCTGACTTGAATGTGGTCACTCTGTCATGTCCTCTTCCTGTAATCAACTGTAGGTTTGTGAGCACTGTCGTTTGGGATCCTGTGAGTCTGATTTAGCAGTTGAATCCAACTTGACTGCCACTGTGAAAGGTGAAACTTCTTTCTTCCATATTTCACAGATGAAGCAATGGAAACTCAGAAGAGGAAATGACTTATCCACAGTCATGCAGCAGGTTTATAGTAGAGTCCAGATTGGAGTCGTAGGCTCACATCTCAATCCAGAGATGTGGTCTGTTTTTCCCTCCTGACCTTGCTCCTTAGAGGTCATTGGTCACTTCCCAGGAGGCCTTGAAGAACCAGACAGAAGCATTGACCTCTAGCATAGGTGTCAGTGTAGCAGGAGAAGAATTGCCCCAGGATGATGGGAGGTCAGAAGCCAGGAAACCAATGGGAAAACCTAAGGCTCAGGGAGAGGAGGAAATTGAGAGAGAGGCTCAAGACTGAGTCTGTGAAGGAAGAATGTATCAGTCAGTGTAGGATCATTGCTGTAACAAACAACCTCAAGTCTCAGGCCTTTAATTCCAGAAGAGTTGGTTTGTTACTCATGCCATAAGTCCAAAGCAGGTCAGTGGAGGAGAGAGAGCACTGGTCCATGCAGTCATTCAGGGACCCAGGCCCCCTCCATCCTGTAGCTTGCCTCCCGCAAGGTCTTCAGAGTCCTCATCATCCAGAGGGAAGTTGAAGAAAGAGAGGACACTGGTGTTTTTATGGATACTAAGGCCAGCCCAGGAGTCCTCTCTCTTCTGGACATCGGCACGTCAGTGTAGAAGAATTAGTACAGAGGGGCTGAATTCCTCTCTTTCTGATGGGCAGTGGAGACCGAGCCAGCCCATGACTTCATCATCCACACCTTCTGTGTCCCCAGGGGCTCTCCTGACATCTTGACGTCAGCATAGTCCCTCTTCTCCATAAGGTGAGCCAAATCCCGAATATGCAGCCAATCCAAAGGTACCCAGGCCCCTCCTTGGTCCCTCAAGTCTCTGAACTTTATGTCCCAAGTTCACCTAAAGTCACTCTTGGAGGAGCATGTTGGTGGTCATGGAGGTCACTTGCCATCATCATTAACTGAGAATAAATCATGGTAGGATATGAATTGTGAGCTGTTCTTCTCTAGGAGACAGGTTTCCCCTACTTATAAACAGTTGTATCCATGGCGTGGACCCTCCTGGAAGCTGATTTCATAGCTTAAAAACTACATAAGTGGTCATTTGCATATTACCCAAGAGAGAACTTGTGCTGGAATTTTCCACCAAGCTTGACAGTAGGAACAGGAGGACACAGGGCGGGAGCCAAAGCGGAAATGGGCTCAGGGTCAGGCTGGGAAAGGCTCCAGGACACGATACCCCAGACACAGGATGAGGTTTGGGAGGAAAACCGGCCTTGAGGTGAGACAGCTCTGGCTTCTACTCCACATCAATGCTGTGTGACTTTGGACATGTCAGCTCACCTCTCTGGGCCTTGTTTTCTCATTTGTAAAATGGGTGTAATCACAGTACCTTTGTCCCAGGGATGCTGTGGGATTTAATGAAACAATGCCCTCAAGCACAATGCCTGCTCTCAGGAAGCTTTCAGTAACTGAGCTCTCACTGGCCCTCCTCCCATCCTTCTTGAACCCTCTGTGATCAGGGAAACTTGGAGCGTATGTGGGCTAGCCTTCCAGTCATTAGAAAGAGTCCTGTGGGAACATGCTACTTTCCTGGGAGCTGAGAATTCCATCTAGCTACACAAGGGTGGGAGGTGAAACCCTATGCCTGATTCTGGTGACCAATGCCAGGAAGTGAGCAAGGTCTGGAGGCTCCATTTTCAGTGAATTCCTCCACTTCTGAGCTATTTTTCTCCACCTGGCCTGGGAGAGCCTGGGCTTGTAAAATGCGCTTATTAGTCGAAATGATCTAAATATAATCTAATTCTCCCACGGAAACGATGTAATGATGTTCCTCACTAAATACCTGATGCTCAACAATTTTATAAAATGACCGCAAACATTTTCGTTAATCACGTTGAAACCTCATTCCTGGGCTTGGGGCAGCGGTGAGCTTTCAGAAGTGCTTCTAAATCAATTAAACAGGGCGACACGGTACGCGCTCACATAAATACCGTTTAATATGAAACAGAGTGATTGTGAAAAGTACAAAAGGTCCTTGTCAAAGTTCTTGTTAATTTTCACCTCGTTTCCTCTGTGTTGAGTAATGACACCTAACATTTACTGGGTGCTTACAATGTGCCAGATGCCGTTCCAAGCTCTTTACACAGCACCTTGTCACTTTTTCCAAACCAGAAGCTTGGGGGCCCAGAGAGGTTAAGGCTCCTTCCTACAGATGCACAGGTAGGAAGTGACAGAGCCAGGCTTAGAACCCAAGGGATGAGATTCTGGAACCAAAACTCTTAACGAAGTCGGGGCTTGGTAGAAGTGTATCAAAAGGCTTATCTTTCCAAAAGGCTTCCCTGGCCAGTTTTGGCAGGTGACTTTAGGAGAAATTTGGAGACAACGGACTCCAAATGAAAGATATCAGCCAGTTATATATGTTTAGTGCCTTTCTGTTCCATGTTCTGTTCAGTTCTGCACCATCCTACATACTAAGAGCTGTGTTAAGCTTGGGAGATACCAAGTCATTTGAAAACTGGTCCCTTACCTCTGGGGGAAGCAAATATATAAATAAATGACAATTGCAAACCAGGAGAGAAAGCATAAGAGAAATATACCAAATGCTTGATATAGCATAAGAGAAGAAATGATCCATCTGGGGAAGACTGAAAAAAAAAAAGAAACAGAAAAGTAGTTACTGCTGGGAGGATTTGGGGGAATGGAAAGGAGTCTTCCAGGCACACAAGAGGAAAACGCACCCTAGACAGAGGCGCTCTTGGAGGCTCAAAGATTGGGTACAATAAGCGTGGGCCCCATAAACACTCTGGTGTGGAGCAGCTGTGCTGAGTCCCGCAAAGTTCGGCAGGCCATTCTTAGAAGCTTGGGTTCTCTCCTCCAGAAGAGGACAATTGAATGAGTCAGGACTCTTACAGTTACATATGACAGAAACCCAATTCAAATGACCTCACACTTGGAAGGTTTTGACTCGTGTCACTGAAACCATTTCATGTTACTGCATTCAGGCATGGCTGGATCCAGTTGCTTAAACAATATCATCTGAAATCTATCTTTCTCCATCTCTTAGCTAGGGTTCCTCTGGCTTAACCTTCAGGTAGCCTCTGTCTAATTGATGACAAAGATGAGTTTCACAATATCTAGGGTTACATCTGATCAGCTGGGCAACCTCAGGAGAAAGAAAGTGCCTTATTCCTAACAACTCCAACCAAAGTCCTGGGACAGGTGTTACTTACCTGTAACTGCCTTGCTTGAATGGCTTGTGTGCCGTTACTAAGAAATGAACCCCAAATGTCAGGAGGCCCAGAGTCTTGCTCCAGCCCTGACATTTAACTAAGTAGCCTTGGGTGAATCCCTCTGTTCTCTGGATCTTGTTTTCCTCATCCATAGAAGGGTGAACATGAGGTCCTTTGGGGTCTTACCTTCCAACCTGGACACAGCCTGTATACTCCGAGTGCTGTGCATGGTCATGTCTGCAATCTGCAAACTCTCAGCTCCCCAAGATGGGGATGGGCTTGCCTGGCAATGCTCCTCACCTCCTGGTTTCTCCTTCTTTTTGACCGAAGAGCAGGGAATGATCGGAGGTGGGCTTGGCTGATGGGTAGGGTACAAGCAGGCATAGCCAGTCCTTCCCCAAGGACCTGAAGGCTTAGGGACCCATGGCACCCTGTTTCAACTCGCTGCATACCCTGCTGCCAGCTTGAGACCTTCAGGCGAGTGCTCCTGCCCAGATGCAGGGCAATTTAATCATCTCAGGAGGCTGGCTTCACCGGAAAACATAACTGTTTAATCCTTAAATTGAATTTTATGTGATTTTTTTTTCTCCTCATATTCTTACAGTACTTAATTCCAGGGCTAATCTGGGACCCTGACTCTAATATATGGCCTGGGTAACGGCTGTATTTATCAGGCAGCAGTAAGGCTGCTCACTCAGGGCTTCAGGGCTGTGGGTGGACATTCACCACCCCTCCTGTCCCCTGCTCACCAGGACTCCTCTCTTCTTCAAGCTCTAATCTTTCTTGTCCCCGGTTCAGCCTCTGGTCAGGCCCAATCTCTGACACTCCTCTGGCCCTTCCCAGTGAACTTGACATCTAGGGGTGCCCGTCTTTATATGTTGCCCCTGCCCCCAGGACGAGGGAGGGGAGAGAGGCTCTGAGTGGGACAAAAATGGTTAAGAAGAACCTCACCCAGATCCTGCCATTGGAAGGTAAAGAGAGACGTCTGTCCCTTCCTGTCCTTGGTCCCCCCCCCCCCGCCACCCCTGCTCCCACCCACGCTCTGTGCCGGGGACAGGATGTTCTGTCCGTTTTAAAGTGCAACCTTGCAATACAACAAGAGCTAAGAGGACTGGGCGCTCCTTTCGGATTTTCCCTTCTCCCCTCCCCCCTCCCTTCCTTCTTTCCTTTCCTCTGCACTCCCTTTCCCTCCCTCCCTTCCTTGCAGCTACTGAAAGATTTATTGAGCACCTACTATGTGCCAGGTCTCCCGCCAGGTGCTGGGGTTACTGTGACCAAGACAGATGCAGACTCTGCTTCCCTGAGGCTTCAACTCAGGGCAGACAGGTGACCACTCGGTTGTCGCGGCCACACAGGAGCAAAGAGGGCACGTGTCACCCAGGAGTGTCCTGAATGACAAGGCAAGGGGACAGCAAGGGCAAGAGTCCTGGGGCAGGAAAGGACTTGGCTTTGTGTGAGGAACAGAGGAAGGCCAGTGTGGCAGAGGCGGAGTGAGCAAAGGGAGAAGTGGACTCAGCTGGGCTCAGAGGGGTGGGCAGGCCAGGTTCAGAGTGTACCTCTAAAAGGGCAGGACGCCTTCTGGAAGCGGGGAAGGGAGAAGTGTGGAGAGTTTTGAGTACAGGCAGAGGGAACAGCATGAGATGAGGCCCAGAGGCGGGTGGGGTACATGGGGAAATTCCAGTAGCTCATTCTGGTCCTGTGGTGTTGGAGAAGACTCTTGAGAGTCCCTTGGACAGCAAGGAGATCCAATCAGTCCATCCTAAAGGAAATCAGTCCTGAATAATCACTGGAAGGACTGATGCTGAAGCTGAAGCTCCAATACTTTGGCCACCTGATGTGAACAGTCAACTCATCGGAAAAGACCCTGATGCTGGGAAAGATTGAAGGCAGGAGGAGAAGGGGGTGACAGAGGATGAGATGGTTGGATGGCATCACCAATTCAATGGACAGGAGTTTGAGCAAGCTCTGGGAGTTGGTGATGGACAGGGAAGCCTGGCATGCTGCATTCCATGGGGTGGCAAAGAGTCAGACATGACTGAGTGACTGAACAACAACAAGAACAACATTCTGGTCCATGGTGGTCCCACAAGAAAAGCCAGCTTGGGGGCTTTTCTATGAAAGGACAATGAGACTGGGGAGAGGGGAACGTGGCTGGGTAAAGAAAAATGAGGGGAATAAAGGGGGAGGGGCTGGAGATGGGGGTTGGGCGATGGCTCTGGAAGCTGTGTGTAGAGGAAACTGCCCTAGTTGCTGCCCATCTGGTCTTAACCCTGAGGATGCCCTCTGGGCTCATTTGACCCAGCTGCAGGGCCCGAGATCAGAGGTATATGCACAGTCTTGCTCCAAACCCCTGACCCGTAAACTGGAGGGTGGGACCTCAGACTCTGGACCCCAGCTGGGTCCTGCTGGGGCCACTGACTGGCTGAGTAACTTATTCAGGCTGCTTAACCCAGCTGTGCCTCTGTTTCTCCACCTGAACAAATAGGGAGATCTATCTACCTACCAGGACCATTGAATGTATGAGCAAAGCCAGGGGACGGGCTCAGCCTGGGACATGCTAAGGGCTCAGGAGTTATCATCTACTGTCTGGCAGGTGAATAAGGCAAATGCAACAACTGGGGCAAGAACACAAAGCAACCTGTGCTATAAGAGGGACGAGCAGAGTGGCAGAGGAGAGGAGGGTATCATTAGTTCTGACTGGGGGACCCCACAGTGCAATCCAGGAAGGCTTCTCAGCGGAAGTGATGTGGTGGGGGCCCTGGAAGGCTGAGCAGAATTCCATCTGCAGAAGGGGAGGGCCCTGCAGCCTGAGGAAAGGGCACAGTGGGGTGTTTGGGGAAGGGCGAATGGTCAAGACGAGCTGTGGTGAGTGCGGTAGGAGTGACAGATGAGGCAGGAGACATAGGCTGGGGCCTCGGAGCGCGGGCTCAGAATGTCATTCCAAGGAGGCTGTCTCTATCCTGAGACCAGGAAAAATGTTCTTTTCCCTCAAAGTGGTGAAGTGAGTGACATAATGAGAACAGATCCGAGTGTTCAAATCTCTCTTTGGCAGCCTCGTGGAAGAGGCTACAGCTGCCTTCAGACATCGCAGAGGGGAACCCCCAGAAGCCCAAGGGTGCAGGCTGTGCTCAGGGCAGCGAGTGGCTCCCTGGGAGGTGGCACTCTGGGCTCTGGTCCTGGAGGCATGATCAAATTTCTGGGTGACCTTGGGCAAGTCACTCTCCCTCTCTGAACCTCTGAGTCCTCATCTGTAAAGCGAGCGCACTGGTCTCAGTCCCCAGCCAGGTATGCGGCAGGATGGGGCTCTCAAACTTAGGTGCCTGCAGAGAACAACCTGAGCACCAGAGAGGTGGGAATTGTGGAAAACCTGAGAAAATGCACCTTGTTCAGAGAGGGGGCTGCTGCTCTGCCCCAGCCTGCTGTTGCAATGCAGGGCATGTGTGTATGTGTGTGTTTGTGTGCGCGCATGCACGTGTGTGCATGCTGGGGTTGCTAGCAAGTCTTCAGACTGGAAATCCAATTTTAAAAAAATATTTATTTTTAATGTATTTGGCTGTGCCAGGTCTTAGCTGCAGCACCCGTAACCTTTAGTTGCGTCATTCAAACGCTTGGTTGCGGCATGTGGGATCTAGTTCCCTGACCAGGGACCAAACCCCAGGCCCCCTGCATTGGGAGCATGGAGTCTTGGCCACTAGACCCCCAGGGAAGTCCCCCAATATTTTAAAAATAAGAAATCATCTGACTTTTAAATGTTGGTTCACTTCTTTTTAAAAATCACTACTTGGGGTCATCTCATCTCATCTACTAACCCAAAATGATTCACACCCCCACAAACTTACCACTCTTATTTTGGCATTTTTGGAAAGGGGAGAGAGAGCAGGTAGAAAGGAGGAAATAGAAGGGGTCCTTGGGGGGAGAAGTCCTGAGCCCCCAAGATTGAGGACAGCGCAGTGCATCCTGGCAGCAGACACTCTCCGACTGACGTCTATGAGCTTGAGTGTCTGTTCTGAGCTCACTCGGGAACCAGGAGTCTGTTTTCATTAAAAGGCGAATGCTGAATCGGCCCTGGAGGCATGTAAACCAGCTCTCCTGTCCGGGAGGCTTTTAAAATCTATCTTGTAAACTTGCCTTTCAGACCTGACACGAGGCAGCCTTGTCAGAAGAGAGGCTGGAGAGCAGAAGTCAGCAGTTCGGCTCTTATCAATCAGGCCACAGGGAGGTTGCCGGGGCAGGGGTGGGGGGGTTGGTGTTGGGGGGTGGAGGCAGGGAGTGGAGGACTCCAGGAGGCAGGAATTCAGCAGTCCTGCAGCGGGGTCAAAGGCACAGACCTGAGTGCCCAAGAACACACGGGGGCATACTACAATAAAATCATCTTGCAGGGGCGGTGTCATGACCACGTCCAGGCAGTACCACCGTTATTTCCATTTCATACAAGAGAAACCTGGGGTTCTGGCACTTGCCCAGGGTCAATACATCTCACAAAGTCAGACAAGGGGACTTAAGGGCAGGTGGTCGGGCTCTGGAGCGATCACCGCCCCCCAGGTGGTCGAGGAGACCTCCCTCACCCTCCTGGAAGATTAGAGGAGAAACGAGACAGGCGCTTTGACCATGACCCAGAGCCTCCCTCGCCACCTTCAAATTCACTGGGTGATCCTCGGAAAGCTGCCCCCCGCCTCTGAACTTCAACATGGGGCTGGCTATTGAGCTTTCAGGACTGTCCAGCTCTGACGTCCATTTATTCAACACCTGCTCATTTAGCATCTGTTATGTGTCAAGGGCTTGAGGAGAGAGCAGACAGACAGACAGAAATGGTCGAGTTCTTGCAGTATACATCTGGGCATGGGGGTGGGGTTGGGGGGGCAGTGGGAAAATCTGCCGACCAGGAGTGCTGCCGAGTGTTGTGACGCATTTTGACGCTAAGAAAGCAGAATGGTGAGAAAGTGATGCGGGTGGACAGAGCAGGTGACTTTGGATAGAGTCACCAACAACATGTCCAGAGGGAGCTAGTCTGTAAGTCCATTACATGGATGGTGAGAGTGAGGCAGCCACACCAGGGGGAGCAACAGGAGCAGAGGCCTCTAGGAGGGAGCAGGCTCAGAGTTTTCAAGGACCAGAGAGAAGCTGATATGACCTCAGGGGCCCGCAGGCCCTTCCTGCCCCGCTCTGCCTCCTGCTCTGGAGACCAAGTTGCCAGCAGCCAAGGGAGAGGGAGAGAGAGAGATAGGGCCGGCTTTGAGAAGCCATAGACCTGTGGGGCTGGCCCTCTAATAGTCCCAGGTGGGCATTCAAAGCAATTGCAATTTGAAGATCCCAGCTTGCTTAGTACAAGTGGAAAATTACCTTCACATCTTTTCTGGATTGCTTTTTGATCCCGATTTCATCATTCAGATGTACAGCAGTGCATTTTCAATGGGTACAATTTAATTAGGCTCAATTTGTATAACTACATTATTAAAGACTCTTTTGGAAAGAGCTTCATGTCCAAGGTTTACTGGGCTCCACCGTTTGCGTGAAAACACATTTGGAAGAGAGCCCTCTGATGACCCTGGCTTCTAGAGTGCTCTCCTCCTCCTCCTCCAGTGCACAGGCCTGGCTTGTCATTTAATTTCCATCTCATTTAATAGAATGTCTTTGGACATCCCTGGGTCTCTGAGCCTCTGACGGGTGTCTCCTGTAATTACACAGAGATTCCTCCTACGCTCCTTCAGTCAGTCATCAAACATTCATGAGGAACAAGATGGGAGCAAGGTCCGGAGCCAGGGAGCTGAGACAGGAATAAAAAGCTGCAGATACACACTTTAGAGTCTAGATGGAGGCGGGCAGTGCAGGGCTGTCAGCCCTGTTAGCAGATGAGGACTGCAAGTCTGGGTCCCTAAGTCAATGCCAGAGTCAGAATTTGAAACCAGGAAACTGGAGTGGTTCTACTTCACCAAGATCTCTCTTCCCTTGCGGGTGAGTGCAAGGATATTTGCCATGACAGAGGCAGGTCAAGCCTCCTGGCAGGTATCATAACTGGGGGCCCAGAAACCTCCAAGTAACTGAACTGGGGTGGGGGAGGAGGGGCAGGAGGAGGATATATTAGGCAGAGTTTTCCAGAGAAACACTACCAGTAAGATGAGTATATACAGATAGAAAGAGATTTTATTATAAAGAACAAATTCACACAATTATGGAGGCTGAGAGGTCCCAAGATCAGCCATCAGCAAGGTAGAGATCCAGGAAAGCTAACAGTGTAAGTTCTAATCTGAAAGCCAACAGGCTTGAGACCCAAGAAGAATTAATGGTCCAGTTTAAGTCTGAAGGCAGGAAAAGACGATGTCCTGGCTCAGGTCAGCCAGGCAGGAGGAGCCCCCCCCCCCCCGCTGTACCCCTAGCCTTTTTGTTTAAGCCTTCAACTGATTGGATGAGGCCCACCCACATAGGGAGGGCAATCTGCTTTCCTCGGTCTATCCATTTAAATATGAATCTCATTCAGAAACTCCCTCACATGCACACCCAGAGTGTTTGACCATATGTCCAGGTCCCCGATGGCCCAATGGAACTGATACATAGAATTAATGATCACAGAGGGAAGGAGAGAGGGAGCTTGAAAAGCATTGCTAGTTACAGACCAAATGGCAGCAAGGAAGTAAAGGAAGCTCCCATCTCATTTTATCTTCACAGCCGCACTGTGGGACAGGGGTCCCTATTCTCATTTTTGAGATGAGGACACTGAGGCTGAGATAAGTGACACACAGGTGATGTGTGTCAGGGACACACACTCAGGACACACAGATGGTGACTCGGTGCCTCCTTGTCTGGATAACATTTGTGTCCGTGGAGAAAGGCTGAGGATGCTGCCCATAGAACTATCTCCCAAGTCTATTTTTTGTATTTTTTGTTTTCTGTTGCCTCTTCTGCTCTTCCAGTGTGATCAGAATCTGATTGAAGTGCTGAATGGTCCATCTCTATCTACTGCATATACTGAGGGGTGGTGGCACCACTCTCAGCACTATGGTCAATGGAGTCTCCCATAGTCCTCTGCTTCAAAGATGCTAAGAGTCCTAGAGCAGGATGCAGGACCCCCGCTCTTAGTGACTCTGAGCTGCTGTGTGGGCTTGGATAAACTTCTTCCGATCTCTGGGCCTCAGGCTCCTCATCCGTAGAGCAACCAAGGAGGACTGGAAGATGTCTAAGATCTAGCAGAATCTTCTGAGGGGCTCCGTGGCCCCCCTGAAATCTGTGTCTGTCTTTCGCTGGAGACCCTTCATCCTCTAGACAACTCACCCCGCCCCCAAGTCCTATAGGACTGTTCTGGCAAGGCCTCCAACCAAGGGGCTTGACACTTCTCACTGAAGGAAATTGCACCTGGGCCCCTACAGGGCCTTCAGTAAGGCCATGGGCAGGAGGGGATGAGCTTAGATGCTGTGAGAATGCGGCCTCACAGGCACCCCTGGTTCCACTTCCCATGCTGTCATCAGCCTGGTAATGTGCACGGCCTTGGACAGCACAAGTCCAGGGGCAAAGGTCTCTCCTCTCTTGCCCATCCCTGAAGAACATTTCTACATGAAGAAAACCATGCTTTTCTGCTTTATTCTCACACTGCAATCACACCCACAACACTTTGGACACTACACGTGTAGGTTTTTCCCCCACACCAAGCAGAGCAGCCAAGTGTCCTGCAACTTAATTCTGATGCTATCTATCTGGAGATAACCCCAGATCCCACAGGTTAAGGGCTCAGTCCCACAAGATTCACCCTAACTACCTCTCACTTTGGATGCCAATGGCAAGCAGTAGGTTCCTCAGGTTATCCACACCTTCTGTCCAACTTGACTACAAGTTGGAGGTTCTCATGATCCACCCCCTTTAAATTTGATTATTTGCTAGAACAGATCACAGAACTCAGGGAAATGCTTACTTACATTTACTAGCTTATTATATGATAAAGGATCCAGATAAACTGCTGGATGAAGAGATGCATTGGGTGAGGTCTGGAAGGGTCCTGAATGCAGGAACTTCTTTCCCCATGGAGTTGGAAACATGGATTTCCATGTTTCCATCCTCCTGGTACATGGGTTTGTTCACCACCTGGGGAGTTCTACAAACACCATCCTTTTGGGATTTTTACGGATGCTTCATGATGTAAGCTTGAACATTTATTATACCCATTTCCAATCCCACTTCCCTTCATGGAAAATGGAGGGTGGGGATGAAAGTCCTAAACTTTTAATGATGGTTTGATCTTTCTTGTGACCAGTCCCACTCACTCAGGAGCTATCCAGGAGCCCATCCAGAGTCACCTCATTAGAACAAAAGACAATCCTATCACCCAGAATTTAGGAACCCTGTGTCAAGGACTGGGTTCACAGACCAACTATTAGAGAAAAATAGGTGCTTCCAATATTCCTATCACTTAGAAAATTACTAGAGCCCTATTTCAGGACCTGGGACAGAGACCAATATATACATTTCTTATTATTTCACAAGTCCTCAATGACTCACCTCCAAGTCGCATCCAGGGCTGGGAATTGAGGGAAGAGAAGTCAAGTAGATCACTTGTGATCCAAGAAAGAAATTGGGAGAAGCTTGGAGCTAAGAGGCCTGATGACAGTCTGTGATAAAGACCTAAATTGGGAATGGGCTCTCAGAATCCATTCCTAGTCTTGCTTCTGTCTGACCTTGGGCAAATCGCTACCCTTCAGATTTTTTATCTATAAAATAGGGAACAGGGTATGTAAAGATAATCTTTAAGATCATAACTTTGCCTCTTTGCCACAGGACCTTTGTACAAGTTATTCCCCTCAGCTGGGAATCCTCAATTTCCACCTGGTCAGTTCTCGTTCGCATTTCTATTGTCAATGTAAATACCATCTCCACCAGGAAGACTTCTTGGAATCCCCAACCTAGATTAGGTTCTCTTATAATGACCCCCCTCCAAATGTCTCCTTCATAACTCTTGTCTTGATAGCAGCTAGAACACTATGTGTCAGAGTATTTGTTTAATTACTACTTCTAGAATGTTGACAGGAACAGCAGCCGCATCCAGTCTGTTCACTTCCATGTCCTTAGTACTTAGCATAGGGCTGGTGCACATAGGAGATGCTCAATAAATGTTTGCTGACTGATGGGCTGTACGCTTGAGTGCTTTCATGGTATGAGACCTTGGGGATAAAGAAGAAAATAAATAATAAACAATAATAAATAATACAGAAACCACCCATGTCCTCTGAACATTATCAACATTTGGCCATCCTGCAGACCACATGGCAAAAAAAAAAAAAAATAGAGCATCCCACTACTGAAAAATGGAACGGACAAGTGAGACTGATGAGTATGGGACACATGCCCTTCTCCCCTTTCCGCCTCCCTCTCACCTGACTCTCGCTGTGGGGTTAACTAGAGAAAGGACTCAAGAAGGGCTCCAGCTCTGATTTCCCCACCAGAACCCCTCCCCCATGCTCTGACATCCCCATGTTTGCTATGGAAACTACTGTGGCATCATCAATGTGGGATGAGGATTTCAGGAGGGCTAATCAGCCAGAAGAATCAACCTGGAAACTTACAGCCTCTGGGTTGTTCCCATATAAATACTCTTAGCGTAGAGAACAGAAGAAAAGACAATTAGTCCAGGCTGTCAGGAAATCCACACAAGCTGCTTCGTTCCTGAAAATGGTCCTCTTTTCTTCCCCAAGATCTTCCCTGGCTGTGGCACATCTCACACGCTGCAGGGAGCTGTCAGCTCTGTGGAGCAACTGGAGGGATTAAAAATAAAAATTGACTTTCAGAGAACAAAATCAGACCTGACAACTCAAGTCACTCAAACCAGCCGTGGTTAGAAGATTGCAAATATGTTTGTAAAAAGGAGGTGGCAGAGACTGGTGGAGGAGAGATTCTCTCAGGGAGGAACTCTGGGAACGTGTTCATCTCCTGAGATGAGGTTTCCAGCAACCGCCCTGTCCCACCTTGTTGGTTGTTTCTCTTTCCATCCTTATCGTGGTCTGGGCTCAAGTCCAGTGAGGGGCAGATCTTTCACTAATTGCAGTCTATCCTCATTACTAGCAGACTCCACATCTGTGAATTCACCTTCTTGCTAAAGCTTAATCTCAAATCAATAGTCATTCATGGACATGCACAGAGTCATGGAAAATTCGAGTCATTAACACCCACCTTCTCACCTGAGGTGCAACAATGGAACACTCTGCCTTCTCCTTTCATCTCTCATGCTGTAAACAAGTATCCTTTCGTGGTCTCTGTGCCATGTTCATCACATTTCCGTGGAATTTGTTGATGATTTTGCCATTTAAAATGGCCTCCAAGCACAATGCCCAGTTGTGCTCCTGCGTGCAGGAAGGCCATGGTGTGCCTTAATGAGAAAATGTTTGTGTTACGCATGTTTCACACTGTTCATGGGGTTCTCAAGGCAAGAATACTGAACTGGTTTGCCATTCCCTTCTCCAGTGGACCATGTTTTATCAGAACTCTCCACCATGACCTGTCCATCTTGGGTGGCCCTACATGGCATGTCTCATACTTTGATTGAGTTAGACAAGGCTATGGTCCATGTGATTAGCTTGATTAGTTTTCTGTGATTGTGGTTTTCATTCTATCTGCCCTCTGATGGAGAAGGATAAGAGGCTTATGGAAGCTTCCTGATGGGAGAGACTGACTGAGGGGGAAACTGGGTCTTGCTCTGATGGGCGGGGCCATGCTCCGTAAATCTTTAATCTAATTTTCTGCTGATGGGCAAGGTTGTGTTCCCTCCCTCTTGTTTGACCTGAGGCCAAACTATGGTGGAGGCAATGAACAGTATGAAAAGGCAAAAAGATAGGACACTGAAAGATGAACTCCCCAGGTCAGTAGGTGCACAATATGCTACTGGAGATCAGTGGAGAAATAGTTCCAGGAGGAATGAAGAGACAGAGCCAAAGCAAAAATAACACCCAGTTGTGGATGTGATTGGTGATAGAGGTAAAAGCTGATGCTGTACAGAACAATATTGCATAGGAACCTGGAATGTTAGGTCCACGAATCAAGGCAAATTGGAAGTGGTCAAACAGGAGAAGGCAAGAGTGAACATTGACATTTTAGGAATCAGTGAACTAAAATGGACCGGAATGAGTGAATTTAACTCAGATGACCATTATATCTACTACTGTGGGCAAGAATCCCTTAGAAGAAATGGAGTAGCCATCATAGTCAATGAAAGAATCCAAAATGCAGTACTTGGATGCAACCTCAAAAACAACAGAATGATCTCTGTTCATTTCCAAGGCAAACCATTCAATACCACAGTAATCCAAGTCTATGCCCCAATCAATAATGCTGAAGAAGCTGAACAGTTCTATGAAGACCTACAATACCTTCTAGAACTAACACCCCAAAAAGATGTCCTTTTCATTATAGGGGGCTGGAATGAAAAAGTAGGAACTCAAGAGATACCTAGAGTAACAGGCAAATTTGGCCTTGGAGTATAGGATGAAGCAGGGCAAAGGCTAACAGAATTTTGCCAACAGAACACACTGGTCATTGCAAATACCTTCTTCCAACAACACAAGAGAAGACTCCACAAATGGACCTTACCAGATGGTCAATACCAAAATCAGATTGATTATGTTCTTTGGAGCCAAAGATGGAGAAGCTCTATATAGTCAGCAAAAAGAAGACCAGGAGCTGACTGTGGCTCAGATCATGAACTCCTTATTGCCAAATTCAGACCTAAATTGAAGAAAGTAGGGAAAACCACTAGACCATTCAGGTATGACCTAAATCAAATCCCTTACGATTATACAATGAAAGTGACAAGTAGATTCAAGGGATTAGATCTGATAGACAGAGTGCCTGAAGAACTATGGATGGAGGTTTGTGACACAGTATGGGAGTCAGTGATCAAGACCATCCCCAAGGAAAAGAAATGCAAAATGGCAAAATGGTTGTCTGAGGAGGCCTTACAAGTAGCTGAGAAAGAAAGAAAAGCAAACAGAAAAGGAGAAAAGGAAAGATATACCCATTTCAATGCAGAGTTCCAAAGAATAGCAAGGAGAGACAAGAAAGCCTTCATCAGTGATAAGTGCAAAGAAATAGAGGAAAACAATAGAATGGGAAAGACTAGATATCTCTTCAAGAAAATTAGAGATACCAAGGGAACATTTCATGCAAAGATGGGCACAATAAAGGACAGAAATAGTATGGATCTAACAGAAGCAGAAGATACTAAGAAGAGGTGACAAGAATACACGGAAGAACTATACAAAAAAGATCATGACCCAGACAATAACGATGGTGTGATTGCTCACCTAGAGCCAGACATCCTGGAATGTGAAGTCAAGTGGGCCTTAGGAAGCATCACTATGAACAAAGCTAGTGGAGGTGATGGAATTCCAGTTGAGCTATTTCAAATCCTAAAAGATGAGGCTGTGAAAGTGCTGCACTCGATATGCCAGAAAATTTGGAAACCTCAGCAGTGGCTATAGAACTGGAAAAGGTCAGTTTTCATTCCAAGCTCAAAGAAAGGCAATGCCAAAGAATATTCAAACTACCGCACAATTGCACTCATCTCACACATTAGCAAAGTAATGCTCAAAATTCTCCAAGCCAGGCTTCAACAGTACATGAACTGTGAACTTCCAGATGTTCAAGCTGGATTTAGAAAAGGAAGAGGAACCAGAAATCAAATTGCCAATATTTGTTGGATCATCGAAAAAGCAAGAGAGTTCCTAAAAAACATCTACTTCTGCTTTATTGACTACGCCAAAGTCTTTGTGTGGATCACAACAAATGCTGGAAAATTCTTAAAGAGATGAGAATACCAGACCACCTTACCTGTCTCTTGAGAAACCTGTATGCAAGTCAAGAAACAACAGTTAGAACTGGACCTGGAACAACAGACTGGTTCCAAATTGGGAAAGGAGTACGTCAAGGCCATATATTGTCACTCTGCTTACTTAACTTATGTGCAGAGTACATCATGCAAAATGCTTGGCTGGATGAAGCACAAGCTGGAATCAAGATTGCTGGGAAAAATATCAATAACCTCAGATATGCAGATGACACCACCCTTATGGCAAAAAGCGAAGAAGAACCAAAGAGCCTCTTGATGAAAGTGAAAGACAAGAGTGAAGAAGTTGGCTTAAAGCTCAACATTCAGAAAACTAAGATCATGGCATCCGGTCCCATCACTTCATGGCAAATAGATGGGGAAACAATGGAAACAGTGACAGACTTTATTTTCTTGGGCTCCAAAATCACTGCAGATGGTGACTGCAGCCATGAAATTAAAAGACGCTTGCTCCTTGGAAGAAAAGTTATGACCAACCTAGACAGCATATTAAAAAACAGAGACATTGCTTTGCCAACATAGGTCCATCTAGTCAAGGCTATGGTTTTTCCAGTGGTCATGTATGGATGTGAGAGTTGGACTATATAGAAAGCTGAGCACCAAAGAATTGATGCTTTTGAACTGTGGTGTTGGAGAAAACTCTCGAGAGTTCCTTGGACTGCAAGGAGATCCAATCAGTCCATCCTAAAAGAAATGAGTCCTGAATATTCATTAGAAGGACTGATGCTGAAGCTGAAACTCCAATACTTTAGCCACCTGATGTGAAGAACTGACTCATTGGAAAAGACCCTGATGCTGGGAAAGATTGTAGGTGGGAAGAGAAGGGGACGACAGAGGATGAGACGATTGGATGGCATCACTGTGTCGATGGACGTGAGTTTGAGTAAGCTCTGGGAGTCGGTGATGGACAGGGAATCCTGGCGTGCTGCAGTCCATGGGGTCACAGAGTTGGACAAGACTGAGCGACTGAACTGACTAACTGATACATGTTTCATTAAGACATGAATTATAGTTCTGTCGACCCTCAGTACAATGTTAGTGAATCAACAGTGTATGCTAGGTAGGGTATACCTGTTTCTGTTTAAACAGAAACACATGTAAAATAAGGTATTGAATGTTGACAAAAATGTTGTGACCAGAGGCCTACAGGAAACTAACTCTGCATTTTCACTAAGAGGAATGATCCAGTATTCCTTACTTTGGTGTTTGTGGTGGCTTTATAGAGCATAACTTCTTCAAATCATGAAAATCCAGCCTGTTTCACCCACTGAGTTGAATTGATTCCATATCTGAGTCTCTCCCACCCCAACCCAGAACCCCATGCTGGAGGGAAGAGATGGGACCTGACTCTATGTATTCCCCGTACCCCGAGGAAAGCAATAAGTTCTTAGTAAGTGTTTACTGAATGTATGTCTTGCTGTGGACACTGAGAGCATCCATTTGTTTGCTCATTCACTCAGCCAGTATTTATTAAGAGGGCCTACCATGTGTCAGGCACTGTTCTAGATGCTGAAAATACATCAGTACAAAATCAGACAAAAATCACTCATGGAGGTTTTATTCTACTTCGAGAACATATACAATAGGTGAAATGTATTCATCAGTGTTCTTCAGAGAAGATAGAACCAAATGTAGTTTAAATCATGGAGAGACAGCAACCATGAAGAGACTGTAGCCCCCCAGGCTCCTCTTTCCATGAGATTTGCCAGGCAAGAGTACTGAAGTGGATTGCCATTTCCTACTCCAGGGGCTCTTCCTGACCCAGGGATCGAAACTGTGGCCTTTGCATCTCCTGTATTGGCAGGCAGATTCCTTACCACTGTGCCACCTGGGAAGCCCAGAACCAAACCTATATATATATGTAATATATATAAAACAAAATTTATTATAAAGTATTGGCACATGCCATGAAGTTTGAGGTGTTCTGTGGCCTACGAGCTGCAAACTGGAGACCCAAGAAGGCTGATGTTACAGTACAAAGCTCAGAAAGCCAGGGAGTCAGTGGTGCAGATTCCAGTCGGAGTCTGAAGGTCTGAGAACCAGGACCTCTAAGGGCAGAAGGCAATCAGTGTTCCAACTCAACAATTAGGTAGAGAGTGAATTTAACTTTCTTCCACCTTTTTATTCTATCCAGGCCCTCAATGAATTGGATGATGCCCCCCCCGTGTTGGAGACAACCAACTGGTTTCCTCAGCCCACCAATTCAAATGCTCATCTCTTCCAGAAACGCCATCACAGACATGCCCATATATAATGTTTCACCAGCTCTCTGGATGTTCCATGGCCCAGTCAAGTTGACATGTAAAATACACCATTGCACAAAATGAGTAAAATATATAGTATGTTATGCGCTGAGGATAAAAAAAAAATGAAGCAATAAAGAGAGCTAGAAGTTACCAGGAGTGGGGGGGATAGACATGTTAGATAGTGTCGTCAGGAAAGCCTTACTGAGAAGGCGGCTTCTGAGAAATGGAAGTGAAGGAGCTTGGCAGGTAGTTATCTGGGAGGAAGGCCATCCCGGGGGAGGAGCAGGAAGTGCAACATCTCTGAGGCACAAACATGCCTGAGTGTTCCCGGAGCAGCCGGAGACCAGGTGACTGCCGTAGAGTGAGCCAGGGGAGAGAGGTAGGAGGCAGTGAGGCAGCGAGGCCGTGTAGACTTTCCTCTGAGTCTCGGTTTATTCCATGGACACAAGGTTGGTTTAATCTTTACAACATGTGATATTATAGTTTATAGTATTAAGAGAGCAAAGGAAAGAAAGGAAACCGCTGAATCATCCCAATGGATACGTCCCTGGAGTAAAGCCGACTGGGTTGTGATGTCCACTTTATGCAACATGTGACGTGATGTTTTATCCGTTATGCAATGTTTTTATTGAGTTTGGGTGTCAAAGTCATGCTAACATCATAAAACAAGCTGAGAAGTGCTCTCTCTCTCTCTTTTTTTTCCTAGTCCCTGGAAGAGTTTGTACTTCTTCCTTAAATGTTTGGAAGAATTCCACAGTGGTGCCATATGAGCATGTAGTTTCATTGGCAAAAAAATGTTTAATTATGGATTCAGTCTTGAATAGCTATGGTACTATGTAAATTTTCTGTTTCTTTTTGTGTCCATTTTGGTAAGCTGTGTTTTTCATGGAATTGTTCATTTCTTTAGAATTTTTATATTCATTGGCATAAAACTGGTCAAGATATCCTCATTTATTTTTAAGTGTCTAAGACGTGTAGTGATGTCCCTTTTTCATTTCAGATAGCAGTAATTTGTGCTTTCTCTCTTCTTATTCAGTGTTGCTAGGAGGTTATCAATTTTAATAACACTTTCAAGAACTAACTTTTCTTGGGCATGCTAGTAGGCCCTGGGCATAAAAGTTGAACATAACAGGGCTACTGTTCCCGTGTATTTTGCATATTTGAGGAGTTAAAAAGGCAGTAAACAAGCCAACATAATTTTATTTTTTAACATAATTTTAAAAGAGAGATCCAGAGCAATTTTTGATTATCTGCTTACTCTAAGATGGAGACATTTTAACAGATACCTGAAAAACAAGAGTCAACCATGTAGAAATCTACAAAAGGATATTTCTAGGCAGAGAGGGAACAGCATGTTCAAAGGCTTGAGGTGGGAGTCACGTTCAGCAGTGTGTTCAGGAGATAAACAAAGGCTGAAGTGGCTGAAATGTCACGTGTAAGGGAGAGAGGATGCCACGAGATGAGATCTGAGAGGTGGGCAGTGTAGAGTCAGATAATGTATGGCATGTAGTCCATGGTATAGAGTTTGTACTTTATTTTAAGTATTAAATATAATGACAAATGGATGTCAGCTATTGCCACAATATTGCTCCATAACAAACAACCTCTCAAATCTCAGTGACTCTCTAATTTTCTATCTCAGTGAGTCTACAAGTCAGCTGGCGTGGCTGTAGTTCACACAAATGGTCTTATTTTAGGTCTTTTCCATACATTTCTCCTTCTGGGACCTTAGTGTTTACTAAGGCATGCTCTCCTCATGGAAGACAGTAGATACATGAAACAGCAAGCCAAACCATACAAGCTCATTTAAAGCCATTGCTTTCATCATGTCCATTAACATTCCATATGCGAAAGCAAGGCACCGGACCAAGCTCATCATCAACAGGACAAGGAAATACACTTTTGTGACTCTAATGGGACGCACTGGAAATCCATATTGCAAAGGATATCCGGTTCTCACAGGAAGGAAATGAAAGATGATGAAAGATAATCCAACTTACAAATAACTTCTCTCTCAGATTGCTGCAGCTCTTGTATGCAGGATGGATGGAACAGGGAGGGGTGAGAGTGAAGGCGGAGAGCCTGGTCCAGGTGAGAGAGAACAGTAGCTTGAATTCAGGGATAGCACTAGCAGGAGAGTGAGATGGACCGACTCGGAGTATATTTCAGAGGTGTACATCACAGGAGTTGATGACGGATTAGACAGGGAGTAACTATTACACTCTCTTTGCTCACTTCATTCCAGACACACTAGACCTCAGGCTGGTCCTCAAACATTCCAGGCAGGCTGGGATTCCAGGATCTTTGCAATTGCTGTTTCCTACATCTGGAATATTATTCTCTTAGACACTAGCTTGACACACCTCTTCTATTAACTCCAGCCCTGCTCAAATATCAGCTCCTGGGTGAGACATCGCTGACCACTCTATTAAGAACAATAGTGCCCTCCCTTACCTTGATCTATTTTTTTTACACATTTATTATTTTTTATTTAATTTTTTGGCTGTACCATGCAGCATGCCTTAGTTCCCCAACCAGGAATCAAACCTGTGACCCCTGCAATGGAAGCACAGGGTCTTAACCACTGGACTGCCAGGGAAGTCCCCGCTGATCTGTTTTTTCCCCATAGCTCTTATTGTCAACTGACAGATGCTGATTTGTTTATCAATTTCCTCTTTCTCTCCCTCTCTCCCTCATTACAATGGAAGTTCCATTCATGCAGAGATTTTTTTGTATGTTCTTTTCACTGCTGTATACTCTCATCTTGAGTACTGCCTGGCACATAGTAGGTACTCAGTAAATCTGGCTAAACTGATAAATGAATTCCCACAGGGTAACCCTATGGGCACCATTCACCTTAGATCTGGTCTTCAGACAACAGAGTCTGGCTCAACTCTCACTGAGAAGACCCCTGCCTCCCCAGGCAGCTGACATAAAAGGGCAAGGGGCTGTCTGATGACTGGAACTGTAGTGAGGCCTTCCTGCCTGTTATGAGTCGGTGAAAGCCCAGCTGGGGAAACCCTGGAAAATTGGTTTCCATGGTTCTATTGAGCATCTACCTGGAGGCCTGTGGTGCTGAATTTTTTCTTCCTACTGCAGCTAAAGCAGAAAGAGAACTCTGGACCCTAGGCTGGCATCTCTCCTGAGGCCAGGGAACCTGGAATATGGACTAAGGTGAGAGTGAGAGCATCTGAGACCTCCCTTGGCGCCCCCCGCGGCCCACCCCCCACCCCCCTCACCAGATTCACCTCCTGAAACAGAGGCTGGTATCTGCGGGCAGATCTGGGAGAAAAGAAGAGAAAGACTCTTCAAACATTCGTTGGTAGTGATGAGCAAACTGAGGCACTGCTGCTTTTTCAAAAGAATAAACGGCTTCTGATTGAAATGGGAAACTAATCTGTGCTGTGCGTGATGTGTGGGTGCTTAGTCGCTTCAGTAGAGTCCGACTCTCGGTGATGCCAGAGACTATAGCCCGCCAGGCTCCTCTGTCCACGGGGATTCTCCAGGCAAGGATACTGGAGTGGGTTGCCATGTTCTCCTCTAGGGGAACTTTCCAACCCAAAGATCGAACCCGAGTCTCCTGTGTCTCCTGCATTGGCAGGCAGGTTCTTTACCACTGTTACACATTGGCTTTTCACAACACGATGTCTGCCATGAAGGGAGTTTATAGGGAAACCTCTAGCTTGTGTCTGTCATGGAGAAAGGAGGAAGCAGCTAGGGTGTACACGATAGGAGGAGCGCTCTGGTGTAGGATATGTGTGACCAGGAATGTTGTTGTGCTCCTAGAGGGACAGATGTTAGCTAAGCACTATGCTGCCTCTATAAGGCAGCAGTCCCCAAACTTTTTGGCACCAGGGACCAGTTTCATGGAAGATCAGGGGATGCAGGGTGTGAAGGTGGGGGGTGGAGATGTGGAGGTGGGGATACAGGATGGTTTAGGGATGATTCAAGTGCATTACATTTATTGTACACTTTATTTCTAATCTAATGCCGCCACTGATCTGACGGGAGGTACTTGTCCGTGGCCTGAAGGTTGGAAAGAAAGTGAAAACGTGAAGTTCCCTCAGTCGTGGCCGACTCTTTGTGACCCCTGGGCTATACAGTCCATAAAATTCTCCAGGTCAGAATATTGGAGAGGGTAGCCTTTCCCTTCTGCAGGGCATCTTCCCAACCCAGGGATCGAACCGGGGTCTCCTGCATTGCAGGCGGATTCTTTATCGACTGAGCTATGAGGGAAGCCTCATAGCTGGAGGTTGGGGACCCCTGCTATAAGAGACACGTGCCATAGAGGGAGGCCTTGTAGAGTTCACACACTGCTGTATATTTGCCAGAAATACTCTAACCTGCCATGTGAATGGGGAGATATATACTTGGAAGACAAACAACTGGAGTGCAAGCTCAGGGGTTCAGCCATACGTTACACCCCATGGGAGGGAAGGCAGTTGAGTGTGTATAGTTGGGGTGACTGCTCAGAAAACTGTTGTCACCGCTGAGTGACACCTGCCCAGGTGACATCACCGGGCATTCACAGGCCTGCTGCGCAGACGTGCCCTACATGCGGGCATTTGGCTGCGAGGTTACTAGAGGGAGTGACATCTGCTTCCCAAGCTGTGTGCTCTGGTACCATTCACTGATTCATCTGCCCCCTTTTCCTAATTGGGCAACCCGGAGGAGGTAGGTGACTCTGGTCTAACCCATCCATACAGAGGGATTCCTATTTTATCTACTTTGCACCAAGAAGTCACAGCACTAACAGCAGTCTGATGTCTGGGACTCTCTGTCCCCTCCCCACATGACCTGCCTTGTCTCCCGGCACCATCCAACCCCATGGCCCCCTTCCCCCACCCCCATGCTCCAGCCAAATAGGTGCCTTTGTCACTTTCTCTACATGCCTCATCTGAGACCTTCCTGACACTCCTGCCCCATCCACTCCCTGGTCACTGTCACCTTCTCTAAAATGAGCGTGTTAGACTAGAAAGTCTCCAAGATTTCTTCCAGATTCACCATTATAGGATTTTTTAAATCAGTATTGTTGAGGTTTAGTGAACAAATAATAAAACACCAATTTGAAGTGTCCAACTCAATGAGTTTTGACAAATAGAGTCATGTAACTACTACCAGCGGTTAAGGTCATTTCCTTTACCTCCATGCGTCCCCTCTTACTCCTTTGCAGTCAGTACCCTGCCCTCTCTAGACCATGGCACCCACTGATCTATCTCAGTAGTTTTAACTTCTCCCAAATACCATATAAATGAAAGCAGTCTGTACCCTTTTGTGATTGGCTTCTTAGCATAACAGTTTTGAGATTCATCTATGTCTTGCGTATATCAGTAATTCATTCAATTTTACTGTTAAGTAGCACCCTATTTGGGCTTCCCTGATGGCTCAGCACATAAGGAATCCTCCTGCAATGCAGGAGACACAGGAGATACAGGTTCAATCCCTAGGTAGGGAAGATCCCCTGGATGAAGAAATGGCAACCCACTCCAGTATTCTTGCCTGGAAAATCCCATGGACAGAGGAGCCTGGTGGGCTACAGTCCATGGGATCGCAAAGAGTCGGACACAACTGAGTGACCAAGCACACACAGCATCTGACTTTATGGATATACTATGCTTTATTTAGCCGCCAGGCAAGCCCATCCATTCCCTATTAGTGGTTATTTGTGTTGTTTCCAGTTGGGGCTAATATAAATAAAGCTTCTATTAGTATTTGCATACAAGTGTTTCTGTGAGCATATGTTTTCATTTCTCTGGTTTCATTGATTTCTACTCTTCTCCTTAGTATTTTCTAGCATCTGCCTATTTGCATTTAGTTTGTGCTTTTTTCTTTTCTAGCTTCTTAAGTTGGAAGCTCAGATCTTTGATTTGAGATCTTTCGTGTTCTGTAACATAGTCATTTATTGCTATAAATGTCACTCTACACATTACTTTAGCTACATTCCACAAATACTGACATAATATCATGGAAATTTTCATTTCTATTCAGCTTTAAATATTTTTATATTTGCTTGTGATTTCTTATTTGATCCATGAAGTATTTAGAAACGTGTTTTCGAATTTTGAAGCATTTGAAGATGTGGTCAGGGAGAATATTTCACATGATCTAAATCTTCTTAATTGTATTGAGACCTGTGCTATGACCCAGTATATGGTTGATCTTGGTGAACATTCCATATTCAGTTGAAAGGAATGTGTGTTCTGATATTGTTGGGGGTGTATTTTATGAAGATCAATTAAGTCAATTTTAATCGTGTTGTTCAGATCTTCTATATTCTTGTTGACTTTGTGTTTACTTGTTCTATCAATTATTAAGAGTTGTTTAGTTGCTAAGTCAAGAGTACTGAAATCTCTAGTTATAAATGTAGATTTTATTATGTCCCTTTTCAATTCTATTAGTTTTATTTTCATGTATTTTGAGACTCTCTTATATGCACATATAAGATTATTGTCTCCTCCTGATGAACTGCCTTGTTAACATTCCTTGCTCTGAAGTCTACCTTATCTAATATTGATGTATTTGCTCCAACTTTCTTGTGGTAAGTGTTTGTATAGTATATCTTTTTCCACTCTTTTACTTTTAATCTGAGTATATTCAAAGTGGCTTTTTGAAAGCAGCATAAAACCAAGTCTTGATTTTTTTTTTTGGACAAAATGATCATCTCTCCATTTAATTGGGTTATTTAGCCCATATATTGGAGAAGGCAATGGCACCCCACTCCAGTCCTCTTGCCTGGAAAATCCCATGGATGGAGGAGCCTGGTAGGCTGCAGTCCATGGGGTTGCTAAGAGTCGGACACGACTGAGCGACTTCACTTTCACTTTTCACTTTCATGCATTGGAGAAGGAAATGGCAACCCACTCCAGTGTTCTTGCCTGGAAGATCCCAGGGACAGGGGAGCCTGGTGGGCTGCCGTCTATGGGGTCGCACAGAGTCGGACACGACTGAAGCGACTTAGCAGCAGCAGCAGCAGCAGCAGCCCATATACAGTTAAAGTAATTACCAATGTGTTTGAGTTTAAATCTACCATCATGCTATTTGTGTTCAATTTTCACCACTCTTCTCTCTTCCTCTGGGTCTCTAATTCACAAAAGTTAGACTGCTTACTATCGTTTCATAGGTCACCCGTGTACCCTCTCCCTCTCTCTCTGCTTCTCTTTCTTAAATCTTTTACAAATTTGTGCCATATTTAAGCTTATATTGCTTTATCTTCAATTTCACTAATTTTTTTCTCCTGCCATTTCCAACCTGCTCCTAGTTCCATTCAGTGTATTTTTCAATCCATATATTACATTTTTCATCTTTAGAAGCTTCATTTGTGTCTTTTTGAATTTTTCATTTCTCATCCTATATTCATGTTTTCCTCTATCTTCTTGAATATATGGAGCATATTTTAATACCTGTTTTAAATTCACCACTTGGTAATTTCATTATCTTTGTCATTTTCAGATCTGTTTCAGTTGGTTAATTTTTCTCTGGGGCAATGGATCATATTGGATGTTGAACATAATCAATTTTATGTTTAGGGGTGCTAGATTTTATTGTATTTCCTTAAAGAATATTGAGGCATGCAGTTAAGTCATTTGAAATCAGTTTGATCCTTCTGAGTCTGGCTTTTAAAGCCTTGTTGGGGTGAGTCCAAGGAAGTGTTTAGTCTAAGGCTAATTTAGTTCTATTATTAAGTATTTCTGAAGACTGTATCTGATGCTCTATGTATTTTGAGGTCTAGTCACTCGGGATAGTGGGGATATAAACTATTCCCAGGCTTCTCTGAGCTCTGGGAATTTCTCTGCCTGCTGCTTTACAGGGGTACTTATCCCAACTGCATGGGGTTTCACCCCACACATTCTCAAACCAGTGTTCTGCCAAATATTGGAGACCATCCCTCTATAGATAGCTGCAACTCCCTCTCTCTCCCTCCCCCACCTTCACCCTTCCTACTTTTTACTTTCTGTGTTAAGTCCTACAAGTTCTAGTGGCTTCAGCTTCCGCAAACTCCAATCTCTGTCTCTTCTAGTCAGCAAGAACAGATGGGCTCTGTTCAGATTCCTTCCCTCTTGTTCTGCTCCCTACAAAGTGCCTCCAAGCATTTTGCTGGGCTATCAAGGGGCTCACCTCATTTGTTTCCCTTCCCTCAGGGTTCACAGTCCTACATCATCATCTATCCAATGTTCGAAAAGCAGTTGTTTCATATATTTTGTCCAGTTTTTTTTTTAATGTTTTCAACCTGAGGACAGTTCTGAATCTCTTACTCTCTCTTGGCTAAAAGTAGAAGTCTCCCATCACCCAAGGATTTTAGAATTAAGAAACCAAGTAAACCTAGGAGGGATTGCCATCAGCACAAGGACCACAGTTCTTGGAGAGGTGGTGAGGATACTGTTGTTCTCCGGCTCTAGCTTGCCCTGACGTTAGGAAGTAAAAGCAGGTTTGATGAGACCTGTGCAATCAGGGATGCTCAGGAAGCTTCAAGGATTCCAAGGGAGAAGACGCTTAAACGACAGGACATGTAAGAAGAACATTAAGACTGCGGGGCTGGCAATGTATCCAGCAATGCTCCTGGACTGCGGTTTGCTAGGATCTGCCTGAAAGCGGGGAAAAAAAGCCATCAATAGGAAAAGAAATTAAAAGAGAAAATGAAATATGATAATGAAACCCCTTTTGGTTTGGGACTGTGAAGGTTTTTTTTCTTTTCCTTAAACAAGTAGCAATGAAACCTTTATTGCACTCTATCTCCCAGATTCTCTTTTTTTGTGCTACATGATGTGCTTGCAAGTTTCTGTCTAACGCTGAGTTTTCCTGTGCTTTGTCCTATGTGAAACCACTGGTTTCCGTGGTAACTAGACTGCCAGCTCAGGGAGTCGAATAGAGGGGCAGAGGCTCTGCGGTGCACCTAGAAGGGCTAACAGAGGCCTGGACCATGGCTAAGAAAGAGATATGGGTACAATGGACATACAAGGGACTTTCCATGAGCCGAAGCCCTCAAGCAGCTTTCACCCGAAGTAGCTGCCCTGTGCATCCACAGCCCGGCACTCCTGGGAGGACACTGCCTGCTACCGAGTTCCTTCAGCTGTTGACATTTATGGGTCAGTCTCTGGGCCGAGTGCCAGGCCCCAGACCCCAGAGGGGCAAGCAGTCTCTCTAAAGAGAGAAACCATGATAAAGGGTGTCCAGAAGGAACATTGATTAAGTGCCATCCATATGCCAGGCACTGATATGAAAATTACATACCTTAAATTTTAATCCTCACAAAACCCCCATGATTTCATTTTATCCAAGACAACCAGAAAAGGTAAAGTCAGAATTCACCTGGAGTGGATTCTTCTCAACCTCCCCCGACCTGCACAACCTCACCTGTATCAGTCTCTCTGCTCTAAGACTTCCGTCCAGACACCTCAGAGTTTAGAGACAGCCTCTCTGTCTCTCGTTCTCTTTTTTCTTTCTCTCTCACTCTTTTCCCTGCTCTTTCCCCCTCAACCCCGTCCCTCTCTGGCTTTGTAAATATCTCTGCCTGGAGTCTCTTCCCTCACTCTGGAGAGAAATGTATCACGGAACTCAAACCCCTGGAACATGAGTTAAACACAGGAGCAAGTCCCAGTGCAGCCTCCGAGCCCCCGCCATGCAGCAATGGCACTAATGAAGGGTCGCACAGTCATATCTCCTCTGATCCTCCAAAATCCCACCTGCTTTGTCCAGACAGCAGGAGGAAAGAGCTGACATCCTAAAACGGGAAGACCCACAGAGAGAAAGAAGCTCTTTCAAAATAACTACCATGGTGGGAAGTCTCCCTGGGCTGAGTGTTCCCTGGACGGATGGGAGCCAGTGAGAGCAACACTTTCAACCAGATGCCTCCGCCTGGATGGCCTCAGAGGCTGCACCCACAGGGGCTCAACCAAGGGAAATTCAAGCTTACAAAATCAAATGCTGCCTTATCACCAAGTTCAAGGTGAGTTAACATAGCCAACTGAGGCTCAATTCATCACCACGTTCTGCCTCTGCTGAGACTTTACCCACCAGACAGGCTGCGGGTACAGACTTTCCCTTCCCCGATCCCTTCCCCTAGATCTTCAATCACCCTGTCTGATCCTTGTTTTAGAAATGACAATCCAAGGCGAAGAGAGAGGTAGTGATGACCAATGAATCGGTCACACAGCAACTCAGAAACAGGGCCAGGACTCTAACCCAGGTCTCAGTATGGGGCCTATGGGACTGACGTCACCCCAGGCCAAGACACTGGCCATCCTGTGAAAGGACAAGTCTCTTGCCCTGGATAGCCTGGAGACTATGGGAGTATAGGCTTTATACACAGATCTGGGGTGGAAATGCCTCCCAAGGGCCTGGCAAAGGACATGGAAGATCTGAGAGATGTGGCCCGAGCGGATTGAAGGCCAAGGGATGGGAGGCCTTCTGGGCACCAGGAGGAAAAGGATCATCTCCGGCCCTGGCTCCTGCCCTGGGAGTGATAGTGACAATATAACTAGTGACCTTGGACAAGGCTCCTGACCCTCGTTACCTCCCTTGTGATACAGGGGAGCAGCTGTACGGGGGGCTGTGAGTACAGACCTGGATGACGCTATTCAGGAAAGTCTCCTTGCTGGGCCTGGCACATGTACAGCCTTGATAATAACAGCTTAAACACACACCCTCCCCTCACAAGCACTGCGTCCCTGCAGTTTCATATGGAAACTCCCCGCGGCTCCCAGAGCTCCTAGCAGCCCCCAGACAGCTGCCTTCTGTAGGTCTCTCCCTTCCAAGTGGTTCCGGGGTCTCTTCCAACCCCAGCAGCTTTGTGTCTTGGGTGGCTGCCATCATTAATGTACCAGAACCCTGGTGCCACTGCTACCAAAGCCAGCTGACCTGGAAACTTTCCATTTGTACAAGGCTCAGCAGGGACCTGGGTCCCTTGGGCGGGTCATGAGACACTGTGCTACAGTTAACTGTTTCTTCATCTGAAAATGACGATGACAACAGTACATGGTGTACACACACGCGCACACACACACACACACACACACACACACAAGAATCTTCATTTACCTTTATTGAGGTCCAGTTAGTATACAACAGAACTCACTCATTTTTTCTTTTATTTTTTTTTTTCAGCTTTGTTGAGGTGTAATTGACAAATAAAATTGTGAAGATACTTAAAGTGCACGCCGTGGTGTTTTGATATGGATGCCTGGTGAAAGGGTTCTCTGCATCAAGTTAATTATCGCAGCCATCACCTCACATATTTGTCTTTTTTTTTCTTTTTGTTGAGAACATAGAACTTTTAAGTTCTTCTCACTTAGCAAATTTTAATTATACAATACAGAGTTATCAACCATATTCACCATGATATACATTAGCTCCTCAGATCTTACTCATAACTAAAAGTTATTATAACTTTGTAACTCATCTTATAACTAAACTCATCTTATATTGTATAATGTATAATACATATTATATCATATTGATTATTGTATCATATTGTTATATATCATCTTGTATATGTTATAAAATATAAACTCTTCTTACGTTATATCTCATCTTATAAATAAAAGTTATACCTTTTTCCTATCCCCGCCCTCTTTCCCCCAGCCCCTGACAACCACCATTCTGCTGTTTCATTGAATGACTTCTTTTTGAGGGAGATTCCACATGTAAGTGATAGCATATGCAGCATTTGCCTTTGTCTGACTGAATTACCATAAAGCCACTGAGATGCATTCATATTGTTGCAAATGATAGGATTTCCTTCTTTCTCATGGCTGAACAGTATCCCACTGTCTGTATATATATATATATATATATATATATATACACCAAACTTTATTTATGTTGACAGACCTTTAGGTTATTTCTAAATCATGGCCATTGTGAATACTGCTGCAGTGAACACCAGGGGACAGATATCTCTTCACTATCCTGTTTTCATTTCCTTTGGACAGGCACCCAGAAGTGGAATTGCTCGATCATATGGTAGTCTTATGTCTAGTTTTTGAGGAACCTCCACTGTTTTCCACCCACAGTGGCTGCACCAATTTCCATTCTCTCCAACAGTGCACAAGGATTCCCTTTTCTCCACATCCTCAACAACACTTGCTGCCTCTTGTCTTTTTGGTGACAGCCATCCTAATAGAGGTAAAGCAATATCTCATTGTGATTTTCATGTGTATTTCCTTTATGACTAGTGGAAGCAATCTACAGGTCAAATGCAATTTTATAAAAATTCTAATGGCATTTTTTCACAGAAATAGAAAAAAAATCTAAAATTTGCATGGAATCACAAAAGACCCCAAATAACCAAAGCAACTTTGAGAAAAAAGAATAAAGCTGGAAGCATCACACTTGTTGATTTCAAAGTATATTGCAAAGCTATAGTAATCAAAAAAGAAGTATGGTATTGTCAGAAAACTAGACACGTAAATCAATGGAACAGATAGAGAGCCCAGAAAGAAACCCAGGCAGTTTATTTATAGGTGGTCAATAATTTATGACAAAGAAGAAAAGAATATACCATAGTGCTGGGAAAACTGGATGTCCACATGTAAAAGAAACTGAAATCCTACTTTATGCCACACACCCAAAAATTAACTTAAAATGGATGAAAGACTTAAGTCTATAAAAATCCATAAAAATCCCAGAAAAAAACATAGGAAATAAGCTCCTTGACATCTGTCTTGACAATAATTTTTTGGATTTGATGCCAAAAGCAAATGCAATTAAAGCAAAAATAAACAAAGTGGGACTATATCAAGTCAAAAAGCTTCTGCGCAGCAAAGGGAATCATCGACAACGTTAAAAGGCAGTCTATGAAATAAGAGAAAAATTTGCAAATTCTAATAAGGTCTTAGTACCCAATATACGTGCATGCTAAGTGGCTGCAGTCATGTCCGACTCTGTGCAACCCTATGGACTATAGCCTGCCAGGCTCCTCTGTCCATGGGATTCTCCAGGCAAGCACAGTTGCCATGCCCTCCTCCAGGGGGATCTCCCCAACCCAGGGATTGAACCTACATATCTTATGTCTCCTGCATTGGTAAGTGGGTTCCTTACCACTAGTGTCACCTGGGAAGACCTAATATCCAATATATTGATATATAAAGAACACATACGAATCAGTAGCAAAAACACAGCAATCCATTTAAAAAAGGACAGAGAAATTGAACATGTTTTTTCAAAGAAGACATACAAATAGTCAACATGTAAATGGAAATGTGTTCAACATCACCAATCAGCAGAGAAAATGCACTTTTTAAAAACAGCTTTATTGAGACATAATTTACATACTACACTGTACCATTCACCCATTTAAAGTGTATAATTCAGTGTTTTCCAGTGTATTCATATAGTTGTGCGATCATCACCACAATCAATTTCAGAACATTTCGTTGCTCCCTTGGCCCACAAAGCCCATCCAGATTAGCAGTTGCTCCCCACTTCTTCCAAGGCCCTCTTCTCATACCTAGACAACCACTAACCTGCTTTTTGCTTCCATAGGTTTGCCTGTTCTGAGTATATAAGTGGAATAACATAATATGTGACATTTTGTGTCTGTCTTCTTTCACTTGGCATGTGTTTTAAGCTCCATCTATTTTGTAGCATGTGTCAGTACTTCATTCTTTTTTACTGGCAAATAATAGTCCATTGTATAGATGCACCACATCTATTTAGTCATTCATTCTTTGAGTTGTTTCCATGTTTTGGTTATTATGAATAAAGCTGTTACAAATTTTGTGTATGTGTTTTTGTATGGACATATGTTTCAATGTCTCTTGGGCATATAACTAGAGGTAGAATTGTTGAGTCATATGTTAACCTTTATGTCTAACCTTTTAGGAACTACCAGACAACTTTCCAAAACAGTTGAATTGTTTCATTGTACCACCAAAAATGTAGGAATATTCCAATTTCTCCACATCCTCACCAACACTTATTATTATGAGTCTTTTAAATTATACTCATCCTAGTGGGTATGAAGTGGTATCTGATTGTGCTTTTGATTTACATTTCCCTAATCCCATGGTTGGGCTTCCCAGGTGGTTCCAGTGGTAAAGAACTCGTCTGCCAATGCAGGAGACATAAGAGACTTGGGTTCAATCCCTGGATTGGGAAGATCCCTGGAGGAGGGCGTGGCAACCCACTCCAGTATTCTTGCGTGGAGAATCCCATGAACAGAGGAGCCTGGAGGGCTAAGTCCATAGGATCACAAAGAGCTGGACATGACTGAAGTGACTTAACACATAGCACACAATTCCATGGTTAATGATGTTGCATATCTTTTCATGTACTTATTGGGCCTTTGTCTATCTTTGGAGACAAGTCTATTGAAATTCTTTGCCCATCATCATTAAGTTGTAGTGGTTCTTTACACATTCAAAGTATAAGTCCTTTATCAGATACATCGCTTGCAAATATGTTCTCCCATTCTGTTGGTTGTCCTTTCACTTTCTTGATAGCATTCTTTGGAGTTTTTAATTGCGAAAAAGTCCTATTTACCTGTTTTGGTTTTTTTTCTTTTTTTCTTTTGTGCTGTAGCTATCACACTTTGTAAGGATTGGTCACCCCTATGTCACAAATATACACTGTATTTTCTTCTAAGAGCTTTACAGTTTTGGCTATTATATTTAGGCCTATGATTCATTTTGAGCTAATTTTTGTGTATGATGTGAGGGAAAGATCCAATTTCATTCTTTTGCATGGGGATATCCGGTTGTTCCAGGATCAATTACCCCCATTTTTAACGATACAATTCGATAAGTTTTAACAAATACACACACTCACATCTCATTCCACCATCCCCACAATTTGCCTGTGCCTAGCTGCAGTCCATTTTCCCAACTCCAGCCATGAAAGGTGTACTTTCAGTCACTATAGCTTAGATTTGCCTTTTCTCTATTTTACATAAATGAAATCACAGGATGTACTTTTCTGGGTCTGGCATCTGCCATTATATTTTTATCATGTAGCTCTCCTTATATGAGGATTCTTCAGAGAAACAGAACCAACAGGATGTGTGGGGGGTGGGGGAGGGGAGAGAAACAATTTTAAGGAATTGGCTCACATGACTGTGGAGGCTGGTAAGCCCAAACTCTGAGGCACAGGATGGCAGGCCAGAGACCCGGGGATCTAGGGAAGAGCTGGTGTTGCAACTCAAGTCCATAAGTAGTCTGCTGGCAGAACCCCCTCTTTCTTGGAGGAGGTCAGTCTTTTTCAATTACGGCTTTTGACTGATTGGATGAGGCTCACCCACATTGTGGAGGGAATCGGCTTTTCTCAAAGTCCACTGATTTAAATGCTAATCTCTTCTTAAAAAAATATCTTCACAGCAATGTCTATACTGGTGTTTGATCAAATATCAATACCACGGACTAACCAAACATTGATACCACAGTCTAACCAAACTGACACATAAAATTAACCACCATGCCTCCCAGCAGACCTGTGAGGTGAGCATTACCATTCCTATTTTGCAAGTTAGTAAACTGAGACCCAGGGCTTCCCAGGTGGCTCAGTGGTAAAGAATCTGCCTGCCAATGCAGGAGATGCAGTTTCGATCCCTGGGTAGGGAAGATCCCTTAGAGAAAGAAATGGCAAGTGACTTCAGTATTCTTGCCTGAGAAATCCCATGGACAGGGAAGCCTGGCAAGCAAGAGTCCATGGGGCTGCAAAAAAGTAGGACCTGACTTAGCAAATAAATAACAACAAACTGAGACCCAGAGAGGCTAACTTGTACTCATAAGAGGCATAATGAGACTCAAGCTAGTGCTGTTTCTACATCCTCATGTCCACCTGTTCCCAGTTCCCATCCATTTGCGGATCAAGAAGGATTTGCCATGTTTGTCTATGACTGTATTTGTCAGACCTGAAACACTGTCTTCAGGGCTTGCATCAGCAGAACTGACCTTCAGTGTTCCTCCTTCCTCGCCGTGGAGCATGAAGCTGGGGAGGAGGGTTACATAGCCCAGAACCTCCACCCCTGCAGGCCCCTCGACCTGGTCCCCCGTTTCTGTACCCAGCTAGCCTCTTTCTCCCTCTGGCCACCAGACCCGCTTGCTTCCTGACCCTTGCAGTGGCTGGATCGTCTTCTGGGTTACAGTTGCCCAGCTACAGAGAGAAGCCAGGTCTCCCACGACTGCCCCAGGTGGTTGATGCTCCTCCCCAGACTCCATGTGCTGTCTCTCCTTGCATCCTTCTCTGCTGGTCACATCTTCTCCCCTTGTCTGTCCTGGCCTCCTGCCTGGCTGCCATCCCTCCGTCCTTTTTGTAATTCTGCTGAGAAAACAAAATCTCTGGATTGTTGTTTCCTCAAGTGCAGAGACCTGGGAAGGAACAAGCAAAGCAAGAAGTTCACTAATGTAAACATTTTTTTTAATTTTCAGATTAAGCCTGAAAAGGAAGAGTCAGCAAAATTCCAAAGGCTTTCAGAAGCCTCCAGAGCCTCTCTTAGTGACCCCCTCCTCATTCAGGAAATAAAACCTCCTGGCAAGTTGAGCCCTCAGATCCTCTGATCTGACCCCTCTGCCTTAGTTCAGATACCAGACCATTTGAGATTCAGATTTCACATAATCTGGATAAATGCAAAGTCTTATTCTTCCATTTAAAGACACACTGTCTAAGTTTCAAAAAGATTGGGTTATCTTTGCCTTTAATTTCCCAGGTGGTTCTAGTGGTAAAGAATCTGCCTGCCAATGCAGGAGATGCAAGAGATGTGGGTTGGATTCCTGGGTCTGGAAGCTCCCCTAGAGGAGGAAAGTGGCAGCCCACTCCAGTATTCTTGCCTGAAAACTTTCATGGACAGAGGAGCCTGATGGGCTACAGTCCATGGGGTTGCAAAGAGTCGGACACGACTGAGCACACACACACCTTTGCCTGGGTTCCCCTAAAGCAGAGCCCAAAACAAAGGCATGTACAGGTAGTTATTTGGGAAGTGGTTCCAGGGATCCAATACTTTGGCCACCTAATGTGAAGAGCCGAGTCATTGGAAAACACCCTGAAGTTGGGAAAGATTGAAGGCAAAAGGAGAAGGAGTGACAGAGAGTGAGATGGTTGGATGGCATCATTGACTCAATGGACACGAATCTGAGCAAATTCCAGGAGAGAGAGAAAGACAGGGAAGCCTGGTGTGCTGCAGTCCATGGGGTCACAAAGAGTGGGCCACGACTTAGCAACTGAACAACCCAGGGATCCAAAAATAGAACAGGAAGAACGAAATGGAAGCGAGAGAAAGTCAGTACAAGGATGCATCATGGAGATGATCCTCTGAGGGGCCTTATGAAATACATCTCAGAATTGCGTGAGGAGGCATCATCCATCAGTCTCCGACTCCCATCGATCCAGAGTGGCTCCACAGGCACGAGCTCCCCCCCACTTGAAGCTGATCATTAATCAGAGGAATCCCAGAGGCCTCTCCAAAAGGAACAATGGAGAGGTCTCAGGACAGGAAGCAAGAGCCATGTGCCAAGGCTTGAAGGCAGTATTTTCTGATTATACCTGCACAAAGCTGGACAAAGTCTGCATGAGACTGCTCACTGCAGCCGTGGCTGGAGTAAGAGGTGAAGTCAAGAGACTTTTATAGTCATATCCAGTTGGTGATCAATACAGGGCAGGGGCTGGAGAGGGGATGTATCTTAGCAGGGGAAACACAGTGAAAAAAAGTCTTTGAGCCTTGGTAGTTACCCTCTCAAAATGAGTCAGCAGTGTCATGCATATGCCAACCAAGCCAGTGGAAATTCAGCACAAGCCACAAAAATAAATAAGGGCATGGGGGCTTCCCTGGTGGTCCAATGGTTAAGACACCATGGTTCCAATGCAGGAGAAATGATTTGATCCCTGGTTGGGGAACTAAGATCCTGCATGCTGTATGGTACAAGCAAAAATCCATAAATAATAAAACAGCCAGAGGAGAGAGACTTGGTGAGAAAGACATGGAGAAAATCGATTCATCATGTCCTTGGCATGAGCATGGTACCCTGTTCCCTTGTAGCTCAGTTGGCCAAGAATCTGCCTGCAGGGCCGGAGACCCGAGTTCAATTATTGGGTTGGGAAGACCCCCTGGAGAAGGAAAGGGGAACCCACTCCAGTATTCTTGCCTGGAGAATCCCATGGACAGAAGAGTCTGGCAGACTACAGTCCATGGGGTCTCAAGAGTCGGACATGACTCAGTGACTAACCCACCACCACCACCCTGCTCGTAGTAGATCCTCAGCGAACAGTGAGTGAACGGCAGAAGGGTAGATGGGTCAAAGGTAGACGGACGGTCCCAAGAGATACAAGGGTGTCACCTGCTGTAGAGTCAGATAGGCCTGAATATCCTCTGGCTCTGCGACTTCCTACTTGAAGTTCATAAGCAAATGACCCCTCAGTTGCCATTTCCTGAACTCGCGCTGACTGTGAGTGAGTGACTATGGATTCCCTTCATGACTGTGTTCTCATCTGTCCTTCACAAAATGAAAAACAGACCTCCACTTGTCAAGCTGGGCTTATCGCCACTTGGAGGAAGGGCATGCTTCTCTAGCATGCAGGGTCATTGAATGGACACCCACCATCAGTACAAAAGGAGAAACAGGGTATGTTATGGGCTAAGATCGTTGGCTTTGGAACAGACAGATGTGGGTTCAGATCCTGAGCCCACTAATCACTGGTCATGTAACCTTCAACAAATTACTCATAGTTCAGTTCTCTGAGTTATAGTTTGCTTATTTGTAACATGTGGCTCACAAGGGTGATGTCAGAGGTTAGTTGTGAGCAGAAGTGATGCTTTATGGGAAGCACCCTTAGCCCGTCATAGTTGGTGCTCAGTAGATGATGACTACTGCTATCATTATTCCTGCCGTTCACCACGAGCCCCATCACTCCATGTCAGCCCCATCCATGGCAGAGCCTCTGTCCTTAATAACAGGTCTCCCTGCTCCTCTGCCCCACATTTCACTGGTTCACAGTTCTTCTCCCCATTCTTGGCCCAGGCTCGGTCAGGAGCTCCTGCCATGACAAACAGGCCTGATGGTAAATGCTCAGTAAAGACTAGCTGTCTGAATGGACATGGATGGATGAAGGAAGGAAGCATCCATAAATGGACTGGCTGCATCCAGAATCTTAGGTCTCCTCACTCTCTGGTTCCAGCCCCAGAGAGCTCAACCCCAGAAGCAGGTAGCAGAAATCACTACGTGATTATTGGGCAATTCAGACAGTGCTGTGTTTGGGGGAAAGCATGGACTTTTCCATCAGAGATCTGTGTTCAAATTCTATCTCAGTTGCCAGGTGGACCAATTTCCTCTCCAGCTTCAGTCTCCCCATCTGGAAAATGACAATCATGACCATACCAGTGATGGCTCCACCCTCTTCTTCCTGGAAGTTTTGTGCAGATTGAGATATTTCATGTAATTGACTTGAAGCACAGGAGATGCCCTACAGGATTAGTTTTTTTCTGTATCTGCCCATGTCTTTCTCACATAGGAACCCAGACTAGTGGGACAGCCATCATCTCCCATATTGCTGGTTGCAATGGCAGAAGGAAAGAATGTTCTGGAAGGCCTTAGAACTGCAACTAAATGCCCTAGCCTGGAGGTGACCCACATCACTTCAGCTCCCAATCCATTGGTCAGAATGGTCACATGACTTTAGCCAACAGCAAGGGGTCCAGGAAGTACAATCCTACCGTGTCCCCAGAAAACAGAGAGCTAGAAATATCTAGAAAATAGCACTAATGACCACCACATTTATTCAGCTCCCTCTTGATTTCTTCAACAGCATGGTGGAATTCACTGCTTCAACCCTGTGAAAATGAAAATGTTAGTCAGTCGTGTCGGACTCTTTGTAACCTTATGGACTGTAGCCCACCAGCTTACTCTGTCCATGGGATTCTCCAGGCAAGAATCCTGAAGTGGGTTGCCATTTCCTTCTCCAGGGGATCATCCCGGAATTTGAGGTGATCACCAAGGCCCTGCAGGCTTCTGGAGGGCTGAGCTCTCCCAGGGTCTCTGAGCACAAATCTGCTTTTCTAAAGCTTCCTGGGTTCTCAGAGCTGGAGCTTGGGGAGAGAACTGTGGGATCCGTGCTGGGGGCCAGGAGATGACAAAGACCTTGTTCTCCAACCCTGAGCCCCAGGGGGCTGGCCCTGAACCTTCAAGCCATCCTCCTGTTGAGACCCAGCAGATATTAAAAATGAAGAAGATAGCCAAGCAGGGTTACAGAACTCGTGGCCGATGCTTTTCACCAACTAAAGCTTTTGCCACCCACCCACAGCCCAGTGACTGATGCATAACCTCACTGAGAAATGACTCTGAAAGTCTAGACGTGATGTCTTTCACGTGCATGAGAACTCCTCTGCCAAGGGGGAGTAAAGAGGTGGGAAAGGGACCTCGATGTTGAGACTACTTGGAAAGTCTCCCCTGTAGGCTCCAGTCTTGTCTTGCAGGAAGCTGGCCGTGGCTTCAATCTCGTGGTTATGAGGTCAGTTCAGCCCTTGAGGCGACACTATTTCACGTTTAAAGTCAGGGACTGTTCAATCTGGGCAGGGCACACAGCTGGGACTGAATTCAGCCCTAAAGTCTCCCCACGAGTCTGTCATCAGGCCTGTCCTTTCCCCCACTAGCAAGTCAGCCGCTCATTTGGGACAACACTCCTGGATACTGGAGTAGGGATGTGATGGAGCGGGGGAAGCTGAGACCTGCAGTGGCCCTGGAAGTCCTTGACACTTTAGGTAGAATTAGCTCTGCATAACAGCTTCTGACCACCCTGGAGGATCCAAAGTCAGGTGTGGAAGGGGCCTCACCGGGACCCATCCTCAGTCTCCATGGGCTCATCCTATCCTTTCGTCTTCTGCTTCTCCCCTTCTCTGCTGACCCAACCTGTGCCCTCTCCTCAAGCTCTCGCTGGTTCTCCTGACCTCGCTCCAGGGATATCTGGTCCATTCTGGCCACACACAGAAATGTCCTTCTTTCATTCATTTACTAATTCATTCAAAACTTATGGAACATTTATTGAGTGCTGACTATCCTGGGGACGGCACTGTGCCTTAAAGCCCCATCTGTAATCTTTTTTTTTTTTTCCCAATCTGGAATCTTGATCAGAGCAGACATGGCCCCCACCCTCATAGACCTTTCACTCTCATAATAGAGAAAGATCTTAAAATCATAACTACAGCAACCCAATTTAAAAAATAATAATAGTGGGTAAAACCTTTGAACAGACATCTCACCAAAGATATATGGATGGTATACAGGCAAATGAAAAGATGCTCAACACCAGTAAATCATTAGGGAGATGAAAATTAAAATCACAGTGAGATACCATCACACCCTTATTCAAATGGCTACAACCCAAGAGACTGCCCATCCTGACACCTGGTGAGGAAGTAGCTGGACTAAGCCTCTCATTCGCTGCTGGCAGGAATTGTCAAATGGTACAGCCACTTCGGCAAAGAGTTTGGCAGCTAGGTAAAAAGTTAAGCGTGTACCAATTATATGATCCAGCCATTCCACTCCTAGATACTTACTCAAGAGATATTAAAGCTTATGTTCATACGAAGACCTATACACAAACCTTAATTGAAGCTTTAGTTGTAATAGCCCACACTTGGAATCAACCCTGGCAACCATCAACAGATAAATGGATATACAAATGATGATACTTCCAGATAATGAAATACTTGTTCAGTCACTAAAAAACAGAATCACTGATACACTCAACAGTGTGGATGAATCTCAAAATCATTATGCTCAGTGAAAGTGTATACACGACAGGATAAAACGTGTCTATACTCTAGGATCATCCAGTTATTTTAGAAAATTCTAGAAAATACAAACCAGAAGGCAGATCCATTGTTGACCTGATGGGGGAAGGATTGGGAGGGAGGAATCACAGACGGTCATGAGATAGCCTTTTAGGGACAACAGGTATGCTCATTATGTTGATTAGAGTGTTGGTTTAATGAGTGAAAATGTATGTCAAAATGTATCAAGTTTTACACTCTAAACATAGGCAGGCCAATAAAGCAATTTTAAAAATTTCAGCTACATGATGAATCACTTAATTACAGGTGAAATAAAGAGCTATCAGAGGGGCATTTTGGACTTAGAATGTACAACACATTAGTCTGGGGGTTGAAAAGCCTGAAGGAGAGCAAGGTTTAGGTTGAGATGGGAAAGGTGCGTTGGAAATGGTCGGGGTGGGGGCAGAGGGCTGAGGTGTGGGGGCTCTGGGGGAGAAAGACCAATCCTGGCTGGGGAACCAAGCGTGTCAGGGCCCCGAGGGCTTGGGAGGCAGTGTGGGTGAGAGGAGCTCGGGACCTCAAGCCAGTGGGATCTTCTCCAGATACCAGCTGTCTCAGGCAACGGAGCCCTCCCACGAGGACCTTTACCCTCCTCATTGCCGTGGCTGGTCCCAGAATCATAACACGGTGGGGTCCCCCATTCTAGCCTGGGAAGCGAGGTCTACACAGGCCCCACGCTGAGCCCTGATCCCATTGCAGCCTCTGTGAGAGCCTCCAAGGCACAGCTACCCTCGGTCCGGCTGGCGGGGTCAGCAGCCTGACTGTCTATTCCTTCTGTGTTTGGGGCAGCCAGACACCCTTTGTTCTGGAATCTCGGTTAGAATCATCAGCTCTGCAACCTTCTGGGCCTCAGTTACCTCATCTGTAAAACGAGGATGATAATAGCAGGGGTTCACTGGATTGTTCTGAGGATTAAATGAGCTGACACTTATAAAGCACTTGGAAGAGTGCCTTATTTCTTTGACTATATATATATAAAATGAAATGCTGTTCCACCCAATAAATATCAGGAACAATTCCGAGGAGTGTGGTGATGTATCAGAGAGGAGGGGATGTGTCAGGTAGCAGCGGTAGCCTGGCCTTTCTGAGCTTGAGGGCATGGGTGTCTCTTCCAGCTCAGACATACCAGGACACTTCAGTTCTGTGCCTTAAGGCAATTTTGGCATCAAAAGTCTTCAGGGCTCCTCCTATCTGGCCATGAGGTCCCCACTGAGATTTTTCTGGCTGAAGTGAACTTCTTGATCTCCCAGAATTTCCCCAGCCTTTCTAGCGTGTGTGTGTGTGTGTATGTGTGTGTGTATGCATGCACACATACATGTATCTTTGCTCGGGAATGCTGGGCCCACAAACAGATGGATTCTTTCTCTGTCTTGCTTTCTGTTTTATTCTTTGTTCTTCACCAGCTCAAAAGAGAAAGCATAAAATGCCTCTGCTTAAGGCTAGCCCTTCCATTCATGCTAAGCAAGTTACCTTCCCCTGCTTCGTAAATGGAAAACAGCCCATTCTTCCATCGGTGGGCTCACACTGTATAAAATCCCCTTTGATCCTCAACACCCCTGTGCACCTGGCAGAGCTACAGATGAGGAAACTGAGGCTCAGAGAGCTAAAGGCACTCACTCCTGGTGAGAGGAGCTGCCGTGAAGAGTCACCATCGACCCCACGACGTGCTCCACATGTGCGGGCTGTGCGCGTTACAGAAGACCTCCCCACGTGTGATCCCGTGTAGGAGCACCACCAAACCCTCACAGGGTAGAAGAGGGCAGCTGCTATTGCTCCCGATTTGCAGATAAAAGTTTGGAGGATTAGTGCTATTTCCTACATTCCGTGGCAAGTAGACTCAGCTAAATTCAACAAACATTTATTGAGCACCTAAAATGTGTCAGGGCTTCCCTCGTGGCTCAGTCAGTAAAGAAAGAAAGTGGAAGTGAAGTCGCTCAGCCATGTCCAACTCTTTGCAACCCCGTGGACTGTAGCCCACCAGGCTCCTCCATCCATGGGATTTTCCAGGCAAGAGTACTGGAGTGGGCTGCCATTTGCTTCTCCAGGGGATCTTCCTAACCCAGGGATCGAATCTGGGTCTCCCACACTGCAGACAGACGCTTTACCTTCTGAGCCACCAATCTGCCTGCAATGCAGGACACCTGGGTTTGATCCCTGGGTTGGGAAGATCCCCTGGAGGAGGGCATGGCTCCAGTGTTCTTGCCTGGAGAACCCCAAGGACAGAGGAGCCTGGCGGGCTACAGTCCATGGGGTCGCAAAGAGTCAGACATGACTGACAGACGAAGCACACGAGATGTGTCAGCCCCTGTTCTCGGTCTTGGGGAATAAAAAGGAGCCAGACAAGGCTCCCCATCCGTGCGGAACCAATTTGGGGATGAGGTGGTAGGGACTGTGAGGTGGGCGCTCAGAGGATTCTGGGGCAGCACACGGAAGAGGGGGTTCCGGAAGACATGACATAATGAGTGTTAAAGAAAGAAACAGCTCAGCAAAGGTGAGAAGAACATCTGAACATCAGGAACTGAAAATAAGCTTGAGGGAAGCACAGGTGTGTGGTGTGTGATGTATGTGTGGTCTGTGCGGTGTGTGTGTATGTGACAGGTCAAGGATTTAGCAGATCTCAGTGGTCAGAGTGTGGTCTATGCAGTCAGAAAATGTAGGTTCAAATCCTACCTCCACTGCTTTCAGTTATTGGATCTTGGGGACATTACAGAGCATCCCTGTGCTTCAGTTTTCCCATCTCTAAGTGGGGATAATGATAAGTTCTATTTTGAGGCATTACTGTGAAGATTTTATTAGGCAATACTTAAAGAAGCTCCTCCTAATAGCATATGGCATATAGTGAGCACACAATATACTGTCGCTGTTGTTGTTATTGTGTACTCACTAAATCGTGTTCGACTCTTTTGTGACCCCATGGACTGTAGTCTACCAGGCTCCTCGCTGTTATTTCGATAACGCTGACAGAACTTTCCAGACCTTCCTCGAAGGAATTCTGAGAACTTGAGCGAGAAAAGAATCATAAAGCCATTGGGTTCAGGTGTTGTCCATCATATTTGCCCTAGAAATAAACCAAGAGCAAGCTAAGACTTCACACTGGAAAGTGACCTTGGAAGGCGGAAGGCACAGAGAGAGAAAAAGAGCAAAGCTTAGGCAGGAGGAAGGTATATTCAGACTGTATTAAGGAAACAGCAAGTCTAGAGGTCTTTGTTTAAGGGAAAGACTCTTATATAAAAGGAGACAAACTTACTCCATTTGACCCTTGCTCCAGAGGCCAGACAAGGGAAAAACAGACTAAGGGAGAAAAGTTTCAACATTAGTTAGAGCAATGGAATGGGTTGTGTTAAAGGTAGTGAGCTTTCTGCCACTTGTCCTTTCTGTTTAGGGGTATTTCAAGCAGAAGCTGGGGACCATCTGCTCTATCCTGCATTGGGTAGCCAGGATCATCTCTGAAGTCCCAATGAACCCCTGAGCTAGCTCATTTGGTAGGACCAGAAATGCACAAGATGGGGAGAAGGAGAGGAGCCAACAAATGAGTACCAGGAGATGAGGCTGGAAATGAGCACTGAACTGCCTCCCTTTGGCCATTGAGTCTCATCCCTTTGAATTAGGGATTGGCTATCACAGAAATGAAAGAATGATAGATTGTCCTATCAGTCATTTTCACTTTAGTATAAAGTAGACACAATGATCATTTTCTGCATGACAGCTGACTGATGATAGTAGAGGATAGAAGATACCAAAAGAAAAGACAAAAGAATGTGAGACTAAAATGGGCAGGGCTCTGAAACAAACTTCATCAATCTCAATTTTGCCAAAGAACAGCCTTGACAGCAACCAAAAAGGAAAGAAAAATAAATATTCAGTGGTGAATTCCTACCATCATTTATTCATTTCAGCAATGAACTCTGGAATACTAACTACATTCCACACTGTGTGCAGGGCAGTGGGGACACTGAATGAATCAAACACAGCTCCAGCCCCCAGGCTACTGGGAGACACATATGGAACTCCCAGTCATAAACCAGCATGGCCAGTGCCGGGATGGAAGGATGTGCTCAGCAGGACATGATCTTTCCCATCAACTGTGCCCTAGGCCTTTCTCTTAGAACCACCCCTTCCTCCTGGGAGGAACAGATACGCATTTCACGGACAGCTAAACAGAGGCCCAAAGAGGTTGCTCTTTGGGAAGCGGCAGAGTCAGGACTAGAACAGCGCTGACTCAAAAGCTGGGCCCCTTTCCCCAAACACAGACACATTCCCTGGGGCCAGTTCCTGGAACATCCCCCGGCCCACAGGCCTCCCCACTCCATGGGTGGGCTTGCTCACCCACTCCTTCCTTCCCGTGCTCCCTCTCCAGGGTGAGAAAGACAGACCACGACGGGTGAACGCCCGTCTGGAGCTCTGAGCGGGTGGATAATTTGAATCTGAGTGAAGCCATCTGCTTCAGGTCCCTGGGGGTCTGCGGCGGCCAGACCAGCGCAGCTGCTCCCGACCCGACCCTGCAGGCAGCTCTCTCAGTGGAGCCCCTACGTGCAAAGAGTTTAAACAGCTCCGACCATAAGAAGGCCTGGCCGCCTTCCCAGTCACAGGGACTTGAGTCAGGGCTGGGGGAGTGGTCACGTTTTTATTTCCTGGGTGCTCTACTTTCTCGGGGTCCTGAGGCAGAGCTGCAGGGATGGGGGCTGGTGACAGGGGAGGGTAGGCAAAGGTTTCCAAGGGCCATCAGGAAATTGCAGAGATGGGCAGCATCTCAGCCGTAACACATGAGCCCCTCCTCCCTCCAGAAGGGCAAACTGAGACCCAGGGAGAAAGCAGGAGTGGGCTAAGATCCCACTGTAAGACCCCATCTTCAAGGGTCATCCCACACTTTGCTGGGGTCAGGAGGGTTAGTTGAGGGTGGCAGGGAGAGGGGAGAGGGGACAATCAAGCCGAACAGCCAGGCTCACAAGGAAATCCTACCCCAGTACACAAAGAACGTTACCCATGGGAACTTGCCTTATCTTGCCAACCTCTAAGGTTGGTATAGTGGCTTCCTTGGTGACTCAGACAGTAAAGAGTTTGCCTGCAGTGCAGGAGACCCAGGTTCGATCCCTGGGTCGGGAAGATCTCCTGGAGAAGGAAATAGCAACCCACTCCAGTATTCTTGCCTGGAAAAATTCCATGGATTGAGGAGCCTGACAGGCTACAGTCCATGGGGTTGCAAAGAGTTGGACATGACTGAGCAAAAGTTGGTATATGGATGAGGATCCCAGGACACAGAGAGGTTACGTAACTTGCCCAAGATCACACAACTATGAAGTGCCTTTACCCACCTGAGAAGCAGTGCAAAGCAGGAGTGAGCCCTGAGTTCAGGGCTGGACTGCTGTCTGGGTTCACACTCAGATCTGTCACTTACAGGCTGTGTGAACTTGGGGAACTTGCTTCTCTGAGCCTCACTTAACCCCCTCTTTAAAATGGGACTAACAGTACCCACCTCGTGCTGTTGTGAAAATTACATACGCTGAAATGGGTAAAAGACTCAGAGTTGTGCTTTGATAACAAAGCAAATTCTTGACGCATGTTAATTGTCGTTACTACCACGGTCTGCTCTCAGCACAATGGGCAGGGGAATCCTTTGAAAACGTAAGTCTGATCATCTTACGCTACTGGCTTTCCCTCCACTCAGAACAAAAGTTCAGGTCTTAACCATGACCTCTGACTGGCCTCCATTACCACCCTGGCCCCGCTTCCACCCCTCCCGCCACCCCCGAGATGGCAGTCTCCTGCCTCAGGGCCTTTGCGCTGGTTCTTCCTTTTGCCTGGAACACTCTGCCCCCAGGGATTAGCACAACTCCTCCTTCAAGCATCTGTTCCAATGTCATCTTCTCTGTGAGGTCTGTCTTGACACCTGTTTCAAAACTGTCAACACCACCCACTTCCCTGCTTGATTTTCTCTGTGGCATTCATTGCCAGCAGACACTCCAAAAGATGGCTTGCTTAGTTAATTATTACTACTGTGTCATCTTTCTCCCCACACTGGAAAACAGTTCATGGTGGCAGGGATACCTGTGCTCTCCACTGTGTCTCCAGCCTAGAACATGCCTGGCACAAAAGTGGGGCCCCAGGAAATACGACTTGAATCAATGAATGAATGAGTGACTACATCAGTCACTATACTTGAAAGTCAGGAGTCTAACACCAAAGAGACCAAGTCCCAAGGGTCAGAGGCAAGCCTGGAAGGGAGCAAAGCCAGGAGGTCTGGGCAAGGCAAGGACAGAGCTGAGGAAGGAAGAGTCTGAACCCCACAGCAAATACCCAGCACATGTCAGACACCCATGAAATTCTTTCTAGGAGAATGGCAGGCAGGAAGGAGAAAGAGGTATTTACAAAACACCTACTAGGCTCTAAGAAAAAAACAACCAAGATATTCATTCATTCACAGAACAAGTCATTAATACAGCCCTGTGCCAGATTGTTCTAGGGCCCCAGGAGCCCACATCCTGGGTAGAAACAGGGAGGTATGATGTTCACAATCCTGTGAGAAGAAAGACACTAACCAGCTCTATATGTTGCATATTAAGATCAGACCCATTTCGCAGATGAGGGAGCAGAGGCTCGGGGCATTTAAGCATACTGGCTTCTGGGTGGCAGAGCCAGGTTAAGAATCAGCTGGGCCTGCCTGGCTCCAAACCCCCTTCTTCCTCCCAATTGAATGTGGCTGGTGACTGGTGCTCAGGGGTGGGTGAGTGTGGTCATGGGGACCGGGGCAGTGGGAAGGCAGGAAGAATGGCTGGGCAAAGGGGCAGAGAGGGAACACGGGGAGCCAGGTCCAGGCCAGGGAGAAAGTCATCTGCAGGTGCAGAAGAAGAAAGTGAAATCAGAGACTGGGAGGAAACCAGCTGCAGAGCCTGCAGACGGACGGCTTCGGCTTTCTGCTTCAGGAGCTAGGGAGACAGGGAAGGTCTGTGAGCTCAGGGCTCTTGGAGAGAAGCCTGGAAGCTTGCATCAGACTAATGAGAACCCAGTGACAAGAAGGAGGCCTGGGGACGTCCCTGGTGGTCCAGTGGTTAAGAATCCACCTGCCAGTGCAGGCGACACAGGTTAGATCCCTGGTCTGGGAACTAAGATCCTACATGCCACCGCGGTGGAGCAACTAAATCCAGTCTTCACAACCAAAGAAGCCACCGCAATGAGAAGCCCTCGCACCACAACTGGAGAAAGCCCTGTGCAGCAATGAAGACCTAGAGCAGCCACTAAATAAATAAATCTGTAATTTAAAATAAGGGGTGGGGGGAAGGAGGCCTGGCCAGAGGCTGTCACCATGGGCAAGGAAAGAGGTGATAAGTGTCATGGGTGGAGGAAGCCACTAGAAGGGGCAGGTGCAAGGCCATCAACAAGGAAGGACTAAAGGGACTCGAAGGCCAACAGAGCCTGGAGGGGTGAGGCCGAGTGTCCTTAAGGTAATGCCTTAGATGGAAACCAGAAATGACAAAGTGTTTTTCCCTGGTCACTGAAACTGTCCTGCGTCAAAGACAGCTTTAAAGAAGGAAAAATGCAGAACCGACATTCACAAAGCCCCTGGGACGGGCCAAGACCTGGGCTGGACACGCCATGTCATGTGAGTTTCACCCCCACTGGGTGCAGAAGGTGATTTTTACAACTTTATGGGGGAATATTTTACATATCCTATAATCTACCTGTGTCAAGTTTACAATGAAATGATTTTTAGTAACCTTACCTAAGTTTCAGAACATTTTCATCACCCCCCAAAAGACCCATCGCACCCATTTGGGTTAATCCTTGTTCTGCCCTCTGCCTGCGCCAGGCCTACTTTCTGCCTCTACAGGTTGGTTGTTCTCTAGACAGTCTTTATAAATAGAATCACACAATAGGTCTCTCATGTTTGGTTTCTTCCAAATAACATAATGGTTTTGAGGTTCATCTCTGTTCTCATACATATCAGTAGATTGTTTCAAGGCTGAATAGTATTCTGTTGTGTGGAGAGGCCACATTTTGCCTATCCATCCATGAGCTGATGGACATGCATGTTTTCAGTTTTGACTGTTATGAATAATGAATAATGCTGCCAAGAACATTCATGTATAAATCTTTGTGTGACCTATGTTTTCAGTTCTCTTGGGTGGAATGGAATTGCTGGGTCATATGGAAACTTTCACTGTTTAAGAAATGTGCACCAAAAAAATAAATAAATAAAAGAAATGTGAACAGTCTTGGCCCACCGTTAAGAGATGCTAGCAGCTAGAAATGCCTGGGGACCCTCACCTGAGCCCAGACTACTTGTGGGGAGCCCCACAGGAATTTCCCCAAATGGAACCAGTGTTGCAACTGGACGGGTCCTGTGGTTCTTATTATAATTGTAAGATGCAGCTCAGAAACTACCATCAGGGAATTTTGGAAAAAACCAAGGTTTATTACTTGCAACCCCTGGAGGCCACATGACATGCCCAGGGCCACAGGGTGAGGTCACAGGGAGAGAGAGAGAAAGACGACCGGGGGTTGAGAATGGATTTTGCAGGTTTGCTCTTTATCGGTGACCTGAAAACATAAAACAGCAATTAACACATGGGAATGGAAAAACAGGGTCACCCTAGCAATCAATCATCTGGGTCACCCGGGGCTTTTCCAAAGGGGAGCTTCATGGGTGACTCTGTATATCTAGCTGTTTAGCTGGCAATGCGTTTATCAAGATGGGTATCTTTGAAATGGATGCCTCTGCCAGCAAAAGCTTAAGGTCAAGCACTTACAATGAAAAAAAACAACAAAACTCATTATCAGGCACTTATACTACAGTATTGCTACCATCATTTTTCCTAGGAGGATACTGAAGTTCAGAGAGGTCAAGTGAATTGCCCTGTGACAATAGCTCATAGCCCAGTAAGGGAAGTAGATTGATTAAAATCGTGGACTGTAGATGTCACTTGGTACTATTCGCTTTAGAAAAGGCTCTGCCACACAGACCTATCCACAGTCCAATGCCAGCAAGTCCACCATTAGCACATCTTCCATTGTGTTAAGCACAGCATCTCTTCATTCTCAATTGCAAGCTGAATTCCCTGGCCATAGGGATGTGTTAATTCCCACAGACCTTTCTGTAAATGATCTCCAGCCAGCAAGCTTGAAGCCTGCAAAAGGAGGAGAAAAGGAGACTAGTAAGGTGTAAAGAGGGCCTGAGAAAGAGGCAAAGATGTTTGCCTGGACTGGTCCTGACCCAGGGAGTCTTCAGTTTCCTCTGACTCATGTTCACTGGGTGTCCACCCTGGGCTGGGCCCTGTGCTGGGCACTTGAAGTGAGACGGAGCAAATCAGACCTGACTCTGCTCTTAGGAAGCTCACAGCTCATTGGGGCAAGTGGATTCACCATCACACACCAAAGAGGTGTGATCTTGGGGTAGACACCAGGACTCTGAGAGCCAGAGCAGAGAGAGACCAACTCCTGTTGGAGGAGACAGGAAATTTTTCCTGGATGACGTAGCATTTGAATGGAGGCCGAGGAAGGGCTTTCCACGCAGAGGGCTCAGCATGAGTGGCAGGGAGAGTCCAGGTGGACCCGTGGGCATCTCCCATCACGTGGAGATTGAAGACTGGAGTTAGAAGACTGAACACTCAAATGCCTCAGGGGCTGAATGACCATATAGACCAGTAAATCTGGCCCAACAGGAGATGTCATGAGCTGGAGCAATAGTATCCTGTCTCTGAGGGTGGCTGTTCTTCAGCTTGAGTCAATTGTCTCCATGTGGGAATACCATCAGAATTGACATCCTCAATGTTTAAAAAAAAAATCCAAATATTTTTGTAAAATATTCAATTTGGCAGTGCCAGAAATACATTTCAAATTCTTTAAACTCACCCGTGGGACAGACTTTGTCCAAGTGCCTCTGGTCTGCAACCGCTGGCCAATTTGCTGGGTCCAGGTATTTATCCCTGGACTCCCTACCCTCGTTTGGTCTTCGATAGCTGGTCTTCGGACCTGAGGGTTCCGCCAGCTCAAAAGGGATTGGCTGGGGAGGGAGGTGGGAGGGGGGTTCAGGATAGGGGACACTTGTACACCCATGGCTGACTCATGTCAATGTATAGCAAAAACCACTACAATATTGTAATTAGCCTCCAATTAAAATATATTAATTTTAAAAAGAAAAAAAAGGGATTGGCTGTAACAGGAGCCAATCAGAACTCAGAAGAGAGAAGGGGGGTTGGGCTCTCCAGACGAAAGAGAAAGAAGATGCTGCTGCTGCTGGCTCAGTCGCTTCAGTTTTGTCCGACTCTGTGCGACCCCATAGACGGCAGCCCACCAGGCTCCCCCGTCCCTGGGATTCTCCAGGCAAGAACCCTGGAATGGGTTGCCATTTCCTTCTCCAGTGCATGCATGCATGCATCCTAAGTCGCTTCAGTCGTGTCCGACTCTGTGCGACCCCATGGACAGCAGCCCACCAGGCTCCTCTGTCCACAGGATTCTCTAGGCAAGAATACTAGAGTGGGTTGCCATTTCTTTCTCCCAGAAAGGAGATGAGCAGACATCAAACCCCACCAGGAGCGAATGTACAGGATTGACGGATTCTAATTACATCTCATTCTAATCCTTAACGTTTATCTAAAAAGTGACGAGAGGCGGGCATGAGGGCGGACACGAGCGTGCTCAGCCCCAGGGTTGCCGTGTGTCTAATTAGAAGTTTTCTCCCTCTTGATCACCTAAAGTCAAATTCATTTACTCTGCTCGAATGGAGGGTTTAATTGGTTCTTGTTTATCCTCCTCCTGTCTTCTCTCCCATCGCCTTTGCCTTCTTCCAAAGGGCCTCTCTGCATGCCGGAAGCAGGCCACAGCCTCTCATTATGCAAGGGAATCCCTGTAAAGAGACCCGTTTCTGACTGTTCATGCCAGCCTGTGGCCGCGATGACATTAACCCAGGAGCACAAATATTATCGAGGCCACGGTGGAGTAGGGCCTTGTGATGATGTATGATGGGGAAGTCAGGGTGGCCCAGGACAAAGAGAGGGGCTTCTTGGTCTAGGCAGGCCCCGCCCCCACCCCTCCCTGCTGGGTCAGAAGGCCCCCCGTCCTCTCAATCTGTTGTGTGACTGAGTGGGCTTCATATCCCAGTTCTGGAAGAAAAGTGGTGGGAAGCACCAGTTAGGGCCCGAGCCCCCGACATCCGAGGATGTGGTGGAGGCACGAAAGCCACTTCACTCTTCTGCCAGGTAATGAGGTTTGTTACCCCTTTTTTGTAGCCTCTCTCCTCCCTTGCCAATTAATGTCAAACATGGCAGCTTCTCTTTGTGGGTAGAAAAGGTGGGAGGCAGCTACTGATCCACAAGAAATCTCTCTTCCGAATCAGACCCTCTCTGGATGCCGGGACGAGGAGGAGGAGGTCCAGACACAGACACAGAGTTCTGGACTCAAGTCCTGGATGTGCGGTGGCTGGAGACAGCGTGAGACAGAGTGGAGCTGGATTGGGACCCATCTCAGTCACATACCAGCCCTGTGACCCTGGGAGTATCCCTCTTTGTAACAGAGGGTTAACATGAACTTGCTATGAAGACTCAATGTACCTGCCACGTGGCAAGAACTCACCACACAACAGATGGCAGAGCAGTGTGTTATGTTGTTTGGAGCACTTAGCAAGGCATCTGGCACACAGTTAGTGCTCAATAAACAATAATCACTACTATTACCAGGTTAGCTAACCTATCTGGGCCTCGGGCTTCCCCGTCTGTGAACTGGGGATAATCACTGCCCCCTCCCTAGCTCGTAGAGTTGTCACGAGAAGGAAATGTGTTCACTGATATGGAGAGAACAGCGTCTGGCACAGGGTTAGGGTTCTCTGTTATGTTAGTGATGATTATTCTAGTAGCTCTCTGAGGGTGGGCAAGTCCTTTTACTCCAGACCTTAGTTCGCTCATCTGCAAAAAATATAAATGAGAGATAAAAAATATAGCATCATCTGTCGTGCCTACCTCACAGGGTTGTTGTGATAATGAAATGAGATAGTGTTGATAAAAACATTTGGTGATCTGTAAGTGTTCTACAAGTGTTAGCTGTCAGCATCACTCCATTAAAAGGTAATTAGTTGGTAAATAAAGGAAAGAATGAAGCATTTATCCTGCCTTTTCCATGCATACTGTGCCACGGGGTACCCAAATCGTAGGTAAGGGACATTTCTCTTTTTAGAAGTATTCCTGCCTGCAGATGAAGAAAGGATGGTAGAATGAGAATCTCACAATTTGCAACTCCTAATGGATAAATGGATCTAGATCTCGAACATCCACAGCTGCTAACATCCCCAGACTGGGGGCGGCAGGCGCTGTGTGTCCCCCAACGGAAAAGCCAAATTTGAATCTGCTCAAGCCTCAAAAACTAATTGTCAATTTACCAGGACTACAGAAGACAGAGGGATGAGTTAGAGGGCACCATGGGAATGAAACCGGTAAAGTCCACACAGGGAAAACGCAGGACAAGCACGGTTTCCTTTAAAAAATGAAAATTAAAAGGAGAGAGGTACAGTCCCTCTGGCAGACAGTTTGGCGGTTTCTTACAACTAAACATACTCTTACCATTCAATCCAGCCATTGTACTCTTCGTATTTACCCAAAGGTAGTTGAAAAATTATGTCCACGCCAAAAACTACACACGGATATTTATAGCAGCTTTATTCGTAATTGCCAAAACTTGGAAGCAACCGAGATGTCCTCCAGTAGGTAAATGGATGAACTGTGGTGCCTTCAGACAGTGGAGCATTCGGTGCTAAAAAAGAAATGAGTTATCAAGCCGTGAAAAGACTAGGAGGAAACTTAAATGCATATCAGTAAGTGAGGGAAGCCAATCTGAAAAGGATACATATTGCTTGAATCCAACCATATGACATTTTGAAAAAGGCAAAACTATGGACACAGTAAAAAGATCAGTGGTTGCCAGGGCTTATGGGAGGCATGACTAGGCAGAATACACAGAATTTTTAGGGCAGTGAAAATACTCTGTGTGATACTAAAATGATGGATACATGTCCTGTCCTTAAACATTTGTCCAAACTCATAGCGTGTACAACACCGAGAATAAACCCTCGTGTATACTATGGACTCTGAGTGATTATCAAGTGTCAGTGTAGGTTCGCTGATTGTAACAAATGTACCTCTCTGGTAGGGATGTTGAAAATGGGCTGACTGTGCCAGGCTAGCAACATGGGATGTACAAGAACTCTCTGTTCCTTCCTCTCAATTTTGAACCTAAAACTGTTTCAAAAGACTAAGTCTATTTTTAAAAATGAGAGAGAGAAATTGAGAAGGATTATAGATTAAAAGAGACAGATATATCAACCAACCTCCTTAGGCTCCTGATTCAAACCAACTATAAAATAAACTTAAGAGGTGTGTAAGGCAACTGGAAATTTGAACAGTCACTGGATATTTTATAATATTTAGAATTTATTCTTAATTGTTTAGTGGAATAACTGTATTGTAGTTATGTAAAAAATTGTAGAAAAATGTATTGAGCTGAATATGGATAGAATATACAGTAGCTGGGGTATATTCACTTCAAAATGATACAGGGGAGTGGGTAGATGTAGACGTGAAACATGATTGATCATTGTTGAAGCTAGATGACAGATGGAGGAGCCATCAATATAATAGTCTCTCTGCATTTGTATATGTTTGAATTTTCCACAATAAAACATCAAAGGGAAAAGTTAAATTAGCCAAGGACAAACCTGGGTTGGGAATTCTGAGATTACATGCATGGCAAATGCTTTAGGGGTCCTTTTAAGAAAGTCAGAAGGCCCGTGGTCAATCTTCCTAAGGCCACTGGACCACCCTTTGAGTCCCTGATAAACTTGTTCCTTTGGGTGCCCATAATTATACTCTCCGAGATTATATAGGGGGTGATTTTTATAGTCATTTTAAATGAACAGTTAGGGGTTCTCACCTTCTGAGGCATGGCTGGGATAATCAGGGAAAGCTACCTGAAGGAGGTGACCTAAAAGAAGGAAAATGGGATATTCTAGCAAAGCAAAGGCTCAAAGCAAAGGTTCACAGCTATCCTGGGGCTGTAAGGGGAAAGGTTTGGGTGAAGCAAGGAAGGGGAACTGCAGGTGCTAAATTGAAAGCTGGACTGGAACTTTGAATGCCAGATGAAGAAGTCTGATTTCCTTGTATTTACATAACTCAGTAGCTCCATAACGCCCACAGCAGAGTGAAGTGTTTTTCTATGATTTAATGGGGTAGTAGTCTTATGCAAGCTGGATTAGCAGAGGAAAAAATAGAGGGAAAGATGACTGAGGCAGGAAGGGAGGGAAGCAAAAGCCTCATATTCATATCTCAGATGGCTGTTGACATAGCCCAGCATTTCTCAAAGGAACCTTGAGGAACCTTGGTCCCTCAAGATCCTCCACAAAAGAGGGATACCATGGACAGGAGTTTGAGAAATACTGCGTTGACTCCTCTTAGCATCATGCTTCTTATTAACGTATAAAGGTCCTGAGAAGTCCGATAACAAGGAAGTCATTTTAATTTTGTTTAAGCATTTTGTCACACCCCCTCTCTCTTCATTTTTAGGTGACTGTGGCCTAGACCACCAGGCAGTTGTGACAAAGTTTCCAGACCTTCCTGTTGCAGGCCCGCCTGCCAATCTCTTGTCCCAGCTCCCCAGGCCCCTCCTTGCCTTTTGGCCCTGAAGCCGAGCTGACCCATTTTGCCAGCATCTTCTCTGCAGTGCACTGAGGGGGCTTGGGAAAGCATTAGGGTCTCAGTGGGCCCATCAGTCCAAGCCTCCCTGTCACAGGTTATCAGTAAGGATAAAGCAGTTACATCAGATGGGGAGAAATACAGGAGAGCAGGTGCCAAGCAGACCCTCCCCTCACTTCTGGAGCAGTGTGAGAGCTGTCAGCCTTGAAGACCCCAGACCTGTGAACTGGCTTGAACTTTGTGCAGAATTAAAAGCCTTTGCCTTTGATCTTGAGGGAGCGGCGGGGAATGGGGTTGGGGGCAGACACAAAACTTCTGTCCCTCCTGCTCCGGCACTGCAAGAGGACTCTTGGTGGGCTCCAGGATGACCTTGTGCCCAGTATAACCCAGGTTGCACCATCCCACCCACCTGTCAACACCCAGCCTGGGTGACCAGGTGGAGAGTGAAGAGGACCCCTCCTTGTCCCTTTGCTGGACTGGAGCTGCTGGTCTAAGGGTAGGAGGGTTCTGGGGGGGCATACTACTCTCCTCCTCGCCCCTCTCATCCCACTCATTCATGCTCTGAACTCATCAACCAGATTCACAAAGAGCCTGGCCCTTATGGGGTGTCTTTTCCTGCAGGAGACCAGGGAAAAGGCATGCAGAAGATTACCTTTAAACTTAATAAGGAAATAATTCATATAGAATATTAGAAGGACACAAGTGCTGTGGAAGACAGGGAAAGCTGAGCAGGTAAAGAAGATGGAGTGTTGGGGTGGGGTACCTCCAATCCCACCTCCCTGCCTTATATTTCTTCATAGCACTTACCAAACTCTGATGAACTATATCACTCACTCACTTACCTGTTTAGCGTCTCTCTCCCTCCACAAAAGTGGATGCTCCATGGGGTCAGGAGGTTCATCTGTTTTGTTCACAGCTGTTTCCACATCGTAAATGCTCAGTAAATATTTGCCCAATGAATGAAGCTGTGTGTGTGCCTGGGCATCCATACCTGACATCCCCTGCCCTCCCTCTGGGGAGGGATTTCCTTTGGCAGCTGACGCAGCCCTGCCCTGGCCATGCCAGGCACCAGCCAGGAGCAAGACTGGCTCCCCGTCAGCACCTCCCCCCAGAAAGGCTGAGCGCAGGCCCATCCCTGTTAGGGATGGGGAGCTAGGAGACAACTCGAGGGCTGGGACCTAGGAGGAAGGCCACTGTGGAGGGAGGGTCCCGAGTGTGCAAATCTCACTCAGAATACATCCAGCATCTGACCTTTTCTTACCACCCCCCCCCACCCTCACCCCCACCCTGGGGCCCAGCTGCCATCATGTCTCCTCTGCATTCCTGCCACATCCATTCCTGCATTACTCCCCTGCTTTGCCCAGCCAGGACCATCCTGTTAAACTTCAGTCAGGTCTTGTCATTCCTGCGCTTAAAGTCCTCTGAAGGCTCCCTTCTCACTCAGAACAAAAGCCGGTGCCTTAGCCCACGAAGCTGATGGGATCTTGCCCTTCACATCCCCTGTGGTCTCTTCCTATCCTAACTCCTCCTTCTTCCTCATCCTGAAGTACAATTAACATTTCTGCCCCAGGGCCTTTGCACTTTCTATTCCCTCTGCCTGGCACTCTCTGCTCCTGATATCCCTGGGGCCTGGGGCCTGTACCTTGTTAGTATTCAGCTGACTGCTCAATACTACCTCCTCCTCTTCTACCACCTTTTCTGATCATCCTACTCCAAAGATCACCCCCTAATCTCTCTCTATTTTTTCTGTATTTACTTTTTCCTCATGGCTTTTTTCACCACTTGACATTACACTATACATTATTCAACTGCCTGCTTTTTTTATGCCAAAAATATAAGCTTCATGAGGACAACAATGCTGCTATTTTGCTAACCACTGTATTCCCAGCACCTAGAATGGTACCCGGCACATAGTAGGTGCTCAGTAAACTTTTGTTGAATGAATGAAAAAGCCAGACTTACCAGTTTCGATGGGCACTGCAAGAAGACAAGTTCCCTGGGGAACATGGACAGTGGTCCTCATCTCACCAATGAGGAAACACGTTCAGAGAGAGCATGGAAATTATGTCAGGTCACGGCCCCAGCTTGGGGCGTGACCAAGCTTATCCCCGCCTCCTACCCCCCCACCCCACCCCCACTATGACTCGAGGACTCTCTGTGTCAGGAAGGCTGGCCCCTCATGGGCAGTCCAGCCCACAGTAGCTCTGGGGACAGTGGAAACCCCGTGACTGAGAGTTGAATCAGCGGTTCCTCTACCCGCTCCTCATACTTGACTCACCTTTCAGGGCGTGGGCAGGAGCAGGTAAGAGGAGGGGGCAGTAGCCCACGTCATGTCTGGCTGTCAAAAAACCATGTCAGGTGCTGCTGGGCTCAGGGGGCACCCCCTGTGGCTCAGCGGTAAAGAACCTGCCCTCCATGCAGGAGCCCCAGGAGACGTGGGTTCGATCCCTGGGTCGGGAAGAACCCCTGGAGGAGGGCTTGGATCTCGGGAGCAGAGAGTGCCAGGCAGAGGGAATAGAAAGTACAAAGGCCCTGGGGCAGGAATGTCAATAGTACTTCAGGATGAGGAAGGAGGATGAGTTAGGATAGGAAGAGACCGTAGGGGATGTGAAGGGCAAGATCCCATCAGCTTTGTGGGCTAAGGCACCAGCTTTTGTTCTGAATGAGAAGGGAGCCTTCAGAGGACTTTAAGCGCAGGAATGACAAGACCTGACTGATGTTTAACAGGATGGTCCTGGATGGGCAGAGCAGGGAAGTGGCTGCTGCAATAATGCAGTATTCTCCTTGTGGCTCAGCTGGTAAAAGAATCTGCCTGCAATGCAGGAGACCCGGGTTCAATCCCTGGGTTGGGAAGATCCCCTGGAGAAGGAAATGGCAGCCAACTCTAGTACTCTTGCCTGGAAAATCCCCATGGATGGAGGAGCCTGGTGGGCTACAGTCCATGGGATCGCAAAGAGTCAGACATGACTGAAGTGCCCGAGCAGCAGCAGCAGCCAGGCTCAAGGAACTTCAGTGACTAATATGCTTGTGTCAAAAAAAAAAAACTCAGATAAACATTTCCCTCCCCCAAACAAAAGGTGCACAGCCTACCTGGGAGTCCGGGAGTGGGTCCAGCAGCAGGGGGATTGGGCGGATTGGTTACCCTGCCCCCAGGGTGAGGCTTAGCCAGGGTGCGGAGGAGCTGGCCTAGGGCTGTGCTCTGAGGTCTTCAGGCAGTCAATTCTGTACTTGCTCTGGGAATAGACCAGAGTCTTTTTCACCTCTTCAGCCTCTACCCTGGGGACTGGGAGGCAGGTCCTCTCTGTTCCCAGATCCTCCAAACCTATTTCAGTAGAAAACAGGGAGGGGTCAGGGCAAGCCCGTGGCCCATCTCCAACACACACCCCCACGCCCCCCTCGTCACTCCACCTTCCCTTGGCCGAGGAAGCGTCATCTGATCTGGGGACTGGGAGCTTCCTGCATCTTCCAAATATTTGGTTCTTTCCACCACCACCCCCGCCCTCCCCCCACACACCTAGGCATCAGTTTTTGACACTCAGGAGACAAGAACTGACTTCTAACTTCTGGTGGGTCATCTGTTCCCTGAGGCAGTGAGTATTCTGAGTCCAAATGCCCTATAAAAGAAGAGGAAATGCCAGGGAAGGAAGGAAGGTTAATATTTCAAAAAGAAAACCATCTGGCCATATAATTTCACATTTATTCATGTGCTCAATTAATCTCTGTCTCCCTGAGACCGTGAATTCTGTGAGGGCAGGACCCGCATCTGATGTGGCTCACGGTCCTAGCTCCAGTGTCTGGGATGGGGCCTGATACATGAGGGAGAATGAAGATTCAGTGAATGAAGGAATGACCAGCCCCCTCCCTGGAACTGCCTGGGTGAGCTCAGAAAGGACCCCTAGAACCAAGGAAATGAGGGGGCTGTACCAGACCTGTGGTTGCCAAGCTGGGGTCTGTGCAGGCACTTGTACGAATCTTGTTTTCAAAGGTCTGATCAAAGGTTAATCCTCCTCCCCTGCTTGTGGATGGCTTGCGCTAGCTCACCAAGATGGCAGCCTCTTGGATTTTTCCCAAAGCTGTAACAATTGTCCAGGGACACGGGCTGGCTCATAGTGACATCACAGAGGCCAACTCCAGCTCCAGATCACATACCCAGTCCTGCCAGTTACCACATTATACTCAGTGGACCTGTGCAGATCATGCACCACCCTGCAGATGTGGGCTGTGGCAGACACAGCATTGCAGAGAGCATGACATGTAGGGTTACTTAACGATCCACATGAGCTTCGACGGGGAGAAGATTTAGGATTCCAGCTTAACAGCCACTTCAAGTGAAAGTGTTAGTCTCTCAGTCATGTCTGACTTTTTGCGACCCCGTGGCCTGTAGCCAGCCAGGCTCCTCTGTCCATGGAATTCCCCAGGCAAGAATACTGGAGTAGGTTGCCATTTCCTTCTCCAGGGGATCCTCCTGACCTAGGGGTCAAACCTGGGTCTCCTGCGTTGCAGGCAGATTCTTCACCATCTGAGCCATGAGGGAAGCCCTAAGAGCCACTTAAAGTCCCTCCCCAAACCAAGCACAACAGGTGAGCACAGGCCCTGACAACCTGACAACTTTCTTCCAGATCCCGAAGTGCCTGAGCCCAGGAGGAGGGAGAGAAGTGAAGCAGAAGCAAAGCCATACCTTGGATCCTGGGGCAGAGCCCAGGGCCGAATCCCCAGCGGGAGCTGCAGTGGGCACCCCTTTCCCTGTAGCCAGGGTATGAAGCAAAGAGACCCCCCCCACCATAGTACCGACTTTCCCTGGCACTGCCCATTTCCTCTGAGAGGAGAAGCAGCCCCACAGCTGTCCTTCAGGAATCTATGCCATGACCACTGCCCCAGAGCCCACCACGTGGGATTTTGACTGTCTTTCCCAAGGCTCCTGATGATAACAATGCTAACAGTTCACCTTGTGGATTGCTCATTCTCTCTCAGTACTGAAAAGATGTGTGCATTTTACACACATTTGCTCACTGCATTTTAGGCCTCCCAATGATCTCTTGAGAAAGATACAAGATCATACTCATTTTATAGAGGAAACTGAGGCCCAAGGATGCAGCGATAGATGGCTTCAGTGGTGGCCCCCGATCTGCTCGTGGGATGCTGTTAGATGTGCCCTCCCATCCTGGCTCAGGGCTTTGCCACCTGACTTGCTTTAGCCAGTGAGACAGAAGTTAGCCTGTTGCCAGCAGAGACCTGAAGCATGCTTGCACATTGAGGCTTGCTCTCTGGACACTTCTGAAGCTTTTTAATTTAAGAATTTGGGCTATAAATAAGCCCAAACTAGCATGATGGCGGCTGAGAGATCACATGCAGTGAGGCCCAGAAGTTCCATTCATCCCAAATGAGGCAAATTGATCAGCCAGTCCCAGGGGACCCACCAACTGCCAGCAGACACATGAGCGAGCCCAGCCAAGATCAGCCAAGCCCTCCCCAGACCTGAAGGACTGCTCAACTGGTCCCAACCAAAACTGCTCACCCCCAAAACCATGAGCTAAATTAGCAGTTGTGGATTGAGCCACTGATTTGTGGGGTGTTCATTGCACAGCGAAGGCACCTGACACAGAGAAATCATTTGGCTAAGTTCACATAGCAGAAAGTGAAAGTGAAAGTCACTCAGTCACGTCCGACTCTTTGTGACCCCATGGACTGCATAGTCCATGGAATTCTCCAGGCCAGAATACTGGAGTGGGCAGCCTTTCTCTTCTCCAGGAGATCTTCCTGACCCAGGAATTGAACGTGGGTCTCCTGCATTGCAGGTGGATTCTTTACCAGCTGAGCTATCAGGGAAGCCCGGGATTCAAACCCAACCTTTCTGACCAGAGAGCACATGCTCTTAGGCACTGAAGACTCAGTGCTTACAACATATATTAAGTTTCATTGCACGCCCCTAGTGAGTCCAGGGGCTTCCCTGGGGGCTCAGTCGTAAAGAATCCACCTTCAATGCAGGAGACCTGGGTTCGATTCCTGGGTCGGGAAGATCCCCTAGAGAAAGAAATGGCAACCCACTCCAGTATGCTTATCTAGAAAATCCCACAGACAGAGGAGCCTGGTGAGCTACAGCCCACGGGGTTGCAAGAGTCAGACACGACTTAGTGACCAAACTACTACCAGTGAGTCCATGAACAGAGTCATAACAGAAGCTCAGAGATGTCAAGAAACCTACCTGAGTTCACACAGCTGGTCAGGCTGGAGGAAGGCATTCAACCCAGTTCTGATTCTACACTCACACGGTTCCCAACTCTCCATAAAGGCTGGCTCAGCCAGAGCCTGGGGCACTGGTGTTTAAAACAGCTTCTTTTTCAGTGCCTTTAAAGCACCACCTCCACCCCACCCCGCCACCACCATACCTCCTTGAATTTCACGAACAGCCCGGTCTGCTCCCTCCCACCGTGAGACCCTCAGACAGAACAGGTGGCCCCCTCAGCCGGGAAGCTGTGACTGCTCAACTGACCCTGCCTGCCACGCCTTTCTCTTCTCACTGCCTCGTAGGAGCTGTCGGTCGTCTTGGATACAGCAGGAGATAAGAAAGGATGGCAGCTGAGGTCGCAGCAGGAACTGGACAGGCTGTAGACAGGGAGGAATGGCTTCCCAGACAGGCTCATGCCCTTTCACCCAGCCTGGAGTGAGAGAGGAGTCAGTGTGGGAGACCTGAGGTCTCTGTAAGGTCGCCTGGAGGAACAGGGATGGGCTTGGAGTAGGGGGGAAGTAAGTCAACTGCCCAAGGCCTCCGTGTCTAATTATAAGAGGGAGAGGGGGAGGGCGTGTCACAGAGTCACCTGGAGTGTCAGGGGTGGGAATGGCCACTGGAGGGTCCCCTGAGGCCCCGCCCTGACCGAGCATCTACAGGGCAAGGATCGAGAGCTAGGTTGGCGTCCCAGAGCTGGGACAGATGTGGCCCCTCTCCACTCCACCATAAAATTAAATTAATAAGGGCTTCCCAGTGGCTCAGCGGTAAAGAATCCACCTGTCAATGCGGGAGACATGGGTTCGACCCCAGATCCAAGAAGATCCCACATGCCGTGGAATAACTATGCCACAACTGTTGAGCCTGTGCTCCAGAGCCCAGGAGTCACAACTACTGAGCACACACATCACAACCGCTGAAGCCCTAGAGCCCTGGAGCCTGTGTTCCGAAACCAGAGAATCCACTGCAAGGAGAAGCCTGCACACGGCAGCTAGAGAGTAGCCCCCACTCTCCGCAGCTAGAGAAAAGCCTGAGCAGCAATAAAGACCCAGCATGGCCAAAAATAAATAAATAATAAAATTATTTTTCAAAAATCAGCAGGCAAGGAGGAGGCAGCTGTGGCATGAGAGAGGAAGATGCCTTGAGTCGTTTGGACTAGATCTGAGCCCTCCTAGGTGTGTGACTTTGGGAAGCGTTCTTTATCTCTCTGAGCCTCAGTTTCTCATCTGGAAAATGGGGATAACCATCACTTATCTCATGGGTTGCTATAAGCCCTAAGTGAGAAGAGATTGTGAGAGCGTCTCATAAACCACAAATGCCATGTAGGAGAGATGACAAAGGGACACTACGGCCCGCCTGTCCTTCTGGCTCCCCCAGCCCCACTGCTCCTCCAAGTCCTGCATGAGACCCCCTAAGCACCACTCCCCAGAGGACAAAGGGCCCATCAAAACCATCTGGCCCAAATGGCTTGGCTTTACAGTTGGGAAACTGAAGGCCCAGTGAGGAGGGCTTTGGCTGGAACTGGGTTCTTTCTGCTCCATCATGTTTCTCCATCATGTTTATGTCCGAAGCCCACGCCTCCTGAACCCCATGCTCCCTGGCCTGAGCCTGCAGGGGAGTGAGCCGGGCGAACTGCTCCATGGTCCCTTATCTGCAAATCCAGTCCACCTTCTGAGTGAAGCGATGCTTCCACCTCATATTAGGAGGTGGGGCTCCCAAGGAGACCCCTGGATGGTATCTGTATGAAAAGGAATCTAAAATCTGAGGGTAGCCTCTATGGAAGACATCTGAGATTTAGGTGTCTGACCCTGTCTGTGCCTGCTTAGCTTACTTTTTTAATTGTTATTCAATTTGTTCTTTTAAATAGGATGCACATATACTTGGTACAAAATTCAAAAGGCATAACAGGGTTAATATACAAGAAAGTAAGTTCCCTCCTTTCCTATCTCCCAGTCATTTGGATTTCCTCCCCAAAGGGCAGCTATTGCTCCCAGATTCAAGTGACTGACTTTACACCTTTGTAAGCAAAAGCACACATGTATTTATACAGTCCTTTATATATTGTACAAATAGTAGCATTCTATACTCATAGTTCTGGACCTTGCCTTTTTTTCTCACCCAACAACCTGTCTTGGTGATCTTCTCTCATCAGGACATGGAGAGCTGCTTCTTTCTTTTTCATGCCCACATAGTATTTCACTACCTGGATCCTTTATTCACCAGTCTCTTCTTCATGATCCCTTCTGCTCTTTCTCATCAAGCTATCATAGTGCTGCGATAAATTATCATGTTATATGTAGGATAAATTCCAAGAAGTTGAATCCCTGGGTCAAGGGATATGTATGCTTATCATTTTGATAGATAACAAATTGTCCTCCATAGAGGTAGGACCAACATTATTGGAGAGTACCTATTGTTCCATACCAATTTCAACTCAGTATATTATATTTTTTAACCTTGCTCAAGCTGATAGATAAAAATGGTATCTCTGCTTATTTTTAATTTTCTCTTTTCCTATTACAGGAGAAAATGAGCAACGTTGCATATGCTTAAGATCCGTTTGTAGTTCCTTTCCAGAAACTGTCCATATCTAATCACTTTCCACATTTCTCACAGTTTTCTTTTTCTTATTGATCTGTGGAAGCTCTTAATATATTGAAGATTTTAGCCTCTGTCTGTGATAACAGCTTCAAGTATTTTCCCGGCTTTTCCTTTGTCTTTTGATTCTCACAGTGCTTGTTTCCATGAAGATATTTTTGATATCATCAAATCTACTCCTCTGGATGTTGTGGAATTCTAAGGTTTGTATCATACTTAGAAATCCTCTGAGTTTTAAACCTTGACCCACTCTGACTTTCCATGTTGGTGTCTGGCGTGACCTTTCCTTCCTGGTTTGACCCACTGTCAATGCTGGCACCTAACATCTATATCCAGCCTCTGCTAGGCAGCCCCACCTGGCTTTGGCTAGATGTCCCCCTCCCCTCCTCCCTACCCTCTACCTCTGTAGTTTGGCCCTTGACTTCCTGCCACTTTCTCAGCCCCCAGCTTCTGTGCCTATCCAGCTTCTTTCCAGCCTGCTGCAATCCCTCTGGCCCCTACTCATCATCCCACCCCCTCCAAGTAAAGCAGTGCCTTAATGGCATTCTTTCTCATTCCCTACTTCTCCCCCATGGACCACGTTTATCCAGCCAGCCCAGCCTCCCTGCTCCTTTTGGAACACAACTACATACAGGGCCTTGACTTTGAACCTCTGACTCCTTGGTGAACCTAGAGTGGTAGTGTGTCCATGGACGATATGGTGAGTAAGTTGGGGTTGGAGGAGCAGAAAGGAGGAAGAGAGGAGTCTTCCCAAACCTTTGCTAGCAAATCCCAATGTGGCGTCCTCCTTCCCAGCAATGTAGCTGAATTTCTGTCTTTATTAATCAAATAACAAATTTAATTAATTACCTTAAACTGCTCTAATTGAATCTAGAACAAGAACATGGACAAAATCCTGGTAAGCAATGAACTCAGACATTTCCAGCATCCGGAATTGAAATGATCTTTAATTTCAATTTGGGAGCAAAACTAACGTGACTGCAGTCTAACCCTCCCCCTCCAGCCTGCTCCCTGACAGCCTCCTTCCCACACACTGTGCCAAAAAGACCTCCGAATTCTGTTCTCCCTTTTTGGCAGTGATGATCTTTCTGCCTCAACTTATCCCAAGCAAGAAATGGGTGAAATCCCCACCTGCAAGTGCTCTCTAAGTGCTGGAGTCCACCAGGTGCCTGGAGAGTGTACAATAACAGACCTGGTAGAGGCACAAATAATGAGACAGCAGCCAAGTCAGGAGCTGGATCCAGCCTTGCCTCCATGTCATTCCTCCTGCTGTGCCTTCTGACAGGAGTGCCTTTCCCTGCTATTTTCCAGCTGTCACATCCCTGCTCTCAAGGTGAGTTCAAATGTCTCCTTCAAAGGAAAGCCACCCACCTTCTACAGAAAGGAGTCAGATGGACTAAGATGTTTTCTGTGCAATTGCCCTCCCAGGGGCAGGAGGGATGGAACAAAGCTTTTTTGGTGTGGGAGGATGGCAATGCATTCTCTGGATATTAGAGGTGAGGAAACAGGCTCAGAGAAGTCAAGTACTTTTTCCATGATCACACAGCTGGATAGTAGCTAAGCCACACATGTAACCCTAGCTGACCTGGCTGCCTTTTTGGCTTTGCCTGCATATTAGCAGAGAAAGCCACACCTCAAAATCTCCCTTAAAGCCCATCTTTCCATCATATCTTTTCCCTGAGCCACCAGATCCCATCAGTCCCCTGTCTCCCTGCTCCCCTTACATCCTTTCCCTTCCCTGACTCTCTCGATCCTGGGCATGGCTTTGTTCCAGAATGACTTCCAGGTGATCTGCCTGATTAAGAAAAAAAGGATGCAAGGACAGCCAAGACACTCTTTAATTTTGTGTTCCTATTGTTATGGAGTTTTTTGTATCATTATTTTATTATTCTTCCCTTCAGCTGCCAAGTCTCTGCAACATCCCTTCCATTGTGCCATGCTCCTGCCCTAACACCTACAGTGGCTCCCTATTACCTCTCTCCTCAAGTCAGAGCTCAGTCATTCACTGAACAGTGAAAACTATCATAACAGGTAGTATGCACTATTATTACAACCATGAGAGGCAGCCATTCCTTTCATTTCCACTTGATCAATTGGGGTGCAGAGAGGATCACAGAGCTGGGATACAAATCCTGGTCTCTCCTGCTCGAAAAGGCTCCAGAGCCAGCTCCATCTCCACAGTGCAGTACAGCCCCATCAGGTGCCGGATGCAAGCACCTGCTCCAGTAGGACCCTAAGGGCCATACTTCTGGGACAGAACTAGAGAACCATCCGTGGTCCCTGCCCTCAAGACGCTTCCAGTCTCAGAGGGGACATAAGCCCTGGTGATCAGCTCTGGAAGAGGCAAACATGCCACTGCATGTTCAGAGAGGGAGACCAGCTTCATCCCTCCAAGAGAAACTGCCCTCTCCCCTCCAGAAGCTGGTTATGGAAGGGAGAGGGACAAGGGAGCCGCCACCATGACACCCTCACCTGCAGTCACATCCCTGAGCTGGTCCATTTGGGACACGGGCAGGAGGAGAGGTGGGGCTGGTGGGGCTCACTGGGGAGCTGATGGGGCCTTTAACGCTCCTCCAGCCAGGGCGATGAGACTGGGGGGGTGAGTGTGGGGAGTGCTGGCCACCCTGGCAGAGGGAGCAGATGTCTCAGCCTCTCCCTCTTCCCCCGCAGGCCTCATCTTTTATAAATAGTTGTACTCGTTGGAGCCAGAGTGAGTTAAGGCTTCGGCGTCTCTGACTGACAGCCCGGCAGAGCCAGGCCCATCTGCCTGGGGCTAGGCACACTCACAAAAAAACACCCGCTCCCCACCAGCAGCCCGTCTGCCACAAGGGTGACATTGCACCCAGGACACGCAGCATCCTGGCATGTGCTGGCTCCACGTGGCTGATGGCATGTGGGTTGTGTGGGCTCTTGAGCAAAGTAGCCAAGCAAAATCAAAAGGACTTCGGAACAGACTGATTCGGGGAGGTAGTGAGTGCCTCACTCGAGACGGGTTCCCGGGGGAGCTCGCTGACCATGTGATGAGCATGCACCAGCCAAGCTTTGAGCTCTGAAGCATGATCGGGGAGGGGGGAAGAAGGCTGGGCCAGGTGACTGCAAAGTTCTTTGGGTACAATCTACATCTGGGGTGACAGGGTCTGGGAGCTCTCAGGGCCCTCATGGCTTTGCAAGAAGCTCACCTGTGTGGGCTCCCAGAACCTTCCCATCCTGTGTGAGCTCAGTACCTTCTCCGGATGCAGGAGAGAGCCAGGAGAGGCTCTGCCCACAGCCTGGAATGCATTACTCCAGAGCTGTTTGCTCCCACAGGATGCTGCACTGAGGTTGCCAGCTCCCCAGGCTTTCCATGAAGCCCAGGTTCTGAGATAGTGCCTGCCCACCCTCCCCTGCCCCAGCTCTGCTGATCCTTGGGGAAGCCCTGTTAGAATGGGAACCCTATGAGCCTCTCCAACCTTAGAAACTCCCCACTTCCTAAAGCTAGGACCTCATGAAATCTCTGACCTTCAGGATCAAAAGTGGTTATTTCAACCAATAAGCTCCATGCAGACAGGGACCAGGTCTGTCTTATTCCCTCCTCCTCTTGTCCATGGTGGCATTTAAATAATTATGGATCAAGAGACTAGCTGACTGAGTGAATAAATGATGTCAAGGCCACCTTACCCACCTCCTTGCAGGAAATCGAAGTCAACTGTGAATTCTCTCTGTCCTCTCTCTGTGGAGGTAGGGGACAAGCATGACCAGCCTGGAAAGCACATCATCTCTGGGGTCCTGGCTCTGCTTGAATCCTGGCCCTACCTCTTATCTGATGTGTGCTCTCAAGTGGGTTTCTCAACCACTCTGCTTCACTAGCTGGAAAACAGAAAGATGCCAGAATACTCGGAGATGATATTCTTAACTTGCATGTAGTAGGATTCCATAAATGATGCTGCAGTAGTCAACAGTGCTGCTCTTCAAATGTCTGTGGTTCTCTTTCCAAGCCTGTGGTAGGATCTACTCCTCCCTCCTTGAAATTGGGTGTGGTCACATGAGTTGTTTCGGCAAATGAATTGAGACCAAAAGCAGGGCATCACTCCTTGATGGAGACTTTAAGAGCCCTCGTGCAGTTTACCACTCTCTCTTTTTCCTACCTAGTAATCATGGCAGCAATAAGATAGAGCCACAAGCAGCCTGGGCCCTGGAATGAGGAAGACAGACTCTCTGCCTCCCATCCCCCAGCCCACCGCCTCTGCTGACCCTCAGTGGAGAAGAATGTAGTCAATTGTAAACATGGCTACAGTACTCCTCCCACCCCTTTAGGGACTCCCCCTTGGCAACATTACTTTGCTACTTCCCATACCCCTTGAGTCTGTTCAGCCATGTGACTTGCTTTGGCCAATGGGATATTAGAAAATGCAATGCAAGCAGACTTGTAAAGCCATGGCACATTAGAGTTTGCCCTCTTTTGTGGCTGGAAACTCTTCTGCCACCATGTGAATGGACAAAGAGAGGCCACATAATGAAAGGTCCAGTTTGTCCCAGCTGAAACCCCAAACATGTAATTGAGGCTACCCTAAACCATCTAGCCCCATCTGAACTGGCATAGACCAGAACCACCCAGCCAACCCACCGAATTGGGAGAAATATTAAATGCATGGTTTGCTACTTTAGCCAAGGCTAACTAATATAATGAGAAATAAATGAATGAAAATTAAGCCTCAGAGTATTAAGCCACTGGTCTTTGGGGATGTTTCTTACCACAGCGTCACCTAGCCCATTCTGACTGATATATTTCCTTCCCCTTTCCCTCAGGGAAAGGAAGTACACCCCAGTTAAGCTGTGAGGGGCTTTATCCATTATAGGTTCCCTCTTGTTCAACCATTCCCTTCCACTCACCCCACTCTCCTGTCTCTTGATTCAGATAGGATCTTCTGCTGTTGTCCAAGCTCCTGTCCCTTGGGCTCAGCATGGAGCCTTCTCCTCACTTCCAGGGTGAGGAGACTGGATCAGACTTTCCAGGGTCAACAGTGCCTTAGAGACAAGTTTTGAGAGAGGCCCGTGTGACCCTGGTCTGCACTGGACCAGCTGAGGCACCCTGGTCTCAGCTCATGCTTGGTATTCCCTCACCCCCTTCACTCTCCTGTATATTATCTGGCTGCAACATGTGGTAAACAAGGCGCTGGACTCAGCATCAGACCTGCCTGGATTCACATCCCAGCCCTGTCTCTTGCCTTCTCATCCTGGTTCTGCCACTCCTTAGCATGTGACTTTGGGAGAATTCTTCAACCTCATTGAGCTCCAGTTTCCTCCTCTGTAAGCTGGTGGTAAAAAAATTCCTTGTTCACATGGCTATACAAGTTATAAATCCATTAAGTGTCTAGAGAAGTGCCTGACATGACTAAACACTGAATAAACAGCAACATCGGTAGCATTTGGAGACAGACTGGCATTGACTGGCAATGTGTCTTTGGAAAAGTCAGACTTCTCAGAGACTTAGCTTCCTCCTCTGTAAAATGGGGGTCAAATGGGCTTTGTGTCAAGATTTAAAGAAAAAAAAAGAATATATAATAAAGTGCATGGCATGTTGCAAGTTCTGGAAAGTGTCAGTTCTTTCTCCCTGTCTAGTTTACAAATTTATCTGCATACAGAAGTCTTGTTTTATCTCTCTACCCCTCCCCTACTCTCACACATACAGTCTCCAGTCCAGGGATGGCCCTGTGCCCACTCACCTCCAAGGAATACTTCTCAGGCCAGAGAGCCTGGTTCTATCATGCGTCAACTAAACAGAAAGAATTAACAGAGCCGAAGTGGTGGGGAGACCCTCTGAGCATCTCACACGAATGTCCTCCTCATCCTCCCTGCCGCTCCCCTCCCTTGCCTTTACCCTCTCCCACAGGCATGCTCCATGACTGTTCAAGAGCAGTTTCCATGGTGATAGCATTTTAAAGTTTTCTAGGAGAAGAACAGGAATAATTTTCTACCTTCTCCTCCTCCTCCATGGCAATCTGGGAAAAGGGAGCTTATTACAGATAAAGCGTGGGGTGAGGGGTGAGGAGGGGAGACGCAGCTTTCTTTCAACGCTTGATTGGATGAGATGGTGATGCTGAAACTCCTCATTCCCAGCTTCCCCACCCCCCTAGCCCTCACCATCATTCCTTGGGGTCCTTGGTCACCTGTTCCTTACCTGCCTCTGCTTCAATGAAGAGATGGGTGAAGGTAAGATAAGAAAGGAAGAGATAAAGTAAAAAGAGAAAGGGAGGAAGGGTGGGCTGATATGTGCTCAACTGTAAGCATGCACACACTCATAAACAGAGTGGTTACAGAAAATTTCCACTAATCCCACTTTGGGAAGTGACATAAATGGAGATGAGCAGATTTGGAAGCAAAGATATTTGTTTAACCTCATTTGGATCCATGATTGAGGGTCAGTCTATATGTTACAATCACCTTGCACATATCTTCAGAATCTAACAGCCCAAAAGAGGGTCCACACACTACTGGGAAAGAGTGTTGTGGTCATGACACCCTCTGATGACAGTGGACATCATTTTGATTTCTATTTGCTTCCTTGGTCTTCTGTCTCTCAACCCTCAGCTAAGTTTCTCATGCTCATTCTCCAATCTTTGAAGGGAACTTTGATCTCGATTGTGGGTCCCCATACAGTTTGCATCCCTGGAGGAGGAAATGGCAACTCATTCCAATATTCTTGCCTGGAAAAATTCCATGCACAGAGGAGCCTGGCAGGCTACAGTCCATGGGGTCACGACTGAGCACGCATTAGCACATACAAAGTACATCAGGGTAAAGAGATCAAAAAGCCAGATTCAATCCTGATTCTACCACTCCATAGCTGGATGACCCCAAGAAAATCACTCAGTCTCTCTGAATCTCTTCATCTCTAGTTTCTATTCTTTCTGTCTTGCTCAAAAGGTTGCTTTAAAAATTAAAAGTAAAATCACCTTAAAAATGAGCAAATATCACATGTTTGTAAGATATTTCATTCTATTACTTTAACAGAGTCAATATTCAAGACAAACTTAAAGCCTGGTCTCAAACAACATTTATGGTGAACCAAAGAGACAAGAAAAGTTGAAATGTCAATCTAGAAATGCACAATCCCCAGGCAACAGTGTGTGATAATTCCAATGGCAGAGAGATCTGCTGTGTGCCCTTGCCCTCTCAGAGCTTTGTCTCTCTCCATCACTGACTCAGTGGACATGAGTTTGAGCAAACTCTGGGAGATAGTGAAGGACAGGGAAGTCTGGCATACTGCAGTTCATGGGGTCACAGAGTAAGACACGACTTAGCAACTGAACAACAGCAACAACAATAGTCAGACTGTCTCCTGATTCTGAGGCAGGAATCCAAACTAGGTAAGAACTCAAGTCAAGGTACAGAGTGTGGATTTTTGGTTGGTACCACGGACAGCTCCCTAGAGCCTGGGTTGCCACCAGAACTCTTGAGCTACTGGAGACCCGGATTCAAGTTCTAACTCTGCCCCAAACATAATGCTACCTTAAGGTGGTATCTGGGCCTCTCTGATCTCAGTGTCCCCTTCTGTACATTCGGTCCCGTGGACTCACTGGGATGAGCATTTGCCCACATCACAAGAGAAATCCAGAGCACCAGTGAGAAGCAGGTGGCTGATCCCCTAAGGTCCTCATGGTCCTCCTCCAAGGTCCTCCTCCAAGGAGGTCCCTAAGGTCCTCCTCCAAGGCTCAGGACTTGGGGTATGTCATCTAAGTTCTTGCCTCACTAGGGGGGAACTCACCTACATTCATGATTTTCCTAAAAGAGCGATTTGGTGCAATATATGTTGGGGTCCGAGAGTCAAACAGCATTGAATGTGAATTCTGGCTCTGGTACCTACTAGCTCCGTGTTTAAGAGCAAAGAAATTCCTCTCTCTGAGCCTAAGTTTTTTTCCTCTGTAATATGAGAATTAAATAATACCTGCTTCACACTGCTCACATGAAATTTAAGTGACATTAAATTTAAATGCATGTAAAGCCTTTAATACACACCTGTCCCGTAATAAGTACCCAACTAAAGCTAGTTCCTCAGTCATCCCTTCCTTCCTAAATTATGGTCTTTCTTGCTTTAGGAAACACCTCTAGCTGAAATATCTCTGGCTTGGTCACTTAGCAAAGGAAAGACAGTGGGCAGGAGTCCAGGCATCATTTAGCCATATGTTGTTTTTAAAGGGAAATGGCTTGTACAAGCCCATAAAATTGGTGGCTGATGAAGGCCTATCTGAAAGGGTCTTAGGTTGAACTCTCAAGCCTGGAACCCTGGGCTGGTCAGGCAGTGCAATGCTAAATAATAGAGGTCACAGAAGGGAGGCTAGAATCCATAGATAGGGTCTCTATCCTACACACCTCTCAGCATTGACTCAAGAGGTGGGGGAGGTCCCCACGGGGTTTATAAATATCCACTTTAGTCCCAACTTTGCAAGCAATGTGTTGTGGAACTTTAGCCAGCTCCCTCCCCTCTCTGGACTGCAGTCTCCATCTCTGAAAAATGAGGAGCTTTTGCCCTCTGGGATTGCTGGCAGTCTACATGCCTCCCCCTTAGCCTTGTACTGTGATTTCCATGGAGACTCAGGATACCACTCATTCTTCTCTGCTCTCAGCCCAGCCTGCAGCCCGTTAGGCCCTTACCTGGACTTGTCCTGAATTCCACCTGGGCTGTCACCACCACCCCCGCTCCAGGTACCCAGGCTTCCCCCAGAGCCCTCTGCCAAGGCATTGGGAAGGTGATCCAGGAGCTCTGGGGCTCCGTAGCCCAAAGACCAGGGTCTTGGAGACTTCTCAGAAGGGGTGCAGCATTTCTCCATAGCCTCCACCTGTACCACAGAGAGCCAGCATTTTGATTTCCAGCCCGATTTCCCCAGGGCCCAGGAGAGCAAAGCTGCTTCATGGGCAGTTAGACAAATGAAAGTCAGTACATGAGGTGGGAGAAATCCACCAGCCTGGAGCCCAGAGCATGGCTCCTCCACCCAGACATCTCCCCAGGACTGGGGAGGGATGGGGGACAATACTGTCAGTGACTCATGGGCCCTGATGCCTTCTTTGTGACTAAGACATCCTTATAGAGCTGAGTCTTTATTATAATAATCGCTCATGATCTTTCTAAAGAGACAGAATGGCTGGATGGTCATGAACACAGAGACTGGAAATCAGCCTGCCTTGTCAACTCCATCTCAGGCAAGCTACTCAACCTTTTTGTGCCTCTGTTTTTCTCCTCTATAAAATGAAAGTAATATTTCTGGCCTCATAACAACACTGTACAAGCCTATAGTATCACATTTGTGGCAGGAAGCAACTCAGATATCGCCATATCCAACCACTTTTAGGTGGAATTTATAGGTGGGAAAGCCTAGGAACTCTCATGCTGCACTATCAGGCCTCTATTGCCCTACGGAGAAGGGACAAGAAGAGGTGTGACAGTCACCCTACCTGGACAAGGTGAGTGTGGAAAGACCCAGAGACACAGATTAAGGGACGGGAGAACAGGAAGAAAAGAGCTGGTAAGTACTAAACACCCGTGATGTGCCGGACACTGAGCTCATCATTTTTCCAGATGATGTCTTTTGGGTATCCCCATTTTTTTGTTGTTGTTCAGTCGCCAAGTCATGTCTGACTCTTCACAACCCCATGGACTGCAGCATGAGGCTTCCCTGTCCCTCACCATTCCCATTTTACAGATGCTAGAACAGGATCCAGAGGGATTAAGTGATTTACCCAGGGCCACACAACCAAGATATGGACCCAGGTCTTCTTAGATCCCAAATCTTGGGCTGTTTCCATTGAAGGGGGCTATAACAGGTTCCTCTGTCAAAAAATGAAAGTCTGAAGTCAGATCCACTCTTTCCCTCCTCTTCCTGACTTGTTCCCTGGGATCCAGTTCTCAGTTGCCCTGCACTGTCTAATTGAAGAAAAGAGTCCTCCTGGGACTAATCTGCTCTATGCTGGCTTAGAGGTTTCACATTCCCATAGGTGACAGGTTTGCTTTCTGCCTTTTGGGGTTTCTGATAATCTACTGATTGGACTTCTCAGGTGGCACTAGTGCTAAAGAACCCTCCTGCCAATCCAAAAGACACAAGAGATTCAGGTTCAATCCCTGGGTCTGGAAGATCCCCTGGAGAAGGGAATGGCAATCCACTCCAGGATTCTTGCCCGGAGAATCCCATTGACAGAGGAGCCTGGAGGGTCGTCCATGGGGTTGCAAAAAGTCGGACATGACTGCAGTGACTTAGCACGCAGACACATAAAATGATCCAATCAATATCCTTACTTGAAGATGCCAAGTAAACCCCAGATACATCAAAAAGATTCCAGGACACATGGGCCAGTTGCCAGAGGGAGATGAAATTCTTAGGTGAGAATTTCAAAGACAAACATTTTCACACTATGGATATAAGTGGCCCTGGAGGGCTTGCCCATCCTATAAAGCACTCGCCACTTGTCCTGGCCATTGTGGGGATGGAGGGTGAGAAACACCCATTCAGTGGGAGAAGGAATTTTTGACTCACAAAAGCTTAAATCTAAACTTTAGATTCTGAAGGAATTCCTCTGCCTTTAGATGTGAAACACTCTTGGACTGATCCCAAGATGCCAGCAGCTTCCTGGTATCAATCAAGTTTCTACAGATGTCATGAGCTGAATCAGTCTCTGTCTACACTTCATTGCCTCAGGATCCCAAATAATCAGTTACCAAAGGTGGGGGGAACAGCAGGTGTTCATTGCACCTTCCATTATGCTTCATGTTGTGTGGGGACCACCTCCTGTCAAGCTTAAACATCCCCCACCAGGCCCTAGGTGGCTCTAGCGGTACAGAACCAGCCTGCCATTGCAGGAGACATAAGAGACAAGAGTTTAATCCCTGTGCTGGGAGATCCTCTGGAGAAGGGCACGGCAACCCTCTCCAATATTTTTGCCTGGAGAATCCCATGGACCAAGGAGCCTGGTGAGCTACAGTCCACAGGATCGCAAAGAGTGGAATACAACTGAAGCGACCTAGCACGCACACACATGCCAGGCAACACAGGGTGCTTGAATTCCATGTGGGTAAATGGCTACTGTTGGGCAGAATTATGCCCACTAAGCTCATATGTTGAAGTCCTAATCCCGGTGCTTCAAAATGTGATTGTGTTTGGAGATACAGTCTTTAAAGAGTTAATCGAATTAAAATAAGGTCGTTAGGGTGGACCCTGATCCGACATGACTGGTGTCCTTATAAGAGAAAGTTTGGACACAGACACATCCAGAGGGGGCCATGTGAGGATACAGTAAGAGGGCATCCATCTGCAAGCCAAGGAGAGAGGCCTCAGGGGAAACCCACCTCGACATTAGGCTTCTAGCCTCCGGAAAACAAATTTCTGTTGTTTAAGCCACCCTGTCCGTGGTCTTTGTTAAGACCTCCCCAGCAAATGAACACAGAGGCCATCTCCTTTTCTTCTATCCAACATACCTGGCTGTTGCCTTCCTCTTTTCCCACCCCTCCTTCCCCTGGGCTATTTACTAGCATCTCAAAGTGAGTTATAGGGCGAAGAGGTTGGGGGTGTCTTAACATTTCTAGAGCTGAGGTCGGGAAGACTGAGGGCAGAAAGGGCCTTTTTATCTTCCTCTAAGCTGAGCCGATGCTAAAGGCATTTTGCAAGAAGTCAAATTGATAAGCCATGTCCACCTCGGTCAGTGAATAAGCCAGGTTGCTGGGACCCAGAATGCATTTTCCATAGAAACAAAATTCGTAAAATCAGACTGGCTCCCAGGCTAGTCCACAAAAGCCTGTTCAGTCAGTCACAGAACTCTGAGTGTCTCTCTCTACCCTGGAGAATGCAGGGTGCAATACTGCCTACAGACTAACCTTTAAACCCTGTAGGAAAACAGTGCCATCCAGCAGGACGTGAGCGGCCAGGACATTCAACTGAAAGGCAGGCTTAGAGGGAAGCAGATTGTGTTAGTGGTGGCCAAGGAGGCAAACGGGACCCTTGCTGGCAATTCTGAAGGGGGCTTCTGGGATTTCTCAAGGGCTTTTGAGGCTGAGCACTCTTGTTCTTTATTATGTCTAATTTCACTTGAGAACCCAGGTCCCCTTTGTATCCTTGCCAGACGGCTGAGCTGATCAGCCGTGATTAGGGCCATTTGTGGGGAAAGAGAGAGCAGGAGGGGGAGGGTGTGATTGTGCAGGAGATAGCAGCAGGAAAAGGGCTCCAGGAGGGTAATTACTGGGGGAGAGGGACTGGTTGATGGATCAGAACTTGGCCTATGAGCTCAGATTGCCTGTTCCATCCTATCCAGGGCTCAGGGCCCAGGGCACGGCTCCAGAGTCACGTGTTCTGGCGTGAATCTTGGTTCTGGCTCTCACTAGCTGTGTGACTTTGAATGAGTGACATTACCTCTCTGACCTTCAGTCACTTCCTCCATAAAAGTGAATTATGATAGTGGTCAGTTTACTGGATTGTTGTGAAGATTCAATATTCATGCAGAGTTCTTAGAAAACTCCTGGTCTCAAGCACCCTGTAAGGTTTAGTTGTGATGGTGGTTGTTAGGTGGTTGTCCCAACTTTACCATCAGCTTTGGAAGAACAAGGGGTTTGAGAAGGAGAGGCAGAGGGGAGGAGAGTGGAAAAGATAGGCTGGGCCAGGAGAGATGCCTCCGTCTCTGTCAGAAAAGGCCACCGGGACTTCCCTGGTGGTCCAGAGGTTAAGAATCCACCTTCCAGTGCAGGGGACGCAGGTTCGAGCCCAGGTTGAGGAGCTAAGATTCCACATGCCAAGGGGCAACACATGCAGAGGGGAACCTAAGCCTGTACTAGGCGATTACTGAGTCCACACGCTGCAACTAAGACCCAACACAGTCAAATAAATAAATAAAATAAACATGGAAAGATGCTGCTGCTGCTAAGTCACTTCAGTCATGTCCGACTCTTTGCAACCCCATAGGTGGCAGCCCACCAGGCTCTGCCGTCCCTGGGATTCTCCAGGCAAGAACACTGGAGTGGGTTGCCATTTCCTTCTCCAATGCATGAAAGTGAAAAGTGAAAGTGAAGTTGCTCAGTCGTGTCCAACTCTTCGCAACCCCATGGACTGCAGCCTACCAGGCTCCATGGGATTTTCCAGGCCAGAGTACTGGAGTGGGGTGCCATCACCTTCTCCACGGAAAGATGAAGGAAATGAAAAAGAAAAGGCCACCAAATGCCTCTGCCTCTTGTCCCTGCAGAGTGGTTCAGGCCGACTGTGCCCGTACCACCACCGCTGGATTCCTCTCCTGACCTTGACCTGCTGGTGGCCACCCTACAAGAAGGCCTCCATGCCATGGCCTCTCCAAAATGGGGACAAGGTCAGGGATCTCGCTCTGCAGCTGAAATGCTGAAATCATTCTTGGGGAGCCTGAGGGGACAGCGGCACGGGACCTGGAAGAAGAGAATTGTGAATTCTCCAAGAAAAGCAGTTCAGAGCCCGAGCCCGCGTTTTCATCCCCATTAATTATTCTTTTTAGAGCAGTTTGGGCTGCTGGAGAGCAAGAAAGAAGGATCCATTTACATTAAAATCAGCCCAGTCCTCCCCACCAAGATTCTTAGCCTGCCTGTAGATGCAGTGGGTGTGAACTGGGGAAGATGTAGGGGGACAGGGAGGGGGAGCTGATGCCCAAGCCCCCCGCAGAGGTAGAGCCCTCCCCCCGGGACTGCTCAGAGCCCCGTCCACTTCTTACTGAGAGACCTCTACCCCTCTAACCAGCAGATGCTGATACATTAAAGGCTGCTGACAGAGACCTGGACCCCAGCTTAATGAGCTTGGCAAAAATGGTTTTCTTCCTGGAGAAGCTTCTCAGAGAGCCTGGTGGCTTGTCTTCAGGCACTGCCTTACTGAGCCCAGGTCCAGCCTGAGCCTGCCTCCTGTCCCCTGCCCCCAAACCCCCGATCTCCCCTGCCAAGTCACACTTCATTTCACATGTATTTTCTGAGGATCACTCTGGTCCACCCAGTGCTTGATGATCAAGGAAGACTTGGGAGGAGGTGAGAAGCCAAATCTTAGGGGTGGAGAGGTCCTGTGAGAAGGTCCCTGCAATAATCTAGGTGATGCCCTCTCAGGGGTGGGGAGAAGTCACCAGACGTGGGATCCAGGTAGCGCCACCAAGATTTCCTGATGGACTGGGTGCGGAGTGTGGAAGGAAGAGCAAAACCAAGGGGCGGGGGGGGGGGGGGTGCATGTTTTTGACTCAAACAACCAGAAGGGTAGATTTGCGGTCACGTGGGATGGGAACCACTACAGGAAAAACAGGTTTGGAGTGCGGGAAAAATCAGGGGCTTGTTTTTGGACATGTCGGGTTTCAGATGCCTGAAAGAGGGTCCCTGGAACCCTCGCCTTCAAGCTCGGGAGCCAGGTCAGCCACTTCTATCTTTGCTCACTTCCCAAGGCCTTTAGAGTGTTGGGTGTCAAGGGAGCCAAGGATCACGCGGCAGAAACAGGTTTTCTGACTCCTTGTTGAATGCTCCCCCTTCTTCTTCCCCACCTGGCTTCTCCAAAGAGCCAGGTGTGAAGTGTGGGGTCAATGGTCTTCAGTACCCTTTTCCTTCAGGCTCTCATTCTCCCTCTCCATCATCCCTTCCCAAACCTGCGCTCACAACTACCCTACGGGAAAATGTCCTGTTCCATAATTCATACTAAAGTGAAGATGGCTGCTAAGAAGGGAACAGCCTTAAGAGGCCACTAAAGGGACAAACAATGACAACGATACTAATACTAAGAAAACAATGATAATAGTATCTAATCCTTACATATCACCTAGTGCATGCCAGGAACTATAATAAGCACTTACATATGTTTTATATGACTTAATCTTGCTCATAACTCTTTGAGGAAATTATCTTTTTTTTTTTTTTTTTTGCAGATGAGGAAACTGAGGCACATATCCAGGGTTACACAGCTTGGAAATAACAGAGTCAGGACTGGAATGCAAGCAATTTGGCTCTAGAGCTCCCACTCTGAGCCACCACTGTCTAGCACCTGTCTGCACAATCTTGTCAGTCCCCACGACAGCTCCACAAGCGTGGCACTTTATCTGCACTGTACTGGACAGAACACAGATCAGGAGAAAGGCATTCTGCCCAGGGTCACACATCTGGTGCTAGTGGGGCCTCCATAAGGCTGCCAGATAAAATACAGGATGCCCAGTTGAATTTTAATATCAGATAAACAAAGAATTTTTTTAGTGCGTCTCACTCAATATTGGCGATCTATTTATATTTTTAAAAAGTATTTGTTCTTTATCCCAAATGCAAATTGAACTGGGCATTCTATGCTTTTATTTGCTAAACCTGGCTGCTAGAGCACCCCGGGAGAATCTGCTTCAGCCAGACAGCTTTTCCAGTCTCCAGAATGAGCCTTGCTCCCCAAACCTCCAAGTCCTGGAAGGATGAGGAGCTGAGGTGTCCCCTGGCTGCTCTCAACCGTGACATCCCATCTCCCAGAAGCCTGTAGGGCCTCCCGGTGCTCAGCCATCACCAGGAAATCCCTGGGATTACGCTTCAACTGTCTCTCCCAGAGCCCTCGGATGAGGTGCAGGGCCCCGCTGGGCCCACAACATCGAAGCCCTAAGCATCAGACTTAGGAGCTTCCAGCCTGCAACCCCCGAGTGAGAGCGCCTATTCATCACAGCCAGATGGAAATCGAAACTCGTTTCTCAAGCTGATGCACTGGTGCCTGATCTGGGCTAAGTTGCTTTGTGCATTGGACATTTGTCAGCTGTGCTCCCACGCTCAGATAGACACTGAGCATGCACTGAACCTGAGAGGAAAGCATCCCAAACTCCCACTTCGGGTAAAATAGCACCACCTTCTCAGCTGTTGCTAGCCCCCCTACCCCAGCCCCTTGGGCAATAACCAGCTGTTATTTAGAGCACCTACTATAGGCAAGAGTTGTCCCAGGCTGTAGCCCATACAAACAAATCTAATAATCGCTCTTTTAACCAAAAGAATCATTGCTCCCGTCTTTAGAGTGGGCATGTACTACCTCCCTTGCAAAGGGAAGAACTTTCCATGCATTAAGCTCATTTAACTTACAAACTAAGCTGTGAAGTAAACAATGTTATCCCCACTATACAGATGAAAAAACTGAGGCACAGGAAAGTTAAATGACATACTTAAGGTCACACAGCTAGAAGTTATGTCCAGGGACTGAAACCAAGGACTCTGACTCCAGGTTCAGGATCTTTCCCTACCCTCCTTGACCTCAATCACAAAACTCTGGGTCTGAGATGTAGGCTCTGCACCTCTAGCGGTGCTGTCCAATGAGCTGATGGGGCATCAGGAGGTCACTGGGTCCAGACCCTTGCGTCTGCATGAAATGCTACTGCTTAAGGCAATGGGGCAGACAGAGTGGAGTTAGAAACCATCACCTCGTGGGAAGGTCTGGTAGGGGGTTGGGGAGAAGCTGATTTCTGTTTGGGGAGGGAAGGGGGGTCTGCTGAGAGACCCTACTGCATCCCAGTGCTGTATATAGTAAGTGCCCTGGAGACCTGTGTTCTCATCTCAGATTTGCTGGTGCCTCTCGGTGTAACCCTGGGAAAGAGCTTTCCCTTCTCTGAGCCTCAGCGTCCCCTGTGTAACAGATCTTGGAACTGGCTTGGTCATTCGTGGGTGGCTCCTTCACAACTGGAGTCATCCCTCCATCCCTACCTCAGGGTTCCACCATTCTGGGCTTCTCCAGACCAGAGAGAGAGCCTGGTGTGGTTAAAGGGACAGGAGCAAGGCCAAGAGCTGGCTGAAGCAAACTCTCTCCTCCAGGGTCATCTCTAAGACTCAATGACATCTCAGACCTCTTCCTACCCCAAGAATGCAGTCCACATCAATAACCCGTATCCCGAATGGATTAGCTAGGCCATGCATAGAGTCCTCAGAGGAGCTCCTATGCCGTAAGGGAGCCTCCCAGTGTACCTGCCTTGATTCAAGAGGAGTTGAGGTGTCTGCAGGCTTTGTCAGAGGTCCTGCAGACCTGTGGGGTCCGGGTGCATGACCTGCGGAGGTGAGCACCTGTGAGCAGCTGCGGGGGTGTCCTATGTACCCCAGGTCATGTGCATCTGTGCGCACCCGGATGCATGTGTCCATGGTGTGCACACCGGCAGAGGAGCATATGCCACAGATGGGTTTTAAAAAAGCACATTCCCTGCTCCTCAGCCTCCACTCAGGTCAGCTCGCATGCCTGGACTCCTCCAGAGATACACCTGGGAACCCACTTCTCCATTTTGATGGCTCTAGGATTTCTTGAACCCATGTGCACACACATACAAACACATCTATACACACACACACAGTTTCCTCCACTCCCTGGTGCTGTTTATTTGAATACAGCCTTGCATCCTCCATGCTGAGGGCAGAGCCCAAGTTAGCCCAGACTCCCCATCCCAAGTCCCACCAGCACTTAGCACAGCAATCTGAACCAGGGAGTGCTCAGCTTTGTCCAGTGCTCTTGAATTTGACAAACGTGTATGGGTACGTCCACACGCATATGCACTAGGGGCGTGGCTATGCATATGTGAGTCTTCCTGTGCACTCTGGCCCGTGCCCATGTACTCATGGGCTCAAACACATGTGCACACCTGTGTGCTCCTGTCTTTGTGTACCTGTTTGTATGCTAGTGTCTGTGGCAGGTGTGTGTAGGAGCCTAATGTACGCTTGGGGATGGATGTTGGTACGCTCCCACACAGGTGCATATGTGTATATCCACTGGTGTAAATCCATTCATTTGATCACCCACTGAGTCATCATCAGGCGGATGTTTAGCTAGCACTTTCTATGCACGAGGCACTGTTCTAGACATGGAAACACAGCAGTGAACAAAGCACAGTCCTCACCTCTCTCCATGCAGAGCATGGTCTGGTGGTTGCGTGTACACACAGGTGAGTGGGCACGTGCATTGTCCTAACACATATGCACATGGCAGTGTGTGTATACGCCTTATCCAGAGGAGGTGGGCATCCTCCCCTGACCTGATGAGAAAGAAAGAGAACCTTCTCTCCTAGCCCCACTCCATGCCTGGACCAGCTCACCTGTAGGGGGAGGAGATACCGGGTACCAGGTGACCTCATAGTCCCCGCCCCAGCCTGGACCTTGTCCCATCTTGGAGCCACCAGCCCAGGTCAGCCGAGGTGACTCTTCCTTGCTTCTTGGGCTGAGGGGAAGGCCGAGAGATAAGCAGGCCCTGCAGTGCCCTCCTGGGCTCTTGAAGAAAATGAGGGCAAGATCAGAGTCACTGTCCTCTCCCGTGAATGGGAGACATCACCGTGGTACCAAGGCAGCATCAGGAGGAGCTGTCGGCAAAGATGCCATTTCTCTAGCAAGCTTGATCATGCAGAGGAAGGGAAAAGAAGGGGCAGGGGACTGGCCAGCTGAACTTAGCTTGTCTCTGGACCCTGGCTTAGGACAGACCTGGGTGGCAGCAGAAAGAGAATACAGAATATAAGAAGCCTGGCTTCTAACCTTGGCCATGGCTATGGTCTTGCTTGCTGTGCACCTCAGTAGGGCCCCAGCCCACTCTGAGCTGAGCAAGGCAGAAGGGTTGGGTGACTTGGAAGGCTGACTTTCAGGGCGTCCCCCTTGGATGACTCACACTACCCCAGGATTTGGGCCACAAGGGGTGGGGTGAGGCTGAGTCCAGGCCCTGATGGACACAAACACCCAGAAGGAACACGAAACTAGGTCAGAAGTTTCCGAAATCCGGCATCTGTCCCAGGGCCTGGCCCAAAGACAAAGCACTGCCGAGCCTCCGCTCCTGCCAGGCCCCTGCCTGCGTCCCCTCTTCACCCACAGCAGCATTTAATTATTGTTTAAAAGCACTCACACTTAATAGTGGAGAACGCAGAATAGCAAGCCTTATCATTGGTAAGGTCCTGATTTTGTGTGTCTCCAGCCAGCCCCAACTCTCTCCTTGCAGCACCACACCCATCAAGGCCGTCCCAAGTCAGCTTAGCTGCTCTCAGCATCAGATCAAAGAGGGCAGGGGCTGGCTTGTTCTCACACACCATTCCTGGAGCCCTGAGCAAGGGTCTGGCTGACGGGAGGCTGGATAAACACTGTTGAACAAATAGATGCACTGAACAGCCAACCCTGGATATTCAGGGTAGGGAAATTTCAGATCATGTTAATCTACTTGTTTATATTTTAAAGTCATTTTCACGTTTTCTAAATGGGCAAGCATGGATTTCATAACCAGAAGCTTCCTCCTTCACCCTACCCCCACACCCAGAAAAGCTCCTAGAAATGGAACAACACAGAATGTCAACATCTCAAGGGCCTGCTCCCCAGAACCCCTCAATGAGAGGCTGTCCTCCCTTGGGCTTCCTCGGCACCTGGCCAGGTAAGCAGTCCAGGTCACCTGACGAGTTAGGGACCCAGTGTGTGTTCTCCTGACCCCAGCCCAGGAGGCCTTTCACGGCTCCATAGTCGCATCTGTTCTCAGCTGCTTGCATTTTGTTTTGCTTTAAATATTTCAGTCCCCACTCTGCCATTCACAAGATCTGAGCTCTTGGGTGAATAACTCAAAAATCTCAATGCCTCAGTTTTCTCATCTTTAAAATGGGAATAATGCCAGTACCTAACCCAGGGAGTGGGTGTGAGAAATAAGCACACAGGGCTAGCACTTAGCAAATTGTTTGTTTTAAATTTTTTTATTAAGCCCTTCTCACAAGCCAGTCTAAGCACTCTACATGTATTATCACAGTCCTCACAACAACGTTCTCTGTGCAGACTTAAGATTGTACCCATTTTACAGATGAGGAACTGGAGGCTCAGACAGCCAAGTCACTTTACCCAAAGTCCTACAGCAAAGAAGCCACAGAAGTGAGATTTGACCCTCAGTCTGTCTGGCTCCTGACCTATTACTCCTGAAGTTTGAAATTCTAATGGACTCTCTAGGAGTAGAGGTTTGAGCATGTTTGGAACAAGATGCTGTGCCCAGGAGGGAACTGGCAAGAGCAAAAGTCAAGCCTGAATTCCTTCCCCACCCACAGATTTACCAGTTAACAGCAGCTGTGGAATTCCCTGGACTTCTTTTCTTCATCAAGACCAGAGTTCAGATCCCTGCATGGAACCTTCTATCCTTCTCTCCATCCATCCCTTCATTCACTTTAATCCAACGTTATATGTTGAGCGACTACTGTATACTCGAAAACATTCCAGGCACTAGAGATACAGCAACAAACAAAACAGGTAACAAGCCCAGCTCTCCTGGGGTTTGCGTTGCAATCAGGGGACACAGACAATCACCATGTTAATGAGTCACTAGACAGGTCAGATGGTGAAGAGGGTGCTTTATTCATGGACTAGGTAAGGGGTCAGGAAGCCCCAGGGTTAGTGTTCTGTTTTCTATCTGCGGTCGGGAAAGACCTGCTGGGTAGGCAGCTTCTGGGCAGAGATCGGTAGGAAGTAGGGAGCAAGTTGTGTGCTTGTCTGGGGAAGAGGGTTCCAGGCACAGGGGGAGCCCCAGTGACCCCTGTTTGCCCACCCTCCACCCCTTTTCCACCCTCCCTTTCCCTTGAGAACTCCCCTGAGCCCCAGCTCGGGGAAAGGTCCAAAATGGGGACCTGAGCTCTGGGGCCAGACAGGATCCAGAGCTTAACCCCCTGCACTCACATTCTCAGTTCTGTGAAACAAGGAAGTTGGGAAGCGAAGGGAAGAAAGGATTAGGAGCACACAAAAAAGGGAGGCAAAGAAGTTTCTGATGCACGCAGGTGCCTCTCAGGTTTTGCAGAGCACCTCCACCCCAGGTTGCCTGTTCTCACATGCGAGGTATGTGAGGCCAGAATCCTTACCCCTACAAACGGGGAAACTGAGGCTCAGCCCAAGCATACATTCATGTGAAATTGGAGACTGCCTCCTAGAGCGAGAGGATATTTTGCTTCCATGTCACGGGCTGAGATTCTGGCTTTCCCGGGCAAGGGCCAGGAGATCTCAAGGACCCATCCCAGACTTGGGGTTACAAAGAGAAGAGGTTTGGGGCTTTTCCCAGCCTGGCTCTTGTGGGAAGGTCGATGGTACCCAGGAATGAGCTGGATCACAGTCCTTGGTCCACAAGGCCACGAAGGAGCCTTGGATCCTGCCTGCACCCCTCTCCACTCATCACAGCAAGGCCATCGCATGAACGGTGTCTCAGCCTGGGTGTCACCTCCACAGGGAGGCCTCCTGTGATCTTCCTCTCTGCTATGAGTTCCTCTAGCTCACCGTGCAACTTCATGCACTTTTCACAGTTTGTAATAATATATTTATTTGGATGGCAACTGGGTTAACAACAGTCTCTCCCACTAGAGAGCAAACTCCAAGATCAGACACTGAAGGTTTAACCTACCAGACCTCCAGCACCAGGTACATATGTTTGTTGAATCAATCATGGATGGATGCATGAACTGATGGCATCACCGGGATCCCTGGCAAACACATGTAGGGAGCAGCAAGGAAAGAGAAGCAAGTGGGCGTGCCAGGACGGAAAGTGACCCTGAAGGGATCCAAGCACAAAAGAGGGGATCGGTCAACAGGAGATATTGATAACACTGTGCATTTGAGGAGAGCCTTTCAGCTTACAAAGGGCTTCCGTTGGCATTGTCTCGTTTCCTGCTTAACATAACCATATAATGTCAATGTTATTATCACCAATTTACAGATGAAGACACTAAAGGATGAGAGAGGTAAAGTGACTTGTCTAAGGCCACACAGCCCATAAGTCTTGTAACTTAATCCTAGTTCTATCTGGCTTCATATAACCATAGCTGTTATCTACCCAACATAGACTAGCTGAATGTCTACTGCTACCTACATATATCTCTAATTCTCGTAACGTTCCTTTGCTGTAAGAATAATTTCCCTTTCAAACCTGAGAAACAGAGGTTCAGAGAGGCCATGTGGCTTTCCTGAGGCCACAGATGAGCAGCCCAGCCCTGCACCAGAGCTCCTCGCCTGCCCCACTGCCTCATCAGCCTCTAAGGAGGCCGCCCAGGAGGTCTGTGATCCCGGGACCTGCACTGAGAGGATAGAGTCGGGACTCGGAGGCAGTAGGACAGCTGTTACGCGGGGAGATTCTGGTGTCAGATTGCCTGGATTTACCTCCCAGCTCTACCAAGTTCTAGCTGTGCCGTCCACCTTTCTGTCTCCATTCCCTGCTCTGATAAACGAGGCTGACAATGCCACTACGTCTACAGTGGCTGTAAGAATAGCTAACAATGCCACTACGTCTACAGTGGCTGTAAGAATAGCTAACCCGCGTAAAGATTTTAGGGCAGAGCTGGTAAATGTAAGTGTTAGCAGGAGTGAGTTCAGGTTGGTGCTGAGATCAGCCGCCCAGGGACTTGGGGGCTGGACAGCGACAAGTTTTCTGTGTCAGCTCAGGACTCTGGCTCACACAGAGCCCTCTGTCTCAGGAGAACTCTGATACTCTCCTGTCCTTGGCTGACCAGAGAGGAGGGGCCTGTCCATGGAGTTAGGACAGGATTCCTGACAGCTAAAGCCCAGCATGGAAAGGGGAAGGGCAGCGTGGACCTTTGTAGCTAACCAAGCTCATTGTTGTTTAGAGGCCAGGAAAGATTGGGCCCCTCCCAGCTCTGGGGAGTGAGTCACAATTGATCTAAGCCACTCCCGGTAACCCCAGTCACCCTGCTTTGTGACATGTGGTGCAATTCTAGCCAGTAAGACAATTTGCCAGGGAATTCAGGGAAAAGTCTTCTTGCTCTTAAGAAGAAATGAACAACAGGTAGCAGGTCTTCTGCCTATGGTTGCAGCTGTGTGAGGCTGTGATGCTTGGAGCATTTGCAGCTACCATATGACCATGAGGGAATGGCCCACTCTGAGGATGACAGAACAAGGAAAGGAAAAAAAGAATCGTGCTCATAGGTGGGTGATATTGTTGAGTCACAGAGTTAAGCAACCTGCCTCTGGACACAGCCTATCTCATGAGATAACACATCTTTTATTTGTTTATGTTTACAGTTGTTGGTTCTGCTGCCCACTAAGTAAAGCATCTTATACTGACAGCATCTTGGCCTGACCTCCTCTCCTGCCTAGGTCAGTGTGGGTCAGAAATGGAGCCAGATTAGATCAGTGCCCCCTCCTTCACATCTGAGGGCTTCAGGCAGATGGTAAACCACCCCTCCCCCACTCTCCAAGGTCCTGGACCCAGGAATGAGAGTCCAGGAAAGACGCTCCCATGTTGGAGAGGAACTATAGATGTGTCTTTTGTCCAGTCGCCTAGAAGATTCTGATTCTCACCCTTGACTCTCTGGGGACTTGAGGCCCAGAAACCAACCTACTCCAATGGCTACCCCACTCCCACCCCAGACCAAACCCAACTCTCACCAAGAGCTGCTCCCACACTCCAAGGCCTCTACTCACTCTCACGAGAACGTGTGAAATATTCTGCCCATGTCTGCCACCGCTGGTGGGGGTGTCACTGAGCACCCTCCCACCGATTCCTGGCTAGGGGGTCGGGGAGAGTGCTCAGAACCCCCTGGCTTCCCCAGAAGTCTGTCTGTGTCAGCCAAAGCCCCCACTGGCTTCCCCAGAAGTCTGTCCGTGTCGGCCGAAGCCCCCGTTCCCTCATGGACGGTGCTCCAGGGGCTGCACTCTCCCCTCCGTGCTCCACCTCTCCTCCTCCCTTTGCCCCTCTGTCAACCCTCATTCCCAAGCCCTCTCCCTCCTCTCTCATCCCATTTGAGCCCTCAGAATCTGCTCAGCCCGCTCTCACTTTGCAGGCAGGGAAACTGAGGCACGGGGAAAGGATTCATCATAGCACCTGCCTCAACAGTTGGACGTGTGGGTCAGTGGGATGATGGACAGAAAGAGACCTGGTCTGGCACCTGGCGTAGGGCACTGGGGACTCAGCTCCTGTCCCTCTCCTTCCTGCCACCTCTCCTTCCTTCCTTCCTCCCTTGCTCCCTTCCCCGGGTCTCTGTGCAGTCTGTGCCCCCACCCATTTCCCCATCTTGCCACCTCGAGGGGCTCCTGGAAACCCTTCTTCAAGATCGCTCATCCCCTTCCTGCCTCACAGTAGCAGAGACCCCCCAGTGTCGACCCAGGGGACCTGACGCTCCCCAGGGCCATGACTCAGGCCCGGCGCTGGGCAAGGATGAAGTCGGTGACTGGTGGGAGCGTGGACAGTGAGCAGAGAAGCCACCCCGGGGAGGGGGAGCTGGCAGCCAGCCCCTCCCGGCATCCAACCTCTGCGCTCCAGGGCCCGGGACATAGTCAGCCACAGCACCTCCCGTATGAGTAACAGCCCTTTAATTAGGATATTATAGGAAGCGGGGCCCACGGCAGCTTCTGGCTAGAAGTGCCAGCAGCAATTCCGGAGCCGCATGAAGACAGATGGATCGTGTATTACACCCTGCACCGCTGTCTCCCCACACAGAGCGCGCCTCCAAATGAGATTTCATTCTCCCTGAAGAAAATAATTTGATCTCACTCTCTTTTCTTTTCTTTTCTGTCTCCTGATTGTCAGGGACTGAAAACACTTACTGGGGTTGGTTCATTGTTTTCAGATTCAATTGGATCCAAGGAGAAGCGGGGTGGAGGGGGGCAGGGGGCAGGCTTCCAGCAGCCAAGCTGGCCCTTGCTGGCAGGACTCTGCATGTGGATCCGCCTCTGTCATGACCGGAGTGTTGACAATAGCCAACATTTCTCAAACACTTGTATGTATTCATTCACTCATTTGATTCTCACACAGCTCTATGAGTAGCTGTATTAATACCCCATTATGACAATTGCTCCTTGGCCGGAAAGCTATGATAAACTTAGTGTGTTAAAAAGCAAAGACATCACTTTGCCAACAAAGGTCCATATAGTCAAGGCTATGGTCTTTCTAGTAGTCATGTATGGATGTGAGAGCTGGACAATAAAGAAGACAGAGCACCAAAGAACTGATGCTTTCGAACTGTGGTGTTGGAGAAGACTCTTGAGAGTCCCTTGGAAAGTAAGGAGATCAAACCAGTCAATCTGAAAGGAAATCATTCCTGAATATTCATTGGAAGGACTGATGCTGAAACTGTAGCTTTAATACTTTGGCCGCCTGATGGGAACAGTTGACTCATTGGAAAAGACACTGATGCTGGAAAAGATTGAAGGCAGAAGAAGAGGGCAACAGAGGGTGAGATGGTTGGATGGCATCACCAATTCAATGGACATGAACTTGGGCAAATTCCGGGAGATAGTGAGGGACAGGGAAGCCTGGCGTGCTGCAGTCCAAAGGGCCACGAAGAGTTGGACAGGACTTGGTGACTAAACAACAACAACAGCATCATGCAGATAAGGAAACTGAGGCCCAGAAAGGTTGTTAACATTCCATAGGTCACACAACTGGTGACCCAGGAAGCCAGGATGAAACCCAGGGAGTCTGGGCTTATTCATCTATTACTCAACACTGTTTGGGTTCTCAGAAAATGGTCGGTGCATTCTGAGCAGAGATGAGGCCTGGGACCTCAGTTTCCTCATCTTTCAAATGAAAATAGTAACATCTGGCTATCGCAAGAGTTCCCAGGAGAGAAAGAAGAGGAAAATAATCCCACAGGGAACGTGAACAGGATGTCAGGAATGTGGTCAGCCGCAAAGGAGAGAGAAATACAGCCTGGCAGGAGAAGGAAGGAGCCAGGTGTGGCCCCATGCCTTGTGCCCCCCGAACACTAGGCATATACCTTGTTGTGAGCAACATACCCCTCGGGCAAGAGACAGACGGAGAGCCGGGCAGAGCTGGGGCTGTGATCCCACCCCACCCCCCACCCCCACAGGAACTGCTTCCTGCCAGCCAGCCAGCAGATCTCCTCTTCCTCAGCCCCCGCTGACCCACCCTGACTGTGTCCACCAGGCCCCCACCCTGCGGTCTCTCTCAACCCCACTTCCTGTACCCTGCGCTCCACCTGGCTAAGTCTCTGCCTGCTCCTGACCCACACGTGCCCTTCACACCTCCGCTGCTAATTCAAGCTGTCCCTTCGCCTGGTATTCCCTCCCCACCAGCTTCTTCAAAGGCCCCAAATTCAAGGCCTCCTTCTTCCTAACACAAGAGGGAGAGATGATTTGGAGGGAGTTAATGGAAGGTGGCCCTGACCAGGAGCTGGAATTCCTGGCTTCTCACCGTTGACTTGCCAGGAGGCCTGGGGCCAGCACTGCTCCTCTCTGGGCCTCAATTTCCTCATCTGTATATTGGAGTCTGTGAGGCTTGAGCCGTCTAAGCCCCCTCCTGGTATTCGGAGTCTCACTGCAGACTCCATCCCTGGCCTGGGCTCAGGTCCTGTAAACAGACCCTCTGAGGGCTGGAAATAAAGATCTTGTTGCCCTCTATGGAGTAAGGTTATTGAGGAAGCACATAGACCTGTGGTCATGGTGGGAGGAGCCTGGGTTCCAGTCTTGGTTCTGCCTTTGACTTGCTGTGTGACCTCAGGCAAATCTCTCATCCTCTCTGAGCCTCAGGGCTCCAGCGGCATCATGAGGGATCTCTATGGTCTTTTCCTGCTCTAGAATTCTAAGATCCTGGACTTCTAGCTCTAACCTCTGCCTAGTTAAGAGTGGGAAGCTGGGACTGGGGAGAGATGCAGAAACCTGAGAGGAGGGGGTCTAGAATCCCCTCCCCAAACCCCTCCAGAGCCTGACACATCTAACCCAGAGGGCAGCGTCGGCTAGTCCCAAACCAGGACTGCTAGTTTGGCAGAGCAGCAGCCTCATCACAGGCTCAACACAGTGGCTGATCTCTGGGAGGCAAACAACACCCAGACTCACCATCCTTACGTCTATGCAGCCACGGTGACACGGTCTTTGAAATAGAAAGGAACACAGCAGAGACCCCCCTCCCCCGCCCAAGCCTCACCTTGGCACCAGGATTTATCTCTTTCATTTTAATGGGTTAATTACTTAGGCAGGCAGGTGTTTGAGGCTTCCTTCGCAGCACAGGGTGACCACGGGGTGACCAGGCTCCCCCAGGCAACCTTCCGGTGAGCACAGGAGGGTTTGGAGGGGGCAGGGCCAAGCCAGCTTTAATTACACGGCAGCGAGTGCGTTAATATCTCAACTATGCTTCTCTCAGAGCAGAGAGCTTTGTTGGGGCTGTGAAAATACAGATCATCTCTGGGCAGCCAGGCAGGATTTACAGTGGACAAGCTACACTCACCTCTCCTGCTCCATTTGCATTTTCTGCCTTGTTCTTTACCAACGGGGCATATCTCCTCCTGGAAGGCAATGCTGTACTGATGCCGGAGGCTACTCCCATTCATTCATTCAACCAGTGTTTACTGAGCACTTACTAGATGGCAGGCAGTGTGCTGAGCACAGAGGTTAAGCAGCAACCAAAGCAGATCCAAATTCCTGCCCGTCTGGAGCTCACATTCCAGCAGGGGAGACAGATGATAAAAGAAATATGTAGCTTGTATTAGTTTTCTGCTACGGCTGCTGCTTAGTCACTTCAGCCATGTCCAATGCTGTGTGATCCAAAGGACTGTAGCCCACCAGACTCCTCTGTCCACGGAATTCTCCAGGCAAGAATACTGGAGTGAGTTGCCATGCCCTCCTCCAGGGGATATTCCCAAACCAGGGATCGAACCCATGTCTCCTGTATTGCAAGAAGATTCTTTACCACTGAGCCACCAGGGAAACCCGTATTAGTTTGGCTACTGATGTGAAACAAATGACCACATACTTGGTGGCTTCCAACAGTATGCATAAATGACCTCACAATCTCCATGGTCGGGGAGTCCAAGCAGAGAGTCTCATGTGGTGGAAATTAAGATGATAGCCAGGCTTCCTTCTCTGCTAAAGTTTGGGGTCCTCTTTCAAGTTCATGTGGATATTGAAGGAATTGTGCTCCTCACTGGCGGCTGGTGGGGTTACTCTTAGCTCTTAGAGGTGGCTCTCAGGTTCTAACCACGTGGCCCCTCCATCTGCAAAGCCAGCAATGGAGAGCTTCTCACATGTGCAAAATGAACCCCCTCAAGCTTTGAATCTCTATCGCAAGGGAGCCCGGTCCCTTTCAAGTGTTCACCTAATCAGGTTAGACCCCTGGAGGATAATCTCCCTTTGTTAAAGTCAGCTAATGATTTGAGACCTGAATTCTACCTGCAAAATCCCTTCACAGCGGCATCTAGGTCCACATTTGATTGAACGGGAGAAGGTGTGTGTACACCAGGGGCTAGAGTCTGCGGGCATCTGGAACTCTGCCCACCGTAGTGTGTTAGAAGGTATAAGGTGGTACAAAAAGAAATTGAGCAGGAAAGGGGGGCACAGAGTGATGGGGTTGTAATTCTCAGTAGATGGTAGAGAAAGTACCCCTGAGACGTGGCATTGGAGGGAAGACTGAAAAGTACAGGAGTTAGCCATATGGCCCTCTGGGGAGTGGGCACCAGGCTGAGGAACAGTAAGTGCAAAGGCCCTGAGGCAACTTGCTGGAGTAATGGGAGTCACGGGGGATGACTGGTCAGGCAGTGCCCTGGTGAGGACGTAAGCTTTTCACAGACTGAAATGGAGGGCCATCCCAGGATTTTGAGCAGAGGAATGATGTAATCTGACTTACACATTTTAAAAGAAATCTCCTGGGCTATGGAGTTGAGAATAGATTGCAGGCAACAAGGGCAGAGCAAGGAGATCAACTAGGGGGCTTTTGCAATTACCCAAGGGGAGAGCTGCTGCGGTGCCTCAGCCCAGGTCTGTTCTGAAGATAGAGAAGAATCATGGTCCCACCCCAAGGCTCCGAGCCCAGCATCAGTCCCCAGACACCTCTGAGAGGCTGCTCTGGACAGCTGTACGAAGAACAACAGGTGCCTTCTAAACTGTCTTTTCATATGAGAAGACGGAAAGCCTCTATGGGAAGGAATTGATCCAACCTTTCAACAATACCCCAGTGTCCTCATTAAATTCTCCCCATTGCACGCATCAGAATCAGTGCCTCACTCCCACCCCTGTCAGGGGCAGCCTTAGTAGGGCGGGAGGTCCAGATTTCAGGCTTCTAACTCCTGCTCAGCATCCCCGACCCATTCACACTGCTGCAGGAAGGCCCGTCCCAAAACACAAGTTACAATTTGTCCTCACTTCTTCAAAAGAGGCTTCTGCAAGTCACAGCCGTGTAGCTTCCAGTCTAAGACACTGTGGATTGTAAGAAGCCCTATTAATAAACCCTATTAAATAACCAACTTTCTGGGACATTAAAGGAACCTGAAACCCTGTGTTACATATACATGTAAATTGTAAGACAATCCCTTATCTCAGAAATATGGAAATATTCATCTTTACAACTGTAATTATTGTGAGAAAAAAAGGATTTTGTCAACACTTAGTTAACCCAACTGCCACTTCAGGACTTGTCAGAGCCTTGAAATGATCACATGTACTGTGCCTCTCCCAGAGGGTCTTAGAGAATCCATCTTTTCCCAAGCTTCTTTAACCTCTGACCTACTTGGTCTTTTCCTTCACAGAGTATCTTGCAGGACTTTGGAAATAACTGGCTCACAGACTGAATAGCAAACACTTCATGGTCTGGCCCTAGCCCACTTTTCCTAATCTGGCTGCTGCCCTAGAATTATTAACCCTTCCTCCCCTACACACTGCCTGTTCAGGCCCTGAACTTCTGCTCCTATTATAATTTCAGGCATTATCACCCAATCTCAACCCACTCTTCACCTATTCTTCACTCCCTCCGTCAAATAACATTTGGTGAGCTTCTAGAATGTACCAGGAACTCTTCTAGATGTAAGAGACAGCATGATGAGCAAGACAGGTGTGGCTTAGGCTAATGGAGTGTACATTCATCTACACACACACACACACACATATGCACGCGCATGCAGATGTACACACCTAACTGCAAATCGGGTTAGCACTATGAGGAATAAATGCAAATGCTATGACAAAGTGTAATAGAGACTAATCTCATTTAGAGCAGGCCTCTTTGAGCTGCAATTTGAAAAGTGAGTCAAAACCCATCATAGAGAGCTGAGACAGGTTTCCAGGCAGAGGTTACAGTGTATGAAAGGCTCTGAACAGGGAAAAAAAAAAAAAAGAGCTGGCATATTTGAACAACTGAAGACTTTAGCTTCACTGGATTGTAATGAATGAGACTGAGAAAGAGGCTGGGTCCAAATCCTGCTGGGCTTCAAGGGCCATTTTAAGGATTTGGGGGTTTTATCCTTAGGGCAATGGACAGTGACTAAAGGGTTTTACAGTCTACAGTGTGAAAAACACTGGGGAGGTGAGAAAGCAGGAGAGAGGGTGGGGAGATTCTAGATATTACATCATTCTTTTGATTGCACATTTCAGAAAACCCAACCCAAAGTGGCTCATGTAAAAACAGAATTTATTAATAACTGTAGCTGAAAGTGCAGATATAAGGAAGAGATTCAGGTAAGGCTTGAGCAAGTTTGAACAATGTTGCCATGATCCAGTTTCTTTCTCTCCAAATCTTGTCTCATCTTCCCCTAGGTGGTTCTATTTCCCCCCAGGACCATGCTGGGTGGGGACAATATGGCTGGCATAGTTTCAGTCCAACATCTCCTCTCATCCAGGCACAGCCAGGAAAGCGTTGAGTCCACTTTACTCATAAGACAATCAAGTTTGGGAATTGAGTCTCATTGGCTCTGCTTGGTGTGACCTCAGTCTTGTGCCCATCCCTGAACCAATCGTTGGCAAGAGGCATAGAAGGAGCCATCAGCCTGGCCTTGGTCATGTGCTCTAACCCTAGCTTCCTTGAAATTACATTCCTAGAAGGTGGAGAGGCACATCTCCCAGATGAAAACCAGGATCTGCTACAGAAAATACAGTGAGAGGAGGCTGGGTGGCCCACACAGCCATTATCTACTAGAGAAGATACTGCAGTGTCCAGGCAAGAGGGCAGTGGAAGTGGAGAGTAGGGGACAGATTTGACATATATTTTGATGGTAGGATCAATAGGACTTGAGGATGAGTCTCTCGGGTTTCTGGCCTAAACACCCCGGGTGGCAGAGTCACTGAGTTAAGATGAGGAAGATGGAAGGTGACGCAGGTTTGCAGCCCCAGGGGGGACATCAGTTAAAGCCTTTTCATCCTATAAGGCCTTGCTCATACGTCATGTCTTCTGCGGTACCTCCCAGACACTCCCTGGCAGAATCCATTTCTCTTTTGTCTACACCACCACCACCCCTGCGACTTTCTTTGCCCTCTGCCTTGTCCAACATTATCATTCATTGTTCCACAGCTCACCTCCCCCTCCAGACGGTGGGCCAAGCGGAACAGGGATGGTTTTCCTCTTCATCTCAATGCCTCCTGCAGGTCTGGCACACGGGAAATGTCCCTCATGTCTGGCTTAACAGATTTGCATCAGCCAACAGACAACTGGTGAACTAAATCAAAATAGACCCTCAAGAGGAAGGGGACCCTCTCAGACACCCCCTGAGGTCTCAGATCCAGAAGAATTTCTCAGAAAAACCCTCCCAATTACCTGTATGGTCCAACAGGTTAACCAACCATCTGCTTTCTCCCCTATCAGAAAGGGGAGCACCTTCCCCAAGAGCCCATGTCAATACATTAAGACCTGGCTGGTGCCTCTGCAATTCTGCCTTTACTAGTTTCTCTGCTTTATCGGGCTGTGCAGTTGTTTAAAGGAAGATACTGAGGCCCGCAATAAAATCTATATTGTATTTCCAAACTATAAACAGGGATAGAATTTGTTGAGCCTCCTAATGTCTTCAGCAGTGGAAATCACTCTCACCTTCCAATAAAATGCCAACACCCTAATTAAACTCTCCGAGGCTGAGGTCTCCCGGCCCAGCCTCCCTCCTCAGAACAGCCCAGTTGAAGCTGGGAGACACAAGGTGCTTCCACCTTAAGTCATGCACGCTGAGGACCCTGGAGAAGGGACGATTCCGAGAGGACCCGTGCACCCTCGGTCCAGTTTGGTCTCCGTGTGGACCCTGCAGGATTGCCTTCCCATGTCCAGCTGCCATTCTTCCAAGGGGGGGGGGGGTCCAATCTAAGCCTAATTCTGGTTTTTCATTTATTTATTTTTCACAATTGCCCCCTCCCTAGGGTTTATAAAGCAGAGGCTGGTATGGGGGAGAACGGGGAATTTCATAACATATCCGCCCCAGGGTGGGAGGGACTTGGCCCTTCCCCTGCAAAGGATAGCAAACAGCAGAATGAGCATCAAGTGAGAGTGTTCGTAAATGGAAAATGTCAGAGTGAAAATAGCAGCGCTGCCAGTCTCACCTCCTGCCTCTGCTTCATGGTGACTGTGCTCAGGCCCAGATGGATGGCGGTGGTGGGAAGAAGAGGAGGTTGGGTCCTCGAAGCCGTGGGACGCCCTTCAGGGTGGCCCAGTGAGGAAGAATGCATGAGGGAGAGAGAGAGGGATGTGGTGGCGAGAGCTCTTGGCTGGATGACTGTCGTCTCGACTCAAGAGCGGTCCCAAGCATTGAACCCCAGGGCTATGCTGTCCATCCTGTGTGGGGTAGCAGATCTGACAACAGCAACAACAGGGTATGATTGAGGGAGGGAGAGCTGAAGTGAGCAAAAATGTGGCTCAGGAACGAGGGACGTCCTAGGGGTTTTAATCTACGCTAAGTATGAATTGAGTCAACGGGATTGGGCAGCTACCGAAAAGCCCATGTGTCCTCAGGTGGCATCAACAGAAGTAAGAGGTTTGAAAGAGGCAAGGGGATTGTCTCCTCCTGTTTCCATCAGAATAAACCTAGCAGAGAGTGTCCAGGTCTGACCCCTGCTGCTTTCCCTATCACAAAAGGTAGACCGATCTATCAGTAACCTGTCAGCCAAATACAGACACAAGAAGATGTGCACATACGTTGGTGTTGATGCTGACGAAGGTGCAAATTGTCTGTTCTCTAACTTAACTCCTGATCACCGCCACCTCTTCCCAGCCTCTTCTTGGGGGCTCTCCTATAGTTTGTGAGTTACTCAACCACATGCTAGGGGCAGGAAGATGGGAATTGGAGGAGAAACTCTTAAGTCCTGCGTGACAGCTGGAGAGAAGAAAGGGAGGGATGGAAGGTTTCATCCATGTGGCCTGGCTCCATCGAAAGTCAGGGGAATCTTTCCTGCTGTCATCTTGCTGAAAGAGCATTTCCATCCCTTTCTGCCGTGAGCTCAGTGTGGTTCTAGCTCTGGGATGTGCCAGCCCAGGGAGCAGAGAGAGGTCAGGAGGAAGACCTAATCCAGCCCAGCCTAGAGCTCTTGGTAGGCAAGGGACGCAAGCCCTGTCAAGTGGGGCAGCAGGACCTAAGGCTGCTCTGGCTAGAGGCTGACAGAGGACAGGGGAGCGAGGGGTGTGATCACTGTCTGCAGGCAGCTGTCAGTCTATCGGGATAACCTATGTGGACGCAGGAGACGATGCCGACTCCACGGTGGGAGAGACAAAAGGACGATTGTGGGTCAACAGAAGGAAGAGTTTGGTAAGAGGCCAAGCTGTCCCCAAAAGAGGCTGCCCAGGAAGTCATCCTGTTCATGGGAGGCATACAAGACACAGAATAGATGACCTTATCAGGTTCAAAAGTGGGGAGCTAGACTTGACTTTGTCTCCTCCCAAACAGATTCTGGAACCTGTTCATTAAGCCGTTAGCTCATGATGACCTTGGGCAAGTGCCCTGCCCATCTAGGCCTGTTTCCCATGTAGCACAACAGAGGCGTCACTTCCACCTCGGAGAATGTGTGTCATCGTGGCCCAGAGGCTGCCCAGAGGGGCTCTCCAGAGGATCCTGCAGGCATCTGCTCTACAGGCTCAGCATGGAGCCCGGGGACGGAACAGGCAGTGTGTGTACCTGGGGATGAGAGTGCAGACACAGGCTGCCTGAGCCTGGCCCAGCTGTGTGACCTCGGGCAGGCCACTTCACCTCTCTGGGCCTCAGCCAAACAGAGCTACCCATGACGGTGACCTCACAGCCTAAATGAGGTGTTGTGGAAAGTGCTGAGGGAAGTCCAAGCACTCAGCACGTGCTCCATAAGTGTGAGCTGTTGTCATTACAAGAGCATCCAATCTGCCCCCTCAAGGGTAGAACCCTGTATTTGATACCCCCTGGGGCCAGAGAAGCCTGGGAGGCAGGCTGGGGGTCCTACTTCACTAGGAGGAAACCGAGGCTCAGGAAGGTGGAGAGACTCAGCTGCAAGGGGGTACCCTCAGATAGTCACCTTGCCACATCTAGAGAGCCCCCGGGGACCTGAAGCAAGTGAGGTGCCCTCCATCCTGAGCTGGGCATCGCAGGTGGGTGGGCCACCTCCGGGGAGTTTGCCCAGGTCTGTGGGGTTACTGAGAGGAGCATGGCCAGGGTTCACCATAAATCTCTGGGACTTTCACTGCCAACCCACCCAGAGGCTCTGGTGACTTGGCCAAGGCCTTGGGGACATGTGCCTTGGTGTCCACTGCCCCTGCCTCCAGGTGGCCCACCCCACCTGCATGCCCAGCTCAGGATGGAGGGCACCTAAGTTGCTTCAGGTCCCTGGGGGCCCCCTGTGCTGGTTTGTGACGCTAGAGGTGGCAGGGTGACTATCTGAGGGGACCGCCTTGCAGCAAGTCCCTCCATCTTCCCAAGCACACTCCTCCTGGTCTCAGGGAGCCCGGTGCCTTTGTTACATGCTCCGGTGTCCTTTCCCAGGACTTCGCTGAAACCATTCCCTTGCTGGAATGACTTCCCAATCCCTACACTTCCAGATCTTACACATCCCAGCTGGCAGGGCCTCACTGAGCCCAGCATCCTCTCTGGGTCTCTACCTCCTCATCTGGGCAAAGGGAGACTTTGACTTGCTGATCTCTAACATCTCTTCTGAGGCCTAATCTCAAGGCCACCTCCTCCGGGAAGCCCAGACTCACCCAACGGTTGGAGGCAGTCACCCTGTCCTCCGAAACCCCACAATGCTCCATGTGAACCTTCTTACAGCCCAGACCACTAACTACTGCGACTCAGGGTCACATGGACTAACACCTGTTCTTCCCTCCTAGCTGCCGGCTTTCTTGAGGGCAGGTGGGTTCCACGTTGTATTCATTTCTGTTTCCCTTCAGTGGGTGGTGGATGGACAGGTCAATGGACTGATGGACAAGTGGAAATCAGCAGCCTCCCAGGGGCATCTGTGTCTTCAAATAGATTCCTGGAGCCCAGAAGAAGACTCAACCACAAGGAATGAAATGCTGATGGTTGGGCTACAGCATCCTTGGGCTGAGGGTGAGATACTGGGGCAGAAGAAAAAGAGAGCGTCCAAAGTCAAACCACCCAGGTAGGGTCCTCCTTGACCTCTGCACATTTCCCAGGGACCTGGGGCCCCCGTCCCTCAGGCTCCTCCTCCTATGCACCCGCCCCCCAGCTCAGTACCTTCTCAGGCCCCACCGCCTCTTCACCTCCCACCAAGGCCCCTCTGCTTTGACTCCACCTACAAGATCCCTGCGGTCACACAGTTTGACACCACTGGTGAGCCCACCAGACTCAGACCTGTGCATGCTCTTCTCAGCTCTCTCTGCAGCCCATCAGCATCCCTCTGGGTCCTCCGGGCCATCCCATTTCTTGCATCACCAACAATTTGTTGATTCAGAGGCAAGAATGTCCAGCCAAACGTGGTGAACTAAACCTTCCCCTCACCCCTAACCTTCACCAAAACCCCATCCCCCACCCCTCCCCAGAGTCAGGCGGCTCCGAGTCGATCAGGAGCCCCAAGAGAGAGATCTGCTGGGACTTGGCTGTTTCAATTCTCCTTCCCTGCATCTGGCCCCCGGCATGCCTTTTCCCAAGCAAACTCACTAAATCACTTTTAAAAGATTTGAGGTTGTTTCTACCCAGCGAGTTTCCTGCCAGTACAAAATGTCTTCCAGGATCTGGGGAAGATAGGCTGGATTGAATGGCTGTTCATTAGAGGAAGATTAATGGGGCCACTGATCCCATTAATGTGTTATTGACCCTTCCCTTAATATAACTGGCCGAACAGCTCAACCTACAGCTCAAGGCAGAGTTTACTCAGAACTCAGGTCTGATTCGTGGAGCAATCCATTGGCTCAGCCCCTCCTGCACTGCTTGGACGGTACCAGATGAGCCCGCGTCCCATCTATGAGGGTGAGAACCCTCACCTTTGATCTCATAGGCCAACAATATAACAACTAACAGTGAATGAGTGCTGCCTATATGCTAGGCACTCAATCAAGCACTTTTTGAGGCATAAACAAGGCATAATTTTGTTTAATCCCATTAGTTCCATTTTATAGACAGGAAAACTAAGGTTTAGAGAGTTAAATAACCTTCACACGATCCTACAGGAAGTTGTAAACTCAGTACTCGAACCCAGCAACTCGTAATGATAGCAGACATGGACCTCATACTTACTAAATGCCCAGCATTGCTCTATGTCAGCCCTGGCCAAGAGAAATGTAATGGAAGCTACCGATATAACCTTCAATTTGCTAGTAACGACTTTCACTTTAAAGAAAGTGAAAAGAAGCAGTGCAATTAATTTTAATAATGTTTTATATTACCCGATATATCCAAAATATTATCATTTCAACATGTAGTCAATGGAAAAAAATTATTAGAAAGATATTTTACTATTTGTTTGTGCTAAGCTTTCTAAATCTAGTGGTAATTTTCCTTCCCATTCCCAGCACATCTCAGTTTGGATCAGCCACATTTCAAGTGCTCAGTACCCACAGGTACCAAGTAGTTGCCCTTTTAGTGCAAGTCTAGATATTTTATTCATTCATCTGTGTTAACATCCTATGGGGTGGCTTGAATTATTATCATCATCTCCATTTTAAACATAAATTATCTGAGATCAGAAAGGTGAGGTGATTGACCTAAGGTCACACAGCAGGTCAGCTGCAAGACTGGGTGGGATTCAAACCCAGCAGGCTGGCTGCAAAGCCTCTGTACTTCCCCGCTATGGAGCAATGTCACAGCCTGTCAGGCAGTCAGGGCAGCCCTCCTCACACTGGAACGTGTAAAGTCTCCCTGCTCCAGGATACCAGGCCCTGAGGGGCCTTGAAGACCCAGGGCTTTGGCTGCAGTCCCAGCAGAGCCCCAGAAACAGCCTCCACGATAGAGCTGTGCCTCCCTCAGTAGAATGACACAGACAGTACCTACCACTGTTTACTAGGGGCTCACAATGGTTAGGGCCAGTGCCAGACATTTCACATTGGTTGTTTCACTAATGCCCTGTGGCAACCCTGTGCGGGTGTGTGTGAGGGGAGTGTTATCCCATTACACCCCCCGAAGACACTGAGGTTCAGAGAGGTCAGGTAACTTATCAAAGTCACACAGTCGGTGGCAGGGCTGGGAGTGGAACCCATGGCTGGGAAACTCTAAATCCCAAGCTCTGCCCTTTCAATAGCTAAGGTGAAAGTGTTAGTCACTCAGTCGTGTTCCACTCTTGGCAACCCCATGGACTGTAGCCCGCCAGGCTCCCCTGTCCATGAAATTCTCCAGGCAAGAATACTGGAGTGGGTAGCTATTCCCTTCTTCAGGAGATCTTCTGGACCCAGAAAGTGAACCCAGGTCTCCCACATTGCAGGCAGATTCTTTACTGCCAGAGCCACCAGGGAAGCAACCCCCAACTTATTCGAGAGCTCCCAGAACCCAACCCCACTCTCCTTGACTTTGAAACCAGTTTTTAGCCTGGACGGTGGTACTTGGTGCACCTTCCAGCACCTTCTGCAGAGATCATGTTCATCCCATTATCTACTGTCAGTGTCCTGCCTGCATGGCCTCGCTTCCCCTCCCTCCTCACCCTCTGCTCCCCTACGCCCGAAATTCATCACTTCGTCCATGCCTGAAGTGCTGCTATTAGCCCTTTCTTAAATAAAACAAAACAAACGCCCCTGAAAGAAGCGATCAGTCAAACACTTCATGAGAATTCCACTGTCCAATCTCTGTCCCTCCCAGAGGCCTACTTGCAGGAACTAGAAGTTTAATAGGGAAGGAAATAAAGAATTCTCTTCAGTCAGAGTTAGATGAGCCCACAGAGATCAGCCCGTCCAGCCCCCTCATTTCGCGCTCAGGGAAATTGAGACCCAGAGCATTCAGTGACCCACCATCACATATGGGTTGGAGGATGCGCACTTAGGTCTGTGACTGCAGCTGCATTCCCCACCCAGCACTTCACTCCCTCTTAGAACAGGGCAGGTGGATTACCTGGGAAGAGGGAGCTAGCTACCCTATGCTCAGACCCTCCCTCTGGAGAGGCCCCAGGGCTCAAAGGTCTCAGCAAAGAATGTGCTCCATCAGCTTGGACGCCCCCAAGGGCAGAAGAGATAAACCCAGGAAGGTGCTGACTCTACCCACCTTCCCCTCCAGGTCCGAAGGGCTTTCCTAGCCAGCCTTATCCCCTCTCCTGAGTTGCAGCAGAGGGTCTAGGTATGATGCCCACAGAAAAGCAGAAGTCTTCACTTCCCAACAATGCCACGAGGTAGGGGTGATGACCATCCTCATTTTACAAATAAGGCAACTGAGGCGCAGAAAGATAAACAACCAACCAGCTGGGCTGTCCCTAACCCCAAAACCTGGACTCCTGCCACTGCCCCAGAAGAAGGACTAAGGACTCCCAGCACAGTGCTCCCGGTGCAGGGTTCTGCAAGACTAAGAACCCCATGAAGCTCTGATAAAGCTGCCTTCCTACCACCCTGATGCCAGCTGCTGCCTCGGCCCCTGCTGAGCCCACTGTGTGTAATTTGGTGCCAATTAGGAATGAGTGGGAACCATTAGTGCATTTAATTCCCAACCTAGAAACAGGCTCTGGGAAGCCAAGCTGCAATTAGCTGAGTTGCCTCCCCTAGGCTGCCCTAGCCACCCTTTTTCTTACCGCTGAGCCCCTACCTTTGATGGGAACCATCCACCAACCACTTCCAGAACCCCTCCTAGGGATGCAGGAGATCCGGATGGGAATTTGATGTGGACCCTGCCCTTGAACAGCTGCTAGGGAACAGCCTGGAAATGGAGCACTGAGGTAGCTGCCAAAACCCTTGTTGCCAAAGACTCAGTTTCCCCATCTGTAGAATGGGGGTAAAACCACTCAGCACCTCATCAGGTTGTTATAAAGAATCATTTCTTAATTTATCCCACAAACTCTTTTGATTTACTCAGCACAAGCTGTGGCTCCAGCTACAGAGGACACAGGAAAATCAAGCCCTGCGCTCATGGAGCCTTCACTCTGATGGGAAAGACAGACAACAGACAGTAAAGCCATAATAAAAATATATATATACATGAAAGTGAAGCAGTGTAATGAGAAACAGAGGGACTGGAGGGGGTGACCAGTCCCTACTGTTTTCATGACTATTATTTTATGTGTTCAACTGGGTCTTGAAAGCCCAATGGGACAGATCAGCACAGGGAGAATTCCAGGTGGAGGAAAGAGCATGCAAAGGAAGGAAGGGGTTCATGAGTTCCTGCCACTGGTGGCTCAAGGACCTGGAATGGGCATATGATCCACAGGGGACTCCAGCAAGGTTGGAGAGGTAGGGATTCTGGCCTCGAAGGGCTGTGAATGCAATGCTCAGAAACAGAACCTTATCCCACGGGCAACGGGCGGCCATCAAAAAGACCTCAGAAGAGAGTCGAATGCCAAGACAGACACTTCCAAAGGGCAGATGTGGCTGCAGCCTGGTTGGAGGGGCGTGGGGAGGGAGGCTGCCCACGGAGGCTGTCAGCACTCAGAGACCATGCACAATCCCAAGGAGAGGCTGGGGCCGGGCCTGAGGGTGGCTGTGGGCAGGGAGAAAGAAGAGGTATTCGAGAGGCAGATGAGAAAAGGGCTCGCTGACTGATGGGGTGTGGGAGGCGAGCGATGACTTGAGCGCTATGAATAACAGCATCTTCTTGCTTACCGTGGGGGAGCAGCCCACCACGCCAGTAGCCCGGGCCCCGGATAGAAAGCGGCTGCAGAAGCTGTTGGGCAGACACCGGCTCCTCCGTGGTACACAGCATGTCCCTGGTCTCCAACAAGCCTCGGCTTCTTGGATGCCAGGCCTTCGCGTGCACTCCCTCTGTCTTTGGGACATGTTTCTTTTGGATGGGGCCCAATTCAGTAACGACTCCTCTGGGAAGCCTTCCCTGACTGCCCCACAGTTAGTCACTCCCCTCTTGGGGTTTCATCAGGACCCCACTCACCAAGGTGTTAGCCCGTCCCTCAGGGGAGGTCTCTGTCCCTTTCTTGGCTCATCTCCTCGAGTAGCCTACGAAATGCTCCAGGACAAGAGTCTCTGTCCCTTATTGTTGTCTGGTGCCCAGTACAGCACCCAACACTCAGAGTGCGCTCTAGACATGTTTGCTGAGTGAAAGGGTGAAACAGAGTGGGACCACCCACTAAGACATGGAATCCAGGGCAAGGTGATGAGTCGATCTAGGCTCTGCTGGGTACGAAGGAGATGTGTCCACATGGATGCACGAGGCAGCTGGATGTAAGGATCCAAAGCTCAGGGAGGTGAGCTGCCAGGCCATCTGACCCCCACCCCCAGCCCTGCCAGGCCTCCCCCCCTCCCACCCCAAGAGCCACTTCTGCAGCAGTGATCCATGAGCCGCCCTGAACAGAGGGATCAGGAGAGTTCGCGAATGTGGCACTGTCCACCGAGCTCCTCAAGGAGCCTTTAGGGATTTGGTTTCCATAAATAAATGAGGTTTGGGGTTAACTGCACCTCCCTTCATATATGGAAGGATGTGGGGTGAATCCACTCTTCCTCTATGCTCATCCTCACCAGGAAAGTGAGAGCAGACCCAGTACCAGCAGACCCAGGACTGTAGTGGGAAGAAGAAATGACATTTTCCCTTTACATTGGAAATACTTAAAAGTCCCTAGAATAGATTTATAGGAATATTTTAACCTTTTCTTTGATCCTTGAAATGTCATTGTTCTGTGGGCTGAATCGCCAAATGTGACCTTTTCCTGTAGCCATAGGGTGGGGGAACCCCACTGGCTCTTTGAAAGGAGCTTCAGATGTTCTCCTGGCAGCTTCCCCAGCAGCCCACCCCACCCTGGAACTCTGAGCTAGCAGAAGGATGATGGGTGAGTGGGAGAGGCAAGCAGGGGCCAGCCAGGGAGCACCAGGCAGCACTCTGCTTGCCTCATCAAGTAAAGATGAGCTAAGTGTGGGTCCATCGCTAGTTAACTCACTCTGTGGCCTTGGGTTAAGCTTTTTTTTTTTTCGTTTTCTCTTTAGGCCTCTGTTCCCTATAAAATGGGAAAAATTGTGGTACCTACTTTAAAGAGTTGTTGCAAAGACTAAATAAGACTATTCATGTTGTATTTCTTGCAGAACAAAAGCTGAAAATAAACAACCCCCCAAATTCAGTGGCTGACAACAGCGAACGTTTATTCTTGCACCCACAGGTCTACGGGGTAACTAAGGTTGGGTGGACGAGACTGGGTTTGGCTGGGTCGAGTCTTCTCTGTGGGTACTCTGCTCATGCTGGGGCCCAGTCTTACGTGGACTGCCCTTCTGGTGGCTCCTCTGCACTGCAAGGGGGCCAGTAGAAATATACAATGCCTCCTAAGACTTGACTTAGAACTAGATCACTGTCATTTCCACCCATCATCCAATGGCCAAATAGAATCACATGACCAAACCCTCCATCATGGGATGAGGGTGAGCTACTGCCTCAAGGGAGAGGGGAGTGAATATTTGCTGAGCAATAATCCAATCTATTAAAGCATGTAAAGCCACTGGCACTGTGCCTGGCATGTGATAGAAACTCAGACTATTAATTCCCTTTCATCCCATATTGCATCATTATTATATTTTACAGCTCAGATTAATTCATTATAATTCACTGTAATAACATGAGTCTTTTTGGCTAAAAGTACATATTTTATTGTTCAACATAAGTGGGCAGTGAAGTATTACATACGAGTGAATTCTCCAAACAACAAAAGCCTACAAGCGTCTTCATCTTAATTATTTTGATGGAGACGTTTCCAGAGGAAGTTTCAGACCTTCCCACCTTCTCAAAGGGAGACTATCAAACGCCATTTAATCCATAAGATTGGTGATGAGCATCAGTACAGGGTCATTGTGCTGATCTCACGGGTCATCCTGTGCTGATCTCCAAGGTTACTGAGACATTTAGCCTATTTGCCCCATAGGGAGCCCTCTTCTCATCCTGCCACCTTCAACAGTGGCCCCCAGATATCTGTCCTCCATGGGTCAGCTTCTTATCATCAGAAATGAAGAACCACAGATTCTAAATCTCCCAAGTGTCCTAAGGCTTTCAGGGCCCCCACTGAAATCTCTGCTACTGGCAGCACTAGGGAAAATACCATTGTAGTAGACTGTTGTGTTAGTTGCTTGGCCATGCCTGACTCTCTGTGGCCCATGGACCGTATCCCACCAGGTTCCTCTGTTCATGGAATTCTCCGGGCGAGAATACTGGAGTGAGTTTGCCATTTCCATCTCCAGGGGCTCTTCCCAGGGGTTCTAATCAGAGTAGAGTTTCTGAAGCTTTAAGCATAATGAAAAGGTGGAGAACTTTTAAAAGTGGTTATCTACTCATTTCATTTAAGAGGAAATCCTAACAAGCAGCCCAGGGTCAGTGTGAAGATCAGGAAATGACATGGATGAGAAATGTAGTGATCCTCTAGAACCTATGAGACCTCCCTCCATCCCTTTGTTTCAAACTCTCATCTTACTTTCTCTGTACCTTTCACCTTCCTCTCCCTCTTCTCTCTCCTTTTCTGTAGATCTGTTATTTCCCGCTTTGATTCTCATCCTGCTTCCTTCCACCGTCCCCTTCTCATTTCCCTACTCGCAATAATGTGGAGGAGAGTGGAGGGTGAGCAATCGCTGCTCAAGCATATTCCCAAAAGTCATTCCACCTCTTCAGGTGTTGCTTCTCCTTCTTAACCTTAAAATTTTCAGTTTCTGAAATCCCAAACAGCCACAAAATTCTGCAAAATCAAGTCGCATAATGCTCCTGTAAACACTTGGCTTCTTTTTCTTTTTCAGAAAATCAGTGACTCTCCATTTAAAAACCATTGCCCACCCCCTGGAGACCAGGCTTCTGATTATGAAGTTCTAGAGATTCCAAGCTCCCCTGGATGAGCAGCTGCCCTCCATGGAACTGTCCCTAGTGCTGAAACGGTGTCTGCTTCAGCCTGTCTCGGGTTCCCTGCTCCGTCTTTTGAGAGCTCTGCCTTACTATCACAACATTTTTTTTTTCCTGCCAGGGGGCTCTGAGCTGTTTCTAAGTGGGATGCATGACTGATGAGCGAGTCCCATGGCTTCCTTGTTATAGCCAATGACAGATGCCTGTCTGCTCAGCTGGCTGGGATTTTTTGGAAAAGGGTTTAGGCCAAGAACATATCATAACAGTTGTCTGTGAAAATAACCTCCAGGCTATGGCAATGAACCTTTTTGTGCTGAGTCCCAGATCGGCCACACCAGCAGGTTAATTGTTAGCTGTGAACCCACTCACTCCAGGACTTGGCTTCAAGCCAATGTACCTGGGTTCTAGCCCATGCTCACCACTTGACAGCTACGGGGAACTGGGTAGCTACCTCCCTGTTTCTGGGCCTCAGTCTCCCCATTTGTGTAATACAGTCTCTAAGTTTCCTACTAACACTGACATTCCGGGACTTCATGATTATGTAGCCCAGAGTTTGTAAAGTGGGATGGAGGAGAAAGAGCCCTCAGCAAGGAGTGACGAGCCTTTGTTCCCGGCTCTGCAACCATAAGCAGTGGCACCCTAGGCCGTACCCTTGACCTCTCTGAGCCTTGGCTGTAAAACTAGAATACCACTGTCCAACCCATTTCCTGGTATCCTGAGGAGGCTCAGGTGAGGGAAAACTACGTGGTGCTGGGGATAGTTTACATCAAACAGGTATATTCTTTAGAGGGAGCTTGGGTTTCAGCACTCCTGAGGGCAAAGGATGTATGCGCTGTGCTCAGTCATGCCTGACTCTCTGCGATCCCCTGGACTGCAGCCCACCAGGCTCCTCGGTCCATGGGGATTCCCCAGGCAAGAATACTGGAGTGGGTTGCCATTTCCTTCTCCAGGGGTATCTTCCCAACCCAGGGATTGAACCCAGGTTTCCTGCATTGTGCGCAGATTCTTTACTGACTGAACCACCAGGGAAGCCCAGGGGGCAAAGGAACCCAGTCTCTTTTCTTTTCCCATCCACAGTTTCCCAGCCTGAAAGAGTCGGTGAGCCAGGGTGATATCAGTCTCCACTGTTGACCAAACACTCCAAATGCCAGATATATTCATTCCTTCATTCAGTAGATAATTCCTGAGACCCTTCTACAGGCTGAGCAGGGAATCAGAGGCAGACATGGTCCTGCCCTCATGGACTGCAGGGGATGGTTAGCATGTGAAGCACCTAGCCCTGTGCTGGCTACCTGGTAATCATTTGTAAATACAGTGTTACAGGTGATGCTGGAGGATGCCCTGGCTTCTGAGGGGGTAAACAGGAGGAGGACATGGGCAGCAGAGGGTAATATCAGAGATGGTTAGGAGTGAGCCAGAAGAAGACTATAGGAAGAGTGTTCCAGGCAATGAGAGCATCGTGAGCCACTGGCCAAGGCAGGTGACAAGGATGATGGAGGACACCTCACCCCACGTAATTCTGCCATCCCAACACCTGCAAACCAGAATCTGGGGCCCAGGCTTGTGTCTCAGCCGGTATCTTAGCTGAGGGGCAGAGGTAGGGAGGGTAGATTCCTGATATACCACTCTCCTGATGTCCAGAGTTTCTAGGCATCAAGGTAGTCCAGGTGGCCAAGGGGAGGCTAAACCACATCTCACAAAAGGAGGAGCATAACCCCATATTGCTAAAATCTATCTTTGGCTTCATCATCATCACTAGCACTACCATTATTATTTATTGAACACTTACATAGGGCTTCCCTAGTACCTCAGTTGGTAAAGGATCTGCCTTCAATGCAGGAGACCCTGGTTCAATTCCTGGGTCAGGAAGATCTGCTGGAGAAAGGATAGGCTATCCACTCCTGTATTCTTGGGCTTCCCTGATGGTTCAGCTGGTAAAGAATCTGCCTGCAATGTGGGAGACCTGGGTTCAATCCCTGAGTTGGGAAGATCCCCTGGAGAAGGGAAAGGCTACCCACTCCAGTATGCTTGCCTGGAGAATTCCATGGACTATATAGTCCATGAGGTCACAAACAGTTGGACATGACTGAGCAACTTTCACTTTACATAGGCCAGAAGTTTTGTATTCTACCCCTACAATTTTTAAATCTATGAGGTAGGTATGCTTGGACCTGTTTTACAGATGAGTAAACTGAAGCTCTAGCTTCCCTGGTGGCTCAGACGGTAAAAGCGTCTGCCTACAATGTGAGAGACCTGGGTTCAACCCCTGGGTGGGGAAGATCCCTGGAGAAGGAAATGGCAACCCACTCCAGTACTCTTGCCTGGAAAATCCCATGGACAGAGGAGCCTGATACTGTAGCCGTTACGAGAACAGGGAGGCAGTAGCGGACACGACTGAGCGACTTCATTTCACTTTACTTCAAACTGAAGCTCAGAGGGCTTAGATTTGCTGAAGGACACACAGCTAGTGGGAGGCCTAGAGTCAGATTATTATTATACTGTCATGATAGCTGACCTTCACTGAGCACCGACCATGTGCTGGGCACCCAGCAAAGCACTTCAGATACATTTGCCCATTAAACCATCCCCCAGCCCTATGAGGTAGGCACTATTATTAACCCCACTTTGTGGGTGAAGAAGCTAAGTCCGAATAAGGTAAGCAACCTGGCTGAGGTCACACAGCTAGGTAGTCCGCGTGTTGGGGTTCTCATCCAGGTCTCAACCACTGCCCCCCCGCTCTCGTAATGGTTAGACTATCAGCCCCAGTTCCTTTAACAAAGCCCAGGAAGTGAAGGCGGGTGCTTCCTGCCCCTCCTTCTCAGCGCTGGCCTCTGCTCATTCCTGCTCCACAGTGGCAGGCAGCCCCCGGGCACCAGGATGGCACAGAGGCACGCCTAGGGCAGGGTGAGGAGCCACAGCCAAGATGACCTTGAGATCCCAGTGCTCCACCAGATGGTAAACATCCCCAAGCTAAGTGTTTAAGCTCTTCCTGGAAAAGCTGCATGGAGGGGCTTCCATGTCTCAGGCTGGAAAGCGCCACTGGGCAGATTTATTCCTCTGGGAGGTCAGACAGCCACTGTATTTCACCATCAGGCCAACAGGGGCCCTCGTTCTCTGGAATTATGTTTCTATCAAATATTCATTTGTCTGGTTTATGCGCTACCTAAGACCCGGGCCCACCCGATCCTGCCAACCACATGCTTGCCTGGGCTGTGCCAATGCCAAACTTCTACTCTGCCCACAGCCCACTGTGTGGCTGGATGCCACCCCGATTAAGGGAAATGCCTTCCTCGGGTCTGTTCTTTCACCAGGCCAAACTGACTTAACTAGTTAGACCCTGGGAAGACTCTGCCCCTCCAATCTGCCAGAGGCAGAGAGGTAGATGGTCTCCTGCCTCCCTGCCCATTTTACAGACAAGGAATCAGAGATGGAGGGACTTGTGCAAGGTCATGGAGCTAGACTAGGGGAAAGCCAGGAATCAAGTCCAGGTCTGTCTGACTCCAAATCCCAGGTTTTTCCCTGGAAGGGGGCTCTGAGTATTCTGAAGCTACAGCAGTGGAGGAAATTGCTGCTATTTCTCCAAAGCAGAGGGGCTTCCCTGGTAGCTCAGTTGGTAAAGAATCCACCTGCAATGCAGGAGACCCTGGTTCACTTTCATTTTCCCCAAAGCAGCAGAGCCTAGGTGTGGGCAGTCACATCTGCACCCTTCTCTGAAGGACTGTCCTGGGCTCACAGGACCCGCCTTCCTCAGAGATGACTGGGAACTCGTGGACCCCCACCCCCAGGGCAGCCCGCAGCCAGTGGCGGACTGATGTGGGGGTTATAACAAGGGAGACTTCTTGTCACTGGATGGGACAAACTCTGAGGCAATTTCTACTCCAGGGCTCAGAGCTCAAGTGGGATCAGGCTAGTCGACTTCTCCCGAAACCAAACCATCTCTTTGTCTACCTTCTTCTGCCCTATTCTGCTTCTCTCCTTTCCTTACAAGTTTCTCTCAAGAGGCCTCCCTCTATAGAACTGATGCATAAGAATCCCCATTTCAGGTTCTAGTTCTCTGGAACCCATCCAAGACAGGTTCTTAAACCCAGCGGCTCTTTACATTACCACCTGAAACTAATCTCTTAAAAAGCTTCTTACTGCAGGAAGAATGGGAGGACTTTACCAGTTAGACCCTGGGAAGACTCTGCCCCTCCAATCTGCCAGAGGCAGAGAGGTAGACAGTCTCCTGCCTCTCTGCCCGTTTTGCAGACAAGGAATCAAAGTTGTAGGGACATGTGCGAGGTCATGGAGCTAGACTAGGGGAAAGCCAGGAATCAAATCCAGGTCTGTCTGACTCCAAATCCCAGGTCTTTTCCTGGAAGGGGGCTCTGAGCATTCTGAAGGAATGCCTTGCGCCCATGTTTTCCCATCTCATCTTTCAAGGTGCTATTAAAATGCCTCCTTGTCCAAGCAGGCTTCCCTGCTTTCCTGCCAGAATTGACCAGGCTTTCTTCTGGACATGTCAAATGTGCTTTGGTCTAGCCTTTATTTCATTCCACTCTCAGTGAAATTTAGGAGTTTCTCTACTTTCTCCCCAACTAGTATGGAAATCCCTTGAGCCCAAAGCCACAAACATTTTCCTTAATAAAGACCAACCCAGGGCTTCCAAGGAGAGGCTGGAGGGATTCTCCCCTGGGGAGGGGAGCCCCACCTCAGGTTTCGCTCTGCCCATGGTACACCATCCCTCTGAGGCCTCTGTCAGGCCGCCATTGCCGTAGGCATCCTGACCTCAAGGGACACGCAGGTATCTTAACGTTTTGGCCCAGTCATCGCCAAATGCCCCTCCCAATGTCCCTGGCCGTCCAAGAGCTGGGACTTTCAGACCTGAGGGCAGGAAGGGCACCTGGGAACTAAACACAGAGAGAATGTTAAACCAACTCATTTTCCTGTCTTCGGTCATTGGGCGCCCCCCACCCTCAGAACTGTGTTGTGTCCGCACACACCACGTAATGATTTACTTCATTTATTTATTTATATTGACTCTCTTCTTTAATGCTGACCTAAGAGGAAGCTTTTCCCTCTCTTGCATGGGAAAACCAGTATCACTGTCCACAAATGCAACATAACTGTAAAAATAGATACAGTATCTGCAAGGCAATGGCATGAAAACCACTGTTAGTGTTTAGTTGCATGCCGCAACTAAAAATCTCACATGTCGCAATGAAGATCCTGAGTGCCACAACTAAGACCCAGTGCAACCACATAAATAAATTAAGCTTTTTTTTTTTTAAGTGGGGAAAGTGACAAGGGCTAGAGTGGTATTAATGACTCACAAGTCCCCATCAGAGACTTTCTCCAGCCAAGATCAGTACTGAAAATGATTGCAAGAGAGTAACCTTCTCACTCACAACTCAGTGAGACTTGATGCCAGGCCTGTGGCTTCCCTAGTGGCTCAGCTGGTAAGGAATCCACCTGCAATGCAGGAGACCTGGGTTTGATCCCCGGGTTGGGAAGATCCCCTGGAGAAGAGAATGGCGACCCATTCCAGTATTCTTGCCTGGAGAATCCCCATGGACAGAGGAGCCTGGTGGGCTATAGTCTGTGGGGTCGCAGAGAGTCGGACACAACTGAATGACTAACACCACCATGAGTGCCTGAAATCATCTGGGGAACACACACATTGAGAAACGTGGCCCCAAGGATCTGGGCTGCAGGGTCCTGGTCTCGCTTACTGATCTTCAGCCTGCAGCCCACTGAGGTCAATTCTCCCTCCCGGGGGACGGCCATGTGCCTCACTCATCCTTAATCTCATGCCTGGCATACAGTAGGTGCTCAGGAATGGGTGTATGCAGTAGGTGCTCAGAAATGCTTGTAATGAGGCTGAGAGGGATGTGGAGGAAGGGAAGGGAGGCAGTTATTGAACAGTCTGGCAACTGACTCGAATCTGTGAATTTCTAGTACAACAAAGACTGATTTTTCTTTCTTTCTTTCTTTTACACAGTAAAGTGAGCTTTCTTTGTGTTTGAATAGAAAGCACATACGCTCAGCATCCTATTGTGGAAAAAATCAGGCTTTATTGTAAAAACAATTGTGCCAAATTTAAAGCAGGGATTAAAATTGAAGCATGTTAAGTGTGGTCATTAATACAACAAGCTTTTTCTTCCCATTGGGAAGGATGCTATTCTGGTGTGCCTTCTGCTTGCCTTTCCTGGGCTGATGGAGGCAAAGAGGGAGGGGGAGGGGTGCTCAGCGAGGCAGGAGAGGGGTCTCTGACTCCAGAGCACCTTAGGTAAGACGTGAAAAACACGTGAACCCAACTTGCAAACAAAAACAGAAGACATATGAGCTGGTGGCGGGTCTTTTTTATTCTTATCGGTAAATATATCTACAGCCAAAGGTTCACACATTTATATGTTTTAAATCACTTAGAGTTATGGATTAAACAAAGCCCCCTGCTTAAAATGAACACATAAAATTGGGGCTTTCTTGGAAACAGGACTGACCAGCATAGATCCTCCTTTCCCTCGACTTTGTCTGGTATTTCATCTCCAACCAATTATGCAGGCTGCAGTAGTCACAGCCGTACTTTTCAAGCATCAGTTATCTCTTGTGATCCTTACACTGACCCTCGGAGGTTAAGTTCATCATCCCCATTTTACAGGGGTACAGAGAGGGCAGATCAGCCACTAAGGTCACAGAGCGAAGAAGAAGTAGAGAAAGGATTTGAACAGAGATGTGATCCCAAAGCCCTCATTCCTAGGGTGACTGCCTCCTGCCTCCCAGGAAGTTGCTCTAACAGAAGACTAGACCCAGGAATGTGGGAGAGAAGGGGACTGAGGGGAAGAGGGAACCCAGGAAATTCATATTTCTGAGTACAGGCAGACGTCGTTCTATTCTGCTTTGCTTTATTGCACTTCATAGATACTGAGTTTTTTACAAATTGAAGATTTGCTCCAACCCTGCACTGAGCAAGTCTGTCAGCGCCACTTTTCCGACAGCACTTTGCTCCTTTCGTGTCTCTGGGTCACGTTTTGGTAATTCACACATTATTTCAAGCTTTTTCATTACTACTATCTCGGTTATCGTGATCTGTGATCAGTGATCTTTGAGGTTACTATCACTCATTGAAGGTTTGGATGACAGAGTTTTTTTAGCAATAAAGTATTTTTTAATTAAATTATGTGAGGTTTTGGACAAAATACTGTTTACTGTTGCACACTTAGTAAATCACAGTATATTGCAAACATAACTTTTATAAGAACTGGGAAACCAAAAAATCCATGACTCACTTTGCAATATTCTTCGTATTGCAGTGGTCTGGACCTGAACCTAAAATATCTCCAAAGTGTGCCCGTATGTCTTATGTCCTTGGCCAGAACTAAGTGCTGGCAATTTTAAAGGAAAATGTAATCCTTGTCCACCAGAAACCCTTAACTCTGAATGTAGTATGTGGCCTCACACTGTCTCAGAATGGCTGGGTCTAAGACTGTGTGAGGCCACATACTACATTCAGAGTAGGGGACCTAATCCTCAGAAGGAAAGGAAGGAAGCAAAGAGAAAGGAAGGACAGGACATTTCAAAAAGGCACAGGAGTCCACCTGAAAGAGCCCCCCATGAGCCAAGCTGGGACAAGTTGAGCAAAAAAAGATAAATCACAAAAGTACTGAAATCTAACCCAAAGAACAAAATACAAACCCATGAGTTCACACAGATATAAACAACCAGGGATAAAGGTACAACTTTTCCTTACAGAAGAATTCCAAGTAATAAATCTAGAAGGAATGCATGAACACCACAGCAATATTCATAATTACCACAGACAAGATCCATCCCTGGAGGCTAAAATCCGTGGCTGAAAGTTTAAGCAGAAACAGGACATACTGTTTCAAAGCGTTTTAGTCACTAAGCCATGTCCGACTCTTGTGACCCCATGGACTGTAGCCCACCAGGCTCCTCTGTCCATGGAATTCTCCAGGCAAGAATACTGGAGTGGGTTGCCATGCCCTTCCTCCAGGGGATCTTCCCCACCCAGGGATCGAACCTAGGGCTCCCACACTGCAGGCAGATTCTTTACCATCTGAGCCACCAGGGAAGCCCTTGTTTCAAAGCATGTCCTCTCAAATGATAAATAATTACAGAGAAAGTTATTAAATTATTAGGGGAAAATCCTAGCAGACACCACCTGCACCAGGGCTAAGGTTCACATCACCAGTTACATGTCACTAAAACATGTCAACATCACGTATCCCCATGTGATGCCCTGATGAGGCACCCCCTTCTGTAGAATCCATCCTGGTAACACATAACCTCAATATAATCACAAGAAAATACCAGACAAACCCCAATTGAAGAACATCCCACACCCCCCAAAAAAACTGACCAGCACCCTTTGAAAGTGTCAAGGTCATAAGAGACCATGGGAGACTGAGGCAATGTCACAAATTGGTCCAGAGTAAGGAGTCATGGAGAAGGGAATGGCAACCCACTCCAGTATTCTTGCCTGGAGAATTCCATGGACAGAGGAACCTGGGGAGCTACAGTCCATGGGGTTGCAAAGAGTCGGATACAACTGAGTGACTAACACTAAGGAGTCATAATCGCTAAATGCAATGTGGTGTCCTGGACTGGATCTCACCAAGAAAAAGGACATTAGCGGAAAAACTGTTCAAATCCAAATAAGTTCTGAAACTTAGATGATAATATTGTAACAGGATGAATCTCTTAATTTTGACAAATTTTGATTGTTTATGATAATCATAAGGGAGAATCTGGTAAAGGGTGTATGGAAACTCTTTACACTAGTTCTACAACTCTTCTATGAGACTAAAATTACCTCAAAACAATTTTTTTTTAACGATGTGGCAGGCTGAATCATGTTTTCTCCAAAGATATCTGTGTCCTGATCCCTAGAACTGGTAAATATTACCTTCAGTTCAGCTCACTCAGTAGAGTCCTACTCTTAGCAACCCCATGGACTACAGCACACCAGGCTTCTCTGTCCGTCATCAACTCCTAGAGCTTGCTCAAACTCATATCCATCGACTTGGTGATGTCACTAACCATCTCATCCTCTGTCATTCCCTTCTCTTCCCACCTTCAGTCTTTCCCAGCGTCAGGGTCTTTTCAAATGAGTCAGTTCTTCACATCAAGTGGCCAAAGTATTGGAGTTTCAGCTTCAGCACCAGTCCTTCCAATGAATATTCAGGACTGATCTCCTTTAGGATGGACTGGTTGGATCTCCTTGCAGTCCAAGGGACTCTCAAGAGTCTTCTCCAGAACCACAGCTCAAAAGCATCAATTCTTCAGCATTCAGCTTTCTTTATAGTCCAACTCTCACATCCATACATGACTACTGGAAAAACCATAGCTTTACCTTACATGCCGAAAAAAAGAGACTTTGTAGATAGGATTAATTATCTTGCCCTGGGGACCTTATCCGAGATAATTCCAGGTGAGCCCTCATTGTAGTCACAGGTATCCTTATATAAGGTGGAAACAGAGGGAGACTTGACACAGGCAGGAGAGAAGAAGCCTATGTGATCAGAGAGATCAGAATTATGCAGCCTGGAGAAAGAAACGGCAACCCACTCCAGTGTTCTTGCCTGGAGAATCCCAGGGATGGGGGAGCCTGGTGGGCTGCCGTCTATGGGGTCGCACAGAGTTGGACACGACTGAAGAGACTTAGCAGCAGAGCCAAGGAAAGTGACAGGTCCCGGAAGCCAGAAGAGGGAGCAACCAGATTCCTGCCCTGGGGTCTCCAGAGGAAACATCATCCTGATAACACCTTGATTTTCACCAATGATACTGATTTTGGACCTCTGGCCTTCAAAACCTTGAGACAATAAATCTGTATTGGTATAAAACATCAAGTTTGTGGTACTTTGTAATAGCAGCAATAAAAAAGTAATAAAAATGTTATTGAAATTTTTGATAAGGTTGGCCTGGACAACCCCCAAAGCTCCTGCCAGCTGAGACATTCTCGATGCTTCAGCTCTGCCTGGTAGGACAGCATGACCCTTGACCCCTGAGAGAGTCCCTGTGTCCGTGCACCAGAGCCTGCTGGGAGCTGCCAATCTAATGCCCTTCTCTGTGGAGTCTGTGTTTCTCCTTCTCAGCTGCCAGGCTCACTAATGCCTCAAGTCTCCTCTCTAACACCCCTGGGATCTGTCCAGCCTGAGCTCAAAGGGCAGAGCCGACATGTTCCAACTACTTTACCAAAGATGGAACAGCTCAGCTGTCCACCAGCTGAGGAACCCACGAGGCTAGCCCCAAAATAACAGTAACAGTAATTACAGCTCTCCTTCCTATATTGAGGGCCTATTATATGGCAGGCACATTGCTGAGCATTTTATATGCACCAGCCCACTTAGTCCCCATAACCACCTCATGGGCAGCTCAGAGAGGCTACAGGGCTTGTTCAAGTTCACACAGCTATCCAGCAGCTGACTCAGAGTTCCAGCCCAGGTGTCTGTGACTCAGAAATACCATGTCCCCAACGATCAAGCCACACTGCCCATCCACCATCTGTTACCCCTTCCTTCTCAGCTGTGTGCTCTCCTAGCCACAGTGGGACATCCAAAGCGACCCTTCCTAGGGCCCCTGCTTGCAAAGCATCCCGGCTTCAGCTGCCTTCAAGAACACACAGAGATCTGTAGGTGAGAAAAATCCTCACCCTTGAAACCAGCTGAGGGAGTTGAGGGAACTTTTCACTTCACACAGGTATATTATTGGCCTCATTCATTATCCCCAGGCATCTGGAGATGGCTCACAACCTCCAGTGTCACTGCTGAAGCCTTGGAGAAGTAGGGGTGAAGGTGAGGGGCAGAGGAGGGTGAGTCCAGGGCAGATTTGGGGCTCTGGAATGAGCAGAGAATTTGGACTGCAGAGGCCGTACACAACCTTAACCACCCATCAGCCAGCAATCCCATTTTGTCCAGCCATTTTGCCAAAGTGGGTCTGGGAACTGAGTTATAGCTCCCTTATCTTGGGGGTGGGGGGGGCGGGGAGGGTGAATGAGCAGACCCTCCACCATTCTTTGACCAACCTAGGAAACTTAGGCCCTGGGATAAAACAGCTTCCCAGGGCCCAGACCCTTTGGGCAGTTTCTAGAGTGGTTAGAGCAAATGGTCCACCTGAGCTTGAATCCCCAGCAAAAAAGTTCATGTCCTATCTGGCTAGGATCACAAACAGGGTACTAGGGTACCTGCGAGGGTTCTAGGGTACCTGCGAGGGTTCTAGGGTACCTGCGAGGGTACTAGGGTACCTGCGAGGGTTCTAGGGTACCTGCGAGGGTACTAGGGTACCTATGAGAGTACTACGGTATCTGTCAGGGTACTAGGGTACCTGCGAGGGTACTAGGGTGCCTGTGAGGGTACTAGGGTACCTGTGAGGGTACTAGAGCACCTGTGAGGGTACTAGGGTACCTGAGAGGGTGCTAGGGTACCTATGAGAGTGCTAGGGTACCTGTCAGGGTACTAGGGTACCTGCGAGGGTTCTAGGGTACCTGTGAGGGTTCTAGGGTACCTCTGAGGGTACTAGGGTACCTGCGAGGGTTCTAGGGTACCTGTGAGGGTACTAGGGTACCTCTGATGGTACTAGGGTACCTGTGAGGGTTCTAGGGTACCTCTGAGGGTATTAGGGTACCTCTGAGGGTTCTAGGGTACCTCTGAGGGTACTAGGGTACCTCTGAGGGTACTAGCGTACCTGCGAGGGTACTAGGGTACCTCTGAGGGTACTAGGGTACCTGCGAGGGTACTAGGGTACCTCTGAGGGTACTAGGGTACCTGTCAGGGTACTAGGGTACCTCTGAGGGTACTAGGGTACCTGCGAGGGTTCTAGGGTACCTGCGAGGATACTAGGGTACCTGTGAGGGTACTAGTGTACCTGCGAGGGTTCTAGGGTACCTGCGAGAGTACTAAGGTACCTGCGAGGGTACTATGGTAACTGCAAGTGTTCTAGGATACTTGTCAGGGTACTAGGGTACTTGCAAGTATACCAGGCAGGAAACTTAAAAGTGTGATCTAGACCTGGTAGGGTATGATGAGGAATGATGAGGACTATGGCAAGAAAAAACACAATACTCCCTTTGAAGCTTTTCATATATTTTAGTTAAACACGGAGCTAACAAAACCAAGGGCGGGCTGGTTAGTGGCCTCCTGAGGACAGCCCCACTCCTCCCACTCGCTAACTCTCCAGCCTCCTTCCAGGCTTTTGCCCCTCCTATGTCCACCATTTAGATCACACTTCCATTTCCCCGTCCACATTCTACCCCTTCTCAGAATTTCAGCTCAAGTCAAGTCCCACCCCCTCCAAGGAGACCTCCCTGACGGTCCCAACCCTCAGGGACCTCCCCTCCCACATCTCCTGCCATCTTTTGCCTATGGGACCCACACTTGTCCACCACTGCAGGATGTGTTGGAGTGCATTTGACCTGGGGCAGACTTGTCTTCACAGCCGCACCTCAAGCTGGACCTGAAGGGCAGGACCCGGGCTTAGGTCATGAGATTTCAGACCTAGAAAGACACTCTTCAGGTTCTCTACCCTACCTCCATGATTCCACAGATTTTGATCAGTTTTCATTCAGGTCCTGGATTCATCTCATCCATACCAAGGTTGCCTCAGTGGCTAATGAGTTTAGGGTTGGAATACAGGACCCCTCTCCCAGTGCCCTGACTTTACAACAAGCAGCCACAGAGCTGACAAGGATCTGTGTGCTTCCAAACAGCCAGGCACCTTCAGACACCTTGGCTCATTCTCCCCAGTACAGAAACTGAAGTTCAGTTGAAGAGAGTTAAAACTCTGAGCAACCCCAAATAAATAATAGCAATAGTTATACTTACCAATTGCTTCCAGTGTGTCCAGCCCTGTTTAATCCTCACATCAACTCTAGGAGGAAGCAATTACCATTACTCCTGTTTTACAGATGGGCTGCCTCACAGAGAAGTCAAAAGACTGGGCCAAGGTTATGCCGCTAGGAAGTGCTGAAAAGGAATTCCCTCAGGTTCAAGGCAGAGCTAGGAATGACCTCCAGCGTCTATGTCTTCCACCCCTGTGGTTCCCAGGTTCGGCTCAGCTGTTTCCGGGTATTGTTCAGTGCTGTCCTCTTCCTAGGGGCCAAAGCACCTTGGGCTTCCTTCTCCATAACAACTACCACAGGCAATTATCTAGAAACACAGCTCGACCGCCCCAGCCTAGACAGCCTGGGAGGGAGGAAGCGGGTCATGCTCATATCCATATCCCAGCACCCAGTCCAATGCCAAGCATGTGGGAAGCACTGGGTGATCATTCTGTTGAATAAACAAAACTCCAAGTGGTTGAAAGACAAAACTGATGACGTGCCCCCTTTTTTGGGGGAGAGGCAGCCCACCCACACTGGCCTCTCTGCACTGGCCGCCCCAGTGATTCCATTTCCACCCTAAGAGGATGTGTGACTCAGGCTGATCTGCTCCCAGCTCAGGCTGCTCCTCGGGACTGTCCCTGCAGTAGGGGATTGTGAAGTCATATTGGATTAAGACCTGCTCCAGCTGTCACTGGTGGTGGAAAGCTCGCCTATCAGGCAGCCCAGAAGGGCCTCGGCATCTAACGGAGATTTGCTAATAAGATCTGGGTTGGTGAGCTTTGCATCCTATTAACACGGGGGAAGTGCGGGCCTGTCTGTCTGCTGGAAAATTGCAAACACAATAGAAAAGTCGCTTATGAATATTAATGGCACTGGAAACAATGCTGAGAGAAATTGTTGATGTGATTGGGAAGCCGGGAGGGAGCTGTGGGGGGGGGCAGTCTCTCTTCTCTCCCACCCATGCCTGTCCCTTCAGAGCTGCCTGGAAGCGATAGGTCTGCCTGGCTGTCACAGCTAGATCGAGAGCAACCAGCCTGATGACCCCAGAAGGAAGCCTTGAGCCTGATTTCAGGGTCCAGACTTTCCTCCCCTGATCCATGCAGGCCAGTCCAGTGTCAAGTTTGTGGAGGCTCGTGGTGAAGTGTCTGAGAAGGAACTCAGGCTCCCCCGTTTCTCCTCCCAGATTTTTCAGGTAGGACGGGCATCCCTCTGAGACTCTTTCCTGAAACTAAAACTTGTTTAGAGGAGCTGCCAACATGGAACACCCAGGCAGACCAGTGTGCACGCGTCTTTGCACAGCTGACACCCGAAGAAACTCTCAGCACAGCCCAGAGAATCATCAAGTCCAAAGCACACTTGGCGAGCACTCCTACCCACCACCCACAGTTCCAAAACCATGTTCTGAGGAGCCTTAGGGGTCAGGAGAGGCGCTCCATTGGAGAGTGGGCAGGCTAAGAAGGTTGGGTTGCAGATTCAAGCCTGGAATTCAGATTTCCAATCCCCCCTTAGCTCCCCGATCTGAAGCTGAGATAAACCCTGAGGACCCCAGGGTGAGTGAGACATGATCCCTCCCCCGCTAGGAACTCAGAGTCGGACAGGGAAGGCAGGTGTCAGTCACACGCTCATCCCATCACAGACCCCCTACTGAGGGCTCTGACCCCATAATTTGTGTCCTACCCGTCACAGACCCCCGTATGAAATGGATAATGGCCACGAGCAGACGGTCTACAGGATCCGAGTGAGCTCAGAGGGGTGATGCCCAGTGCACACAAGTCCTTCCATTCAACGCCAAGTACAAAGCAAGGCCTTTTCTCCACCAGCTGGGCAACTTCGCAAGAGCGACAAACTCCTCGGAGCTCCAGCTTCCCCACTTGTAATCTGGCAGTAGAATACATATGTGTGTACGCTAGTTCAGGCGTGTCTGACTCTTTGCGACCCCATGGACTGTGGCCCGTCAAGTTCCTCTGTCCCTGGGTTTCTCCAGGCAAGAATATTGGAGTGGGTTGCCATGCCCCCCTCCAGGGGATCTTTCCAGCCCAGGGATAGAACCCAAGTCTCCTGTGTCTCTCACTTTGCAGGCAGATTCTTTACCCTCCTGAGTTATCTGGGAGGCCCAGAATACGTACATGGTGGGCTTAAGATAGTGTAAGTACAGTGTGCAGACCATTCTGGCATGCAGGAGGCACTCAGTACATCTCCAGTTCCTTCTTTTCTTCTCTCCTTGTGTAGGGTGAAGTCCTTCAAGCATCCATTCAACCTTCTTCTCTGAATGGGTCCTCCCCACTTTTTAGTCCTTCTGATCTCTGTGAGACTGATCCTGCCCTCTAAGGTGGGCCTGTGAGTCAGGCTTGGCCAATCAGAGTGCCGTGTTGCCTGTCCATACTGATTGGTTCAGAGATGGGCTTGTTCCCTGACTGGGCGAATCAGAGGCAAAGGGGCTCAACTTCAGGACTTTGGCTGATACTTGCTGGTTCTGCAAAGGCTCCTGAGAGGGGCTGGTATACCCCCGTTGCTGCTGGCAGCCATTTTGTGCCCAGGAGGCAGGTGTCATCTGGGAAAGAAATCTTCATCAAGGAAAGCTGAGCCAGGAGATGGGCAAAAATAAGATCTTTGGATATGTTTGTTATACAAGCCAAAATATTCTTTTTTTCTTTAAGCCAGTTGGGTTTCTGTCCCTTGCTATTTGCTGAATGAGTTTTAACTAGCCCATTCAGCCACATGAGGCTTCTGTTCAACTTGAACTTGAGCTAGCAGACATCCCATTTGCTCCTTCCTCACTTATACCTCCTACCCAACTCAAGGATCTAATTGCCTTGAAAGACTCAGCATTTGGGAAGCCTCAGTCTCTGTTTCTGAGATTACTCATCATCTATCCACTATTCCAACCTGGTGTCAGCTCCATCTGCTTCTCAGCCACAGCTGGAGTGCAGAGGTGTAGACCTTCTCAGGCTCTGGGGAGGGGGTCCCAACCCATCCCTCTGTATATACTCAGCCTGGGAGAGTGTGGAAAAGTGTGGAATCCAGCCAGGCTACCAAAACTTAGCCTTGTTGGGGGTGGGGGGAGGGTCATGGGAGAGGGGTGACTTCTTGAGTTAGACCAGATTCCCAAACTCGCCGCCCACAGCCAAATTCAACCTGCAGCTATGTTTGTGTTTCACAGCCAGTCTGTGTTTCAGTCTTTTTTAATTTAAATGTTTTTAGGAGAGAAGTGTATCTTCCAGCTTATCAAAGACCCACAGTTCTGTGTTTCCCACACCTGTGAAGCTCCATAGATTTGTATAACATGCCTTGCCTCCAAGGTGACTTGAGGCTACAACCCCTGGTGAGACCTCCAGCTGCCTTTCCTGCGGGGCCATGAAGAGGGACTGGGTGAGGGGGTCGGTGGTTTCTGTGTTCCAAGGTTACTTGGCACAAGGTGGGGAAAGGCCAGTATTAATCATGAATTATCAATAAGCCTTCAGGGGGTATACATGACCTCTCTTGCCTCTTCTTGTTCCAGCACACAACAGACCCAAGCTTTAGGCCTGCCCAGACCCTCTGTCAGTCTCCCTGATGCTGGTTTTTGTCTGTCTTCCAGGGCTTCTCCCTGCTTATGCTCACCTGTTCACCCACAAGTGCTGGACCATCCCACCCAGCCCAGGGCCCCAGGAGGAACTTCTCCAGGCAGCAGGATGGGCCCAGTCTGCCAGTTTGCATTGTATTTCTGGGATAATTACTAATGGCACACATCATTTTTATTAGCTGAGCTGTCTACATTAAAATGATAGATTTTTTTGTATTAAAAACATCCAAAGGAACTGCCATCACAGTAGAAGGATAATTTTCCATTTAGTTTAAGAGCAGATGGTTACCGAAATGTTCAATGTAAATAAATTGAGACTCAGTTTAAGCATTGGGTAAACATATCAGAAACTTCCCTGTCTGCTTCAAGCCTCCTGCCCTCTCTGGCTCTCCCAGCCCCTCCTCAGGCCTGAACTGAGCTCCACCCCACAGTGAAGGGAATTCTTCCCCCAAACCACGTGGGAAAGTCTGGGCCTCCAGGAGTGGTGAGAGTTGGACCGTAAAGAAGGCTGAGCACTGAAGAACTGATGTTTTTGAATTGTGGTCCTGGAGAAGACTTGAGAGTCCCTTGGACAGCAAGGAGATCAAACTAGTCAATCCTAAAGGAAATCAATTGGATATTGATTTTCCTTCCTGAATATTCATTGGAAGGACTGATGCTGAAGCTGAAACGCCAATACTTTGGCCATCTGATGTAAAGAACTGACTCATTAGAAAAGACCAAAAGACCAATGATGCTGGGAAAGATTAAGAGCAAAACAAGCAGGTGGCAACAGAAGATGAGATGGTTGGAATGGCATCATTGACTCAGTGGACATGAGTTTGAGCAAACTCTATGAGATAGTGAAAGACAGGGAAGCCTGGTGCGCTGCAGTCCATGGGGTTGCAGAGTCGAACATGACTTAGCAACCAAACAACAGCAACAGGAGTTGTGAGCCAACAGATGAACAATGATCTCCTAGGGATCCACCCTAGAACTTGGGGTGCTACTAATGTTGCTACAGAGACTGCAGCTTGGGAGATCGAGAAGCAGGGTGGAGAGAGGCAAGGACTATAATCCCATCTCAGAGCAATGGTCTGGGTGGGAGTCAAGAGACTTGGGTGCCCGGCACTGGGAAAGTGTCCTCTGCTCTCAGGACCTTCACCTTCCACTGAACAATGGGGCCTTGGATCAGCCGTAGCTCCCAAAGGAGTTAAGTGGGAGAGAATATTTCATTTTAAAAAAAGAAAGAAAGATTTAGCAACCAAAGTGTTTGGGGAACATTGAGTTAAGCTGATTTCTTTATTGCAAGAATATCTACTGTGTTAACATGGATTGTATTTCTCTATGTGTGTGCGTGCTGACTCGCTTCAGTCGTGTCTGACTCTTTGCAATTCTATGGACTGTAGTCCTGCCAGGCTTCTCTGTCCATGGGATTCTCCAGGTAAGAATGTTGGAGTGGGTTGCCGTGTCCTCCTCCAGGGGATCTTCCTGACACAGGGATCAAACTCGCGTCTCTTACATCTAACCTGCATTGGTAGGCATGTTCTATACCACTAATGCCACAGGAAACCTCTTTCTTCAAGGACAAGTGACTTTCTCCACTGTAGTCCTTGGGGAGGGCTGGATTCTTTCCATCGTGGGGTCTTTCCAGTGCCTTTGAAGCTACTCTCTGTTGGCAGTCCCTTACATCACCAGTGTGGATGTCCTGTCCTAGTGCCACCAACCTCTCCTCCTGGGAAGGATTATGGTGTTAGAGGAGCTGTCCCCTTAGCCTGAGATTTCAGGCCTATGACTCTGCAGAAATAGGAAGGTACAAGCTCCACCTGCCCATGCTCTGAAACACCAGTAATGGTTTTGATGAAACTGAAAAGGAAATCAAGAGTGTCTTTTCCACCTGTAAACTGGGTCTCTCTCTTAAGAAAATTGAAACGGAAAGAGGACCAATGACAGGATCAGGGTCCAAACTAAAAGACAAGCTTCACATAAGGATCTCTGTTCAGTGTTATGTGGCAGCCTGCATGAGAGGGACATCTGAAGGAGAACGGATACATGTATATGTGTGACTGAATCCCTTTGCTGTCCACCTGAAAGTATCAGATTATTAATTGGTTATACTGCTGCTGCTGAGTCGCTTCAGTCATGTCTGACTTTTTGCGGTCCTGTGGACTTTAGCCCACCAGGCTCCTCTGTCCGGGGGATTCCCCAGGCAAGGATACTGGGATGGGTCGCCATGCCCTCCTCCAGGGGATCTTCCCAACCCAGGGATCAAACCCGCGTCTCTTATGTCTCCTGCATTGGCAGGCAGGTTCTTTACCACTAGCACCACCTGGGAAGCCCCGCTGATCATTTACACTCCAATATAAAACAAAAAGTTTTTTAAAAATTAAAAAACTGATCATATTTTTTAAAAGACGAAAAAGAGAGAGAGATGAACTTGCAGACAGAAACACTGAGTATCAGAGAGGAAGAGAGAAAGGAAGGACTCTCAATGACGTGGCCGACAATGCTGGACTCTAATGGGATTACCGCTGAATTTACTTATCTCTTTGTGATTTTTCTTAGTGTTTTCCAAGTTGTCTTCATTGAGCATGTTTCAGTGTTCTTTCTAAACTAATGCACTATTTCAGACAGACCAGTCTGGGCCAGCACAGTAGGTAGTCAAGAAATGTTCGTTGATCTTTTTCTCTTTTTTTGAAAATAGAAGCCATGTTGTCCTCAGATTCTCAGCTGTGGTGCAGATCCATGGGTCTGGAGTGTCGGGGGTGGGACAGGTGGGAGGAGCCTGTGAGGTCACCTGTCCCCAGGGCTACTGTGCTTTTTCAGATACAAAACCTTTTCTTCAAACCAAACCTTCTTCAGAAGCCTGGAGAAGGGGAGAGTACATCTGGGTAAAGCCAAAGGTGGGGGTAAATAGGGGTTCCCCAGGTCCTGAAACACCACCTTGGAGTCCACAGACCTCAGTATGAAAGCTATCATCTTATGCCTGCCACCCCATTCCCCAAACACACACATTTTTCAGATTGAACATAAAAGGCTCACATTGAAGATACCACACAGCAAGATGGTAACCAAACCAGATTATAGCCAGAACTTGTCCAGGATGGCCTCCCTTGGCCTTGACCGATCTATCACAAACAAGTCATTGTGGCCATGGGGAGGGGAGACCCTGACTGTCTGAAGCCCATCAGGACCCACCCTGAAAGCCGGGGGTCAGTGAGTGTTCCCAAATCACATGTGTCAGAATATCAGGGTACACTTGGTTATAAAGGGGGAAGAAGGCACTGGAAGGGGCAGCAATACAGCCAGGACAGAAATTTCTTGTTAGTTCTATTGGACCAATGTCCCTGCGTCTCCACTGCTGTATCTGTCATACGGTGATGGTATATTTCTCTTCCTGGAAGCAGACTGTGTCTCGTGGCCTCTCCCACCCTGGGGTCAGCAGGGGGCAGTGGATAGTCAGGAGACTGAGCTCTGCCACTGACTATATGTGTGCCTTTAGCTAGACACTTTGCCTCCCTAGGCTTGAGTTTTCATCATCTAAGGGAGTAAGATTAGATCAGGGATGGCAGAGAGATTCACTCAGGGGTTGTTTGTTGATGTTTATCGCTAAGTCATGTCTGACTCTTTTGTGACCCCATGGACTGTAGCCTGCCAGGCTCCTCTGTCCATGAGATTTCCCAGGCAAGAATATTGGGGTAGGTTGTCATCTCCATCTCCAGGGGATCCTCCCAAACCAGGGATCAAATCCATGTCTGCTGCATTGGCAGGCGGATTCTTTACCACTGAGCCACCAGGGAAGCCCACTCACGGGTTAACCTTGATCAGCTGGCAGAGACTGCCTGGAGAGATTGCTGAAAAGGATACTGAAGCATCACCTGCGCTCATGGGAAGGTGATGGGGGTGTGCTTTCCCCACATCCAGGAGTCCAAACTGGTAGCAAGTCTCTAGGCAACACTTCCTATACTATAGGAATCAGCAAAGCCTGTCCTGGGCATTCTTGTGAACCCTCTGGAATCCTAGGACCTCCCTCTTCCCTCAGCTTTGTCTCCCTACTCTGCCTGACCCAAAATTTAGGGGTCATCCACTCAGAATCTGAGGCTAATGAGCTTTTGAATAGAGGGACCTCAGATGGTCACCCCTGGACAATCCCCCCAAGCTGCCCAGCCCCTGCACTGAGATCCAGGAGAGAATCTGGAAGGGAGGGTGTGACTCACAGGTTGACCTTACTCTACACAGTAAGTGTGTGTTCCTGAGAAAATTGCACTCAAATTGAATTTTTATAAATGGAATCCTATTTGGGCAATGATTTACAACACAATTTCTGAGCTACTTTATCTTCATTTTGAAGTAATGTTCCTAACGTTTTAGTTTTAGAACTCCCCTTCCTTTTTTAAGCACTAAGAATGTTCCAGGGAGATGATGCCACAGAAACCACTCCTACCCTCTCGGTTTCTAGGAAATTGAAGCCCAGAGATGGAAGAAGACGAGTGTTTGTCAAGTAACTGCAAAGTCTCAGGTACCATTTTAGCTTTTTATATGCATCATGTTGCCCAATTTTCCAACAATTCCATGAGATGGGATGGGTATCGTCTCCCCTTTACCGATGAATAAAGTGAGGTTCAGGCAGGTTAGTCACTCAGTCACATCTGACTCTTTGCAACCCCATGGATTGTAGCCGGCCAGGCTCCTCTGTCCATAGGATTCTCCAGGCAAGAATATTGGAGTGGGTTGCCATTTCCTCCAACCTTGATCAACCCAGTGTCTCCTCTGCCTCCTGCATTGACAGGCGGATTCTTTTACCACTGAGCCACCTGGGAAGCCAGTGGCTAAGATGGTAAAGAATCTGCCGGCAATGTGGGAGACTTGTGTTCAATCTCTAGGTTGGGAAGATCCCCTACAGGAGGAAATGGTAACTCATTCCAGTATTCTTGCCTGGAGAATCCCATGGACAGAGGAGCCTGGCAGGCTCCATTCCATAGGGTTGCAAAGAGTTGGACACGATTGAGCAGCTGAGCCTGCACACACAGGCAGACTAAATAACTGGCACAGGGGCGCACAGCTCCTAAGTGGCTGCTTCAAATCCCCGAGGACTTCCATTGCTCACTCCATTCTGACCTGTGACCTGTGACGGCCTGCATGACCAGGCCCCTCTCTCACGCCCCTCTAACCTCACTGGCCTCCTTTCCAGTCCTCAAACAAGACACCCCAGGACCTTTGCCCTTGTTGTTCCTTTTGCCTGATTGCTCTTCTCACTCACCTTATCTGGCTGGTATTCAGGTATCACAACTCATAACTCACGTCTCCACAGACTCTTACCTTCCCAACCTCACTTACCTTCCCAACACACTTTCTATTATACTAATTTACTTTGTTCTCTTTGTAACACTTATCACTGTATGAAATTACTTGTTTTTGCTCATTTATTTATTTATTGTCACCCTACTAGACTACAAGTTCCATGAAGACAAGGGCCTATCTCTTGTTTCCCTCTGTATCCCCAATCACTACAGAACCTGGGATGCTCAATAAATCTTTCAGGACAAACGAATGTAGCAGAACTGGGTTTTAAATCCAGACCTACACAAACTCTGAAGCCCAAAGAGCTTCCCATCGCACCCCAATGTGCTCATGTTTTTAAAATTACTTTTATGCAGTTATGACCAAATGAGACAGCATATTAAAAAGCAGAGACATTACTTTGTCAACAAAGGTCTGTCTAGTCAAAGCTATGGTTTTTCCAGTAGTCATATATGGATATGAGAGTTGGGCTATAAAGAAAGCTGAGCGCAGAAAAACAGATGCTTTTGAACTGTGGTGTTGGAGAAGACTCTTGAGAGTCCGTTGGATTGCAAGGAGATGCAACTAGTCCATCCTAAAGGAAATCAGTCCTGGGTGTTCATTGGAAGGACTGATGTTGAAGCTGAAACTCCAATATTTTGGCCACCTGATGAGAAGAGCTGACTCATTGGAAAAGACCCTGATGTTGGGAAAGATTGAAGGCAGGAGGAGAAGGGGATGACAGAGGATGAGATGGTTAGATGGCATCACCGATTTAATGGACATGAGTTTGGGTAAACTCCGGGAGTTGGTGACGGACAGGGAAGCCTAGCATGCTGCGGTTCATTGGGTCGCAAAGAGTCAGACACGACTGAGCGACTGAAATAAACTGATTCCTCAATGGAAAAGTTCTCTGAACTTGCCTTTGAAATGCAACATTTTGGAGTTTGTTACATTGGACTAGCACAGATGAGAAACTCTCGTTCAAATAAAATGAAATTAAAAATACAGATCCAGAGATAACCATGGCTCTGGAAGATCAAGAAGACTCCATATCCCTTGGAAGAACCTCAAGGGGAGCAAACGGCTTGCCCCCAAAAGATTTCCTGTGACCAGTTCCTCACTAGACCAGCCCACACTGACAAGAATTGACTGGATCATAACTGACAAGCCTGGGTCCCCAACACCTGTGGAAGAGCAACTTTATAGCATCGATAGTAAAGTCAACAGCTCCTTCTTTATGTGCCCAGAGGGTAATTGCTGGCATAAATGATCATCAAGCAGAGCAGGGTGAGAGGCCAGGTAAAGAGACAGGCACTGTGCCCTGGGAAGAAACAATGCCACGTCTGGGGCTCACTTCTCAAAGTAAGAACCATAGCAACCACACAATTCCAAGCACCATACTGGGTGCTTTACACTTGCTATTGAAGACCTATTTTACAGAAGAGGAAACTGAGGCTCAGAGAGGTTAAGACTCTGGCTCTACATCCTCCAGTAACAGAGTTGAAAGTCATAAGTTTATCATTATAAAAAGCCCTTCTTTTATCCCTCGTAATATTTTTTATTCTGACTTTGAACAAATATCTAATTTGTATTTATAGAACCATTGCAACATTCTTATAATTAGCATGTGCATAGTGTATATTTTCCATCCTTTTACTTTTAATCTATGTCTTTACAGTTAAAATGAGGTTTCTGTAGATGGTATATAGTTTGGTCTTGCTTTTTTATGAAGTCCAATAACCTCTACCTCTGGACTGAAATGTTTAGACAATTTATATTTAATTGTAATCATCAATATGTTTGGTTTACATTTATCATTTTGATATTTGTTTTCCATTTGTCTCATCTGTCCTTTGTTCTTTTTTCTTTTTTAACTACCTTCTTTTGGACCAGCTGAGTGTTCTTGTAGTATTCCATTTTATCTCTGTTCGCTAATTAGCTGCACCTCTTTTTTTATTTTTAGCAGTAATTCTAAGGTTTAAAGTACACAGGTTTAATTTGTTTAAGAAATCTTAAAACACTTTACTTCCATTTCTCCCTTCTTTTCTTTATAGGACTGTTGCAAACGTTTTACTTCTATTCATATGATAAACATCATAATACAAATTATCCTTTAAAGAATTTTTTTAAATAAGGAAAAAACCCTTACGTTTTTACCTCTTCTGACACTCCTTGTTTCCCTTTCTTCCTCCCTTGCAAAAAACAAAACAAACAAAAAAAAACACCATTTGTGGTATGTTAACACATGCTGGCACCCCACTCCAGTACTCTTGCCTGGAAAATCCCATGGACGGAGGAGCCTGGTAGGCTGCAGTCCATGGGGTCGCTAAGAGTCAAACATGACTGAGCGACTTCACTTTCACTTTTCACTTTCCTGCATTGGAGAAGGCAATGGCAACCCACTCCAGTGTTCTTGCCTGGAGAATCCCAGGGATGGTGGAGCCAGGTGGGCTGCCATCTATGGGGTCGCACAGAGTCGGACACGACTGAAGCGACTTAGCAGCAGTAGCAGCAGCAGCAACACATGCTCAGCACAGAAAACTCGTTACCACATTTAATTCTTACAAGAACCCTGACACAAGTTACTAACCACACGTACTAGATGAGGAAACTCGGGAATGAGAGAGGGAAATCCAGCCCTTGAGAGAAAATGCACCCCAAGATGTGCCCCTTAGGGATGAAGGGCAGGGGCACTTGGGGAAGACAGAGGGGGCCTGGGGAAGGAAGGAGAGAAGCCAGGAAAGGTCAGGCCTGCACCAAGAGGAGCACAGGCCACTGGACACTCCCTCCTCGGGGCCCAGCCCTGCTCAGAGGGCCCCAGGCCTGTTGGCATTGCCTTCTCCCAGTGGCCCGCAGGACCCTAAGGCAATCAAAGGGGAGAGGCAGAAGAGATGGGAGGCCGAGACCTTCCCTCTGTCGGGGACTCTCAGGGGGGAAGCCCTTGCCTCTCAGAGCTGGGAAGCCTTCTCTCCTCTCCCTCTGTGTCCTTGTGGCAGATCCCCGCTCTGTCAGCCTCTGACTTGAGTGGAAATTTCACTGTCTGTTTTCTCCCCCAGGTCTCACCTGCCTGAGCACACACAGTCGCATACATGTGACCTGGGGCACCCAGCGCTTTGCATTCTGCTTTTTCACATGTGACACATCACCTCAAAGATTTTGCCATGTGTCTGCACAGTCTTTGCTAAGCTCTTCTAGGTTTCCTTTTTTCTTTTACAAAAGTCCTTTTTATCACTGCACGATCCTCCGTGGAGAAGACAGACCCAATGGCTGACCCAGTTCCCAAAGGCCTGCTGTTTAAAAGGTTTCCGGTTCTTCCCTGAGGCAAGGGACGCCGCTACCTAGGGTTGTGCTTGAGGTTTTTCTCTGAAGCTTGGGGCACTACACCTTAGGGACCTCCAAGTCTGTCCTCCACCCCCCAAAGGTGCCAGGCTCTGCCACGACACCACCTCCCCCAGGAGAGCTGGCCCAGGACAGGCGGGCCCTTCTTCATTCATTCACTCATTCATTCCACAACTGTTGCCAAGCTCCTCCTGTGCACACAGACCCAAGCCACACATTGGGAATGGGGCACCCTGGAGATGAAGACAGCAAGTGAATGGGCAATTCTGACCTAGAAGGGTTTGTGCTTGATGAAAGGCTGGTGCTCTGGGAGCAGAAGGGCTGCTAATCCTGCAGAGAGCTTCCCAGGGGACACACCATCAAGGCTGAGATGAAGAGAATGTGTGGGAGGCAGCCAGGTAAGCAGACAGGGGGTCCAGGAAGAAGGGAAAGAGCACAGGCCAAGGCCCAGGGGTGAGAGAGTGCACCCTTCCAGAAGCACTAAAGACTCCCCATGTGATCACAGCCCAGGGGATGAGGTGGGAAAGAGCGAGAAAGGAGACTAGGAGATAGAAGGGAGCAGGTACCAAGAGCCTGTAAGCTGTGATAAAGTGTTGGCCATTATGCTGAGGGCACTAGGGAGCCACTGAAGGTTTTTAAGTAGAGGAGAGACCCAACCAAAATTGAACTGTAATAAACTCATCCTGCCTTCTCATGTTCTTTCCCCAGCAGCAGGTTGGGCACAAGGGCAGTTCAGAAGAGCCCGGGGTGCATCCTGAGTCAGAGTTGCTATAGGGAACAGAGTGAAATCATTGTGAAGTCTTAGAGGAGAGCAAGGATCGGAGTGAAGGACAGGTGACAGCTGGGCTCCTGGTAAGGGACCCTGCGAAGAGCAAGAGCCGGGCAGCTGGAAGACCCTGAGCTAGGGCACATCCCAAAAACTGAGGGCCGAGGACGGAGGTCTCAGGAAGGTGGGCTCACCTGAGCATCCTGTCCCCCACCCCCACCGGGGATCCTAACTGCGCAGCAAATGGAGGGCAGCACTGCCTTGGAAACTCAGGCTTCCCATCCCCACTTCAGGCACACCCTGCTCCTCCCAGCTCACAGTTGCCATAGTAACCATTAGAAGCACCGAGATCTCGCAGAAGCTGCAGAATGGCATTAAGCCTGTCTGAGTGGCAGGTGGGAGGATGAGAGTGTATCCTGGTACTCCCATGGATGGAGAGTCCCTGGCCTCTCTCACTTTTCAGGACAGAAGGACAAGGAGCCAGAGTGGTTAGAAGTGTGATGGGTTGTGGAGTTCACAGCCCTGCCTCTTCTCTCTAGGCCACAGGCTGACCCTTAACCATGGCCATTTGCTAAGAGGGGCAGGACTGGCTGGTTGTTTTAGTGACTAAGTCATGTCCGATTGTTTGAGACCCCATGGACTGTAGCCCGCCAGGTCCTTCTGTCCACAGGATTTCCCAGGCAAGAATACTGAAATGAGTTGCCATTTATTTCTCCAGGGGATCTTTCCAACTCAGGGGTTGAATCCACAGATCCCCTGGAGAATAAAATGGCAATTCATTTCAGTATTCTTACCTGGGAAATACCATGGACAGAGGAGCCTGGTGGGCTACAGTACATGGGGTCACAAAAGAGTCCGATTGAAGTTAGGACTCAATGGAACCTTCTCAAATGCCTGAAACACAAAAATCTCAACAACTCTTCTTCTGTGAATGGTCTTAGAGCAGTAACACAAATACTTCACGTGCACAGTCTTATTGAGCGCTTGCTACAAGACCAGGAAGTACATGCTTTCTTCTCTTCATTGTACTGAAGTGGAAAGCAAGGCTCTGAGAAGGCAAGTCATTGCCCCAGGTCATGCATCCAGCAAATGGAGCACCCAAGGGAGGCCCAAGGCAGTCTGAACATCTTATTTAAGAGTTATGGTGATTATCCAACAGCTGCCTACGAGACTCTTCTGTAGACAGGGAGCTCATTCTCTAAGGGAATAACACTTTGCATTGCAGGGGAGTCGAAAGACAGGTCCTTCTTAACTGTAAGTGGAAGCCAGCATCCCTGAGCTTGCCTCTCCTGGACCCAGGTGTGCCACCTGGACCTTGCAGAGTCTGGCTGCCATGCCTGACAAGCATCAGCCACCAAGGCGATGCCCTGACCCCCACCATCCTGGAACAACACTCAGCAGCTCTAGAAGTTCTTCCATAGTGAACTGTCAGATGGTTGATTAATTGATTGATTGGTGTTTGGAGCTCATTCTGCAGCCAGACACAAGGCTGTTAAGGCTCAGTCGATGGCAGGGACCAGAGGCTGTGTACCTGGTCAAGGTCAAGTTCACCGTCTGTGCCTGGGTCAGAGAACTATGAACAGACTTTCTGCCTGTGTAGCTCCAAAGCCCTTCCAGGGGTCATGCTGCAACCTTGGCCTCATTAGCACATGATGCTCACCAACCAGCTGGGCCCATCTGGTTTCTTATTAATCCAAAAGTGAGATGGAGGAAGCAGCCTTCTAGGGAACCAGCAGCCTTGGATAAAACAGCCTACAAGCATGCCAATACCTCCTTCTCCCTGCAGCCAGGAAAGGATCTTGCCCTCCTCTTGGCTGTGTCCTCCAAATCCTTCCCTCATGGCCAGACCACAGAGCTTTGCCTGGTGACCAAGCCGTGCCTCCTGCAGGGACAGAGGAGAGGCAGGTGGGACGAAGAGCTGGGAGCAAAGGAAGGGCTTTGAGGGAAGGGGCATGGCAGGGGGCAGGGGAAGCGGATGTTGTGAGGTCATCCAACATCCAGCTGCATTCAGCTGCCACACCTGCCTCTTCCCTTTGGGTAGCTAATTTTCATTTTGTACCCTACTTTCCTTTGCACAGGATAGTCTTTTTTTTTTTTTAACTTTTTATTTTGTGTTAAGTGAAAGTCTCTCAGCCGAGTCCGACTCTTTACGACCCCATGGACTGTATATTCCATGGAATTCTCCAGGCCAGAACACTGGAGTGGCTAGCCTTTGCCTTCTCCAGGGGATCTTCCCAACCCAGGGATCGAACCCAGGTCTCCTGCATTGCAGACAGATTCTTTACCAGCTGAGCCACAAAGGAAGCCCATTTTGTATTAAGGTATAGCCAATTAACAATGTTATGACAGTTTCACATGAACTGCAAAGGGACTCAGCCATTCATGTACATGCATCCATCCTCCCCCAAACTCCCCTTGCATAGGCTCTTCTTACTTTGTAAAAAGGCACTTTTGCCCCAAATCCACATAACCTAATTCAGTTTCCCATTCCCCATCCTTCATGGCCCATCTCAGGTGCTGTCTCTCCTAGGAAGCTGGCCCTGACCCCCGCAGTCTGAATAGACCACTCCTCATTCTGACTTCCTTGGTGGAACCATTGGTGAACAGGTCTAATCATTCCTTTGATACTAGAACTTCTTGAGGGCAAGGCCCATGTTTGATTCATGTATAATTCATCCTTTGTGATGCTCAGCTCTTGTACAGATAGCAAGTTCAAGGTAAGTATGTTGAATGAAAGGACACATGAACGGAGGAATGCATTTTTAATGAAAGGATGGGGTCAGAGTCATAGATTCACTTCCCTGGGAAGCAGGGAGGCAGAGTCTGGTGTGCAGGATGTTTACAGAGAGTGTCCTTGGGATCCACACCTGTGGAAGGAAGGGGAAGGAAGCAGGACTGGCAGAGGAGAAGTCAAGCTGCAATGCAGTCTAACAACAGCAGTCTTGGTCAACACTGCATAGAGCTCTGGAGCGAAAATAGACCTTCAGAGCTGTCCTCATAGACTGAGACGGTCAGACCTTTATACGTACACATCCATCAATCACTGGATGTGAGCTGCGCTGGGAAGAGGCATGATCTTCAGCAAGGCAGCTTTCTGTAACTGAGATAAGCCTTGAAGGAACTGATCTCTAAAAGCTCTTTGATACCAGTCCTCCTAGCAGTTGGGACCAGAAATTCTTTATTGCAAGGGGGTCTGGACAGCACATCATAGTATCTAGAAGAGGTGGACATGACGAATAATTGACAAAAACATAGTTGGACAGATGGACAGTTAGGATGAAGGGTGGATTCATAGATGATACGTGAATGGATGATTAGATGAGTTGATATCTGGATAAAAATAGATGGATGGATAAATGGATGGATGGATGAATGGATGGATTTATGGACAAATGGATAAATGGATGGATGAGTGGATGTTTGAGCAAATGAGTATCTGGATGATGGATACATGAATAAATAGATGTGTGGTTGCATAATCTATGCATGGATGATGGGTGGATGGACTCATAGATGAATCTGTGGTTGATGAATGGTTGGGTGGATGATTGGCAATGGATGCATGAACAGATGATGTCTTCTCAACATTTCACGTCATTTATGTAACTGGACCCTCCCAGTTATTCACCTGCTTTTTCTTTTTCCCTAAGGCGGATTCAAGGAGGGCCTTCAAATAGTATTCTTAGCAAGTGAAATGATCTAGAGAGTGGAAGGGAACCCTTCAGCATCACCACAGAACATGTAGGGGCTCTTGAAGACTGCTACCTGGATGTACAGCCAATACCTATAACTTATTAATACAGATGTGACCCCTGTCCCATGACAAGCACACACGGTGAGCAGTCAGCAGCAACCTAGACACTATGCACGGGTGCCGTGGGTGGTGAGAGTCCCTCCCCTGCCACGGGAAAGAACAAGTCAGACTCAGGGAGGATGGGGGGTGCGGGGGGTCTCTCCTCCCACTAAAGACCAAGCCTGGGTACCCCCTCAGGCCATGTCACTCTTTCACCTGGAGGGACAGGACTAACTTCTGTCAATGACAGCACAAAGCCCTTCTTTTTATTTAAAAAAATGCCTTATTTTTCTCCTAATTTATATATTTTAAATTGAAGGATAATTGCTTTACAATACTGTGTTGGTTTCTGCCATACATCAGTATGAACCAGCCATAGGTATACACATATTCCCTCCCTCTTGAACCTCCTAAAAGCCTTCTAATATATTTTGCGTTTTGGCAACTAATCCCCAGCCACTGCCTTTATCTTGATGTCCAGCCAGTGGGGGACACTCATGGTGTCGGCTTGGGTCTCAGAACAGCATTTGGAGGCCACAAAGATTAGGGCCATCTATCAAGGGTTGGTGACATTGACTGAGGAACCTTGCTGCTCCATGCCTGTGGGTGCTATGGGGGGAGGGCAGGTTTTACTCCCAGCAGGACAGAGCCCACAAAATAATTTGGACCACATCTGGGTGAGGGAATCACCTAGGATGGTTGTCCCTCCCTCTCTCCCTGGGCCATGCTCCTCCTAGCTTGAGATTCTTTTCCCTCCCTGTAGGATAATTTTCCAAAGCTAGAGGTCCTCCTTTGCAAGACAGTGAGGCTGGATCTTCTCTGGTCTCAGGAAGCGACTTAAGATGATGGAATATGAGGGCAGGGGGAAGAATAGCCCTAATTCCCTACTCATTACGTGAACCTACTGCACAACCTCCCAGCCTCAGCTCACATACTCTCCCGGTGACTAGACACCCATGACTTACCTAGGCAAGCTTCTCCATCCTAGAGTTGCTGTAATTGTTTAACAATTCTTCCTTTTATCCCATCTTCCATCTCCCATCTCTGGGGCTTATGGTCAGAAAAAAACAAGCTGGATCTTTCTTAAACCAAAAGCAGTTCTAGGGCCAACAATCAGCTTTTCTCCAAACCAAATCCATATCTCATACAAACAACCTCCCTCATTCCCTAAGACAATGTTCCTGGCTACCTGAGGACTGCTTCTTTGACTGTGTTCCATTTTATCTCTTTTTTGGCACCCAGTAGAACTCAGTACTCTCGGAGTGGCAGACCAGATGGGAGACAAACAGAGCTCTCTCCTCCTTTCTATTAATCCAGGCCCAGAACACGGCAGCAGTTTTGGCAGCCACGTCATTCGAATGATGCATTACGACCCTATGACAGCTAAAATCTTAGGTCATTTTTATATTTGCTACTGATGATCTAGCTGTCCTCCTATTTAGTACTGCTGTAGATGTTTCTTTGAGAGTGCAATGTCAGGACCCGTCATTATTCCTGCTACATCTCATCTTATGTTAGGTTTAGTCCATCACTCAGTCCCACGAAGATCTTTTTAGATTCTGGCTCTGCCAATGAAAGGAATTTATTATCCCTCCCAGCCCTCTGCCTTCTGCCAATTTGATTGGACAGATACTTTTAGGGCTCTAAAGGGTGGGAGTTATCTCCTCATTGGCTTACTAATCCCCTGTAGACAATCTCCAAAATAGCCCCCAATGATACCTGCCTCTTAGTATCCACACCCTGTGTAGTCCCCTCCCATATTGTACTAGAATTGGTCTGTGTGACCAGCAGAACACAGAAGAAGTGACAATATTTCACTTCCAAGATCCCATCAGAGGCTCTCTTGTGCGCACGCGCGCGCTCACTCTCACTTTCTTATCACTCTGAGGAAAGAAGCCATGTCATGAGCAGCCACCTGGAATGGCCCACAGGGCCAGGAACCTAAGCCTTTTCCCACCAGTCAAGTGGGTGAACATGGAAGTGGATTCTCCAACCGGAGTCAAGCCTCTGTTGACAGCAGCATCAGCTGGCGACTTCACTGTAGCCTCGTGAGATAACCAGAACTACCCAGCCAAGTCTCTTATAGAGTCCTGACCCTCAGAAACCTTGAGAAAGTAAATGTTTGTTGTTTTAAGCTGCTAAAGTTGGAATAATTTGTTACACAGCAATGGATGACTAATACACCCCCTCACTTACATCCAGAGAGGAAGAGTTGATAATTAGGTTGTAGGTCCCAAGACAACAGAGGGCCACAGGTACTGTGGGCAGGAGCAGAGGGCATCTTAAAATGTGATTAACTCTTTCCTCTTCCTTTTCAGTTCATATCATCTGATCAACTAACCAGCCTGGAGTCTTCCCTTGCTGCCTGCCCCACCCTGACCCCACCGTGAGAGTAGACCAGACTCTCTAGCTCTGTCTTTGGGGACCTTCTCTCCTCTTACTTGTGCTCCAGAAACGAGAAGCTATAACCTTCTCTTGCACGGGAGGGGGCTTAGTCTCTAGATATGTCTTAGAACCCAAGCACATTTTAACTCTAGCTTCAGGCAACTGCCTAGTTTGGGGCTTAGAAGGAGGGAAAGTTCCCTCCCCTTCCCACTTAACCCTCGAACTTTACTCCGTGTGGTTCAGCCCAGGTTACCAGAGAGCTCTTCACTGGGTATTCAGACATCAATACAGCAACTAACAAAGTGGCAATTTGACTTCCCATTTGCTCTTCTCCCTTGGGACCTTCATGGGGCAGGCTGGCCATGATGCAAGGCGGAATTCTGGCCATACCCACCTCTTTAGGCCAGAGCATCCAAGCTAGTGAGCTGTGAATAAGTTTTGGATGTGCCCCAGATATTGATTTCCTCGAGCCTTGAGGTATTCATCCCCTCACAGTCTTTGGAGCAGCCAAGTAGAGCCCGAGACAGCCAGATTCCAGGCCAGTCACCTTCGGCTATGAGCAGGCTCAGGATTTTCGCAGTAGACTGGACAAATGTTAACCTTTCCATGAAAGTCGTGATGTGGAAAAGAAAGTCAGCAACACTTTCCTCAATAGATATCTTTATTCCTCATCTCTCCATCTTGTCCAAGTGGATAACATGACGTATCTTGTCAAATTTTTGCTGATTTTATAATCTCAAATGAATTCATAAAGTCATCATCATTAATGACTGAAAACAATATATAAAAAGATAATCATCCAAAAAAGATAATCATCCAAACCATTATACTTCCCGATGAACATGTAACGCTACCTGTGCAGAGGGGCACGGTTGTTCAGCTACTGTCTGTCAGCTCGAAGCCCCGCCCCTCCGTGCTCTAAGAGGCTGGGATTGGCTCTCTGAGAAGCACCCGCCTCCTCCGCAGGTTGACGTCAGGTTCAGCTCCATTAAGACACTAAGGGGAGAAGGGGAGGCTCAGTTCAGTTCCGGAGAAGGCAATGGCAACCCACTCCGGTTCTCTTGCCTGGCAAATCCCATGGACGGAGGAGCCTAGTGGGCTGCAGTCCATGGGGTCGCAAAGAGTCGGACACGACTGAGCGACTTTATTTTCACTTTTCGCTTTCATGCATTGGATAAGAAAATGGCAGTAACTGGGTGGTGGCCACTGAAGTCTGAGCCCCAACTCTGCAAATCTAGATTCCGTCGTCCCAATCTCTTCTCATGTTCCCCTTCCCCAGGAATGGTGATTGCGCCCTATCGATACTGTAGCCCGTCAAACCCCTCTGTTCATGGGATTTCCCAGGCAAGAATACTGAATGGGTTGCCATTTTCTTCTCCAGGGGATCTTCCTCACCAGGGATCCAACCCACATCTCCTGTGTCTCCTTGCATTGCAGGCGGGATTCTTTACCACTGAGCCTTCGGAGAAGCCCCATATAGTTACTACCCCTGCTGAAAGAGCCAGTGTGGTTTCTGTTTTCCCTACTGGACTCCTCAACAGTATAGGACTTTGCCAAAATTGAAAAAAAAAAAAAAAGAAGAAGAAATCGAACCTGAATCTGATTAAGTCTTTAGATCTAATCATCAATTTAAGTTATTAAGCTTTGTGGTGATTTGTTATGCAGCAACAAACAACTAATACAGGTGAGAGAATGGCATTGAGGTTACGGATTCTGAGACACAGTGAAGTGTTGATGAAGTGTCCAGGATTTCCTTCAGAATGATGGGGGAGGAGAGAGAGACGCGAAGCTGTGGTTCGGGGTGAAACAAAATGGGCCACGAGTTGAAAACTGTTGAAGCTGGGGGATGGATAGCTTGGTTTCACTAAGCTATTCTTTCTGTTTTATATGGTTTTTTATAATTAAAGTTTTAAAAAAAAACCTTGTTCAAACCCCACAGAACAGTCAAAAACAGAAATTGCGTATTTGATAAGATTTGTTCTTCGGTTCAGTTCAGTTCAGTCGTTCAGTCGTATCCGACTCTTTGCGACCCCATGGACTGCAGCACCTCAGGCCTCCCTGTTCATCACCAACTCCCGGAGCTTACTCAAACTCATGTCTGTTGAGTCAGTGATGCCATCCAACCATCTCATCCTCTGTCATCCCCTTCTCCTCCCACCTTCAATCTCTCCCAGCATCAGGGTCTTTTCCAATGAGTCAGCTCTTCACATCAGGTGCCCAAAGTATTGGAGTTTCAGCTTCAGCATCAGTCCCTCCAATGAACACCCAGGACTGATCTCCTTTAGGATGAACTGGTTGGATCTCCTCATAGTCCAAGGGACTCTCAAGAGTCTTCTCCAACACCACAGTTCAAAAGCATCAATTTTTCAGCACTTAGGTTCATAGTCCAACTCTCACATCCATACATTACTACTGAAAAAACCATAGCTTTGGTGAGATGGACCTTTGTTGGCAAAGTAATGTCTCTGCTTTTTAATATGCTGTCTCGGTTGGTCATAACTTTTCTTCCAAGGAGTAAGCGTCTTTTAATTTCATGGCTGCAGTCACCATCTGCAGTGATTTTGGAGCCCAGAAAAATAAAGATTTGTTCTTAGTGAGTCCATATTGGGTTCCGGTGATGCTCACTTCCATAGAAATGACATCTGGAATAATTCATCCTCATGCATTGAGATAAGTGTGCTTACTGATCTGCAGTTTCAGTATCCACATTCTTCCCCCTTTTGAGAAGTGGGAGAGTGTACACCCCTCACCTGTCTTCAGTGACACTTCCTATTCTCTGAATTGAGGGCAGAGACAGTGGTTTGGCAGTCTCATCCGAAAGTATTCTAGGATGATGAGTTCTCTGTTCAGTCTGGATCCCAGAACTCATTTAGAGAAGCTGGGTCAGTGCGGGCAATTTTCCACCCATCTCTGCTTCCATTCCATGTTTGTATTGCCAAAGAGAAGGGATAGGAGCAAAATAGGAGATGAAGAATTCTGTCCCATCCATCCCTCAAAACCGCCATCTTCCCCAAGCTCTGTTGGACCTACAGCATAAAAATATCAGGAAAATAGGAACTAGAAGAAAGAGAAAGGCACTATGGAAAAGGGACAGTGTAAAATTCAAGGCAAAATGCATTAAATAGAGCAAAGAGAGTCGTTTGATATTGATAAAAGTTATGATCAATAATGAAGTCATAGTTTGCTCCATGAACTTTAATGGACCAAAGAACATAGCATTGAAATATATTAAGCATAAACTCTTCGAAATGTGAGAATAAATTGACAGAAACTCAATTATAGTGGAAGATTTTAGCATACTCATCTCAATCCATGTAAGATCAAGAAGGCAAACTTAATAAAGCAATAAGAGATTCAAACGGTATCATTAATGGCTGAATTAATAGATATTGAACATATTCTGCCAACAGAAACTATATCTTTTTGCCAAGTGTCTGTGCAACATTTACAAAATTGATGATATGCCAGGTCACAAATCAAACACCAGTAAATTCCAAGCAGCAGGAGGTATACAAGTTACCTTCTCTGACTAAGTGTTATAAAACTAGAAACAAATAATGAAAATTTAAAAATAAATTTTGAAAGTCACCATTTAGAAATTTTTTTAAAAAATATCATTTTAACCCAAGTAGTGGATATTTCAGAGAAGGCAATGGCAACCCACTCCAGTACTGTTGCCTGGAAAATCCCATGGATGGAGGAGCCTGGAAGGCTGCAGTCCATGAGGTCACAAAGAGCCGGACACGACCGAGCGACTTCACTTTCACTTTCATGCATTGGAGAAGGAAATGGCAACCCACTCCAGTGTTCTTGCCTGGAGAATCCCAGGGACAGGGGAGCCTGGTGGGCTGCCGTCTGTGGGGTTGCACAGAGTCGGACACGACTGAAGCGACTCAGTAGCAGCAGCAGCAGTGGATATTTTGTTCATAATTTTCTTTTTGCTGTAAATGTCACAAAAAGCTCTTTCTGTCATCCTCGATGTGTTAGTAAGGCTTGGCTCATTGGCCTTCTGTTTCCTGCAACTGTCTGCTTGCACCTGCGAGAGTGGATTTTAATGTTTGGACCACCCAGGATCCATTTTCTCTTCTTCTGGTACTTGATTTCCTTCTGGAAAGCCTCCCTTCCCCATTCCCAGGGAGCTGGTGTTGACTTCACCCTGTCCCCACCCCCACTGATGGGCATATGGTACCAACCTGGTCAATGAAAGCATTGTGTGCCCTGACTGCAATGTTTAGTTCCGAAACAGCCAATGAGACATTTGCTAGGACTGCTGGCTTCCAGCTCCTGCTGCACGTGAACCTGGGAGCGTGTTAAGTCTGGAGCTGCTCCTGCCACCCGGTTATCATAGGAGGAGCTCCTCTGTGAGACGGGGGCCAGTGCCAACTCCCATGCTGTGTCCATGGCATCATCTGAGCCCCTGAGTCAAACCACACCTGAAACCCAATCTACTCCTACACTTTTCAGTAAAGTGCCTTTTAGTTTAATCCATCTTAAAGGGAGTTTTCAGTTACTTGTGTCTTTTCTTCCCACTTGGAAGCTGCCTTTAGACACAATTCTTTTAATCCTCATTGAATTACTTAGAATTGAATGGTCTAAACTGCATTTTTTTTTAGAACTTCCCAAAGCTCTCTGAGCAGTCTTCCCCTCAAGCCATGACTCATTGGTATCAGTCATCAAATTTGTCTATCATTCTCATCTTTTTTCGGAACATTTAAAGTCTTTCTAAGTCAGTGCTTTTTATCTGTGAATTGACTTTGGTGGACTCTGAGGTCACTCCAAGATCACTCCAAAGGTAGAAGGAGCCAGAGGTCAACAGCAAGTCTGCCTGACTCCGAAGGCTTGTTCTACTACACCAAACTGCTCTGCTCTGGACTATTTTTTCCTCAGGAAGGGGGCTCTGGGGCATCTCTCTGGGTCAATTTCTAAGAAGCCCACGTGGGCAGCTGGGAGCTTGAGGAAAGGCTGGGAGAGATTGACTCAGTTTCCCCAGGGAGAAGCAAGCAATGGGATCTAGAAGCCCCAGGTTTATGCCTCTGAAAATGCGCCCAAGTCGCCCTGCCCTGCCACTGTGGAATATTCCAGACAGCTGTCAGCATCAGACAAGCTAAGAGGGCACCAAGCCTGGTGACCCAGACCTTACAGGGCATGGGGAGACCAGAGAGGAGGGGTCGAGTGTGACCTCTGCTGCTCTAACCTTGTTCCCTGCCTGCTCTCACACCTGGACCTGACCATGGGGGACCCTGCCCACCCCAGATGGGAGTCACTCCCTCACCTTCTGTTCCCAGCGGGGAGCCTGATCCTAGCAGGGCATCCCAGGTGCAAGACGGAGCTCGCCTTCCAGCTGGTGGCCTGGAACCCAGAGTCCTGCCCTTCACTGTTCTCTGTTTGAATAGGGACTCTGGGGAAAACGCTAGGGCACCCCAAGAGTGCAGGAGGTTGTTCTCTTGTTGGGGACAATAGGGTTGTCTTGATATTTTTTATTGAATGACAATCAACACTGAAGCTTGACAAACTAAAGTTGATTCTGTTAGTCCCAAGGGTGACTTGACAAAGGTTAACTCTTCCTGAATTCCCAAGGTTGACAGGTCCTGGACTCTCCTGTCTTTCCCAACCTCCCTGCTACCTCTTGAAAGCAGTTTGCATCCATGCACGCTAAGATGCTTCAGTTGTGTCTGACTCTTTGTGACCCCGTGGAGTGTAGCCCACCAGGCTCCTCTGGATTTTCCAGGCAAGATACTGGAGTGGGTTGCCATTTCCTCTACCAAGGGATCTCCCCAACCCAGAGATCAAACCCTGGTCTCTTACGTCCCCTGCATTGGCAGGCAGGTTCTTTACCACTAGCACCACCTGGGAAGCTAGGACCCCACAAAAGGAACCCTATCTCATCCTGCTCACACCAATAAATATAACCTTCTATTGGACATCTATTATATCAGGCAGTTTACATACAGTATCTTTAATGTAAACACTAGTCCTTATATTGTAGGTAAGACTATGCCCATTTTGCCCATGAAGAAACTGAGGCTCAGAGAAATTAAGAAACCCAAAATCCCAGGTCAGTGGGAGGGCTGGGACTTGATCCCAGGTTGGCTGCCCATCCCCTTTCCACTGTTCGGGACCACCGATGGAAAGAAGGCCACATGTTCACTCTTATACCAGCAAAGCCACCAGAGTCAGATATAAATGTGCAGTGGATAGGTGGATGGTCCATCTCCCTAGAGGGCCCTCCATTTGTCTGCAGAGTTATTTTTGTGGAGGTTTGTCTACCCCAATAGACAGTGAGCGCCTCTAAGAGCTGGGTCCAACTCTGTCACTTGCTCCCACATTCCCCACATGCTGCTTTGAGTAAGAGCATAGGAACAGTTACCATCATCCATCTTTTGAAAAGCTTTCTCTTTGGGGAAATTTCCTGTGAGCTCTGCCTTCCCAAGTGTATAATATGCTTGATCACTCAGTCATATTCTCCAGGCAATGGGTTGCCATTTCCTTCTCAAGGGGATCTTCCTGACCCAGAGATTGAACCCACGTCTCTTACGTTTCCTGAATTGGCAGGTGGATTTTTTACCACTAGTGCCATTTGGGAGGCCCTCCCAAGCATACTGTTGTTCAGTGGGTAAGTCGTGTTCAAATCTTTGCGACCCCATGGACTGCAGCACACCAGCCTTCCCTGTCCTTCACTATCTCTCTGAGTTTGCTCAAACTCATGTCTGTTGAGTCGGTGGTGCCATCCAATCATCTCATCCTCTGTCTCCTCCTGCCCTCAATCCTTCCCAGCATCAGGATCTTTCCCATGAGTCAGTTCTTTGCATCAGGTGGACAAAACTGGAGCTTCAGCTCCAGCATCAGTTGTTCCAATGGATATTCGGGATTGATTTCCTTTAGGAGTGACTGGTTTGACCTCCTTGCTATCCAAGGGATTCTCAAAAGTCTTCTCCAAAATCACAGTTCGAAAACATCAAATCTTCAGTGCAGAGCCTTCTTTATAGCCCAACTCTCTCATTCATACATGAAAAACACACCTTTGACTATATGGACTTTTGTCAGCCAAGTGATGTCTCTGCTTTTTAATACTCTGTCTAGGTTTGTCATAGCTTTTCTTCCAAGTAGAAGTGTCTTTTAATTTCATGGCTGCAGTCACCATCCACAGTAATTTTGGAGCCCAGGAAAATAAAATCTGTCACTGTTTCCACTTTTTCTCCATCTATTTGCCATTAAGTGATAGGACCGGATGCCATGATCTTAGTTTTTTGATGTTGAGTTTTAAGCCAGCTTTTTCACCCTCCTTTTTCACCCTCATCAAGAGGCTCTTTAGTTCCTCTTCACTTTCTGTCATTAGATTGGTATCATCTGCATATCTGAGGTTGTTGATATTTCTCCTGGCAATCTTGATTCCCGCTTGTAAGTCATCCAGCCTGGCATGTCTCATGATGTACTTTGCATAGAAGAAGTTAAATAAGCAGGATGACAATATACAGCCTTGTCATACTCCTTTCCCAATTTTGAACCAGTCCATTGTTCCATGTCCAGTTCTAACTGTTGCTTCTTGTCTGGCATACAGATTCTCAGAATATAGGTCAGGTGGTCTGGTATTCTCATCTCTTGAAGAATTTTCCACAGTTTGTTGTGATCCACACAGTCAAAGGTTTTAGCATAGTCAATGAAGCAGGAGTAGATGTTTTCCTGGAATTCTCTTGCTTTTTCAATGATCCAATGGATGTTGACAATTTAATCTCTCATTTCTCTGCCTTTTCTAAATCCAGTTTGTACCTCCCAGAAGTTCTTGGTTCAAGAACCGCTGAAGCCTAACTTGAAGGATTTTGAGAACTACCTTGCTGACATGTGAAGTGAGCACAATGGTAGGGTAGTTTGAACATTCTTTGGCATTGCCTTTCTTTGGGATTGGAATGAAAACTGATATTTTCCAGTCCTGGGGCCACTGATGAATTTTCCAGATTTGCGCAGTACTTTAATAGCATCATCTTTTAGGATTTGAAATAGCTCAGTTGGAATTAAGTCACCTCCACCGACTTTGTCCGTAATAATGCTTCCTAAGACTCACTTGACTTCACACTCCAGGATGTCTGGCTCTAGGTGAGTGAGCACGCTATGTTGGTTATCTGGGTCACTAAGATCTTTTTTGTACAGTTCTTCTGTGTATTCTTGCCACTTCTTCATAATCTCTTCTGGTTCTATTAGGTCCTTGCCGTTTCTGTCCTTTATTGAGCCCATCTTTGCATGAAATGTTCCCTTGGTATCTCCACTTTTCTTGAAGTGATCTCTAGTCTTTTCCATTTTATTGTTTTCCTCTATTTCTTTGCACTTTTCACTTAAGAAGGCTTCCTTATCTCTCCTTGCTCTTCTCCTGCATTCCATTGGGTGTATCTTTTCCTTTTATCCTTTGCCTTTCACTTCTCTTCTTTTCTCAGCTATTTGTAAGGCTGCATGTATCAGAACTCAGTTCACAGGCTCCCGCACAGTGAGGATGGAGGCATGTGACCTGGGCTCTCTCCTGAAAGTCCCTGGTTCAGAACTGAGCCCCAGGCAGAAACAGGCACAGACTTCTGTTTTATGGTCCAGCGTGGCCTCAGTTACAAGGTCAACTTCCTGTGGCAGTTGATGGTCCTTCCAACGGCTGCAGTGAAGCCCGTTCCTGGCTTCCTGCTCAGTGGCTGCTGCTGCGGCAGCAATCATTCCACCCACCGAGCCAGCACTACGGCAGGGTCCTGAGTTCCTCTTGTGAGCCTCACCTGGAGTCTGTTCCTCCTGCCCTCCCCGTGACTGCCTGCATGTGCTCATATTGTTTGATAAATCCCTTTTCTGCTGAAACTAGCCACAGTGGGTTCTAATATTTGCAACGCTGTAAACATTTGGCAAATAAACATTTAAAAATCTCCTCTCACGCTGGAGGCTGGAGAGGAAGCCCCATCATATGGCATGTCTGTGCACCCTTCCTCCTCTCTCTGCCTCCTCGCAGGATGTCTGGTCCCTCAGCAGTCTCCAGCAAGCAGGATGCAGCCCAAGGCACTGCAGTACATGGCACAGTGCCTGGCACACGGTGGGCCCAGGGAAATATTTATTGATTGTTATAATTCTAATTTGCCTGCATCCCAGGATCCCCTGAACTGCTTCTTGAAATTCTCATCCCTTGAATTCTTCTCATATGTCACAGCTAGTAACTCATCTAACCCTCAGAGCACCTTGTGATATGATAGTCATTGCATCAGTCTCTTACAGAGGAGGAAACTGAGGCTTGGAGGCATGAAGCAACTTGTCCAAGGTCACAGCCTGGTAGCAGCAGGGTCAGGCTTGTACCCAGGGCTGTTGAACTCCAGAAGCCCAAACATCTCAGCCCCTTCTCTCTGCTACACAAAGTGTAGCCTGGGAGGTGGGAGTCTGGCCTTAGGAAGTTCAGATGCCAGCAGGGGGATGCAGCCAAATCCGGTAAGCCATACTGAGATCTGGGAATTAATGACTGAATGGGCTGGAGCCACAGACACTCCGATTTAAAGCAAGACTTAAAGCTGTTGTACTTGTTTTTCTCTTTCAAAAGCAAATGTTAGCATTTCTGAACACCTGTGGCTATTGTCTAAAACCACACAATGGTTTGGACATTCCCCACCGCCTAAGGCTTTCTCAAACTCCTGAGAATCAGAGCAACAGCCTTTGTTCTCTCTGGAGAAGCTGGAGTGAGTACCTTGGGTTCCTGTTGCAGTCTGAATGCGTCCCCGCCAAAAGAACACACATGGAAAACCAATCCACAGTGTGATGGTACTTGGGTGAGGGACTTTGGGGTTAGCACTTTCATAAGAGGCCAGAGGGCTCCCTCACCCTCTCTTTCCTCCATGTGAGGGCGGTCCTCAACCCGGGAGAGGGCTCGTCCATGCTGGCACCCTGATCTCGGACTTCCAGCTCCCTGAACTGCGGGGAACAGATGTCTAAGCAGCCAGTTTATGGCATTTATAGCAGCCCAAGCTAAGAAAGTCTTCCATCTCCATGCCTTCTCCTACCCCTCCTCAGCTTCTGGGAACTGGCTGCCAGCAGGAAGTACCTCCTGCCAGAAAGAACTCATCTCCTTTGACAGGTGATGGTCCTGAAAGACCGGGGTCGAGAGAGAGGTAAGGTCAGTGAGGCTGCTAGTGTTCCTCCTCATGACACACAGAACTCGCTCATGACCTGTGTCGGGGGCTCCATCACAGGGTCTATTTGAGGAGGGGCTGAAGCTGCACTCGAGGCTTGTTAGTGTGGACACAGACCCTGCCCGAAAAGAGACACACATGAGATGTCAGGAACGCATGACCTCTGTGTGCAAAGGTCAAGGGGAAGGCTAGTTCGGGTCTGGGCCTCCAACCTGTAAACTGAAGACCAGTAGGCTGAATCCATCTCCTGTGCTTTATTTGGCTGGCAAAGTGCTTCCATAAAATATTTTTAAAATTATTTTCTAGAATCTTCTATTTGGGAAAGTTCATAGTCTAGTGAGCCCCTGGGCTTGATACATGCAGGGTCCCTTAAGAGTGGAAAGTGAATGTCTATTTAGCCAAAATAAGTGTTCCTATACACCTTACTCAGATGAAGGGTGACTATGGACAGAGGAGCCTGGGGGGCTACAGTCCACGGGGGTCACAAAGAGTCAAACACGACTGAGCAACCAACACTTTCACTTTCATACACCTTTATCAGAAATGCCCTCCAGGATCGAAATCCAAAAGAAATTGTCCATCAGATCTGGGAGGGGAGGAAGAGGCTCTCCACTGCCAGGTTGTCTGAGGCAGTGAGAAGGGGAGGAGGAAGTTTAGAAGCGAGCTAGGGCTCCATTGCTGAGGGATGGGTAAAGGCAGTGGATACAGCAGTTTAGAGGCAACAGCCTAGAGGTCCATACAGTAACCTGGATAGGTCTTTAGAAGCAAAATGCTGGGAGAGGAAAAAAAAAAAAAGAAACAGAATTGGGCTTTTAGCAATACTGTTTGCATAAATTAAATACATGCACATAAAATAATATAGGCTTCATACAATCATAAAAATAAAAGCAAGTATGTCAAGCTCATCAAGTACAAAGGAAAGACCCCAGACGTGGGACAGGGAATCAGTAGAGAAATCCATCCGGATACCCTCGCGTGGAGCAGTGATGCACGAACTGAGAAGTGGGCTTAGAGCAACTCCGAGCTTCCTGAGCTGAACCTGAAAAGACTTGGAGATCCGTCCCTTAGGTGTTGGGGATGTTTCTCTCTGGGTGGGTACCAGGCAGACTTCCTGGGCCAAGGTTATGGTTGAGGACCTAAACTAGTCCATTCATGCCTTCCTAAGGATAGTCTCCACCTCGCAGCCGTCTCATTCACCATCCGTCCCCTCAGAAAGCTCACAGCTGGCTGGGGAGTCAGGAACGCGACCAGACCCCAGAGGTCTGGGCGTGGGGTGTTCAGCCAGGAGCATCTCATGTGCCTTGGGGGTCAGGGCTTTCTAGGGGAGGCAACATCCGAGCTGAGACTTGAAAAGGGGACAGTGGCCGACTGAGCGATTCTGATTATATCTTGCTGGGGGACTTTTGGCAAATCCCTTCCTAATCCGAGCTCCAGTTTGCTCACCAAGGAAAGAAGAAAGTTAAGCTCTAATTTGGGGGGCTGCTAAACTGTAGGATGCCATGTGTGCTTGAGGAACCACTGAAACATCCAGAGTGGCCAAGCTCCAGGGCCCCAGCTTCAGTTTATCTTTTCTGATGAACACAGAGATGGGAAGCCCAGATCCCCCCTTAAGGGGGTATCCCTGTTCCCGGAAGTGCCCCTTCCACATCCACCAGCTGCAAAGAGTCACCATCGGAGCTCATGCCCTTCCCAGAGATCATGCCCTTCTCATAGTCAATGAGTGACCGAGGAGGCTGACGGGAAAAAGACCTGGACAATGGCCCATCCAGACAACTGTGAGGGACCCCTCTTGGGGTTGGCCTGGACCATCCTCGGGCCTGACTTCTCCACCTGCCAGTCCTGCTTCCTCCTCCTCTCTTCCTGGAAGCTCATCCCTCTGACCCTTCATAGTAAACACCATGGGCACTAAACTTGTCTCAGAGCCTCCTTCCAGAGAGAGCCCAACTGAAACACTGCTTGCTATGTTAAAACTTGCTTAAAAAGCAGCAAAACAATAATATCAATGCTATTGTCGTCAGTCAATTATTAATTTTTAGTCTGCTGCAAAAAATGAGAAACTTCAAAGCAGACAGACTAAATTCCCCTCCAGCCTTAACATAAAATGAGAGTGGCCAGAGAATTGGTCATCAAACATCACTGGTCAATGGAACACAGCTTCAAAACCCCAAGGTGAATGCAACTCTTGGTCTGAGATTCTGAACATTAGATAAGAGTTTTACTGTTATTTTCTATAATAAGTTCTCTTGGGTCTTTCCTAGTGGTTTCATTTATTAATTACCTTCACTTTGTGCAGAATTGTTGATTTATGTGCGCAAAGTTTGGGGTATTTTTCTGCCTGGAGAGACTGTTTTCTTTGAGGGACAGGCTTACACAAACAGCTAAAGAGGTCACAGTCATCTGAACCCCAGGTGCCTGGCAGGATTTGTTGGGAATAAAAAAGGAAGAAAAGAAAGGAGCAATTCAAGGAGGTAAGAAGAAAATAATAATAATAACATGAATCCTCTTTAATTGAGCACCTACTGCATGCCAGGATCTGGGCTGAGAGCTTGACAAAGTATGAGCTCACATATGGCAGCCTTATGAGATGGACCTTTAATAATTCCACCCTATGTATGCAAGTGATTGCTGTTCAGTCTCTAAGTCGTGTCTGACTCTTTGCAACCCCATGGACCTCAGCACGCCAGGCTCTCCTGTCCTTCACTATCTCCTGGAGTTTGCTCAAACTCATGTCCATTGAGTCAGTGATGCCATCCAACCATCTCATCTTCTGTTGCCTCCTTCTCAAGACTGAGGCTCAGTGTGGCTATATGACTTGCCCAGATCCCAGAGCCAGTAAGCGACTGAGCCAAGACTTGATTCCACATCTTTCTGACTCCAAAGCCCAGCCACATGGTCCACACTACTTGTACCAGTTGAGTCTACCTCAAAGCCCTGGAAGTGAAAGTCAGGTTCAAGCTGGTAGTGTAAAGATGAGGCAAAATATACCCTTGGGACCCTAAGAGAAAGGTTGAAACCAACTGTGTTCAGAGTGTGGCTTTATAATGAATTAACCTTTAGAGAGACCCAGAGACCTTCTGTGAAGTGTGGAAGGCAGGTGTCCGGGGGACCCCAGGCAAGGCTGTGTCTCCTGCATCTCTGAGTGAAGAGGTCCTCTGCCCCCAAGAGTGCCCTGATCCCTCCTACTTGCCATCATAACTCAGGGGCTTCCAAGCCATGGAAGCCCTTCCACAAGTCAGGCCCGCGCAGCTCCTTCAGCCTGAGGGTTACCATAGCAACCATTTGAGGCTGAGACTTTCACTAAAGAGAGGGAAGGAGCGCCTGGAAGGAGCAGGGAGGGGAAGTGGGAGGGAGACTTTTGGAGGGTATAGGGACTCACCGTGTTCTTTCCCTCAGTGTGTGGGGGGCCCCAGTCAGTTCAGAAAAGTGGGGTCACAGAGGGTTTACAGCCAGATTTCCCCCAGAAACGTCACACCTTGGCACACAGATAAAATGATCAAATTTGCACAGTGTGTTGGGGGTACACTCGAGGTAACTAGGAACTGGGTGAAAAACTGTATTACATTTTCTGTACATTATATAATTTCGGTAGGAAAAAAATAAGTACAAAGTAGTGAAAGTCGTTCAGTCGTGTCCAACTCTTTGAGACCCCATGGACTGTATAGCCCTGAATTCTCCAGGCCAGAATACTGGAGTGGGTAGCCTTTTCCTTCTCCAGGAGATCTTCTCGACCCAGGGATCAAATCCAGGTCCCCCTCATTGCAAGCGGATTCTTTACCAGCTGAGCCACAAGGGAAGCCCAAGAATACTGGAGTGGGTAGCCTATCACTTCTCCAGTGGATCTTCCTGATCCAGGAATCGAACCGGGGTCTCCTGCATTGCAGGTGGATTCTTTACCAACTGAGCTATCAGGAGAGCCCTACAGAGTAATATGGAAACTATTAAATATTGACTGCGAAGTCACTCAGTCACGCCCGACTCTTTGTGACCCTATGGACTGTAGCCCACCAGGCTCCTCGGTCCATGGGATCTTCCAGGCAAGAGCACTGGAGTAGGTTGCCATTCCTTCTCCAGAGGATCTTCCCAACCCAGGGATTGAACTCAGGTCTCCCACATTGCAGGCAGACTCTTTGCCATCTGAGCCACCAGGGAATCCCCACTGACTATGTGAAAAAAAAACAAAACTTCCCAATGAAATCTTTTCAAGCAATTTAATGAGAAACTTGAGATTTCTTCCATGAACATACTTTTTTTTTAACATCAGGCTTTCCATGTGAAATGGCCATACACTATTTTTGATGGGGGCTTCTTAATGAGGAGCTCTTGAAATTCTTGAAAGTCACTGTTGGCAGGAAACTTTTGTTCACCGAGTACATGATAAAAAATGTAAGACCATTTTATATCCATTCAAAAATGTATAACACTTGAAATTATATTAAAAGAACCTAACAGCTCTTTCTCTTCTTTCTTTGACAAATGTAATGTTGAAATTTCTTGTGATAATGTGAATGGATGGTGAATACAATCAAACATTTCGTATCAAGGATTTCAAAATAATGATGAAGTTCTAATTTGCGGAGTGTGTGTGTATTGTTAGAGCTTTCTCCCTGCAGCTAACGTGGATGCCACTAAAAAGACACATCACCTGAAAAGATTAAGGCTTCAGCTTCTGCCCAATGTAAAGACAGGGATTTGGAGCCTTCTCCCAGAACTGATCCACCCTGGACAATACACCCAGCTTCCTTATCACCTTTATGACTTGACCCACATTCAACTGGGCACCGTGCTTCTACGACACCAAGAATGGGAATTCCTCTTGCAAGTCCAGGGGCCCCTTGTTCACACTGGGAGCACAGGGCTCGGCAGCTAGTTGCTGACACAGGTGACAAGTCACCTCCTGGAGTGAGGCCCAGCCCACGTGGTACCAGATGTAGCCCTCCTCATGAAATCTCCTGGAACCACAGGGATGCCTGGATCCTGCCTGGTAAGGGGACCAACCATCCCAGTTCTTGTGACTAAGAGGTTTCTGGGCTTCCCAGGTGGCCCTAGTGGTAGAGAACCCACCTGCCAGTGCATGAGACGTAAGGGACGCAGGTTTGATCCCTGGATCAGGAAGATCCCCTGGAGGAGGGCATGAAAACCCACCCCAGTATTCTTGCCTAGGAAATCCCATGGACAGAGGAGCCTGGTGGGCTAAAGTCCACTGGGTCTCGAAGAATCAGATACGACAGAAGCAACTTGGCACGTACACAAGAGGCTTCCAGGGATGTGATTCTTCCAGTGCTAAAACTGAGAAGGTCCCAGCCAAACAGAAAGGAGTTAGCTGGTCATCCTACATGGCCACCTGCAGGCTGTGAAAATCAGTTCCTCACTGCACCCCTGTCATTCATTTGCTGCACACACACAGACACAGACACACATACACACTGGAATTCTCTGGATTAGAGCGGTGTTTCACAAACCTTCGTGTGCACATGAATAAACTGGGGATCTTATTAAAAGTGAAGATTCTGAATCAGTAGTCGGGGAGAGCAGGGGCAAGATTCTACATTTCTAACAAGCACCCAGGTGATGGAGGTGCTGCTGGCACATGGACCACCCTTTGAGCTGCACGGGCTTGGATCACAGCACTGAAATCAAAGACGAGATTCCAACACTGTGAGACGAGATCTGCAGCCAAATGCCCAGGGGAGCCAGGAGAAGAGCAGAGAAGGGTCACTGGAGTCCATCCCCACCATATGAAAACCCATCGTCCCCAAAGGCCCACAGATTTGGAAAGTTGCTTTCTGCACACGGCAAGTATCTCTATCAAGGACAGATTTCCCATGGCCTCTAGGCTACTCTGAGTCAAAATCAGTTAACATCAGTTGAACCCTAGGATAGATCACTATAGCCAGTTTCAGGGCAGTGGTGAACTCATCAGACCAGATACCTGACCTCATAGTGCTTCAAGGTTGACTGACAGTTCACACAGCCAAACCATACACATATGTCTTCCTTCAACCCCTTTTTCATTCATTTATTTGCCAAATACTAGTGTAGAACCTATGAAGTTGTAGATACTGCAGAGAAATACTGCTCTTAACCCTGGTAATACAAAATACCAAATACCTGGGATGACTGTCCTATTGAAAACAACTCAAGTTTAGTCTCTCAGTCGTGTCTGACTCTTTGGGACCCCATGGACTTTAGCCCACCAGGCTCTTCTGTCCATGGGATTCTCCAGGCAAGAATATTGGAGTGTGAGTTGTCATGCCCTTCTCCAGGGGATCTTCCCAACCCAGGGATTGAACCTGGGTCTCCTGCACTGCTAGTTGATTCTTCATGGCAAAAAAATATCTGGAAAAAGAAGGAAAAGTCTTCTTAAATACGAAGTAAATTGGCAAGAAAGTAAATAATGTACAAGGTCAAAAATGTGCGGAACTGAGGCAAGAACCAAAAAGGTAAGGAGAGTAGCAGCTGTGTTTACCAGGGGCATTTACTGAACCTTGGGAAACAGAGCTCTGGTTTTCCTGGTGTCCCAGGGGTAAGGGAAGAGCTGACAAAGCCCAGGGTGTGCCCAAGGTAAGGAGTTGGATAGGAGTGACTCCCCCCAAACAGCTGAGACTTCAAGGGGAAGCAGTCTCAGGTTAAGGACAAAGGAATAATATCAACAACCCCCTCTGTCACGGGGACTGCAAGAAAAATGGAATGTCTTAAAAGGAAGCCCTAAGTGGAAAATGGAAAAAGTAACTACTGAGAATTTGGAGCCATCAGTCATCCCTGACACAAGTTTGTAACCAACCAAGTTGAATTCACACCACCTGGGTGGTCCCCAAACTCCACAAACCAACAACTTAATTTACAGCGGTTGCTGCCAAGAAGAGCCCTCCGGGGGCCTGGCAGAGGCCAAAAATAAAAAACACTCTTCAGAAGAACCCTCTGCCATCCCAGGCCTCACGAATTCCCATAAATAGAAATTCAAGGAAAATGAGTCAACCACAGTTCACAACTAAACAAATACACAAGGAAACTCCGTATCATGACTGAGAAGCAACAGAAAGCAGGAGACTACTTCTTGCAGACCTGTGTTGACCCGTCAGTGCCCTGGCTAATCGGCCACTCGACAGGCAGACCCTGTAGACGCTCAGGACCCACCCCAACCCACTCCTGCACCTTCCAGTGAGTTTCAGTCACGTGGTGGGCTGACGTGATGGAACGCTCTAGCCCACGTCCTCTGGAGCGTTTCTTCTCCTCTGGCAGGCAGCGTGTTCCTGCGGCAGCCATGTCTTCTCCAAGATCTGGATCTAGGCAGGAGGTGTGTGGGATGCCTCTTCCAAGTTCTTAATTCCTTCCTGGTTTACTCTCCCTCCGCCCCAGAGGAAGTGGGACTTCCTGCATTCGTTATTCTCATATTCCGTAAGAGTTCTCCTTTACAACCCTTTTAGTAATTAATCATATTTTTACTTGCCAATCATTAATTATATTAAATGGTCCCCGTTGAAATTATTGATGTCGTTTCTGTCTTGGCCTGGCCCTTGACCGATATGTTCAGCATCCAATTAAAATCACGAGGTGATGCAAAAAAAAGCAGATAAATATGACTCATAACTAAGAGGAAAATAAATCAATCAATAAAAACAGACCCAACAATAATAGAATTAGTCATCAAGAACTCTGAAACCCACTCCAGTATTCCTGCCTGGAGAATCCCATGGACTGAGGAGCCTGACAGGCTATAGTCCGTAGGGTCGCACAAAACTGAAGTGACTTAGCACACACTCATGACTTTGAAACATAAGTTTTATAAAAATGTTCAGAGATATAAAGGAGAATGTGAATACAATGAGGATAAAATGGAATATATAACATAAAAGACACAAGGGCCATATAGAAAGGAAAAATACAAATACGAAATGAAAAACATGCCAAATTGGATTATAGCAGATTAGACATTGCATTGGAGAAGGAAATGGCAACCCACTCCAGTGTTCTTGCCTGGAGAATCCCAGGGACGGGGGAGCCTGGTGGGCTGCCATCTATGGGGTCGCACAGAGTCAGACACGACTGAAGCGACTTAGCAGCAGCAGCAGACATTGCAAAAGAAACAATTAGACAACTTGAGAACATCGGATTAGGAATTATTCAAACTAGGCACGGAGAGCATAAAAGGCTAGAAAAAAAGTAAACAAGCGTCGGTCATCTGTGGGATGATGTCAAGATGCCTTACATACAGGTAGTCAGAATCTCAGGAAAGTTGAGGGGGGACAGAAAAAATATTTGAAGAAAAAAAATGGTTTGGAAAGTTTTCCAGATCTGATGAAAACTATAAATCCACACATATAAGAAGCATAATGAACCCCAAGCAGAATAATGATGAAGAAAAACATACCGCAGCACATTATGATCAAAGTTGCTGAAAACAAGTAATAAAGAGAAAATCTTAAAAGCAGCTAGAGAAAAGAGATATTATACATAAACAAAAAAATTAAGTATTACAGCAAATTCTTCATCAAGAACAATACAAGGCAGAAGACAGTGAATCAAAATCTTTAAACTGCTGAAAGATGAGACATCAAATTAGAATTCTAAGGCCAACAAAAGTATCTTTCAAAAACGAAGGCAAAAATAGACTTTTAGAGAAAATCTGAAAGAATTTATCGTCCATCGACCTGCACTCCAAAAAACGTTATACTAGGTCAAAAGTGCTTCAGGTGGAAGGAAAGGGACTTCAGGCAGGAGCCTGGATCCACACAAAGGAAAGCCGAGCACTCAAATAAGATGAAACAGACTGCTGATACATTCAACATGGATGAGCGTCAGTCATCAACCAAGTGAAAGAGTCCAGACACAAAAGGCTACATGTTTATGACTCCATTTACACAAAACCCTGGAAAAGTTACGACTATAGTGACAGAAAGCAGCTCAACGGTTGCCAGGTTCTGGGGTTTTAGGGAAGGACCAACGGCAAGAGGAAGGGCACGAGGGAATCTGGGGTTGAGCTTTCCTCTCTCCTGATTGTCGTGATGCACCGCTATGCACTTGTCAAAACTGATCAAACCGTATATTTAAAATGAGTGAAGCTTATTGTATATACACGGCACCCTAATAAACTGGGTCATTTAGAAAAAGTCAATGAAAGACCACATATAATGCTTTAAAAATGCATCACAACAGTCGCAGAGACATTTAGAAGAAGGCACATGGAATTAAAATGTATTAAGGTATTAAGTGTGTTTTTCAAGAGAAGGATAAAAATATTGACTACTTTTAGACTTGGATAAACTGAAGAAGGAATTTGTCATTTCTAATATTACCACTAAAGGAATAAAAACAGATATGTAAATCTCTAACTAGTGGAGGAAAAAAGATGTAATAGACAAAAAAAAAAAATCAAAAGTAAGGTAAAAAACAATGGGCGAGACAAATAGGAAGTACAAAATAAGATGGTAGCTGTAAATTCAAATGGGCTTCACAGGTGGTGCTGGTGGTAAAAAAAACCCACCTGCCAATGTAGGAGACGTGAGAGACTCAGGTTCAATCCCTGGGTCAAATATATCAGTAATTACAAAGGCATGGATATGAACTAAAAGATGGAATAATAAATTACACAAATTCTACCCATAGAAGGCTAGTGTCTCTATATTGGCATTAGATAAAATGGACTTAAGGCAGAAGCATTACCATGGTAAACAGGAACACTTCATGATGAGAAAAGGTGAAAATCACTAGAAATTATGATAATTTTAGATTTGTATGCACCTAAAAACACAATCTCAAAATCACAAAGCAAAAAAATGGCAGAACTACATTGGGAAATAGAGAAATCAATCTACCCACAATCCCAGTGTGGAATCTTTAACTCACCTTTCTCAGTAATCATCAAAATAAACAGACTTGTTTTTTTAAGTCAGGAGCAGTATTTGGCCAATAAGTTTAACTTGACTAGATGGGCATAAGTGGCCCACTACATCCAATTGTTGCACAAGACAGATTCTTTTCCAATGCAGTCCCCAGGCTACAGCTGAGAGACTGAGGCTCAGGATAGACTGGCTTGTCCAGCAAAATGCAGTGGAGCAAGTTCTCAAGATGAGTCTCCCGTCACTTAAACTGCTAATTTTCTACTCTTCCTGGATGGTTTTAAATGCCTCCTGTTCCCCTCTGTGCAAAGGTTCTTGTTCCAAAGCCACATCCGGCTTCCCAAAGCCAGCTGAAGGCCAGAGTAACATTGCTAAAGGCTGAGGTGTTACCAAGGAAGGAAGAACGCAGGAAGCAATGCCGGCAGAAGGCATTGTTGTCGGAGGCTGTAATGCTGGAATGTGCCAGAGGAGGAAACCCCCGACAGATGGGTGTGTTCAGCTGGTGTGTTCAGATCCCCTACAGGAAGCTCTAAGATTCAGGTCTAAGAAAACTCAACATCCTTCATTGCTGGAGACAGTGGGTTTCCCTGGGGCTTCAGGAGGAAGAAGACTAGGTCTAGGTCCCCATGCGAAAAATGGTCCTTTGTGAATTGAAAAGAGCACAGATGCAGGTGGCTTAAAGGGGGCAGAAAGGCCAAGTCCATCTGACCTAGATGTAGCAGCTGAGGAGCTGGGTTGGCCCATCCCAGGAAGCCATTTTCCCAGGAATTTAGATAATTTTGGACATGTGGCCAAAAGACAGCCGGTCATCTCAGCCAACTTCTAGTGCTGAGGGTTACTCCTCTAAGGCTGCCGGACACCTACAGGTACCGTCCTGTGGGTAGGCCAGCGTGTCTCCGTGCTTCGCAGCCATTCTGCAGGCATTTCTGTCCCCTACTTGTCTCCCCCTAGTTAGCCCTCGGTTCTAGGCCTTGGCTGAATAAGGAGACTGCAGTGGCTGCTGTGCCATTTTGTTCAGGAGTAGCTTTGTGCATTGTTAACATTCATGTTAGAAGAGCTCACCCAAAAAAATATACTGTTCAACAAATATTCATTGGGCATATTCCAGGCACCCTGCTAATAACTGTGGATAAAATGATATGGTGATGATGATGATAACGGCGAGCATCTAATAGGCATTCCCTATACACCAAGCACAGTGCCCTGCGCTTAAATGCATTACCTTATGCAATCTTCAGAGCAGCCCTCTGAGGCAGGTATTATAAGCATTACCTTTGTACAGATAAGAACATGGAGGCTCAGAAAAATTGTGATACGCCCTAGGTCACACATCAACGAATGACAAAGATGGGACTGGAACCTAGAATCATGCATTTTACCATAATGGTTCCCAAGATGAATAAGACATTGTAATTACAAGTCATCAGCAGATGACAACTCCCAGAAGCAAAATGTGCAATTAGATAGAGGCAGGGTAGGGAGACGGGAGGTTTGGGTGAGGCTGTAAGGGCTCTTTGAAGCCTGGGTAATTGTCCCATGTATGCCCTGGGCAGGCAGGCTGCAGGCCCCCAGGCCAGTCAGATCCTTAGTTTGGGCACTAGTCTCCCAGCTGCACACAGAGCCCACCTAGTGACCACTCAGCCCATGGCTCCAGCTATACCCCTTGGTGCATTCAATTCTTGACTACTTGCCTCTAAGGACGTGATTCCAACCTGTTTTTCAGCACTCAGGAGACAGAAGCCTATGTGTTTTCTCCATGGGTCTGTGAAGGGGCTTCACGTACATCTTTTCCTTCCCAGTGAGGAAAGGCATTCCAGCAGGGAGAAAGTCATCCCCAGGAAGGGGATGAATCGGGAATGAGAGGTTCGTTCTGGACAATACTCCGTGGAATGATGGGAAGTGGCGCTCAGTTAGCCCCCCAGAGTCCCAGGGAAGAGGGGCTGGGAGGCTGGAGCATCTGCTGTTACGAAGAAACAAGGGCAAGCAGGTGAAAACACACAGAGGAAGCCTATGATGAAAAGAATCGGCAGGACACAGCCCTCAAAGCTGCGGCACGAGAGGGGCCCTTAGTACCGGGACAAGACCAGGAAGTCACTTCTTAGGATCTAAGCCATCAAGGCGCTGCACCCAGCCGAGGCGGTGGCCGGGCCAGCCCTGCCTACGTGGCGCTCTGACCACCATTTCCTGGCTTGAAAAATTGCCTCTGTGTCAGTGGGGAAACAGCCGCTGGAGAGGTGCAACTAATAGGAGGGGGAAGGGTGCTTGATAAACTGCAAAAATTCCCTACACATTTGTTCACTGGTCTTCTCCCTACAAGCGTTGACCTTGAAAATTGTAACAAATGGCAAAGACAAAAAACTAGGAACGCCAGTGTCGGTGTGTGGAGTGAAAAAAAAAAGAATTGTTGACTACAGGGGGGTGATGTGTATTCTTAGAAAAAAACTCAGCTGAACACCCCCTCCCCCCATCCCCTGTGAGAAACAGGCTGGGAGGGCATCAGCTGCCCCGGGTCTCGTTCATATTCCTAAGAGCCCACCCCCTAGTGAAGGAGCAGCACAAACAAATTCTTTTATCTGGTGGGAAGCGCCTGTTTTATCCCTTCTTTTATTCATGCAAACAGTGTTTACTGGATACTATCGTGTGCCAAGTCCTATAATAAAAAGTATGATTACAATTGTGATAAACACTATAAAAGAGATGTACACGATGCCATAAGGGGCTATAATCAGAATATATAATATATATAATCACTTCTATAGGGGCCTATGATTAGGATAACTGAACCAATCTGATAAAACCCGAGAAGTGTTGATAATGACACTGAGATCCAGAGGATGAGCAGATATTAAATAGGTTAAGAGGGCAATAGGAGTAACCCAGCCATGAGGAGAGAGCTCAGCAAACATGCTGCAATGAGCCAGAGCGCCCTATGTATTGTTAGCTTTGGCTGCATAACAAGTCACTCCAAAACTTAGTGGCTTAAAACAGCAACTTTTTTTAACCCCCCAATTTTGTAGGTCAGAAATTTGGCTGGATTCAGCAAGGCATTTCCCACAGTCTAGGTCTGATTGCGTCGCTGACTTGGGCTGGGACTCACGTGTGCACCTGTATCAGTGGCCAAGTCAGTGAGGAACTGGCTGGCCATTGGCTGGGGCTCTTTGGTTCTTCACTTTCTGGTCTGTCATTCTCTAGCAAGCTGCCCTGGGTTTCCTTCACAAGGCAGTTAAAGGTATCTAAAGAGCAGCAAAAAGGGACAAGTTCCAAAGCTCAGATACTTCTCATGCTGCTGTACCCATTGACAAAGGCAAGGCATGTTGCTAAGCCCAAATGGGGTAAGGAGCACTACCCAAGGGTGTGGTTACAGGGAGAGGTGAACAAATTGGGGGCAGGAATCTCAGTGTGTTCAAGGAATTGAAAGATAGCCAAAAGACCAGAGTGAATGTGAAGGGGAATATAGCTCGGGTAAAGCTAGAGGTGGGCAGGAACCAGGACATGCAGGGCCTCCAAGAGCACTCTAAGAGTTGGGTCTTTAGACCCTAGAAGCACGCCAGCGCTCTGGTTTCTGATTCTCTGTCATGCAGGCTTATTTATCACAAATAAATCCCTTGAAGGCTGAACTGCCCTAGGTGACGGCTCTTCCAAGCTTGAGAAGCCCAGGACCGCTGAGGCTGCCTAATCCCAGGAGCTCTCTCTGTCCCAGGCTAACAAAGCTGTGAACTCCACCCCAGGGACCAGCTGTTTTCTTGGAATAAGAGCTGGGGAAGCCACTCAGGGGAAGCTGCTAGATTGCCAAGGATCGGAAGGAAAGTAAGCAGGTCTGGTATTCCGCCAGTGTAGACAACAGGACACCTGCAGTAGCTGTTAAAATACTGTAATGCATCCAGGCCACTGATAGAGGCCACCGCCCTGAGTCAACCCACTCAGGAATATTTTTCCCTCCCCGGCTATCCTGGCCCCAGACCCAGCAATAAAAGGGGTAACATCTGGCGCAGGAAAGAGTCACCAGGACATCAGCATCTCCAGACACTGATCCAGCAAGCCACACCACTTGCTAAATATTTTGAACATCACCCCCTGGCTATCAGGTGACTGGTCTCAACTAACCGAAGAGAAATGAAACTGGGAACTCACTGCTGAGGGTGTTGGGGTGACATGAATTCTGACAACCAGCAACAGGTCATTGAATCCCCTCCTCCATCTCCATCTCTCTCCTCCCCAGAGCCAGAAGTAGCCGGAGCCCAAGCTCTGCCTTCGCCCTTTCAGCATGTCCCACAGTCACACTCAGACATGATCGCACTCTTTTATTTACAGAAAACACAGACAAAGCATTTCAATGTTCATTTAGCAAACTGAACCACTCTTTTTTTTTTTTCTTTTTGGCACAAAGAAATATCACAGATGGACCCCAAGATCAATCAGAAAACCATAACATTTATCAGCCATCCCTGGTCCAGGGGCAGCCACAAGACTCAGACAGACAGACAGACAGCGTTGCCACAGACTGGAAGAAATAAACAAGGTCCACATTCACCTCACAGTAAACACCTGCTCACCGACAGGCAAGGGTGGGCAGGAGGGGGCAGTTTTCTCTGCTCCAAGGAGTGGGGGGCAGTGGGTACTGGGGGGCAGAAGCAGGATGGGGAGGGATAAACACCATTCATAAATTAGAGAGAGGTGGCCTTTTTGTTTTTAACCTCTTACCTTGTTGAAGTAAGACAGTGCAAAAACTACCATACCCTGACCACTCGTCCATTCGAAAAGCTTCAGAAGTTGTGTGGTTTGGGGTGTCTCTCCTCTCAGGCGCCCGTGTGTGTGTGTGTGTGTGTGTGTGTGTGTGTGTGTGTGTGTGTGTGTGAATGTGTAAGTGTGGTGCTTGTAAACATTGTCACCATCCACCAGAAACACACATCCAAGTATCTGAACGGGGTGGGGTGGGGGCTGGACCCCACTTCACCGCCCCCTCTGCCCCAGGGATTCCTGTCCAAGACATAGTGCAAATTTCAGAGACAAAGAGAGGCAGGTGGAAGTGGGGGTGGGGGGCGTGGACAGGGGGCAGGTAGGACCCAAAAGACGGGGTGGGAGAGGGAAGGGGGAAATAAGGCAACAGTTAAAAACAGTCCATGTTATCAAAACCGACACCATGTGCCCCCTGCCCCTACCCACAGAGCCCTGGTCACGAGAAAGGGCGGAAGTCCCGCTCCTCCACCAGGCTGATGGAGGGGTTCTTGAGCTCCTCCTCCGAGCTGGCCATCTTGTAGCCCAGCTGCGCCAGCACCCGCTGGCAGGCGTTCTGGGCGAAGGCCACGATGTCGTAGGAGAGGCGGAAGCGCCACTTCTCGGCCGTGGCCGCCGAGTTTCGCACCGTGCCGTACTTGTGCTTGCCCAAGGTGGGGTCTCCCCGCGTGTTGTTCTGGATCCAGCGCGCCACGTGGCTGTCCAAGGGGATACCCAGGAACCCGTAGATCTCCTCGGTCTTCTTCATGGGGTTCCTGGCCAGGTCCTCGTAGCGCACCAGCATGTACTTGCCCTTGAGCCATGCGGGCCGCATGAGGCCGGTGGACACGGAGTTGGAGAAGTCCTCGCACACCGTGGTCAGCTGCGTCACGTCCAGGTTGTAGGGCTTCCGCCCGGTGCCGTACCAGAGCCGCCAGAGCCGGTACGTGTCGCGGAAGGTCTCGCTGCGGGAGGCCAGGATGCCCCGGGGGTCCCGGACCAGCTGGATGACCTTGAGGTTTAGGCGGGGGTCTTCCACCAGGGCCCGTAGGTCGTTCACCTCGGGCACGCGCACCGTCTTGATGGCCACGTGGCTGCGCTCGCGGCAGGCCTCGGCGGCCACCGTCAGGTTCAACAGGCCGCACTTGCGGACGCAGTCCCCCTCCTCCAGGACCAGGTCCCCCGAGCCCGGAGCGTCGCACACGGGCCGGGAGCACAGCACGCGGCTGGCCCCGCGGCGGAAGATCCTGTCGGTGGTGTGGTTGACGGGTGGCGGCTTGATGTAGTTCTCCAGGAAATAGAGGTCGCAGTCGTAGAGGCTCCTCAGGAGGTCCCGGCTGGCGCCCAGCATGACCCGCCGGTCCGCGGGGCTCTTGCCCTGGGTGAAGCGGGGGATGAGCGTGTTCTGGACGTGGTAGAGGGGCTCGAACAGGTAGAAGACGTCCAGGTGCTGGTTGAAGAGCTGGCCCACGAAGGAGGAGCCGCTGCGCGTGGTGGCCAGGATAAGGATGTGGGTCTTACGCGAGAGGTTATAGGCGAACGTGGGGCCCTCCTCGCAGAGCCGCTCAGCCAGCCCGGCCTCCGCCAGGCCCGGGCAGGTGTGGAAGGACTTGGCGGTGAAGGTGCGGATGGCCGTGTATTGAATGGCGATGGAGGCCAGGGCAAGGAGGAGGACGGCCTTCCAGGAACATTGCATGGCTGGGCACCTTCATGGGGCTGCTTCTCCAGCATGTGAGGTCTGGGGGCCAAGGTGGGGAGCCATCAGGGAGCAGCCAGGCTTGGGTGCTTCCGACGGCCAGAGCGGGGCACTGGCTTGCTCCCTGAGAGGAGCTGGGTCTCCAGCCCTCAGGCAAGGGGCCCCAGCTCCCTGTCTGAGTGCTCCCACATATACCTGAGCGCTAAAGGGGCTCCTACACTAGACTTTACCATTCTCTGGGGACTCCCGGGGGCTATTAGGGACTGAACAAATCGATTCCCATACCCCAGGGTCTAACCTACAGAATACTGTGGGGCCTCCCATGGGGAACTGAGTACCTTAGTGGGGCCTGACCAGGCAAGACCCTAACTCCCTCAACTCCCATACCTAGGGAATGATCAGCTCCCACCCACCTCAAGCCATTCCCCTGTCTCTGCCTTTCCACCCCTGCTGGCATCTCCTGGGCCACCTGCATCTTCTTCCACTCCCACGAGCTGGCACCCATTTCCCCATGTGGTCCTCTTTCCTCTGTCTTCTGCCTACCCCCAGGAGGAAGAAGGGTCCATGTCAGATGCCACCCCCTGACCCAAGTCCCCATGCAAAAAGAACCCGTGCATGCCTTGAGTGGGTGGGCTGCCAACAACCTCTGGCCACCGGGCTGGGGAAGGTGGACAGCTGCATCAAGCCCTTCCTGCTCCCCCCACCCAATTTACAGATGCAGGTGACCAGCTTATTCCAGTGGAGGACTCTCGGGGCTCATGGCCTCCCTCACAGGCAGCTGGCCCAGAGCAGACAGGGTCCAGGGGCTGCTGAGAAACACCCCTTCCCAGGCCCCAGTGGCCTCCAGGATTTGCTCCTGGCCACTGAGGAAGGGGGTGCCCCCCAGGTGGCACTAGTGGTAGAGAATCTTCCTGCCAATGCAGGAGACTCAAGAGACACAGGTTCAATCCCTGGGTTGGGAAGACCCCCTGGAGAAGGAAATGGCAACCCACTCCAGTATTCTTGCCTAGAGAATCCCCGGACAGAGGAGCCTGGTGGGCTACACAGTCTGTGGGGTCGCAGAGTCGGACACAACTGAGTATGCACACGTCTACTGAGGAAGGGGTCAAGGTCATGGGGCATGTGAGGGAACTGGTTTAGCTGTATGAACTGGTTCCTCCAGCACCTCTCCCCCAGCCAGTCCTCAAGGGCCTCCACCCTTAGGCCCTCACCCCCTTCAGCCCACAGGGTGAGCTCGGGGACCCCACTGTGATTCCCCAGTGGCCCCAGAGAATCCAGGCCGGGCAGAGAAGGAGAAGGGTGGAAGAGAAGGGGCATCTCAAGGAACGGAGGAAGTGCGGGGAATGTGAGAGCAGGGAAAGTGAGGGTGTGCTGGGGTCCCAAGAGAGGGGCCAAGCTGAGCATCTGAAAGTTGCTCCCCACCCCCCGTCCCCCAACCCCGAGAGAGGCCAGCTCAGCGACTCGCCCTGGGGAAGGCAAAGGCTGGGGGAGGGCTCCATCAACTCACCAAAGAGGGGCAGTTCCGCGCTGGGCAGTCCACAGCTGCCGGGCCTCCAGGCCTCGCCGGCAGTCACAGCCTGTGCAGCAGTCCCGTGGCCAGCAGACTGCAGGGAGACAGGGAGAGGAGTGGTGCTGAAGCGGGGCTCCCCGTGCCTCCCTCCCACCTCTTCGCCCCTGTGTCGCATGCCCCACGGACAGCTCCCCGGGGCTGGGCAACGCAAGCCCTGTCTGCTCTCCCAGATCTACCACTGAGACTCAGGACTCCAGGTAACCCAGTGCCATCTCTGAGTCCCTGGGTCCAGCCCTCTGAGTCCCAGGCAGCATCCCACCCCCTTCACCCACCTCTCCCACCTGCTACCCATACCCTACGAGAGAGTGATGCTCCAGTAGGCAGGGGGCTGGCAAGCCTGCATGCCCAGCTGAGAGTCAGTGCCCCATTAGGGAGGCACCCCTCCCAGCTACTACCCGAGAGAAGTGCAAAGAAATCCACTGGACACAAACACCCCTAGGCTGGCCAGCTCAGTTCAGCTCTGGTGACCAGACTGACCCAACCAGACCCAGTACCTAGTGCCCAACAATGGTACTGTCGGGGTCAAAGTTATCCCAGAAAACGGGGCCGGCTGGAGAACAGTCCAGATGGGTTCTGCATTTAAAATCCGCAGCATCCTGACCCTTTGCAGTTCACCTTGTTCAATGATTTTCCCCAACGGGGGTTAGCAGAAGTCGGGAAGAGCAAGGAGCCTCACCCCAGATCTCCAGGTGGAAGCAGCGGCTCAGTGGAGGCAGCCCACCCGCTGAAGCCCGGAAGGAAGGGACAGAAAGGAAGCAAGGTTCCTCTTTCACCCACACAGAGAGAGAACAGCTACCTGAAACTCAAAGCAAAAGTGGACCAGGAAGCATCCCTGACCTTCACACTCTTTGCAAACCCTAAGTCAAAGCACCAAGATCGTAGCATTGTTTTGGTTAGTATCCACTGAGCATTTCCTAAGCGCTAAGCGGTTTACCTACCTTGGCTCATCAGTGCTCCGCCAGAACTTTATGTGGAAGCCAGTACTGGTTCCATTTCACAGGCAAGAAAGCTGGGGCACAGAGAGGTGGAGAAACCTGCCTGAACTCAGGTTAACCTGCTTGCTTAACCCCCATCCAGCAGGTTCCCAGAGCCCACGCTCCTTTCCTCCAAGGAGGTCTGACTTACTGTTCCTCCAGGTTACCCATATTTCGCCTTCAGACATGCACGTAATTAATGTCCCCTGCTCATTTGTGAATCAGCGCGAGAGGCACCAGATGTTAGAAGGCAACATTCAGATGACTTCTGCGATTTAGAGCATGATTCTTCCCTTTGCTGTTTGGTCTGGTTGAACTACTGGGCTTGTGGAAGTTGGGTGAACGCCTGCGCCTTGTGAGTATTCTTCCCATGTTCACTATTGGGCACAATTCTCCTTGGGGGCGGGACCAGTGGGTCCTCATTTCCCAAATGAGTGCTGTCGGGTTCAGCTCACTCACCCAGCTCTCCACACCAGGGAGAGAGTCTGTTTTCCTGAGAGCCCCTGCTGGAAGGTTGGGGTCCTCACTTCCATTGTTCAGATGATGAAACTAAGGCTCAGAGACTACGCCAATGGGCGTGGTAAGCAAGTAAGAAGTAGGAGAGACTCGAGTCCCTCTGGATCAGACTCTTGGGCCAGTGCTGTGGCTCTTCTACCATCAGTTTAGTGGGGCAGAAACATGCTGAGGCTTAGGGACGGGCACAGAGGCTGGGGTGAGACGGCAGCGGGCTGGTGGTGGCTCTGGGAGTCCTGTTTGAAGTGTGAAACCCTCCTTGGTACTTAGAGGAAGTAGTACCAGTCCCCAGGTGGCAGTAAAGAGAGGAAAGGCGCAGTCAGAGGTTCTGGGGAACCTCCTGTGTGAGCCAAGAAACGCACACCCCATCCCACACCGCCTCACCCCACGACAGCAGAAGACACTGTCTCCATCAGCTGGCTTGCTCAGAGGACCCACAGAGAACAGCTTCTCAGCTTTATATGTGACCCTCCCCCGGCCCATGCAGAGTGCAGGCCCACCCTACCCAAGTGCCCCAAGACAAATGTGAACGAACGCTATCTTTAAAGAACAGGCAGGGAAAGTCACCAATATTCATGCAGAGTAATATTTTTAAGTTATTCAGGAGTCCATTCTTTTGCAGCCGTGCTGTTTCATTCGGCCATATTTCCTTTGTATTTATTCACAAGCATATTATTATCTAGCATGAGCCAGGTGCTGTTCTGAGAACTATGGGTAAAATAACACGAAGGAAAGCAAGTACTTCTGGGCACTCGCTATGTTTCTCCCAGTCATGTGCTCCCTTTCCAGGCATCAGCTCATCTAGTGCTCACAGTAACCCTGTGGGGTCATAGTCCCATTTTACAGATAAGGAAACTGAGGTTCTGTAGGGTTAGATAACTTCTCCAAGCTTAGAGCCAGGATTCCAGCCAGGCGGTAAGCTCAAAATCTCCTCCCTGACCTACTCCCTCTTCCACTGCATTCAACACCCTTTGGTCCTCACCAAGACAGGAAACGGAAGCTTTAAAAAGACCTCCCTTAACTCTTAAGATTCCAGTTCCAGAAACAATTCACCCAAGGTTTTCTTTAGAGATGAGCATCTTTCAAGGAGGAAACCCTTTTAAGTTTCTTCCCCTCACTTCCCAGAACCACCAGCACCCCCAAAAACTGTAAGGCCAGGATTGGAAGCTGCTGTCTTTGCCAATAAATCAGAAGGAATTAAAGCATCATTGCGATGCCATAAATCCCTTAAAAAGCAGGACTCAGATTTACAAGGTGCAACCTGGACATCCGAGAGGGGAAGATGTTGAAGGCAGGCCAGCCCCTTGTCACCCCACCCCCCAAGGAGGGCAAAGCCAGGGCATGGGAACGGGAAGATGGAGGAAGTCAGGCCCTCCTAGAAATGCCCCTGCTCTCCTGCCAGCCTGGCAGAACCAGGCGTCCTTGGTATGCTGGAAGCAACTGCCCTGGAAACCAGAGGCCCTGAGGCCCAGCCCCATTGTTCCCAGGGGAACTCTGGCCACTGCAAGGGATACCCTCAATACCCTCATCCTCTACGCCAGCCCTGAGTTTCTTGAAGCCTCTGGCCTGGCCTCCCTCCACCTCTGGCGAGTCAAGATCCAGGCAAGCCTTAAACGTGGGTGTCCAGAATCTAACTTCTCCTGGAAGTCACCCACTCTCTAAGGAAAGTTCAAACTTTGGAACCAGCCACCTTCAAATTAGGGTACAGGATGGGAGTGGGAAACACCTCTACGTGGGAGAACTAGAATTCAGAGCTAAGAGCTCAAGCCATGAAACCGCACCTACCCGGACCTGTCACTCAGCAGAACGCGCGGGCCTGGGCGACTCACTCGTTGTCCCTGAGCCTCAGTTTCCCCACCCGTATAACCGTAGCGGTGGTTATGTGAACAGGCGTATAATGTGGTAGAGCCTTGCGCTTGGGACGTTGGCTCCGGCACCAGCCCTGTGGATGACCAGCTTCCCCCAGTCTCCCTGGACCTCTGGTTTTCTCACCTAAGAAGCGAGGATAATTTTAACCAGGCTGTTTTTTAGGACTGATTACTTCCTACAGTGTCTAGCGAGGAGGAAGTGCTCAGTAAGTGTTGTTACTTTTATCGTCATTAATGTCTTGTGCGCTTTCCGTCTCAAGGAGGTCCCTCAGCACGCGTCAGCACTGACGATGACGGTGAGGCAGACACTCTCGCTGACCGCCGTGCCCAGACCCCGGCCAGGCAGGCTCTGCCCGGAGCCCCTGCCTTCCCCGCTCGCCCCGCCGGCGGGCTCTCTCCCGCGGAACCGCCGCAGTGGCTTCCCTGCTGCCCTCTAGCGGCCACATCCCTTAGTGCCGCCCCTTGGCGCTGCGTCTCGGCTGGGTTCAGAATTCCTGGCTGGTTGGCTGCAGTCTGGTGTGAGGACGCAGGCAGGCAGGCAGGCGGCGGGGAGGCGATGTTGCAGGAGCAGCGAGGTGGGGGGATGACACGCCCACCCGGGCTGCGGGCTCTGCTCTGTGCTCCCCTCTTCCCTCACCCACACAGCAAGAGGCAGGCGGCAACAGGCAGCCTCATAGCATCTGGAGGGCCTCGGCTCCCTGGTCTGGTTTAGCTCCAGCAAGGAAGGGACACCGAATGTCATAGGCTGGAGAGACCCACAGGCTCTGCATTCCCCTGGCTAGTGACCTTGGACTCACCCCCTGGCCTCTTTGTGCCTCGGTTTTTCCCTAAACCCAGTGACTCTTAAGGGCTTCCCAGGTCTGGCCATTGGAATTGTCCGATCCCGGGAAGCCCTTGGACTTCATCCCCAGGGTCAGGACCACCCTCCCTGAAGGATGGGGGACCCTCCTTCGGAAGTGGGAAGGCTCCAGTCACCTTCCAAGAGGCTACCAGGGCTGGCAGCTCTGCCCCTGTCTCAGCCCGATCTGTGGCTGTCCCGGTGAGGCCCAAGAACCAAGGGACACTGCCCTCTGACGAGCCAACCTCTGCCTCCTGCTGTGTTTAATCCACGCGACCCAATGCTGTGGTTCTTTGTCTTTTCTGGGTCACAGACCCCCTTGGAGAGACACAATCCCTCTTCCCAGAAGATCCATTTGTGCCCACAGTTTTATACACACAATTAGAAGGCTCTTAAACCTCCTAACACACACCCATGAGCATCCCTTCTCTTCCCTAGAGACTTAACCCTTTCATTATTAACATTCTCCCCCACCCTAGCGTTTTCTTTTTAACCGATTCTATCAGAGAAGGCTCCGCAGATGTGTAAGTACCAAGGTGGAACCATCATCCAAGATACATTAAGTAAAAAAAATAAATAAATAAAAATCTAGGGCCAGAAAAGACATGGGTAATAGTGTGCCACCATTTCTCATTTTTTAAAAGGGAATGTATGTGAATATATATATATATATATATATATATATATATATATATATATATATATATATATACCCACACACATTTATTTGAATCTATGCATAAACAACCACAAGAACTTGCACTGAACCAGCTAACTGTAGCTGCCAGGTGGGAGGAGCTAGGAGATGGGTGGGAGGAAGGCACAGTTTATACTGAGCATGTTGATTCAGTTTGAGTTTATTAACTTTGGGGAAGAGAGAGAAGCCACCTCATGCAGGAACTGGAGGGGCAACTGATGACAGGGTGGGGCCCTAAAACCCGGCACTGGCGTCTCACTGTGCCCCCTGCTCTGTCCCCAGGGCACTGCTGGCCGGCTCTCTCCACCAGCATTTCCAAGGCACCAGGGTTGCATTCACCATCTTTCGGCCAGAAAAACTGGGCTCAGTCTGCTCAGGCGGGAGACAGACATCACCTGGGGCTGCTGAGACAAGACAGGAGCTGAAAAAGGGGGAGACCTCAAAAGGAGGACCTGAGGCTTTGGGAAGAGCAGCTAAGACCCAGTTGGGGAAATGACTCCCCTCCCCGTTTTGCTCCTTGCTCCTTTTTCCCCTGCTTTTGTGAAGCCCAGGAAGACAGGAGAAGCAGAGGGGAAAAGCCTGATTATTGTATCAGATGATACAGCTCACCAGAGTCAGGAGTCAGTGTGGAGGAGCTCCGAGGCTCTGGGGTCCCAGAAACTGGAGCAAGAAGCAGAGGGAACTGGATGGGGGAAGAGATGGGGGGGGCACAGAGTTGGCAAACCGGCCTCTGAAATGGAGACTGCAGAAAGGAAATGTTAATCCCTGTGTCTGCAGTAGCCAGTGATGATCCACCATAGATGTTTGTTTAGTTAAGTCTAGAACACATAAAACAGCAGTTTTTTGTTCCTAAGGAAAATAATGTGACGAAAATGAAGCAAGGGGAAAACAGGGGTATGAAAGTTTGAAAGAAGGAGGAGCCAAGTCAGTGTACAACAGCCATGGGGTTACACAGACAGGTCAGAGTTACCTGGCAGCCAATGAGAAAAGGGAAATACTTCATTTATGTGTTTCATAGGATCCATGAGGTGAAGATTAAATCACCTGCTCAAGAGATACCCAACTATTCCTGTTATTGAATCCAACACAAGATTTCTCCAGAAGGCTCTTCTCAAGAGCCCTGAGTAGGTACCACTGTCCTTAAGACCTTACACCTAGTAAGTCCAAGGACAAGTTTAGCAGTGCTGTGTCCTGGAACAACCTTCAAGGTGAGCAGGACGCCCATATGTAGTTCAGCCAGTGCAGCCTTGGGGGGAGGTGATCTGATTGTGTCCAGACTCAGCCTCTGAGGTCTGGGTCAGCCCAGGGGTGATTGGAAGCCCCAGTGCTTCTTTCTCTTTAGGGTCATGCCCCCTCAATCTGAAACCCTGTAAGGTCTATGGTCCTTCTCTCCAGATCCACACCAATCTAAACATGTGTTTCGCACACAGTCTCTTGAGTCCCTGGGCCTCATGGCTTATCCACAGACCCCACGGAACCAGTACACACATCCTTCAGGCACCTCCAATGAGGGCAAGTTCTCATAATCATGGTTCCAAAGACAAGCATCTAGAGATGACCATCCACCAACTTTTCACCATCAGCAGAGAGGCTTGGCTATCTCTCATGAGCCCTGATGTCTCCAGAGCAGGTCACTCCAATATCCACATGTTTTGATCCTGGGACATGCATGGTGTCCCAAGCCTCTTTGAGAAGTTTCCCCATAGGCATGGGAGGAGGCAGGCTGAATGGAGGTTGGACATCCTGGCTGTGGGACCAGTCAGGGCTGGGTTGACTCCTACTGCTGATGCTTTACCTTGAGCAGAGCATTTCACCTCCATAGGCCTCAGCTGTCCTTATCTACGAAATGGGAAAGACAATCAAAGAATCTTTCGAATATTTGGATTGTGAGACAGAAAGCTGATGAAGCTTAGCACAGGGCTGGGCACAGAGCGGGATTCACTAAAACCCTGGGCATGATTTTGAGGGACTGCTCTGCTTTCGAACTGTGGTGTTGGAGAGGACTCTTGAGAGTCCCTTGACTGCAAGGAGATCCAACCAGTCCATCCTAAAGGAAATTGGCCCTGAATATTCATTGGAAGCACTGATGCTGAAGCTGAAGCTCCAATACTTTGGCCACCTGCTGCAAAGAGCCGACTCAATGGAAAAGACCCTGATGCTGGGAAAGACTGAGGGCAGGAGGAGAAGGGACGACAGAGGATGAGATGGTTGGATGGCATCATCGACTCAATGGACATGAGTTTGAGCAAGCTCTGGGAGACAGTGAAGGACAGGGAAGCCTGGCATGCTGCAGTCTGTGGGGTCGCAAAGAGTCAAACACGACTGAGCGACTGAATAACAACTCAAACGTACAAATAGGCAATAGCTGCCTGGAAATGTTCAAGGAAATTACAACAGTGCCACAGCCTCCTCCATGAAGCTCTCATCACCTGCGTAGGTTGGAGACCCTTGTTGTTCAGACTGCAGAGGCTCCCTACAGTCCTGCCAGTCAGCGGGTCCCGCCCGACCTGAGGCAAGTTTTCCCCAGCAGTGGGGCGAGTGATCGACCTCCTGCCGCACGGGCCCAGTGTTTCCGACTCCTCGCGGGGGAGGGATGAGTCAGAAGGGCCCAGTTCTCTGTCTCGGGCTGATCCTACCACAGCCCAGCCTGTGGTAGGCGGGACCCTCTGCACCCACACCGGGCGGAAAGGCCCCAGTTTCCTGTCCCCCCGCCCCTCCCCAGCAGCCAGAGTCGTCATCGGAATAGTACCCAGGCCCCGCCCCCTGGATACCGGGGGCTTTGGCCCCTCCTCCCGGCCTCAAGGATGGGAAACAGCCAACAGGAGCTAAAGCAAAGGCCGCTGCTGCCCAAGGGGCTGGGAGGGGGGCCATCTGTCCCCGGATCCTGGAGTCTCCCGTCTCGGGCCACCTGCATGAGGCCCAGCTGGCCCCTGGGGGTACGGGAGGGAGGGTGGGCGCCGGGGAAGCTCACCTGAGCTTTGGGGCTATTACATGGGATGGCGGGGGTACTGAAAGGTTGTTGCTGAGCCGTGAGAGGAGCTGGGATTCTTGGCCTCCGGAGGAGAGGAATTCAATCCGGGGCCAGTGAGGAGGCTTGATCGCTCAGAGCTTTTGTGTAATAAAGTTTTATTAAAGTATATTCTGACATAGACATCAGAAGGGGGCAGAAAGAGTGCCCCCCCCCCCGCTAGTCTTTAGCCGGATGTTATATGGCTACTAACAGGCTGCTAATTAGAGACAGGAAATGTCTCAAAACTCAGAGACTGGCACCAGGCCCCTCACCCAAGACATGCATTTTGAGATAATGTTGGCACAAGGTGAGTTGTCCCGGGCCATAAAACGATTGACATGAATCCTGAAGAAAGGCAGGTTTCCAAGCAAAGACATAGTCTCATTAACATAGCTTAAGAGAACATTTGCATGAGTAAAACATACTGGTTTGTCAAGTAAAACATACTGGTTCTGAGTCTTAGGCAGAACGGAGTTGAAGACAGAGTCTAGGGTAAATACATAGCTCATTAACATAGCTTAAGCAAAACATTTCCATAAGATAAACGCATTGGTTAGCTCAAGGTTTGAGAAAAGTTAAGTTCAGGTGGAACCAGGTGTCGTCATGGCAACACAGAATTTTAAAAGAAACCTCTTTTTAAATTTGTATAGAGAAGGCGAAAAAAGTCTGACACTTGTAATTTATTTCCTCCTGCCACTCAAGAGAGAGATTAAAAAATGTCTGACACTTGCAGCCTATTTCCTCCGTTTGGAGACCCCTGGCCTTCCTGCCTGTCACCCTCTCAATACTTCGCTCCCATCAAACGGGGGTTTTCCACAGGTATTGCTGCCATCTTTCACAGAGGAGGAGCGTGAGGCTCAGACAAGTGAGGGAACTTGTCCAAGTGTGTGTGGCTCGTCCTTGGTGGGGCCAGGATTCAAGCTCAGCTCCGAGGACCCCGAAGCCCTGGCCCTAACCACAAAGCTTAAATCCCCAGACCACACCCAGGAGCATGGATCAGCACCAGTACCTGGACACTAGAGGGGACAGGCAGGGCCAAGGTGGCCACTAGGACCCCACACACACCGGTGCCAACCTTGACCTCAGCATTCACCCAGACCCAGAAGTGGGTTCACCCAACAAACACCGAGTGGCCATCTCCAAGGTTCAGGCTCCTGCTGTGTCAGCTGGAGGGACACGGGCTGCCTGCGGCCCTTCCTGCCTGGTTCCTGGCACACCAAATGCGTGGGCACCATCTCACCGCTTCCCAAGGGATTCTCCCCTCCCCAGCTGAATGACAAAGAGAAGCCCATCACAAAGATTAGAATAAATAATGGTGCGAGCATGTGGAGGGTGCAGGGCAATGTGCAGAAAGGCACCAACCAAAACACACTCTGCCCCCCACTCCGGGGCTCTAGCTCTGGGTAGACAAGTAGAGGTGGGGGAGGGGGTGGTTTCACGGCCAGCAAGGCCAGAAATGCCCAAATGTTATGCAGCCAAGAGGACACCAAAAATGTCTTTATTACCACCTGGGCTGAAATGGCCGGGAATGGGGCAGAGGGTTGGGCTCAAGGCCCAGAAGGTCCCCCTGGTCCCTCAGCCCAGAACTTACCACCAGCCCCCAGCTGGTCCCAAGGATGCCAGACAGTTCAATCTGTCAGTTGTCTGTCTCCTGGATGAGAAGTGTTGGGGAGAGCCGCTCATGGGTAATATGACAATCAGGTGAGCACCTCTGCCCCTCCATCAACAGGGGCCTCCAGAAAAAGGCATGATGGTAACTGCTCATGGAGGATCCATCTCACAAGTGAGGGCCCGAGGCTCACTGAGGCTGAGCGGCGTGCTGAGAAGTGGCAGAGGGACCAGATGCAGGTTACAGGGTTCTACGTGTGAGGGGCATATAAAGCAAGGTCCTCACCTGTCTGACTTTCTCCCTAAAGATGTACCTTCCTTCCTTGACCCCCTAAAACCCGTGGTCTGAACCACCCCAGCTATTTTCCTGATCCTGTTAAGGCACACTTAAGAGGTCAGGAGCAACGCAACAGAGGCTGAGACCCAGACCTTGGATGCAGGGCAGGCTTTTACCCTCACAGGACTTTCCCAGGCACCCAGGGAGAGGAGATCACCCGCCTCCCTGAAATGAGATCCCGAACGTAACACTCTTAATGTTACGGTGATCTTCTTAGTGCACTGTGCAAGGTACTCACTCCGTGGCACCTTTGAAATGTCAGCACCAGACTTGTTGTCATCTTCATCTGCCGACAGAATCCCTGAGGGAGGGCGCCAGGCCCTCTGCCCACTCACCCATCTTGGCCCTCAGCACCCTGCAAGGACGCAGTGGGTGCTAAATGATTCATTTCCCCCGGCAGAGACCCAGAGAAGGGGAGGACTGTGCTCTGTTCTCTGTCCCAGAGGAAGAGATGAGTGTTTCCGACAATTCCCATCCCATGGCCTTCCAGCTCTAATCAAGGAGCAAACACAAAGAGAGAATCTCTAAACATTTAGAAAACGCGGGAACTCTGTGCCCCACGCGGTACCGTGGGGATTTATAAAGAACAAATCATGCCTGACAAACTTGATAGCTTTCTTGATAGAATTACAAGACTGGTAGATGAAGGAAATGTAGGCAGGGTAATATATCTTGATTTTTAGCAAAGCATTTGATACAGCGCCTCAAGTAATCTTACAAAATTAATTCAAACAGACTTGGCCCTAAGCACTTGTCATGGGGCTGAAAGCAAGAAGGGGCAGGTCCCAAGAGTCCCAGGTGGAGGAGGCAAGCCCAGGGGGAAGGAGCTGAGGGACAGAGTCCGGGAGAGAAGGCAGGGCTCCCAAGACTTATCTAACATCTTCATTAACGATCCTGAGAGAGGGAGTAAACAGTCCGTTAATGAAATTTGCAGAGGGTATTAAATTGGAAGGTGTTGTGAACACCAATGAGAATGGCAAAGCTGTCCAGAGAGACCTGGGGGAAGAACCTAGGCAGGAAACTGTCAGCATGGAGGGGGCTGGGGGCAGAGGGATTCTGGGGCCACCTGGAGCTGTCAGGGAAGAGGGAAGAACATCCCCAGGGCTGGGGTGGGGCTGGGGGCAGCCACGGCCAGCTTGAGTGATGGCTTTGACTGGCAAAGCCCAAAGATCTCAGTTTTCCCATCTGTAAAACAGAAGGAAGAGCAAGCAGGTGTGGAGGATGAGCGGTAGCTCCGAGAGCTGGTACTGATGCAGGGACTGCCTTTAGGGAGCTCGGAGTGGATGCCCTCCTTATGGGAGGGAAGGAGGAGACAGTGACCAGTGAAGTGGAGAGGAGGAGGGGTTGTCTGCAGGCCAGGGAGGGGAGGGCAGCAACTGAAAGACGGGCCAGTGAGGGAGACTGGCTGGGCCATCACTGGAGCCCAGAGTGGCCTCGAGCCACTGCCCAGACACTGCCGAGGCGCGGGTTGCTGGGGTAAGCAGATGTAGGCAGGCGCCCGTCTCCCAGCCTGCTGGGCTGGAGCCCAGAGCCAATCCAGACTTGTAGGGCGTGCTGGGCACACATCAGCAGCAGAGGTTCTAACCTGCGGGGATGAGGAGGCCAGCATCTGTTATCTTTCTGGAGAGTTCCTGATTCCTCTTCAGTGGATCACCAGGAGATGCTTCTCCAGCCAGGTGAATCCACCTCTCCGGGATCCGGGAAGGTCGCCCTCGCTCCAGTCTCCTCTCTCCGTCTTCAGAGACCCAGGGGGCCGAAGCAGGACACTGCCCGGCTATCTGGACTTGGGAGGATGTGTTCCCACAAGGCTCCCAGGCAGGTGGGGTCTGAACGGGAGCCAGGACTCCCTAGCACGGTGCTCAGGCCCTCAGCCACCTAAACATGTGCTCCGTGGGAGGAAGGACGGGATGGCTGGTTCCCAGCTGGGGGTGTACCGGTGGTTGCTGGGGAGGCTCTTACACGAAGCAGGAGGCCAGCCCTGCCAGATGTCAAGACCACCTTGCCAGACACAGAGGGGTGGATCCAGGTGAATGCACCGCCAGGGGCAGTACCCTTCCAACACCCTGAATTAATGGTGCTCACTGAACACTCGCTACGGCCTTCTTCCCGGTGCGTTTCTCGGGGTAACGCATTTGACCTTCACAACAGCCCTATGAGGTGGGTGAACAGCTCTTACTTTCCCATTTCACAGAAGAGGAGACTGAGGCATACGCTCGAGGCCATGAGCCCTAGCACCTAGTCAGAAAGCCCGTGGGAGAAGCAGAACCTGCCAAGAGCCACAGAGGGAGCTGAGCCGCTCCCGGGGTTGGAGGGGGGTAACCCCAGTGGGTGGGGAGAAGCAGCCCCTCCCACAAGGACCCCCAGACCCTTGCCCAGCTGCTCCCTGCTCCCCATGAAGGGAGTTGATCCAACTCCTACCACACTTGTGGAGCCTGAATTTTTACTATATGTTTCCCTTCTCCCCCACCACAGCCGCGATAAGCAGAGTCCTCTGAACAAGTCTGTTTCCATGGAAACCATACCGTGACTCAGGGCTTCGGGACCTTCTCTGAACCAGATTATGAATATCAAATACTCTCTCCCCGCCCCAATGCAGAGTGAGTTGGAAAAGTAAAGAGAGACCCACAGTGGGCAAGGGAGGGAGACAGGGGTGTGGGCAAGGGGAACTGCAGGGGTAGGGGGGCAGGAGGAGGTTCAAGCCTCTCCCTGCCCAGTGAGAGCATGGCCTCTGGGCCCCCTGCAGACTCAGCGGAGCACAGACGCACACCTCCTGCGCATACATGTGGCCGGTATACTCGTACCCCTATGTCAGCACCCTCAGTACCACTCCTCGGGAACTAGGGCCCCGGGAGTGGGAACAGGTAGGTAAGGCGGGCCCCACATCCCTTCTAATGGGGACCTGCCCATGGCAAAGGTGGCCATGCAGGAGGGAAGCTTGTCGGCAAGAGGAGCTTGGCTTTAGATGCTGAAGAGGAACCCTCCAGCCAAAAACATGGCAACACTCAGCAAAGAGGGAAATTTGGATTTTTAGGGGGAAAATGTGCTTCTGCTTTGCAGTGAGGTCGGATGTTAATGGTATGTGCCAGGAAGGAGGTGGGGCTAGGATTTCAAAACTTCAGCGGGGTTGGGGGCACCATTAGCAGAGACTGCCTCTCACCTCCCCAACCCCCCCGCCCCCAGCCCGCTGCCCAGGCCTAGCCCCTCACCTGCCAACATCAGGACAGCAGCAGGCAAATGAAAGTTTGCAGTACCAGGCTCCCGGGCCTCCCTCAGGGGGCTAAGGCCCCAGGGCAAATCCACCCCCTCCAGGCCCCAGCAGCTCCCTGAAGATCCAGGAGGGAGGGGAGGAGAATAGAGTGGAGGCTTGATACCTCCCTGGTGAATCCACTGTGTGAGTCATGACAGTGAGAGCACTTGCAGAAAGAAGCAGGGTCATGGTGCTGCCTCTAAGTGTCCCCAGCTGCTGAGGACCGGAGCCTAGGGACTGCCCATCTAAGTAAGGTCTCTGCCTGTGGCAGCCAGCCCCACTTCAAGGGGCTGAGGAGCCCCTGAAGCAGGTACCTGGTACCCCACCTGCTTGCCTCTTACACCTCCAGCTCCTCTGGCTGGCCAGAGCAGCTACCCTGCCAGCCAGGGCCCCACCTCCCGCCCCCAACCCCAGGTCTCCTCTGCCTCCAGTCCTTATCTACCCTCTGGACATCCACCTCCCTACCCACTGCCTTCACTTCTCTGTCAAAAGTCTAAGCCCATTCTCTGGCGCCTGGACTCCCTAGACGCCTCCAGCTTCCAAGCAGTGTTTAAGTCCATCAGGAGAAAAGCTGCACCAGAGGTGAGGAGCGGTAACCCTGGGAAGGGGCGGGCACAGGATGGAGGTTTGGGGGGGTACCCTGTGGCATCGCAAATCAGGCCAAGGTGCCACCAGAGGGCTACCGTTAGGTCTTACCTTTTAACCCCTAGCTTCCTGGCCAGGGCCACTCTGGGTTTCCCAGTGCCTGGGAGGGGCTGCTCTCCAGGAGGGGAAGAGCAGGCGGGTGGTTCTGGCTTCCGTGGGAGGTCTGCACCTTCCAGCAGCCCCTGTTCCCCCCTCCCCCTCCAAGACCAGTTCATCGCAGAGTGGTTGATGCGGGTGCGGGTGCGGGGCAGAGGCTAGGGGCAGGAAGCAGACGACAGCCCCCGTCTCCGCGTGCAGCGTGGTTTTGAAAAGTTGGTGCAGACGTGGGGACCCCAGGGTCTCCAGGGGTCTCAGCAGCCCCGAGCCCGGCAGGCTACGGGACGCCGAGCCTCGGGCAGCCCCCGAGTGCGCTCCGCAGTGGAGGGGAGCGGGCGCCTCGGGGCCGCCGCGCGACTCAAGTTTGCTGCCCTCCCCGAATGGGGGCGGGGAGGGCTAGGGCGATCGCGGCGCTCACCAGCCGCCGGCCCCGGGAAGCCCCTTCCTGCGCCTGACAAGCTGCTGTGCTCCCCCCGCCCCGCACCGCCCGTAGCGACTGTCCCCGAGCGGAGGGGCGTCTCCCACCGCGCCCGCGCCCCTCCCGGCTGCTGCGGCGAGTGTCCGCTCCCCCCGCCCCGGGGCCCGCCGGGCCCGGCCGGTACCTGGTTGGGGGCGCACCGGGAGCCGCTGCAGCGCCCAGCGCCGGCTCCATCCTCGGGTCTGGAGTCAGGCTCGCCGGGGGCCGGCGGGCGGCGGCGGTGGCGGCGGCAGCGGCGGCATCCTCCGCCTCCCGCGCCCTCCTCCTCGGCCTCCCTCCTCCCTCCTCTTCCACCGCCTCCGCGCGCCCCTCACGGGCCCCTCTTCATGGCCCGGGGGCGCGAGCCCAGGACCGCTCGGCCAGCTGAGAGCGTTCTCCGGGTCGGGGTACGGGATCGGGGGCCCGAGCGCGAGAGCCCCGGGGGCGCCGGGCCGGGGGCCGGGGGCCGGGACCGAGAGCGCGGCAGCTCGGGGCGCCGGAGCCTCGCCGAGCGCCTGCCCGCCCTGCGTCCCGAGCCCTGGGCTGCAGCGGCGGCGGCTACAGCGCCGAGCGAGCGGCGGGCCCTGCGGTCCGGGCTCCACCCCCCCAAAGCCGCCCGCCCCTCGGCTGCCGCCCGCCCCCTGCTCTTCCACACCCCGCCGGTGCGCGCCCTCCCGCTCCCCGCGCCGCCCTGCCGGCTCTGGCTTCCCGCGCTGCTCCAGCCACCGGCCCTCGGGACACCCGAGGTTCCTGTGCCGGTTCCTGTGCAACCCATCCAAACCTAGGGGCAGCCACACCCACAGCCCGGGTTTTGGGATCCCGGCGAGCGAAGGCGCAGGCTGCCCATTGGCACCACTTTCTGTACTCACCCCCACCCCGCCCCCGGGAGGGGGGCGGCGATCACCGAGGGCCTTCTGCCTGAATGCCCCTCCACCTCCAGAAGTTCGCCTGCAGCCCCCAGCCTGGCCCCGGGACCCCAGAACCCAGAACAGGAGCCAACCATATGTTGGTACCAACACCTCAGCACACACCCCTAGGTCACGCCCCTCCACCCCCTTTATTTCTCAGATGTGGAAATGAATCGTCTGCCCCTGCCCCCCCCCCCGCCGTGGTACCTCTTGGGCGGGGTCCACAGAGTGTTTGGGATGGGGGCAGGCGTTAAGGTGCATTTGCTGGCGGACCCTCTTCCAGGCCAGCCCTCCACCCCGCCCCCCCACCCGTCCTACCCCCCAGATGCTGGGGCTCCTAGGTGGAAAGCTGGAGCCACTGCCTCCCTTATGTAGGGAGACCCACCAGCAGAGCCCAGAGCCCCAGGCTGAGCACCTGGGCCTCTCATTCTTTGCACAAATATTGACTGAGCATCTCCCGAAGGCCGCGTCTTGCATGGGCACCAGGGACTCGTTGGTGACAAGACAAATGGACCCCTGGCCTCTCGAGTGAAGTGTAGGAGAAGCAGGGTAAACAGGCAGAGAGTACCTGGGAGCTGTGGCCCCTGGGCTGGAGGGGACAGAGGGAAGCGCAGCTCTGCCACCGGCTCTGCCTGTGCAGGGGCTGGCCACCATGGGGGCCTGTGTCCTCATCTGGCTGAGCCCCCGTCTCTCCTCAGCTTCTGACCAAGCAGTTATCTTCTGAGGCCAGGAAAGGTAGTCAGCTTCCATCTCCACCCATCTCTGAAACTCTGATTTCCAGTTATAGCCAGAGAATCATGGGTGACTTGAAAACTTCAGGCACCCCAGGGAAGCCTCCTCACCCAACCACAGAGGGTGCAGTTGAGTGGTTGGCGCGGGAGCTCTTGGGTCACAGTCTGCCGAGTATGCGCGTGAAGGATGCAACCTCTTTGCGCCTCAGTTTCCTCACCCAAAAGATGGAGATACCAGGCCTCACCTCTCGGGGCTGCTGTAGAACACTAGATGGTAAAATGTATGCAAAGCACTCAGCCCATGCCAAGTGCTTAATAACTGCACAGTGCTGTTACTGCTACTGGCAGGTTGGGGTTCCGGGTAGCCAGAAATGAACATTAAACTCAGTCACCCAGAGAAGGATGTGGCCTCTATGTTTCTCTGAGGGCCTCAGTATTTGGATCACTGAGACCCGCTCTCTCCGCCAGAGCCAGATGGTATGAAAGCCTCTGCCCCCAGGGGCCCACCAAAACCACACAGTCGTTTATCTTGGTCACAACTGCAAGTTTGTAATTAGATAAACTCCCCCGCCGCCAGTGGTGGCCAGTCTGGCAATGGATCCCCGTCAAGCCATCGCGATCTGATGTTATCCACGCTCATCTTCCAGTGGGTTCTTCAGCTGCGGTGGCAGCCTGGCCTCAGCATGTCCCACCCTCCTCCCACCACGGCCGGGATGGTAGCCCCAAGCCTCCATCTCCACCTCAAGCTGATCAGATCTGTCTCCCCTAAGGAGTGGCAGAGCTCTGGGATGCCCAGTGGGAGTGCTGACCTTCCAGGAGCAAGGACTTTGATGTTTCAAAGTCCCGTTCATCCCTCTAGAAAACCAGTCTCCAAGAGCCCAGAGCTGAGCCATCAGAACGTTCCCTTTCACCCAGAGCTAATCCCTCCCCATGTCTTCAGCCTGACAGGAATAGTCGGGGTTGAGAGAGCACCTCCTCTATCTTGCCCTCTCAGATCCAGCGCCTCATTTTTCAAATTCTAGTGTATTTCGAGTGGAGAGGAAGGAAATGTACCTCTGGCCGACATGAAAAGATTGGTGGGGTTGTAATGGAAAGACGGAGTGGAATTCGGAATTTTTTAAGACTATTTAAATTCTAAAAATAGACAAAAGACCTGGTCTCGGGAACACCGGCATTCTGTTTCATTTCCTGGAATATCCCAGTTGACAAGCATGAGTGTTTTGTGAACACCTACTGTGTGCACAGCACTGTGGCAGATGCTACAAGGTAAGAGAGGAAGGAGAAAACAGGCCTTTGCTCAGGGAATTTGGATCCCAGTGGAGGAGCCAAAAGCAGTTGCTACAAACGTGACTTGAGTGCAAAACATGTAGCTTTGGAAGTCGGAGGAAGATGGAGCCTCAGAGGGCCATTCAGGGAGGGCTTCCTGGAGGAAGAGGCCATTGAACTGAAGCTTGAGGGATGGATAGATAGGGTGTAAAAAAGGCAAAAGAGCAGGAGAGCCTGTGAGAAGCAGCAGCAGCTCGCTGGATGGAGCTCGTTTGTGAAATAGTATAGGAAGATTAACACTAATGACTAACATTCAAGGTCTTACCCTGTGCCAGGCAGAGTACTATTCACTTTGTGTGGATTACTCCGTTTCATCCTCAGAACAACTCCATGAAGGAGGTGTGAGCACTCCCATTTCAGAGATGAGGAAACTGAGAGCCAAGCAGGTTAAACAGCTTGCCCGGGTGTGCAGAGATGGTGAGCAGCGGAGCCAGGGTTTGAGCAAGCAGGCTGGTTGCTTCTACCTGCTAACCATTCAGATGCTCCACCACTGCCAGCCTGATTCGAGGGAGGGTGTCTACAGGGGGGAATGGCAGGTTGAATGGGCTGGAAAGGACGGTGGCAGGCGTCGGGGCCTTCAGAAGCCCTCAGACACAGGGGCTTCCTGAAACAGAGCCCCCAGGCCTTCCTGGGGAACTAGTGAGCAGGCCCCTGGGGCTTGGGGAAATTGGTTAAGGGATCTAGGGGCTTGAGATTTCAGCTTTTTAATATCCCTCACTGTCCAGGCGGTGGCAGTCTGTGCCACCCACCTGGTTATTTCAGTCTGTTCCGAGAGATTGATGGCCCAGGCTGATTTAAGATCTGCAGCAGGGATCCTCAATTTGCCCTGTCTCACAGGGACACTGACAAGGCAGCGAGGGCGTGGAAGACAACTCCTGGCTGGTCCCGGACTTCAGGCCTGAGAGCCTCAAGCACCTGTAGAGAAAGTTCCGTGGACTCGTCCTCTGAAGCCTGTTTCTCCATGGATGATGTGAAAGAGGAGGCCCATTGGATGATAAGAGTTGGAAGAGGCCTCAGAGGTGAGCTAAACCGACTCCCTCATTTCATAGATCAGCAAACTGATTCCCAGAGAGGTTAAGCAACTTAGCCGAGGCCACACAGGAAGTGTGTTGAAGTGAGTGGGTCTCCAGCTCTTGGAAGAAAAGGTCTCTTACCTATCTCTTTTCCCCCAATTCTGCCCTGTCATAGATGAATTCTTATTCTGGATGAATTCCTCTTCTAGATGAATCAAAGGACCTCAACTTCTCTGTGGTTGAAATAAGACAAATATTTTAGTACCTTACCTGGAACCTTAGCTTCCTTAGGAATACGTGATCCCATTTCTTTCTCATAAGAACCCCATGGGTCACCAGGCCCACAGGTCACCAGGCTTCATGAGCTCCTAGATTCAGAATATATCATTTTGGCCAAAACCCTCAAATTCCTGTTCTTTCCCTTTCCTGCCTTGTCAGATCCTCAAGCTGAAGCCCCTTGAAAGGTCACCCTACTGTCTCTGAACCTCTCAAAGGGAATTTGTGGTCCTCCCAGACCAGCTTGACCACTGCAGTCACCACTGACCATCTGTCTTGTCTGCTTCTGCTCTAGAACCTGCCAAAGGCCATGAGGCTGCTTGAAGTGCCCCTTCCATGTACCATGTCTCCCCAGTTTTGACCTTTGTGGGGAAGCTAATGGCCAGGCCAAGAGGTGACTCCTGCTGCTCCCAGAGCCCCAGTCCTTGGGCTGCTAGGGCCAGAGGAGCAGCACCCTCCCCAGCACAGGGGTCCTAGGCAGGTCCCCAGGGCCCTGAGACATAACAACCTGCACCCTAAGTTTCCCAAAACCTCTCTGTGAAGAGCTTGTCCTGCTGGTGGCTACAACCCCTAAGCCCAGGCCTCAAATGCCAGCCCAGGGGCCAGCGAGGAGGCCCTGTTCCCTCCTGACTCCTCCTCTTCTTGAACCTGTTCCCAACAGACAGTCCCTCTTCCTCCAGTTACAGAAGTAGATCAGAGGATGCCAACAGATCTTAGTGGATGGCAGGAAACGGGAATGAAGCGATTTATTTCTGGGAGGTAGCCAAGCCACAACACACCCGCTACCCGGACCGCCGCGGGTACCCCAGGGCTCCGGCCCTCCTGGGCCTGCTGCGTGGAAGACAGGAGGGGGTCTGTCTCGATCCTCCGCTGACTGACTCAGGCCATATCCCATCCTCCAGGCTCCATCTTCCTTCCTCAGGCCTCACACGGTCCAGCCCACATCTTGCCAAGGCAAGTGTCACCCAAGTCCCCCCCTCCCCCATTTCTGGGAGGAAGGAGAGGTCCCAGAAGGCCAGATGGCCGCTTCCCTCTGGAGGAGGAGCCTCTGCGGAAGAGGTCAGCGCAGAAGGTGATCTGCCCTGAGCTGCTCTGCAGCCTTTGCCGCACTCAGCCCGGAGGCCCAGACCGAAGACAAATGAGGGTGCGCTCTCGGGATCCAGTGTCTCTCTAGGTGCTTCCAAGAGCTTCCTTGCTGGTGGGGTGGAGAGGTGGCCCCTTCGTAGTCTGTGGTCACCTGGAGAGGGCCTCCACCTCCAGCTCCCCACCCAGGGCAGACCCCAAGACACCCAGTCACAAAACCATGGGGGAGACGGACAGACTGAGCAATGGGAAAGAAGGCCTGCGATGGGCTGCGTCCCTGTGTCTGATCTGAAAACAAGAGTACAGGGAACAGGTCCTGGGGCTGGGCAGGCGATGGGAGCCGGGCGTGGACGGTGCAGGATGGACGGTGCAGGATGGTGGGCTGCAATGAAATCCCGCATCCTGGGTCATTCCCAGGCCTCCACATTACCATGGCCAAGGAGGCTGGCCCAGATGAGGCGGGCCCCTGGCAGGGCTGGCCTCACCCTTCTGCTCCTGCCTACAGAAGCCTCGGCCCCTGGGTGGGACACTTCAGATCAGGGTGTGAGGTCCGGCTTGGAACCAGGCCAGGGACAGGTGGAGAGGCCCAAGCTCTGAGAGGCAGGTGCCCAAGTTGGCAGGAATAAGGAAGGAGGGGCAGTGTCTGGGCCCAAGAAGTAACTAAGGGCATGTCCTGGTCCTATGGGAGGCCACCGGGGCCCTGGCCCAGACTCTGGGGACACAGGTTACCTCGAACAGCCAGAAAAGGCCAGTCTGGTCTCTTGAAGCAGAGAGGAGTCAGGCCCTAAGGAAGCCTGGGATTCCCATCTGGTAAGCCCTTGCCCCTACTCCCCAGGCCCCCATACCCTCACCTGTCTCCTGGCCAGCTCCTCCCTGTCCTGCCCCCTGCCGCTCACTCCTCACACATCCCCACTTCTTCTTGCTCATGAGGACTCACCTCGTGTTGGCCCCCAAGGCAGTCCTTTCCCCAGCCCTGGCTAGCGCTAAGAAAGTCACATTCTCTGCTGGCAGATGGTGACAAGCAGGGCAAAGGTGGGCCCCACACTGCGTCTCATAGGTGGGCATCGGAGGGTGTAGACAGGTAGATGCCAGGAGATCGATGCTGGGGCTGTCCTGAGGCCTCACCTCCCAGGAATTTCGGAGAAGCTCAGCAGGGGTGCAGATTCACCTTTCGTGCCAGTATGCAGAAGTCTCCATCTGGGAGGGTCCGACCCCGAGGCAACCATGAGGCCTGCCCTCCTGGGCCAGTTCCCGGGTATGAGATGCCTAGAGAGGGGCTGCTGCTTCTAGGTGGTTCCCTGTGGGCCACTTCCTCCAGACTCCCAGGCTGTCCACATCCATTGACCCCAGGAGGGGAGAAGGAGTAAGAAAGCATTCGGTGTCCACGTCCCCTTTCCTTACCTTGTCCCCACTCCTCATCTGCCCCCAACTTGAGATGCCAGCTCAAGAGTCCCCCACCTGCAGGCACCCCGGCGCCTGGTCTTCAGGAGCCAGAAGGTGTCCTCGGGGCTCCGCCTGCTCGGCCCTCAGGCCAACTGGGAAAACTGTGGCTCCTTCCCTCCTCCCTCTGGGGAAGGAGGGGAGGGGTGTCCTGCCGGGTGTGGTCAGCCCTTGGCCAGCGGCCCGTGGGTACCTCGCACTGCACAGCCCAGCCCTGGTCAGTGCTGCACCGGCTGGCTCTGGGAACTCAGCCCAGGAACAATGGAGCCATTCAAGCAGCCTGGGCTTTGCACAATGACCCTCTTGGTCTCTATCGGTGGCTAGACGGTGTGTGAGTGAGAACGTGTGTTGGGGGGCGGGGGGCAGGCGGTGGGATCTGGAGGTAACTGGAGAGCCCAGGCAGAGGCAGGAGAAAGAGCACTGACCAGGGACTTATTTATAATCGTCCTGATCTCCGTCCTCTGTTAGACAATTTCTCTGTGCCAAGCACCACCCTAGATGCCTGCGTTACCCTCACAACTCACAAGTGAGTGAGCTCCAGCAGGACCCCAGTGTTTAAGACAAGGAACTCAAGGTGCAGTTATGTCAGAATAACAGTAACTCCTTGAGAGGGGTATTAACTGGGAAGGGGCATAAAGGAACTTTCCAGGAAAGTGCAAAACTCTCTCTTCAGGTGGTGGTCACATGGTTGCACACACACACTTTCCTTGTGCCATCCACTGGAGATCTGTGGGTTTTGCTGTATATAGATCACTCTACGTAACTTTATATTTAATTTTTTAAAATGACAGTACATCCATAGAATGGAATATTACCCAGTCATAATTAAAGACAAGGGAAGCTCTTTACATACCTCTTTATATATTTAGCTTTATACAGCTCTTTATATACAGATCACCAAGATACAGAGTTGAGTGAAAAAGAGTGATGCACTAAACGTTAGTTCCCAGATAGGACACAAACACATGTTTTAAAATACTGTCTGTACAATCTGTCTGCATAGATTAGATCATCTCTGGACGGACACACAGTCACCACGGTTACGTCTGGCAAGAGAAGCCCCACTGCTGGACACGGGCTGGAGGAAGACTTTCCCCCATATGCCCTTTTCTTAACCCACAGGAGTGTATCACTTATTCAAAAAGTAAGTGAAATTGAACAATAAAAGAGCGCCTGAGTTGCCAGTTCCCAAGCTCTTATGTCCAATGCTTCAGTGCACTTAGTTTCAAAGTCAAACAGCCTCTCTCCACTTGCCTCCAGCCTGTCGTCCCTCCTCGAACCCAGCCAGACTGCAGCTGGCTGCCCAGCTGGGCAAAGGTCATGGCCAGACTCCACCATGGACCATCCAGAGCCCACTGTGGCCTGAGAGTCCAGGGGCTGGGGTGGGACTGGAGCTGTGGAGAAGCCACTACTTCACAGAGCTCAGTCCCCCACCCACCGAGGGTGGGTGCCCCAAGGATGCTGACCTGGGCCCCCTCCAGCTGCGGGCATGCCTGCCCAGGTCCCCACCCTGCCCACTGCTCCCATCCTGCTATTGCTTTCTCGTAGGTTCCTCTCCCTGGTCCCTCGAAAGCAAACCTGGGAAGTCCCAGGCCCAGGGAGGCCAGCCAGGTGCGGTCAGAATCTGGCTGGAGGCGTGCAGAGCGGAGCAGCCCTCCTCAGGGGGGAGCTTGAGGCTTTAGCTCAACTGCCACTCATCACATCCTGCTCAAAAGGGGCCAGCTTGGTCCAAGTCCTGGGTCTGAATCCCAGCTCTGCCACTTACGGGCCAGAGGACTGCAGGCACGTTAACTTCTCATCTCTTTGTGCCTCAGTTTCTTCATCTACAAAATGAAAACAAAGACACGTCCCTGCGTGGATTATTGGGATGGGAGAGGAGATGCAGAAGAGTACAGTGTAGAACCTGGAGCAAAGCAGGCACGTCTTGGAAGGATCCACTCCTCACTCCCCAGGCAACAGTGTCTACACAGCTTTTTGCAGAGAGGGTGACACAAGGAGAGGGCCTGCCCCTGCCAGGGTTCCAGGTCCCTTCTGGGTCCCTCCCTGCCCTGGGCTCATCACAACAGCGCCAAGCATTGACAGCCAGGGAGGCGCCCAGGATGCGGGGCACATGGGTACCTGGCTTTCTTTCAGGTCTCAGAGCCAACAGGCAGGAGACTCATGGGGCCCTGGGGCCATCTCCAGGTCTCTGAGAGTTACCACAAGGAAGGAAAATCAAGACAAAGATGGTGGGGGTTCAGGTGGGACAGGTGTCAGCAGCACCTCAGCATCACCTACCTGGCTTTCCTTCCGCTATCAGATGCCCACAGCTTCACTCTCCCAGCAGACAGGGCGTGCACACACACCTCCTTGCATAGGCAATTAAACTCCTGCGGCTGGGCCGTTCTGGCCTGGAAGCTGATTTGCTTTGGGCAATTCACCGAACCTCTGAGGCCCATTTTTCCTGTCTGCAGGGATCAAATGGAAGTCCCAGCCTGGGCTCTTTATAGCCTCTTAACACCTTGATGGGCAGCAGGGCCCCACCTCCAGGGTCCCTCCAGGATCAAATCCCCCTGTAGGAGGCAGAGTCCGTTGCTTCTGTAGCCTTCACCTGGGGACATGGAGGATGGCCTCCTGTCCAGGCCTTATGCTGGACATAAGAGAGGTAACAGTAAACACACAGCTGCCTGGTCCTGAATGAGCCCATGTTACCTGGGGGAGCGGGGAGTCCAGAGACGAGCCAGAAAGTAAGGGACCAGGTCACACAGTGATCGTGGTGGAGAAGGGGGAATCAAACATCTTGGAACAGAGAGGAAGGAAAAGCAGGCCAGGAAAGCAGCTTCCCTACAGACCCCAAGTTTCCTGGCGCAAGTCTGCTCTGAGCATCACATCTGTAGCTCATGTCATCCTGAGAGCTGCTTCAGGCGAGGCAGGAAGGTGGGGAGAAACCTCTCCGTTTAACTGATGAGTGCCAAGCCTCCACGAGGGTGGTCAGCACAACACTGGGGTAGGTACCCAGGGTTCCAGCTCCCAGCCTGCTGCTCCCCCAGCACTTTCGTGACCATTCAGCACATCCCCACCCAGGACTGGCTGCACCTGGCCAGGCCCTGCAGGTAGCAAACCTCCTTGGGCGATCCAGGGTCATTCCTTAATAGGTGAGAGCTGTAGGCGGTCCTTTCTTTGGAGTGCGAGGGTCTCCTCAGACCCTGAAACAGCCCCACTTCTCCTCAGCCTCGCGCCCTGCTCAAATCCATACCAGAAATGCTGTCTCAAAAAGTCCCCTGTAATGGGACTTCCCTGATGGTCCAATGGCTAAGACTCCGAGCTCCCAATTCAGGGGGCCCAGCTTGATCCCTGGTCAAGGAACTAGACCCCATATGCTGCAGTGAAGAGGCCGTATTCTGCAACAAAGGATCCTGCAAGCCGCAACGATGTCTCACATCAGGCAACAAAGACCCTGTGTGCCACAGCTAAGACCCAGTGCATCCATAAACAGAAGTCGCCCGTAATGATAATCCACACATCAAGCATCCCTTGACCGTCTAACCTCTGGGAGGCTCTCGTTGACCCTGGACCAGCCCCTCAGGGCCTGGGAGGCAAATGGCAAAACACCCAGAGTTATGGCAACCAGTCCATCAGGTTTTCCAGGAGTTCTTGAGAAAACCTCCCCTGCAGGTGAGTTATCTCTGCCCCTCTCCAGAGCAGAGTGGTTCGACCAGTGTTGCTCAACTATTTTCTAAGCAGGCCCAGAATACAGATTGTCCCAGAAGATTTCTTTACATTAATGATTAGTTCCTCGTCCTCTAAAAGAAAGACATCTTTTTTAAAGGGCAAAATCTTCCAGCCACAGCCTGAGCCAGGCTGGGCCCTGAGCCAGGCTGTGGAAACAGCAAAGACACACGTGGCAGGGCACCGTGTGCCCCGTTCTGCTCCTGGGGGTGACAAGGAGCGTCACAGGGCAGGGGGCTGCCGGCTGGGGTGTGAAGGAGGAGGGAAGGATGGGGAGCCCCAGGCCCGGTGTCTAGCTTCGGGACAGAGGGAGAATGTTAGGATCTTGGGACCCAAAGGAAGAACATTGAATTAAGAGTCCAGATACCTGCTTCAACCTGCTGGAAGGTGGGGACCTGGTAAAGAGAAAATGCTCACCCCACTCCAGCTGACACTCCCTGTAATGCAGGGGTGCACTGGGGGTAAGGAGGGTTTCAGTTCAGCTGTAAGAACGACCTTCTGACTATGACCTTGAACAACACACCAAGAACCAACTTCCACCCAAGACCCCTCAGCCTGGTCCAGAGCCCTCCTCACCAGATGTGGTTCTCTGAGTCAGTCCTGGCCAGGGGCAGAGAGATGTCCTAGTTGGCCTTTAGAGAGTCGTCCTCCTGGGGAAGAAAGATCTCCCACCAAGGAAGCAATGAAATGGCTGGCTTTTCTGACCCTTTCTCCGGGCCCCCATTCTAAATGGGAACCTAATGTGTGCCTACTTCCTTGGGTCGTTGAAAAGGAATAAGTGAAATAAGTGTATTAAATAAAGCATTTAGAGCAACAGGCACATAGTAGACACTCAATAAATGTCAGCTATTATTATTATGGCTTTAAGACTGCCTGAAAAGGGCACCCCTCTGCCACCTCATCCCTCCTCCCCTCAATTATTCACACAGACATACACACAGACACCAATGACATGTCTGCTCAACCCTGCAAAAACAAAACAAAACAAAATCTGGGCTTCTGCAATGGGACTTCAGGCCTTGCTTGGAGAGGTGCAAAGCCTTCAAAGCCAGAAGAGGAGAGTGGAGGAAAGGGGGGAAAAGGGGACCTGGGTCCCCAAGGGACAGCCGCAGGCAGCAGATAAGGGCAGAGGCAGCCACGGCTAGAGCTGAGCAGGACACCAGGGCTCAGACAGGTGAACGCACAGGAGGCTGGAGGGAAATCAGAAGACCACGCAAAGCTGGGGGCAGGACACACTCCTCTTTCTCTCTCTAGAATAACATGGGTGGAAGAAGCCCTCGTACCAACTCTGATTTACAGCGAGGAAAAAAGAAAATAAATGAACCTTGACAAGTGGGGAAAATGCTAAGGTCACACAGAGACCATTGTCAGCAGGACAACTAGGGAGCCTGGTGATAGGCCAGGGTCCAACATGGAAAGACCTTCTGCAGGCCTCTCAGCCCGTCCCCACGCTCCCCACTTCCTCAGCAGCCTTTCGGCCCCCCTGTGCCAGCCCCACCCCTCCTGCAGGAGGCAGGGGGCGGGCTTTCAGGCACACTCCTTAAGGGCAGGGCAGGCTGCCTCCTGTCTGGTTTGCCCGTTTCTGTGCTCGCTCAGGACAGCACAGTGACCTCAGGGGGCCTTGAGGGCCTGATAATTCCCCAGGAGGCCAAATCCAAAGTTCCATTTAACAAGCTAAGCAGCCCAGAGAGCTGAATAAACCTTGGCAAGCCATCGCCCTCCACTTGCCTTTTTAAAATACTGCCTTGAAGCACTCTGGCTTTCAGCAGTGACCTCGGCATGTGTTCTGACCCCGGGGCTGATCTTAACATGGCTCACAGGACTGCCCCTCAGCCAGGGCCTAGTCTGTGCCAGCCCCCTGTTCTTCCTCACCACCTCCTGCCCCCCACCCCACCCCACCCGGGCACCCCTGCCTCGTGCCACTCCCAGCACCACAGTCTGGACAGACCAGCTTTCCCCCCACCAGGCCCCACCCCTCCTACGTCCCCCCCATCTGTATGGAGAGCAGCTCCTCAGGCCTAGTGTCTCACTCCGGTCCTCTCCCCTGCAAAGGCTTTTGCCCTCAGATCCCTCCCATGAAAGTGGAATCCAACGTGCTTTTCACACCCTCATCCATTATAATTTTGCCCCTTTAAATGTCTATGCATGTGTCTTTCCTACTAGACTGGGAACACCTTGAGGTCAGGGCCCTAGAGCTTACTGGTCTCCGTAAACCTAGAACCTAGTTCACGACCAGGCTCATAGTAAGTGGCCACTAAGTAGCTGCCAAATGGACCCCAGACATGACCTCGAAATGTGAGGTTTTCATGACCCAGTGAGTTCTTCCAACTGACACCAAAGCAGGCCACTGGTCTGGACCAACAGATCCTCCCATCTGTCCATCCTTGGATGCTTAGGGAGTCCCAGCCTAAGACTCAGATGGGGAGAGACTGTCTTGTCCCAGGGACAGCGCGCCCTGCCCACAGGACTGCGGATACTGACTTACCACCACCCGGCGCCCACCCCCCCTTCATCTCAAGGACACAGAAAAGACACAGATCCAAGCACCAACATTCGGGTTACTGTCCCCCCAAGACTCCAACTCAACTAACAACAGTTCTCCAAACAGGAGAGGCCGTGAGGACAATGCCTTGTTTCACTTCTGGAGAACAGAAGGCTTCCCAGTCCACCACCAACTCCCAGAGCCTACCCAAACTCATGTCCATCACGTCGATGATGCCATCCAGCCATCTCATCCTCTGTCATCCCCTTCTCCTCCCGCCTTCACTCTTTCCCAGCATCAGGGTCTTTTCCAATGAGTCGAATGGCTCAGAGAGACAGTGGATGCTGGTAGAGCATGCTCGGGGGGTGGGGCGGTAGCAGGAAGGTCACAGTCAGGCACAGGGGGTGGAGTCGAGCATGAGACCAAGGGCCCTAGACAGACACTCAGGGCCTCCCTCCCTTCACACCCACAGATTCTATGCTCCAGATTGGCTTGGTCTCACCTCCACCAGCCTCCCGTCCCACGCAGCTTTTCTGGTCCACTTCTCTAGCTTTGCTTCCAAGCTTTTCTGGGCCACTCTGCCCAGACCCCACCGTGAGCCCTCCCTGCTCCTGTGCCCTCTACTTAAGGAGCCAGAGAAAACAGCTCCAGCCTCTGTGGCCCGACAAGGACAGGGAAGTCAGGACGCCCAGCAAGCGGAGTGTGGCAGGGGGCCTCGCATAAATATGAGAGGTGACAAATCAACACAGAAGATAAACCAGACTGTTTCTCATCATGTGTTCCACAAAGCAGGTGCTCTCAGAAATAAAGGATCCTATGGTCAAAGAAGGTTTGGGAAGGCAGAGTCAAGCAGGTATTTTTAGGCGCATCTCCGAAAGGGATAAGATGCAGCATTTCTCAAACATTTTTTTTTTTTAATCAAGAAACCCTTATTCACAGCAGACTTCTCAAAACCAATGTTCTATGGAACATGCTCTGGAAAACACACAACTAGATCTAAGTATTCCAGTTCCCATGTCAAGTCTTTAATCTAACGAGGAATTCAGGGACAAACAGAGGCTTCCCAGAAAAAGGCAGACAGGAGACAGAATGTCTAGTTCTGCCACTCCCTCTCAGGGGCCATTTCACTGTCCACGCTGCCGGTGCCCAGGACTTTTGTGGGGTCAAAGGAAAATATGTAGAGCCCCTTTGCTGCTGCTGCTGCTAAGTCGCTTCAGTCGTGTCCGACTCTGTGCGACCCCATAGACGGCAGCCCACCAGGCTCCGCCGTCCCTGGGACTCTCCAGGCAAGAACATTGGAGTGGGTTGCCATTTCCTTAATCAATTAATGTTTAAAATATTTATTTATCTGGCTGCGCCAGGTCTTAGCTGCAGCACGCAGAACCTTTTTTTTTTGTTTACCTTGTGTCACCGGGGCTCTTTAGTTGTGCTGTGTGGGAGGGGAAAGACTGCACTTTACAATATGATTCGATGTGTAAAAGCTCTTTGCAGCATTTAAAAGGACTTATCTGCCGTATAAAGCAAGATACATCTACGCAAGGCAAAGATGAAATGATGGAAGAAAAGCAAAGAAGAGAAAGAACTGCAGTGTGGGCAGTGACGGAGGGCAGGGCAGAAGGGTGGAGGGAGGCAGGAGATCTGGGTCTGGATCCGTCTTGCCCCCGATCCCCCTGTGAGGCTGTGGTCAACTCCCGCCTTTTCCTCTGTACACTGAGGGCTGGGGAGAGATGGTCTCTGAGGTCCTCCCAGCCCTCAAGTCAGAACTGAAGCCCCCAACCCTGCTTGATAGGGTCCATCTCCCCAGAGGATCTGTCCAGGTGAGGACATGCAAGGCATCGAGGGGAAGGACAAAACTGCGCCCAAGGAGAAGACCTCCGGGCTTAGCCAGAGAAGCCCAATCTGCCCCCAGTGTGAACTTGGCCATGAAACTAGAGGGGGAGCCACACTTCGGGAACCAGGTAAACGCAGAGAGAGACAGAGCCGTCGCCCTGCGCGTGTCTGAGGCCCCGCCCCACCTGTTCAGGGCCCAGCATCTCCTCTGGGGCGGAGAGCTGACCAAAGGGAACTGGGCAGGCTGAGGCCAGGTTTCATTCAGCCTGGTTTGCTGTAGGAGCCTTTGAGGGAAGCAAGTGCTCGGAAGACAGATAGGATGTCACACGGCCAGGTCTGAAGGGTGAGAATGGCTCCTGGAGCCCCAGAGGGTGGAGGGGCGTTGTCTGCCTGCTCCCGCAGGGGCTCCCTTCCACCCCTACTCCCTCGAGGCTCTTCCTCTTCGTTACAAAGAGATCCATTCCCCACTTCCCGCAGAGGCCAGAGGTAGCTGCGTGGGAGACTGGGGCACAGTCGTCCAGAGTGCTCCAGCCTGGCTGAGCAGCAGAGCAGCCGTCTCTTCTCAAGCCCTGTGCCGAGGGGTGCGTGCGCGTGTTTCTGCGTGTCTGTGCGTGCACAGGCCTACTCCTGTTGGGCACAGAAATGTTCCCCAGCCCGAGGCTCACATCAGGAGGAGGTCAGGAGACTGCGGCTGTCTGGCACTTGGTGACCGTGTCTGGGGATGCGGGGGTGCGGACACTGTCTGCAGCTCTGTGAGTGCGCAGACTCAGGGACAGCGCAGTACCCCCACAGGATCTCCAGGGGTGTGAAGGCGACTCTTGGCGCCCAGAGAGTGTGGACCAGGATGGGAGGACCCGCTTGTGATGTGGGGATCCCTGTCCCTGCAGACCTTTGCCCGATGAGAGGTGTGCAAGAGCCTTCTGTGAGTCCAAGAGCCCCTGAAAAGAGGGGAAGGGAGGCATGTGCTTGCGCAGAAGCACATTTGAAAGTGTTGGTGACCGCACCCAAGGGTTCTAATTCCAGGTTCACCTCTGTACCAACTCACCCTAGGACTTGGGCTGAATCTGCTTCCCCTTCAATGGGAGAAGTGGACAAAATTGGCTGTGTTTTGCAGCCTGATCCCCTGAAGTTGGGGCTCGTGCAATCCCACTAGGGAGGGGGCCTTATCCCCCAACCTTCCCCCAGCAGCCGGAATCCGGAGGGCAGAGCTCTGTGGGATTTCATCAGCTGCTCATGAAATGCTCGGGCACACGCCACCCTGGCCTGCTCAGCCCCCTGAAAGGGAATGATTTGGGGGTGCAGAAGGGCCAGGGATGGGGGTTGGAATTTGCAAGCGGCAATCCTGGCTGAGGCTGGAATCGGCTTCCCCAGCCCCACAGCCAAATCCTAGCAGCATCCGATGGGCTCCAGGGGCTGGTTTCCCAGTCACAGGGCCTTAACCCCTCTCCAGCCACAGAAGCTGGTCTAGCTCACCAGGGTCAATACCCTGCACCTCCCCGCAAGCCCAGATTGCCTGCCTCTGGGACCGGGGGAGGCTCCAAACTGTACAGGGAGGAGAGGCTGAGCTCCCTCTGCCCAGCCCAAGGTTGAGGTCACCATGAAGGGGCAGTATCCTCCAATGGACCCCTTTCTTCAACCACCTTCCCTTCCTTCGTTTTACTTTTTTTTTTGCCAGAAAGAGTTTAATTGAGTCTCCTTAGGGAGATGCAGCTCTATCTAATTCAGCTCTTAATTAACCCAGCACACCCCAAAGAGGCAGCAGAACTACTCGTAAATTAAATATGAAAAGCATTATTTATCTAGGAACAGCCTTCTAACGGCTCTGACTCTGACGTTTATAGTTACTAATGAAGATGGATTTGCAGGGAGAGAAGTCGGAGAGGAGAGAGTCTACTGCCTGGGAGAGAATGAAGCCCTCAGGCCTCCTGAGGGTCTTCCAGGGCTCAGAGAGGGTAGTCATTGCATTCAAGGGGGGTGTGCCGCCACCCCCTGCCCCTCCCACCCAGTCCCTGCTTCTCCAGATCTCAGAAAGGAGGTTCAGAGCAGGCTCAGTGGGTCCTTCGGGTTGTTGGACAAGACCCTCTCACAGCAGCCGCCAGACCTCTCTCACCACCCCATTTTTCATTCCCAGCCCTTGTTCTGACCTTGGCTGTCCTTGACTCACCGCTTTAAGTGCTCTGCTCCTTGCTCCACCCTGTCTCCATTCTATCCCCGCAAACAGACCCCTTGGCACACTGGGTAGTTGCTGGCTAAGACCACGCCTCTAATATGTGAGCCCCTCCCCTCCCTCCAAATGGCCACAGGTAGCATCAAGAGACTCAGCTTTCAAGGAGCAAAAGAAGCCTCTTTCTCTAGGCACTTGCACAGAACCAAAGAAGAAGCCAAAAGTCATCTGGAGCCTGGAGGGTCTGGAACAGGAAAGTGGCTGCGATTTCGTTGGTTACCACTCCTCTGCCATCACCCCACCAGACCCCATCAATCACAGGAGGGTGAAACTTGCAAATCATGCCTTACTCATCTTTTATAAGCCAAGTCCAGGGCCCGGCATATAAGCACCACGAATGTATATAGGATTGTTGAATTTGAAAAAGCAGAAGGGGAACAGGAGGACAAAGGAGGCAGGCAGGAGCAACTGAAACCAAGATGAACAGGTGGAAAAAAATCATAACTATCCCAGCCGATATAATGGCTTCAGTTCTTCAGGAAAGACAGCTCTCCGAGTGCCCTTCTTTCTTAGGGCCTTCCTTTCCCTGTTGAGAGCCCCACCCCCACACAACACCGTAGCCCCAATTCAGCCCAGAAGTAGCAGGCCAATTTCCTTTTTTCTAGAACAGTAGGAAGGAGGGCTTGAGTTTGGGATTTGCTCTCCGTGCTGCTGTCTTCATTGTCTCCCCAGAGGCGTCTATGCCTTCTTTTCCGCCCTTGCTGGCCTCTGGAGAAAGAGGGACTCTGTAATTTCTCAGCTCTGTCAAGTAACAGACTTATCTTTAAAAGGTTAAACTTCCTTCAGGCCTTACCCAGATGACCACATAAATGCCATCTGCCGAGCCGCCCCCTCTGGGCCCGGTGGGGTGCTAGACACAGAGATACCACACGGGGGGTTCTGTCCTTCCAAAGCTTCCAGTCCAGACAAGGAAGATATACGAGAACAAAACGAAGCATCTCAAAAAGTCCCACAGTTCTTTGTGATGTGTGTTCACTTTGACGGCAATAAGTCAACAAACCCAACTTTGTTCAGCTACAGGTATGTTGGGAAGAAGGTCTTCACAGACATGGCGGTTCCAGGAAGATACGACTAAAGCTCTCACTGCCTTGGCCCAGGACCATGGACTCCGTAATAGGACACACACCTGAGACTCCGGGGACTCTACCCAGGCGATGTTCCACTCAAGCAAGCCTCTCTGCGTGCCCTACAAGCCTGGAGGCTCGGCATTCTGGCATCTTGAAATAGCGAGACGAGAACAGCTTCTGCACCTTGAAAGACCTTATCAAGTACAGTTAACAACCAACACAGCCGCAATCCGCCAAGGTGCTCATCATCAGCCTCAGGTTTCCTCCCTGAAAAGATAGCCATCACCAGACTACTGAATATCCATTCCACTGGAAGACTTCAAATGGAGGGCTCTTATGAAACCTTTAGGAAAAGCTGATTCCAGAAAAGGAGAGCTGCTGCCTGAGACCACAGACAAGCTGCTGCCAGCAGAAGTGGATCACTTCCGCCCAAGACCACAAAGCAAGGTCCCTTTGGATTCTGCAGTGCCATTTTTCTTTGCCTTCCCCACTAACCTTGTCACTAACTATACTTTGACACTCTCCGGTAACCACCTAGGGCTGCCCTAGTAGCTCAGATGGTAAAGCATCCACCTGCAACGCAGGAGACTTGAGTTCCATCTCTAGGTCAGGAAGATCCCCTGGAGAAGGAAATGGCAACCCACACCACAGTATCCTTATCTGGAAAATTCCATGGACAGAGGAGCCTGGCAGGCTACAGTCCATGGGGTCACAAAAAGTCGGACATGACTAAGTGACTGAATTCCCTCCATTAACCAACTAAAAGGTTTCTCCACTTGACCTCCCCTATCTAAATCCTGCCGCCTTCCACCACCTGCCACCCGCCAACCCAGGTCTTCCTCCCTTAAGAAAAAAATAAGACCTTCGAGTTTATTTTTCTCAGCCCATAATTACTGCCCATCATTGATGACTAACATCTAATAACTGTTTCTTTGACTACTTCAGAAAGTAGATTTCCTTCTAAAGTCCTTCTGATACTTGTTTCCCTCATATAATTAATCTCAAATTTAACTTTTAAAAACTTGAATCTTGACCCCCCATGTCAAAAATATGCTTCTGTTTAGGTCATTATAACCCTATCAAGCAAAACTTAGTCCATCAGAAATGGAAACTAATATTCAGACTATTTTTGCTACAGTAGTTTTATCTCTGCAGAGACACTTCGTCCTGTTTTGCAGAAACTGTTTAACTCCACTCGGGAAAGCTTCCGACCCTGAAGGCAAAAAAAAAGCAAAACTGCTCACTCCCGCTGCGATAAATGACATCGCCAATACAGTCTGTGCACCACTGCGGCTCTGCTTTGTACGGGGACATCAGCCTTGTACCACCTGCCACACACTAACTTTTCCTCTGTTTTTCAGGACAGATTTTAGAGACTCTCAGATGTTTAAAATTACCACCCCTCCAGCAAATCATGTTTCCTGGAAAAGAATGTCCAGACACTTCCAAAAAGAGGCTCACCCAGACTACCTGAGAAGGCTGCCAGAAGGGACAGCAGACCCACTCATCGGGTCTGCAAGCTGCAATCCCACAGTAGGAGCAATTCAGCGGCCAAAGGTGACCTGAACCTTCCCCCTGACCCTAGGAGATATCATCAGTTACACAGCTTTTGCTCCGGAAACCAAACCAACCATTTTAATGTAAATCTATCAGCCAGAATTGTCATGCATGATCACACAGCTCTTAATTTCTTCTTGAATAGCCTAAGGGAATCTATACCCTAGCAAGTCTTCTCGCAGCACCCATATAAACACTACAGGCTTAGGTAGAACAATCTAGAAATAAATCAAATGAAAAAGTCACCCAGATCTCTAGAAGAGAATCTGGCACACAGTTTCATTGCCTGAATTTGGTCATTCTGGCCCCCGTCTTCAGGATCAATTACAAGGACCAATAACAAGTTTTGTTTCTGATCGCTCCCCGCCTGAGTGACAGCTGCCTGGTGTACCCTGCTCAGAGTCTTCTTCAAAGCAGCTATGCAACCCCTGTTACATCAGAAAATTAAGAAACTTACCCTGCGCCACAAAGAGGCAGGGAGACTAGCTCTTGTCCAACTACACTCTGTAAACAGCCTCCTAATCAGCAAACTGTAAGAGTGAAGACCTGAAATTCATAGGTGAATGCCTTGCAGTCTGACTTTGCCCTTGGCCAAAAACAAGGACAAGGAAGTGAGAAAAAGTCCCGGGCAGTCCTGACTCAGCATTCTTTCATAGCACGTGTGTGCTCAGTCATTCAGTCATGTCTTCCAACTCTTTGCAACCCCATAGACTGACTGCAGCCCACCTGGCTCTTCTGTCCATGGAAGTTTTCCATCCCAACCCTGAGATGGAACCTGCGTTTCTTGCATCTCCAGCATTGGCAGGTAGATTCTTTACCCAAGTAGCCCTTGGTATTGTCTAAACCATGACAAGGACCACACATCCTCCCGTTCTGGCTAATACGAGTGACTGCTGCTTCTTTACCAATTATGGCCTGAATCTCACTTCATTCCTCCTGCCTTCAGGAAAGACTTAAGATAACAACCATAGAGTTAATGCCTCTTCCAGACAGTATCCCATCCAGAGCAAAGCCCAGCTTCCTTGAATCCTCCTCCCCAAATCACTTAAACAAGCCCCAATCCTATAACAAGTCCTTTCTAACACCCTCTTCCTGAGACCACCTATGTTCCCCATAAGGTGTGTTTCTCCTTTGTTGCAATGAGCCAATAAACCAAGTTTGTTCAACTAGAGATGTGTTTCTGGTGACCTTTGGCTGGAGGGCTCTGATACATATATAAGCAACTGGATAGGAGGCAGAAGATAATACATGCTATGAGACGCATCTTCAACTCAAGGGGGAAGTTGTATTAGGATAGAGAGGAATCGTTAAGTTCTGTGCATGAAAATGGCATCTTGTAAGCATTTCTGGGTATGCTGGGGCAAGAGGAGGTTATTTTGTCTCCCGCCCCCACCCCAGAAGTAGACTGCTGCTGACTGAACTAAATGAGATCAATCCAGACAACCAGGAAAATGTGTCTTGATCAGCAAGATAATTAGAGACCCAAGCTAGGAGGAAGAGGAAGACATTGTCAGTGCTGACATGCTTCTACTGGCCAAAGAGAGAAAAGGAGCCTAGGATAGTTCCTAGAAGGAGTTTGTGCAGAGAGCAAGGCCTGGGATCTCCTAGAAGAGGGCTTGGGTCATAGAGGAGAAAGACTGTGTTGAGTCTGGGGGCTCCGGGAGCTCCCTAGAAAGCCGGGCTGCGTGACAAGTCTCCTGGTACCTGGCAGCTGGCGCATCTTTGCAAAGGACTTGCACCCCACCCTTCTACCATCTCAGTTGCTTTTCTGCCTTTGCTGCTGCCAAATGGGGGCTACCCCTTGCCCTACCCCACCCCCACCCCACCTCCAACTCATACAGGGAGTATCTGGGAAGGAGGCTGGAGGGCAACATGTGTGCAAAGCAGTAACAAGTTTACCACCAAAATCATGCAGGGCAAAGAGAAGAGAGCACATTTGAAAAGAAAGGAAAAAACCATCCTTAGAGTGAAAAAATGTTGAACACATTTTGGGAGGATATAATGCCCTGCATGTCAAGAGAACAAATCAAAATGCACCAGACAAAAAGCTCTCCTCTCCACAAAGAGACACACACAACTCACTGAACGCACAAGGACACGTAAGCACTTCACCTAATTAGACTCCTCTGCAGGGCTGTCCCACCTAACTTCCTTCCTCTTCACCAAGCCGAACACCAGATACAAACACCAGGCCAAAGGGCTTTTGTATTTCATTATAAAGTGACTCTGGTGCAGAAGGAGCTCTTCTTTTACAAATGAGAGATTTATTTTACAAATGAGAAAACTGAGGCCTCGTGATATAACGTAGGGAATGACAACTGAGAATCCAATCCAGGTTTTAACCCTGGATCCCTTGTTTGTTTTTTTGTTTGTCAGTTTTTTCCAACAGCATCAGCTCAACTCCAGTTTCTAAAATCTACATGGCCTAGACTGGGATAAGTTTCCCTCCTCCTTGATGTGTTATACCAAAGTTGGGACACCGTGGGTAAAATGCAGGTTAAAGCCTCAGTAAGCAGCCTACAGAGGTCCAAGGCCTTTGCTATTAAGAAACATGTCAGAGGCTGCAGGCTGCTGACACAGACCTAGAGTATTATTACAGCCCAGGACCAGGTTGCCTTTTTTCCTTTCCTATAACATACATTATGGATACATAATTACGGTAATCAAAAAACTAAACCATTGGGTGGGCCAGAGCGCTTCTTCAGAGATTCTGGGAATTCTGTTCATTCATGCCTTCCAGGCATTTAAAATCCTCATGAGTTCATACTAGTCTGGATTTTTTTTTTTTTTTTTCATACCACAGCACATTTCAGGTCCCTTAAGAGCCATTGACCACCTCGGTTTCAGAATTTACTTTTCAAGCTCAGTCTGATTCTGGCAGGATGCTGAGGTATCCCTTGGAATTTCTGGTTCTTCTAGTTGTAGATAGTTGGGGACCCATCCGGTTTTAATTCCCAGATTATCTGATGGGAAATCTCTAACAGAGCTCAGTTTGCAATTCTCGACAGTAGTTTCAAAAACTCAAACTCGTTTTCGTTGCTGTTCTTCATACTAGACCGGGCCAAAAGGCTAGAGGGACTTTCTATAAAGCCACCTTTTAAAATTGAGTTTGGGCCTCTTTCTTTTAGTAGTAGCATCAAGATGGCACCTCTACCACATTTCAAGGTGAGTGGCTTCAGCATTACGAACTCCCACTTCCTTTTATCCAGGCTGAACTAGGACTCTCATCTACCTTCTGTCTAGGATGGGGGGCCTCACTCCTTTTGGGAACTAGAAAGGACGTAGCCCTCAGGTCCAAAGTCACCAGCATGTAGATTTAACCTTAATTACGGGCCCCATGTATTTCTAGCAGCCATTTCTCTTCTTACCCTTGGTCAAGGCGAGTCCTTTGACTGAGCCTCTGTTTTCCCCATCTGTGTAATGGAAGAGGAGTTGGACCACACAATTTTTAGGTTCTCTTCTGGCTCTATGACCTTCTGACACGGATTAAGAGAGGCAAGATGAGGCTCTCCAGAGAGGAAGAGTGGCTGGAGATCCTTTCTATCAGAAGGACGTCTGCCATTCAGGTCCATCCAGACCCCCCTTCCTAAAGCTGCAGACAAACCAAACCCCCATCACATCTCGCCTAGACTCTGGCAATGGCCCCCTAAGCAGCCCAGACCGTATGGATCTCTGCCACCCTAAGCATCATCCCACCACCCAGTCAAGAGTACCTTCAGGAGCTCCCACTCTTTTCAGAATCTGTGCTCTCAGGAAGAAAGACACACTTTAAGGATGTGGCCTCTGCCCACCTCTTTGGCCTCACAGCTTTCTGTGCTTCCTTAAATGCCATGCTGCAGGATTCACTGTTCTCTTTCCTCCTCTCTCTCCCTTCTCTCTCTTCTAGGCCTGTGAATATTCCATTCAAACTGTAAGAACTCCCAAGGCTGGCGGCTCCACCTGATTAAATTAACTTCCCTACATTCTTCAAGGTGGGCTCCGCTCTCCCATTCCCTCCCTGTGAAACTGCCCTCAGCCCCAGGTCCTCCTACACCTCTCCTGCCCCAAGCACCTCTAGCAGAATACTTGGGACTCTGTCTGCTTTGTAATTCTAGGCCTCTTTGTCCATCGTGGTCTCTAGACAAGACATACTCCTTGAACAAGAAGAAGTCTTTTTCTCCAAGCGCTCTTACTTGGCACTCAATACAGACTCTGTACATGTTTGTTCAGGCAATGAATAAGAAATGAATCAATAGGTCTCCAACTTTATTGGAAAACCTGAGGAGACAATTAGAGATTCCAGAGTAGGAAGGTGCCAAACCAATGAGATAGACAGTGTTTCAGAAGTTCAGGTTCAGGCATTGTGAACCAGAACAGGTTGTTTTTGCTTTGTCAGGAATTGGAACTGTTTTGGTTTATGTGGTGAGGGTGTGGGAACTTCATCATAAAAGCACTGTTTTGAGATTAATCTAGAAGTGGCATCCACCACAGATTTGAAGAGGAAATCCAGACAGTGGCCAGTCCAACCCATCTCAGATAAGAAAAAAAAAAATCATTTTCTACACTTACGAGTCTCAAGCACTCCACTCCTGACCTCAGCCTCACCCCACCTTGACCTTCCATCTTCTCATCATCTCCTCAGCTTGCCTCCCTGTCAAGGCTCCAAGCAAGAGCCAGTCTGGGAGGGGGAGCTGGTCCTCACTCAAGGTTATCATGTCAGAAGTAAAATCTACAAGGGTTTTTTTTTTTTCTTTTTTTTCCTTTTCTTTTTCCTCTGTAGGCCCCTGATTAGGAGATGAGGTTCCTGGAAGAAACTCCATCCCACCTTCCCCTGCTCCACAAGCAGGGGAAGAGCCCTTCCCCACCAAAGCACACCTCCAGGATTGCATGTGGGGTCCACCCTCTTTGGGAAGAATAAAATGAGCCCAAGCTCCCCTCTTGGGACTACATTTTGTTCAAATGTCCTCTGTTGAAGACACTAAGCCCTAGAGAAGTCCAGTGACTTGCCTGAGGTCACGCTGCTAGTTAGCAGTCAAAATCAGATTTCAAAAACGCCAATCTTACACCCATGGTGGATTCATGTCAATGTATGGCAAAACAAATACAATATTGTAAAGTTAAAAAATAGAAAATAAACTAATTAAAAAAAAAACAACACCAATCTTCTCTAAGGCCTCTTTCTCAGCACTCAACCCAGGACTGGAGGAAGAGCTGATTTCATGGGTTGCTGCAGGGAGTATCCTGTGCCCAGGCTCCTGCGCACGTGGCCACAGTGGTTGCTGCTAAGGTTACTTGTCTCCAAAGATGATAACAGCAGGTGCTTGCTTTCTTTTATCCCTTGCTGTCCTCATAAGGGGCTTCCCAGGTGGTGCTAATGGTAAAGAACTCTCCTGCCAACGCAGGAGACATGAGAACCACAGGTTTGATTCCTGGGTCAGGAAGATCCCCTGGCGGAGGGCATGGCAACCCACTCCAGTCTTCTCGTCTGGAGAATCCCATGGACAGAGGAGTCTGGAGGGCCACAGTCCATGGAGCCGCAAAGAGTCGGACAAGACTGAAGTGACTGACCGTGCACACATGTCCTCGTAAGGTCCTGACTGACTGAGCGAGGCTAGTCTCAGGTGAGCAAGAGGCTCCGGACAAAGGAAAACGCCATGGTGCCCTCCCCAGGTGCCCACACAGCTGGCTAGGACTGGCAAGGGAAGAGGCAACGGCCCCAGGCTGCAGCTCATGGGCCCTCCCTCTCCCTCCCACACGCATAGCCCACTCACAGACTGTGGACTGCCTCCTGGGGCAGATAGCGAAGCATGAATTTTGTAGCGTTTCTCCTGCATCCCTGAGGCTAAACTCAGGTGAGGGGCAAAAGGGCTGACGTCCAAGGCAGAGCCAGAAGCTGCTCTCTGCCTCAGACACACAAGCAGCCACCGGGGGCCTCACCCGTCCCAGGCTGCCTATTCTCTTCACCAATAAGCCTTCTTGACCTCTCTGGGCCTTCTTCTGTAGGAAGAAGTCTAAAGCCCTCAGCATGGCAGCCCAGGCCTTCCCCAAGCCTGTGCCGCCCGCCGCCATCTGCTCTCCTGCCGCTCTCCGTCCCTAAGCCTAGAGTTGCTGTCTTATAGGGCCTGTCTCATTCTGAGACTCTCGAGTTATTTGGTACTGGTCTGTCTACCAGCTTACTTCCAAAGTCCCTTGGGGCAAGAGCACCTCTGTAGCTCCCAGGGAGCCCAACACGGGGCATGAAGCACAGTAAGCGTCAACAGATGTTAAAGTATCAGTCAGAGGCTGAACAAATACACATCCTTCCTTCCAGGAAGCTGTGTGATGCCCTCCCCGAAAAGGTCTGACTACAGATTCCAGAGTCAGCCTTCTCAAATGTGGTCCGTGGACCACTGGGCAACAGAAATACCCAGCAAGCTTACTGTTAACTATGCAGGTTCCCAGGCTCCACTCCAGGTCTATGGATTCAGAATCTCTGGAGCGCGCTAACTCGGGATGGGGGAGGAGGGGGCTCCCCTCCACAGACTCTTGGAGCAGGGCCCTTTGGCAAAAAGCATACTGTGGGTGCTTGCCCTAAGCAGCCTGGGGTGGAGATGGGGTGCAAGGTGTGGGGCCTGTGACTCTGTGCCTGCTAATGATCACCACCAGCTCCTGGAAGTCATCTTCGTCTTCCACTAGCCAAGTCATGAAGACAGAAGCGCTGCCTTCCCTGCCCCATCCTGCCTCCCCGCGCACCACCCACCCAGCTCCCCCCCACCACACACCACTTGGCATTTCTCCTCTTGCTGCCTCCCTCCCTCCTTCCCGTCAGCGCAGTAGGGCTGGAGGCTGCTCTCGCCCTCAGCCAGCCTCTCCTTTCCTCCCCAAGGCCTCATATCTCTTCTTCCATTGGATTTAAGTTTCTTCTTCTGTTGGATTTCAATTTCCTCTCCACCTTCCCACCCCCAGACAAAGGAGTAACTCTTGCTCCTCTTTGCCCTGTCCATTAGCATGCTAAAGGATTTTATAAAACCCAGCGTTAGTAGCATTTCCAGCCACACGCTTTGTATCATACCTAATTCAACCTTTGCTGGTTACCCAAGCAGCCTTCCCCTTCTATTGCAAGGTCTGCAGAGCCTCACAAACACCTCTGATGCCAAGTGTCTGTGGCTGTGGGGTCATCCTCACAGAACCGGAAACGCACGGGTCTAGGATAGTACAAGCACTGGAACTGATCGGGTGCTTTGGGGAAGGCAGGTCCCCCATCTCAGTTTCTGAAGAACAAAGGATTGGGGACCAAACAATCTGTGGGAACCCTTTGGATCGGAGACTCTAGAATTAGAGGGCTTTAACACTCTAAGAGCTATTAGTTCCTGGGCTGAGGGCTGCAGGGTGAGGCGCAAGATCTCCAAAAGCCAGAGAAGTCATCATAATGGTGGCTATCAATTCAGCTTCACATTTTATAGCAGCTGCTACCCTGGGGAGAAGCCACGGGGCTAGAATAAGCTGCAAGCATTTGCCACAAGAAGCAAGTACCCAGACAGAGGGGGGAAATCATAGCAAACACTTACACAGCATTTACTCCGAGATGGGCAACGTTCTGAGCACTTTACACGCATTAACTCATTTAATCTCTGCAACACATCCAATATGTAGGCACTATTATTATCCCCATTTTACAGATGAGGAAACAGGTTCAGGGAGTGGAAATCATCCATACAAGGTCACAGGGCCAGTGGGCAGGGCAGGTCTGTGAATCCACACTCTCAGCCCCAATTGTTCAAACCAATCACCTTCTCCCACCCTCAGAGAAGATTCGCCCCATCACAGGGGAGTGAGTGGAGATGTCACCTCCTGGGAGGCGTCATCACCAGCGTCACAGCTTTCATCATGCCTTCGATGTCTAGAGCCAGATAGTTTTCCTTTGAAGAGACCAAATGTTGACTTGTATGTATTTCGTATCCCACAAATGGATACCAGAGCCAAAATCCTTTGGCATTCTCACCTTTCCTCACTCCCTCTTTCTTCACAGCCCCCTGTTCTCACCTCCTCAGTACCACTCCCACGCCCAACCCCCCTGCACTGGGGGTGAAGAGCCAAGGACTTCAGGGGCAAAAGACCTGAGTGTGAGCCGCGTTCAGTCACCGACTGTGACCTCAGTCCTCTTAGCCTCTTGGGTCAACAGGCAGTAACAGTCGAATGACTAGCTTGCAGGCTGGAGAAAGCCCCCCGAGATCACCTGTGGAGTCTGTGTCACGCTCTGTCAAGCCCGGCTTCCCTATGTGTGAAGCGGGGCTTTGCTGGGTTGGCAGGAGGCTGAGGCCCGGAACCTAGCTTTGGGGTCCACAAGTGATTTGAGTGCTGGGCGGTTCATGCGGTGCTCTCACAGGCATGGCCTCACCTCACACCATGGATGAAGCAACTGCCTCCCCCAAGGTGGGACTTGGCGCCCAAAGTTAAACAGGGCTCAACCTGAGAAAGAGCTTTGTGAGCAGCCCACAGGTGGCCAGGGGTGAGCAACCAGCTGCCAGGATTCCTCACAAAGGCTTAAACCATTCTCCATATTTTTCTGTCACCTTTCTCGCTCCCCTTTCGTGATGCCAGCTCGCCAGCACACACTTGTATTATGGGGAAAGCACCTCCTCAGAGAAGCTGCCAGCGACAACCTGGGACACACTCTCCCAGGAAACCACAGCATCCTCCCCTCCCCCAGCACCCTGTGGTCCCACCTCCTACCTTTGCCCACACCACCTGGAATGCCTGTTCTCATATCTCTTCAACTCAAACCCCTGTTCCTCCCTGGAGGTCCTGTTGGGAGGCCGCTGCTGTCTTATGGGAAGAATCGGGCAGGAGAGAACACCTGCTCTGCTCTGGTTTTATCCTAGGAACCTGGGGGCCTGCCTGGGACCAATCGGGTTTTCTGCGTCTTTAAGAGAAACCATGCCACATGCTTTTCCTAAACCTGCTCATCACCCAAGCCCAGGACCCGGATACACAGTAGTCACTCAGTAGTAGTCACAGCAGTCATGCTTGATGAGTGAACTGGGACGAGCCGAAGGACGAGCCGAAGAGCAAACCCACTTCCAGGCTCTGGTCAGACAACACAGAAATAGCAAACGGCAGAGGTTTCCTTCCCTGGGGAACTTGACCTGAGGGTGTTTCTCTGCACCAAGGACTCCAGGACCCTTTCACAGTCACCTGAACAGCACCAGACCACCCTCTTTAAATCTGAACCCCAAGCCTCTTGCTAAAAGCGTGGATCTCTCTCCCCAGTGGACAGCGGGCCCTTCCCTGTTGATTTGTAACCAGAATCTGCTGGAGGCGAGAGTGGGGCTTTGCGCCTCAGAAGTTCTGGGAAAGAGCCTCTCATCACAGCATGGGATAGGGTGAATGAAGAATGTGCCCCTTGCCTCTCTGTGGTCCACCTGTTCAGCCAGAGACGAGAACTTAGGACCTGGCTGGCTCCTGGGGCAGACGGGTGATAGAGCATGTTAATCAATCCACGTTTAACACAATATGGCCAAAAGAAACTAGCTCACCCAAAAGTCAGACAGGTGGCCTCCTCACTACTGTGGCTTTTGGGTTTGTTGGGTTAGGATTCATTTGGGTTTTTTGGAGGGAAGTAGTTGGTGTCATAAACACTCCCTCTCAAAAGTATCTCCCTGGCTCCTTGCTAAAGGAATGACAGTTCGCAGGAAAGCAGTGGATACCTCAGATAAAAGAGGGCAGGTGAAGCCTTCTTGCCCTTTGGGCCAGAGTTAGCCTTGCAGGCGAGCCTCTGGATTAATGCCGACCTTCAGTCAGGTAGAAAACACTTTCCAGGCAGAAACAAATGGAGGAAATAATTACCAAAAAAACACACAAAGACTTATGCACTGAGAGGCTCACATTACAGTGTTATTTACGTTGATGAAAAACTATAAAAATGTAATAACTGTCTGATAAAAGTCGAATGGTCAAATAATAGCAGCGACTCCTTAGGACAGATTACTATTGATAATCTATTTGAAGAGTCTTTAATGGCATAGGGAAGTACGGATACTACAAAGAGAGAAAGTTTGACATACCACTATATACGTATGCAGTATATACAGGTTTACCTGGGAAAAGCACCAGATCAGGAAAAAGAAACCAGACCAAAGTGCTATGTTATCTCCATGCAGTGAGGTTCTGAGTTTATTCTCTGAGTATCTTTCTGTGTGCACTCTCCCAACTTTGCTGTAATGAGCATATATTCGTTTTGAAATATGGGAATCATATAAAAAAGAAAGCAAAGGAGAGACTTAGGGAGGAAAAGGAAAGAACAGGAAGAAAAGAGGAAAGCTGAGCAGAGGAGGAGGAAGTCATGAGGGCATTTCATGCCCCCCCTGAGCTGGGGGACTATGCTACCACTTCCAGGGCAGAGGACACAGTGGGCAGAAGAGGGCAGCTCAGGACCTAGTCCCAAGTCTAGAGCGGAGGTGAAGGAAGGGACAACAGCAGGAGATTTGGGCCTGCACTTTGCGGATCACAGCCTTTGTGCCTCAGCATCTCTTCTTTGTCACGGGTGAGAATGCCATCTGTCTGTCACCTGGAGCCAGTTCCCCTCTGAGCAAAGCAGATCCCTAAGGAGAAGCCCTGATTCTTCACACACACACACACACACACACGCCTCCCCATTTCACAGACCTGCCGGTCTCATTCCTAGTCTCCTCCAACACCCGCCCCGCAACCACCTTCAACACCCCCCACCCCCAACTCCCATTCCCTGGCCTGCTCAGGCCCAGCAGCTCGGGTAGTCCCTTGCTGCCTGGAATAAGAATAACTGGAACATTCCTCCTCCCAAGTCTCCCCCCACCCCCACCCCCACAGGTTCTTTTCTCTTCCTTCTCCCCTTTTCTCCAGGGTCTGGTTTCTTTTTGTTTGTTTGTTTCTCCCCAGCCTGGGGCTCTGCTCCTCTGGGACGGACTCCCTGCTGCCCCTCCCTCTCCAGCTCCTTCTAGCTCTCAGCAGACCAGCCTGGGTCTAGTGGATTGGCTATCTCTCAGCACCACCTGCTGCCCACTCTGGCCTCCACCATTGTCTCCTTTCAATTTCTAGAGTCCCCAGGGCCTGGCTCCTTATCACACCATATCCATCCAGTGCCTGTCTTTGAAAAGCAGGAACTGAAGAGTCAGAGCACCCAGGCTTCTTTGCCTTTCTCTCCAGCCTCATTCTATAAAACCAGGACATGTTCGAGCTGGATGGGACCTCCAGGCTAGCCCCAAGGGCCTACCCCTACCCCTAACCCTGCTCCCCCGCCAAGACCCTGGGGCAAAGACAGCAACCACAGGCCTGTTTCAGCTCCCACAGAAAACAGTCTGCTCTCTGCCCAGGATCTGAGGTCCAGGGTGCACAGGGAGGGCAGACAAAAGCATCCACTCTGCACAAGTGTGTCACAGGGGTTATGACTGAGGGGGTTTGAAGATGCCTTAGAGCCCATTCGAGGCTCAGGGTGCCACTTTGACCCCTCAGACACTCTCACCCAAGATTCATCTCAATCCTTGAGCTACCAAGGCCAGCCACCTGAGGCCCTTATCCTCTCCCGTCACCCCCCTTTGAAGGCCATCACCCCTCCCAAAGGAATAAGAGAGCTTGATACAGACTCTCACCTATAACAATACTCATCAGGCTCTGGAGGATACCTGGACTACAGATGTTCGAGGGTCCTAGAAAAATCCTCAAATTCAAACCACCACAAATGGTACAACTGCAGCTACTTTCAGGGCAAAGGGTCTACAGCCTACTCCCACCATCCTTCTGCTCAGGAGACCGCCTGGAGCCCTAGTGTGGAAGCACTCCCAAGGTTGAAGATACATCCTTGAAAGAGATGGGCTCCCTGTCTTCCTCCCACTGCCTCTTCCATTCTTTCACTCCCAAGGACGGGCCCTCCGGTGTCCTCTGCTTTGTCCTCGGTTGGCCCCAGGGGAGCAAGGCCACTGATGGGACCGTAGTTCAACTGGAACAATAAACTTAGCGACGCAACACTTTTCTGTTTCCTGCTGTCATCAGACCGCAAGCGGCTGCACTGGCCCAGCTGAGACAAGCTGTCACCACAGTGAAGCCCAGGCCCCGCCATTGCTCCCTGGCAACCCAGGAGTTAAAATTGATGACTGAGAAAGGGCAAGCCCACAGGACTCCAGGTGCTGGCTGGAATTTGCCTATCCCATAAAAACAGGAGTTTGAAGGCACTCCAAGCTTGGGAGACATGGAAAGTTAGAGAGAAAGAGGAGGATAAAGAGAAGGAAGACGAGCAAGATGGGAAACAGGGCCGAGCAGTTTTCTGAGCATCGCCGACCCCAGATGCTTCTTCTGATAGAGTCCATCCTGGGGCTCAGAGGGCCTCTTCTCTCCCCACCCTCAGGGAAGCAGTAGCGTGGAAAATGGAAAGAGCTTTAGAGCCAGACCTTGGCTCCCATACTGACTCCATTGCTTCCTAGCTGTGTGATCTTGAGCAAATTACTTAAATCCTCTGAGCCTCAGTCTTGCCATCTGTAAATGGGAGGTACTGATGCCTCAAAGTGTTTTGTGAGAACAGAATGACACGAAATGTAATCCAAGATCTTCTCAGGCTGCAGAGCTATTTGGCCACTTGCTTCCCTTTCATTCAAACAGAAGTTTTCTGAGAGGCAAAGAGTTATGAGCACAGTTCATTCATCCACTCATTCATTTGTTTATTCAAAACTTCTTCATTGAGGGGCCCCTACACGTCTTGCCATGGGACTATAATTATAAACAAAATGAAGTGTCTACTCTCATTCTAACTGCAGAGGAGAGACAATGAACAAGTCAATATACAAAACGCCAACAAGGACAAGTGCTATTAAAAAAAATATATAAAGTCTGGCGTGGAAAGAAAAGGGCTGTTTTACATGGGATGGTCAGGGAAGGCATCTCTGCAAAGGTGGACATTTCACAGACATCTGAGAAAGAGACCAGGTCAGTTGTGCAGTTATTTGGCAGTGGGGGAAGTATCCCAGAGAGGTAACAGTGATGCAAAGGCCCTGGGACAGTAGCATGCTCAGGTTTTGTTCAGAAGAAGGAGCACCCCTATCCATCAGGGAGAATAATGAAAGGCTCAGAGACCAAGGCATTGAGACTGACCTTCAAGAATGGGTAGTATATTTTTAACTTAATTAAATAATTTATTTCTGTGGTTGCGCTAGGTCCGCATTGTGGCACACAGGATCTTCGGTTGTGGCATGTAGGATCTTTAGTTGCAGCACGCAGACTCTTAGCTGCTCCATGTGGGATCTAGTTCCCTGCCCAGGGATGGAACTTGGGTGCCTGCCTTGGGCGATACCCAGAGTCTTAGTCACTGGACCACTAGGGAGGTCCCTTAGTAGTATTTAATAGGCACAGCTGGAAAGAAGAACTCCAGACAGAGGCCTTCAGCCTTCATGTTCTGGAATCTAGCTCAATCCCCTACCCTGTGTTAAGAGGGAAAGAAGCCCCAAGAAAGGCTTGTTACAGTCACACCACCAGTTAGTAGTCAAGTCAGAACAAGACTCTGTCCTCTTGACTCCCAGTCAAAGGCTTTATGTAACCTGGCTTGTCCTTATAATTCAGAATACGTGCACATCTACTCCCCAGGGAGGCTGTAAGCTCTCTGGGGCCAGAACCCCACTTCTCACCAACCTTGGTGCTCTCCTGGGGCCTAGCAAAGGCCAAGGGCTACCCAGGAATTCTGACCTACCCTTGTTCCATCTTCATGGGGGTTTTCTGAGCATACCAGTTGCCATACCGCCAGGCACTGTGCTGCAACTCTACAGAAGTGCCACATGAGGTGATTAATACCCTATATCCTAGCAAGCAATTATAATTAGTGCAAAATAGGAAATCAGGCATTATTAGGAAGAATTAGCTACTTATTTTCATGTTACACTATGCTCCCTCACCATACCTCCTCCCCCATCTCCCACCCTCTCCGGGTTCCCAGTCCCAGGTCAGAGGTGGTGGAGAGGAAGAGTTCAGCCAAAACTCACTTCCTTCCACCAATGTGTGGGTAACACCTACATGCCAGGCGGTAGAAAGACAGGATTGCCACAGTTCCTGTCCTCAGGGAGCTTATGCTCTCATGGGAAGTGCTCTTCTCAGGCAGTTGCAATGATGGGGGTGAACAGAAGCTACAGAGGCAGCCCAGGAAAGGGGAGCGCCTTCCAGAGTCAAGGAAGGCTTCCAGAGGAGGTAGCATTTGAGCTGGACCTGGAAGAATGGGCAAGCATGTTCAAGGTAAGCACGCAGGGAAAAGGTATTCCAGAAGCAGCTCCAAGAGAAATGGCCAAAGAGCAGACAGTGTAAAAGCGGGGGACGAGCTGGGAGAAGCCTGAGCAGAGAGTTGGGATCCAGAGCAGGCAAGGCTGTTGGCTGTGAGTTATTCCCCAGGGACCCAAGGAAGCCGAGAAAAAAGGTTAAATAAGGCCCTGAGATTTCTGGCCAGCCCCAGGAGGTGAGTCCCAGAAGCAAAAGTCTTGGGATCAGGAAAGATGAAGACAAGTCCAAGAGCATTGTCTTGGGGGGAGCCAAGAGACCCAGGTCTGAAGTGGCAGCAAGCAGAGTGCTGATTTCTTCTCTTACGCTCCTGGTTCCCGGAGGCTTGAGGGCGCCCACCAGGGTTCTGTCCAAGGCATCGATGGCTGGGGATATTTTGCTTGAAGGCAAGAAGAAAAGTAGAGGCAGAAGTGATGGAGGGTCGTTAATCAAACTGTGAATTCCAGGAGCGCAGAAGTGGCAGACTCAAGGTGTCTTGATAAATATTCGATGATCAGGTGGTGACTGCTTGAATAAATAAATTCTGGCAGCCATGTGGAGAATGGTTTGCAGCAGATGGAGACTAGAGGAAGAAAGACCACCAAGGAAGCTATTGCAATACACCTGGAGGCAGATGAGACAAAAGTGACAAGCCCCAAGGAGAGATGCCTGGCTCCCAATAAGGGGAGGATGTCTGGATCATCCTTGGGGAGGAAAGGATTTGGGAAAGAATCTGAAGAAAGGACCAGCAGAGAAGTCCCGCAAAACGGATCACCCAGACCCCAAATCAGCCCCCGGATTCCTCATGCCCTGCTGCTTTTTCTCAGGAAAGTACAAACAGGAGAATTGCTCCTCCAGGGCCTCCACAAATGCCTTCTAGGGGAAAACACAGCCTTGACATTTGTAATCCTAATCACAGGGGATTAAAAAATGGCGCATAATACAGCAGACTAGCTTCAGGCAGCCAGACTCAATGAAGAAGCAGCATCCTGAGAACACAGAGGCATGTGAGGAGCCCAGGAGACAGCAGCAGGGCCTGAGGACTCAGGGTCGGTGGGGCAATTGCCCCACAAGCCTGTAGGCATAACATCTAGATGTAGTAGCTGCTGCAGGAGTTTCTGCTGTCTTGGCAGCCAGAAGAGGTCATGCCTGTCCTACGTGACCAATCTCTCCGGATCCAAACAGCTTTCCCAGCTTGGAAGATCATCATATCCCAGGGACTTAGGACTCTGAAGTCCTCATTGCTGATGACACCCTCTTCAGATTGGATGCAAGACCTGACTTTAAGGATTCCTGATGCTGAGACCCCATGGAATTCCCATCCCAGGATATCCAGCCTTCAACACAGGCCTTGAAGTCAGGTATGGTCTTCAACAACAAGTTTTCCTCCAGTATTAACATCAACTTAGTCCATCTGAGTGCAGCTTGGCTCACTCGTATTTTCATTACTGAGCACCTGAGACCTTATATCACAGATGTCTAGCTCTAACCCTTCAAGCTAAGTATTATCCCCATTTTTCAAATGAAGATTCAGGTTTAGAAGAATGAAATGACTCTGTCCAATATCACACAGTGGCGCTCAGAGCTCAAACCCAGATCTGATTAACTCCAGCATCAGACACCAGATGCCTCTGTCTGGTCCTGGCTACCTTAGCTGAAACACAAGGAGCGATGATAACACGAACTCTTCTCTGGATGAAAATTATACCATCAATCTTGAATTAGGCCACCAGAAAGACAATTAGCTTTTTTTGAGTAGCTACCACATGCCAAAATGTTCAGGTGGCCATTCACTAGGCTTTGTTTTCATTATGGATTCTTTCATTGTGAATGCCTCTGGTCCAGTGATTGAGTTCAGCCCAATTTGGACCCAGGTCCCTCCGTCCCCTTTCTTCTGTTCCAGACTCATGAAAGTCTATTTTCTCAGATCCTCTCTGTTCCTCCAACCAGACCAGCCTGGAGCTATCCCCAAGAACCACTTCCCCACCCTGACTTCACCTCCAGCTACAAAGAAAATAGTAACTCCATTAGCTCCCTCGGCGGCTTCTGCTCCAGGCCCAAGCTGAACTACACAACAAACACCAGCTGGACACCGATCTCCTCTTACAGTGTTATTTCTGCAAGATATCCTAGGCTGTTCTCCTCTCTGTAATTCTCTCTTACAAATTAACTCACCCTGGTGATGGAGAGAAAGACTATCACCCAATGGCATGAGTCAGACTGAAATCAGAAATGCACAAACTCGAAACAAAAACTACAGATTTACAGAGAAAGTGACCAAAAGAAAGAAGGCAAGAGAGTTAACTGGTCTAGAATTTCCCTCAAATCCCCATCCTCTAGACTCCCATTCCCCAGGACGTGCTGAGCCAACTGACTCCAAAATAACCTTTCCTCAAGAAAGCTGGCTCTCAACTAAAGTCCCCAAACCAGTCAGCTCCCTTGGAGAATGAATGACTTCGCTTGGCAACCAGAAAGAGGCACCACCCCCAAATTGCTGCGTAAATTGGAACAGCTCATGTAGGTCAAGTGAGCCTTAAATTTCTCATCCATACACTCAAAATAATAAGCTTAGCCTTGCCTACCTTACAGGGTTATTTTGAGGATCCAGTAAGATCTTGGAAACAAAAATGCTTTGGATATTGGGAGAGGAAGATGGGAAGGAGGAAAGCAATAAGATATAGAAATCAATAGGGGATGTTTGAGCTCAAGAAAGGCCATATGGTGTCCCTCCAATCTGGCAGGTAGTATTCATTCTGAAAAATTCTAGGGTACTGGCTGTGCTTTAGGGCAGAAGTGCCAGTGTGGGGAAGTGGAGTCCTGAACTGCATGCTTCAATATGGGTCAGGTTACATGCAAACAAGGCTAACCCACTCCTCAATACCACCAGAAGAAAAAGCAGTAGGACTTGAAGCAGCATGAGCTCTGAAGACAGAAAGACTTAGAGCCCAGCTATGTCACCTACTTAGCTTTTTTACTTCTCTGAGCCTTTATTTCCTTGTGTGCACAATGGGGACAGGATACCTAAGTTATAGGATTGTTGCAAATTTGTAAGAATTATGTTAAATAACTTGTGTAAAGTGCCTGACATTAATGGTGGTTGGTCTTCTTCTTATTATTAATAATAATAATGCCCCTTTGCCACTGCCTCATCCGTAAACATGAGGAGGCAACACTGAATGGCTATTAATGAGAAATCCATAATCCACCTTACAACAGGCAGTCAGTGGGCCCTCAACAAGCTCACCAAGCATGAAATTGAGCAAGAATATTTTTGTGTCTACTTGAAAGCTAATGAGTAATGAGGCTCTAACTAGGAAAGAAAGGGTACCCGTGGGGTTCCCATGTTGGTGATGGGGGTGGGGGATTGGAAAAGCACGTGCAGAGAGGAAGGGCAGCTGGGAGGCAAACGCTCAGATCCCCAAAGCCAAAGACTTTGGCCTGGTAGTGTCCAGACAGGCAAGCTCCATGAGCCCACTGAACACTCCTTTCCAGCCCAGGATTAAATGCTCGACAAACTGCAGCTTGGTCATTTCCAAAACTGGAAACTGGAAATCCTGGATTTCCAGGTTTGGAAGGGTGAGAAGAGTTGACTTCAGTAATCCTAAGAGATGGTCACCATGATCTCTGATGGCCACCCCAGTGGGATAGCTAGAAAACAGCTTCTATAACCACAGCAGAGAACTGGCTTTAGAGCTCCCTGCAAAAGGGTCTCAGGGCAGAACTTGACTATGAAAGAAAGCAAGGGAAAGGACAGGAAGGGGGAAAAGGCTGGTATGGACTGACTCACAATTTTAGTGGCTAGGAAAGCCTGGAGAAAGAGGGATAGTAAAGGGGGAAATGCAGTGGATGCCACAGCAGAAGGGCAGATATGTTGCTGATAGTATTCATGAAGGCAGACAGGAAAGGAAGGGAAGTAATGTCTCTTGAGCATCACCCCTTTATGATGGGGCACTCTACTAGGATGGTCATAGATATTAGCCCATCTAAGCCTCACACCATCCTTGTCAGGGCAGTAACTTTTATCACCATCTTCCACAGGTAAGAATCCTGAGATTTGAGCCATCACCTAGTTTATTAACTTTTGGTTTTGATTCTCTAGCTTTTCAGCAAAGCAACAGGTTTTGATATTTAGATATTCTGGCACCTGCTAAAAGAAAAGTTCCACTGCTTCATGACTGCACACAGCAGTTTCCCCACTATTCCAGCTAGTGGGTCTCTTTTCTTCAGCCCTTCTCTGTTATCTATGAATTTCCCACCCCTTATTGGTTAAAAAGACATATATATTCTTATCTAAATGCTTAAATGCAAAAGCAGACATCACAGAACCCGCTTTTTCAAAACTACACCAGCATATGCTTTTAAAGGAAAAACCCCTAGGTTACAAAATTCAGTACCTTTCTTACGACTTCTAGACTTTTCTTCAGCTCACTCTGAATTTTCATTTGGTGACAACCCAGTGCCTCTGTTTTAACTTTGACCTTCTCAAAGTCACATGCCCCCTCCTCCAAGCTCCTTCCCCCTCAGTGGCAGCTATTCTTTCTCCCCAACCCCCTCTTTTTCCCTCTGCCACCAACTGTTTAGTTCCCCCTACTAAGGCTGTTCAAGTCAATCAGAGGGAAAGCCTTAATTTGCCCTTCAACCTTCCTAATTTGAAAGTGCCTGCATTCTTTCCCCTCACACAGAAGACAGCAACAAGGGGATAGAACAGTCCATACACAGCCCTCCAACCACAAAGGTCCATCTTCCAAGCTGGCACTATTTGGCCTTTTAGAGAGACTCCCCTTCCTGACTCACTAAGTGCCTGTGCCATGGAGCTACACCAGGCAGACCTCCCCACTCCAAATTAACCTTCACAAGCTCAAATTTTATCTCAGGAAGATAAGAGTTTAATACCTCCTTGTCCAAAAACATTTTCCCAGCTCTTCCCACTGAGGACCCTCTGTTCCCCTCAATCGCCGTGCTTTAGCAGAAGCCCTTAGCACTTTTGCCTTGCAATGCAGTCAGCACGTGTCTTTCCTTTTTCTCAGACTATAAGCTCCTAGAGGGCAGGACCCAAATCTATTCTGGAGGAACTTCAGTGGCTCTCCTCAATCTAGGTCAGTTTTAAAAGGACCTGACCTTGCAGAGCTGCCTCACCTGCCTGCTTACATCTCTTACAAGCATTCTATATTAATAAATCTACTTCTTGCCTATCACCTTGCCTCTCGCTGAATTCCTTCTGCGCTGAGACACAAAGAAGCTGAACCTCAGTAAGTCCAGACATCGGGTTTCTGGTAGTCTTGAAAAAGCAAAAGGTCTGTTGCACAAAAAGCACATGCTGCAAAATGAAATTGCCATGCTAAGACAAAACCAACAAAAGGAAAAGAAATATTTGAGGATATTGAAACTGTAGAAGAAAGGATGATGATCTTCATTCTGGACTGACTCAAGATTGGACTGACCTGGACTGACTCAAGACTGATCTGTGGACAAGAAAAATAATGATGTGTAAAAGAATTTTAACTTTAAAAGGGTGTCTACAAGAGTGGAGCACAGCACTGCCGTGCTTGAACTATGAAGGAGGAGTTAATGATGTATGCCTTAACATCTGCATCCATGCCTACCTGAAGAAGGCAGTCTTTTCCCCTCCCCTTTTTTCATTATAAATTGTAGCCTGCTCCAACTTCAGGGCAGAGCTGCCTCAACTGCCCACTTGCATCTCTTACAAGTGTCCTAAATCTACTTCTTGCCTAAAACAAAAACAAAAAAAAGCACCTGACCTTACATCTTTTTCAGATTTCCCATGTTAAAGGCTGAGCATCCCCCTAAGAGGGGCCCTTTCCTAGCAGTGGACCCCATGAAGATAAATACTTTGGGTCTTAATCACAGATGTCCCCAGCAGCTGTAAGAGTGCCTCCTTCAGAGCAGGTTCTCAGGAATGATGTGTTTAACAAGTAATGTCTCTAAGGTTGGATTTTCCTAGGATAATTCACTACCCTCAGCTTCCTCTGCATTACCGAGAGATCCTAGAGGAGATCTAGGCCCCTTTGACGAGGATCAGATTTCTGATCATAAGGCTTTTTTCACTGACTAGAATAGCCAGCTCCTTTTTTTTTATCTGCTATTCAACTTCTTTATTTAGAACTATTCAGAGGTGACGTTATTTGCATGAAATACCTATCTACTTCTCTGATAGTCTATTACTACCAGCGATGCCATCAGACATAGGGGATAAAAAGATTTCTTAGATTTTATTCAAGGTTTCATATCCCTTATTCAAGATAGCGTATGAAAATATTGCATAACACATAGAGGGCACTCGGTAAGTGCTTGCCCTCCTTTCACCCTGCCTATAGAACATGCAGACTAAAATTTAAACCAAGTTCTCCATGGAGAGTTAAGTTCTCGCCCCTCCGTGCACTTGCAGGCATGTCTGAATGTAGAGGGCTGCCTGCAAAGGTGAGGGTGCACACAGGAACACACAGGGGCCAAGCGATATGTGTGAGGGAAGTCTCTGTCACTGAGGTGACGTTATAGACTCTCAGAGAAGTTTGGATCTGTAGTGAGACAGACAGGAAATTATTCCAGGAGAGGTTAATCTTCAGTAGAGATCATTCCTCTAATGTGTGGAGTCACGACCACCCCAAGGAGCCGTGAGTGTGATAAGTTGCCCAGTAAACACACGGCACCAGTCAGTAACATTTATTTGTGCTACTAAGACATTTGAAGCCCTATGATCATTACAGCAACACTAATTCTGATTTTTAACTTTTTCCCCTATACTCTTCACCTCCTAATCAAACCAGACCCCAAAACAGACCCTAAAGGATGTTTAATTTCTGACTTTTCTACATCCTTAGACTATTATGATATGGTTAACATGAAAATATCATTAAAAGCATCAGAGGAAGAATTTAAGACTCCGGGGGGCTATTAACTTTTCACGTTCAGCAGATGAGTTTGAGTCAATTCTTAGCTAGCCTTTTCAGTTAATGAGAGTTAATTTCCACCTGAGAAGTAGCGATGGTGGTCACCTTACGACTCTGTTACTGAGAAAATACGGATATTGTGTAACCGTGAGTTATGAAGGGAGAGAAAACGGGAGCTCTACAAAGGCATTATTTGCATATGCATCACCAATGCATTCAGTGTTCACTCACTCAACACACTCAGATATTCAATACATTCATCCAGCTATTACTGAGCGCCTACTATATGCCAGATGCTGGAGATACAATGGGATATAGGGAAGACAATGTTCCTGGCTTTCACAGAGCCTACATATCAACTGGAAAAATGGACAAGGATCAAGAAAATAAATAAGATAATTTCAGATAGTGCTGTATGCTATGAAGACAACATGGCGGACCATGGTAGAAAGCACTGCAGCAGAGGCAGCGGATGTGGGTCGACACGGGTAGAGGACATGGGGACAGCCTCTCTGAAGAGGTAACACGTGAACTAAGACCTTCATGTTGAGAAAGGTCCAGACCGAAGATCAGAGGAAAGAATGTTCCAGATGGAAGAAACAACTAGGGAAAGATCCTGAGGGAACAATATGTTTGGAGTATTTGAGGGCTAAAGTTAGATGTACCAGAGCAGGCAGGCAGATGGTGAAACCAAAGAGATGCACTGGAATGGTGAGCACCACGTCTTTCAGGCTGTGGCAAGGAGTCTGGGTTTTATTCCAAGCACAAAGGACAGCCAGAGAAAAGTTTTAAGCAAAGAGGAATTGGATTTACATTTTTAAAAGATCATTCAGCTGTTGTGTAAAGAGTAGACCCAGGGAAGTTAGAGCAAAAGCAGTCAAGAAGCTCTCCTTATCCATCAGTCCTACAGGTGCATGGTGATGCTGGCCTTGCCTGACAGAGGTGACCACCAACTAACAGAGAAGGAGATGAGCCAAGAATGCATTTCAGAGACGGCGTTAACAGGGTTGGATGATGGATTCGATGTGGAGATGAAAAAAGAGCAGACAAATAAAATGCGAACCCAGTTTGGGGGTTCTGAACATATTAGATCCCCACTATTAATATAGGGGGAGACTAGAGTAGGAGGAATTGGGAAAGTCAAGAGTTCTGTTTTAAAACATGGTGTGTATGTATAAAACGTCTGCTAGACACCCAAGGAGTTAAAAGTTCATTCTGGGCCTCATGGGAGGGTCTGCAGCTGAAGATCTAAGTTGGAGAGTCATTGACATATAATCTTAAGTCATAAGTCTGGCTGAGGTTATGGAAGTAAAGATTTTTTAGTGCCCAAGACCTAGCTTAGGCTTGCAAGAGAGCACTGAGAAGGGCTCATGAGGCAGAAAGAAAACCAGAAGATGGTAGTGCCAACCCAGCCATGGAAGAGGGAGACATTAACCCATGTTTAATGACCATTTAACTCTCGGCACAGTCAAAGCTGATTCTGGGCCAGGCACTGGGATCACAGTGGTGAATAAGACACTGCCAGACCCTCAAGGAACTTACAGTCTAATGGAATTATGAGTGGCACCCAGAGAATAGGGAACTTAAATTTTGTTTCTTGGCAGTATGGCTTCTGATTCAATTACAGCAACACGAGAACAAAGCAGACATATTCCAATTGAAAAAGAAAGCTAAAGCTACAAGGTAATAATTGTTGGGAGTCCTCCCATTTTATGTACAGATCAGTAGATGTTTAAACATTGGCTGTGGCACAACCCACCAGTTATTGAACTTGTATCCTGTTCAACTTCTAACAGACTTTAAAAGTCTTGCAAGTAAGACTTGCAAGAAGGGGACTATCAGCTGTCCAGTGGCATTTAGTGTCCCCAGAAAACAGTCTTAAAATTGAGAGGACTGAGACAAGGGGATCTACCACCCTGAATGCTCTGCTGTTATACCTCAGGACGAGTGCGCAAGGTTAGAATAATGACATGAGCAGCTCTGAAGACAAACGGTAGTCCCTAAGGGACAATCCATGAAGTTCAGTAGGATTGGATCGAGGCAGTCATTACTGAATTTTCTGGATCATAGTAATGGAGTAGGGTGGAATTTGCAAAATGATTTAGATATATTTCTGATAGAGTGTAGAGGCTGTCTGTCACCCTTCAGCCATCCCCTTTGCCCTGCTTCTCCTGATTCTCTGCCCCTGGGTTCCTGCAGAAGCCACACTGGTCATCACAACACAGGAAACACTAAAGCCTGAGGAAACTATCCAAATTTGTGCATCAACACTGCCTCTGGCAAAGCAGCTTACATAAAAAGCTTGTACAATATTACATACACAAGTTACATACACAGAGTGTCCTGGGGTTCTCTGAACCTAAAAGTAGCATCTCAACTGAAGGAAAAGATGCAACAATAAAAGAAGTGGTGAAACTCCCCTCCTTCATAAATGAACTTAAACAAATGAATGGACAACAAAATTTAAGCATCTCACCATGGTTGCTGCTGCTAGGTCGCCCCAGTCATGTCCGACTCTGTGCGACCCCATAGACGGCAGCCCACCAGGCTCCGCCATCCCTGGGATTCTCCAGGCAAGAATACTGGAGTGGGTTGCCATTTCCTTCTCCAGTGCATGAAAGGGAAAGTGAAAGTGAAGTCGCTCAGTCGTGTCCGACTCTTAGCAACCCCATGGACTGTAGCCTACCAGGCTCCTCCGTCCATGGGATTTTCCAAGCAAGAGTACTGGAGTGGGGTGCCATTGCCTTCTCTGCTCACCATGGTAGAAGTGAGTAATTATTTGACCATCAATAAGCAAGGGAAGCGGAATGCTGATTTGTGGCATTTTTCCTATTGTAGCCATTTTGGATTTGTTAGCCAGAAACACAAAACAGCACTAAATCAAGAACTGGGAGCGTAGATAACCTGAGGAAGTGCACATCAAGAGCAGAGAAGTCAAGCAGGAGGGCGTGAGGATAACTGTTGCATTATGAACATTCTTGCACCAGAATTTCTTTTAGATATTAATTTTGTTTTGTGGCTTTCTGTATTTCTCCCTCTCCCCCCAGTTTCAACCTGGTAACCTTAGTGTTTTAAATTCTCACTTCAGGGATATTGTCATGATGAAAAGCTGAAGCAAAATGAACCCACAGTTGTTGGGGAAAGCAAAAAGCTATCCAGTCACATGCTGGAGGGAGAGTAGGAAGGTGCCTGTGAGAAACAGGGAAGTGAGGGAAAAAAAGGTTTCCCAAGTCTAGGAAGGGGGCAAAGTCTAACGTCCCCTTGAGCAAAAGGGGACCAGACTCTGTTGCCTAGCAAGGTACTAGGAAGATGGCAAAAGCCAAGAAAGGAACAAGAGATCTTTTTCCTGTTCCTTCCTAAGCATGAAACGGAGGAAAAGCCACTGGTCCTGATTTGCACAGACGTGTGCAGTTGTGACTGGTGAGTCCTCATGCCTTGGCCCGCTGTGACCTTGGAGCCATTCAGCAGCAGGGAGCTACAAGAATGACTATGGTTGAAGTTCAAAAGTAAACTCACGGATGTAACCTATTACCAGCTGACATAAGCAACTAGTTAGAGGCATCATAAATAGAAAACACTCTTACTGGACTTTACAAGCTTGCCATCATCTTAATTAAAAACCTCAGTACTTTCATATACCATCTACTTATAATAAAATGAGCTAACAAATTAACTATGCCAGGATTTGGGGGTGGAGGAACTTCTCTTTATATCCCTTCCTAAGAATCTAGGAAAGAAACAGAATAAATAATAAAGTACACCAGTGGACAGCAGACTTCTCTTTTCTCACCCTTCCAGGTAGCTCCTCTTGATCCCTACCATACAACCTACAAGTGATTTCTCTCTCATCTAAATTTTGGTTGGTTGCTTTAGGCCGAACTTCCCTGGGCAGTCACCCTTTGGTGGGATCATTTCATCTCAGGATTTGAAAAATATATGTTGCAAATTTGATTTCATCATCTCCTCAGTCAGGCTCCAAGGAAGAGATTCACACACACACACCAAGTTCCCAAGAAACAGATTTCAAAGTTCATTGCTGCTTAATTCCTTTGCAATAAGCAATGTGCCAGCCCAAGTTCTTCTTGGAAAGGCAGTCCTTCTTGGAAAGGCAGTACAATGAAGAGATCAGAATAGAATATTGCTTGGTAAACACAGAATCAGAAAAGAGAAAATATTGTCTTGCTCAAAGGATATTAGAATCAAATATATATATAGCTTGGGGTAATCCTCCCCTAGCCTGAGATAGCTGACAAGATAAAACTATCCCATCAGAGATTCACTGATAATAAGTCATGCTATGTTAATCAAATTTCTGATTTTGGTAGGGGGAGGAAGATTAAGAACAGGCAGAAACAACAGCCACATTTTATTTTATACCTTGACCAGGAAAGGGTTTGACAAAGTGTCTCATAATATTCTCACCAACCAGGCAGAAATATGTGTACAGGATGACAGGACAACCAGGTGAACCCATCACTGTGTGATTAACCACAGTCGTATTCTGCTTGGCTTCATCACGCTCAACACTTTTTTATATTATGGCAACAAAGACAAACATAGCATCCCTCAATGCTAATTTCACAAAAAAAGAGAGGTAAAGCTGATATAAGCTGACTGAATTAAGACTCAGAACTATCTCAACCGACAAGACATTAATCTAAAATAATGAAATTTACTAAGGCTAGTTGGTAAATCCTACACTTAAATCAACTGCACTGAGTGTAAAATGGAAAAAGCTTAACAGTCTTTCAAATTTCCAGAAAAATGGAACAAATAACAGGGATATTTAATGACCTAGACCAAGTCCAGAGAAGGGTGAGCAGAACTGTAAAAGGACTTAAAAATATACTCTATGAAGAATGGTTGGGGTAGAGGAGAAAGCATAATATAAGGAGCCAATAAGGTTTACAATAATTATTGGGGACATTTGTTTCCTTTCCTGGAATATAAAAGTGAATTAGAGACTGGAGGGGGGTGGTTTACAGGGTACTGAAGGGTGAACAAGAACCTGTGGGTCCCAGCTACGAGGAAGGCAGATTTCAGTTCAATAAAAATAACTTTTAAAAATAATCATAACTATCCTGAAGCAAAATAAACTACCCTGTGAAGTCGGGAGCTCTCCATCACAAGACTTTTCAGAACAGCTTGAATGGTATCTGCTACAACCTGCTCCCTACCAGGAAGCACACCAGTTCCCCCATCTGCAACTCAAGAGACCAAAGGGTCAGATTTATAAAAAAAATATTAAGAACAATCCAAAGAAGTTGGACCAGGTCAAATTGCTGGTGGTCCTGCTCTGACCCAGGAAACTGGTCCTAGCATCTGGGCCTCTAGCACGTTTAATTATGACAGGTCATTTCCTCAAACACTGGTTTCAGTAAATGAAGCAGTTGTTTTACTACTTGGATCTCAAAATCAAGCTGGTATTTTGCTTTTCATTCTGTCCACTATTTCTTAAACTGGAGTCTTATCTATGAACCCGACTTTATAGGTAGGTCTCCAAAACCACCCCCAAGGAAGCCTGTCAAAACCCCAAGGCATAAAACAGCTGTCAGTCTACATCAACACCTACTGCCCACTGCCAAGAGACCTGATGCCAGCCAGTCATCAGCTTTAGAGCAACTAACAAAACTCCGACAAAGTTTTGCTGACAAAGGTCTGTCTAGTCAAAGCTATGATTTTTCCAGTAGTCATGTATGGATGTGAGAGTTGGACTATAAACAAAGCTGAGCACCGAAGAATTAATGCTTTTGAACTGTGGTATTGGAGAAGACTCTTGAAGAGTCCCTTGGACTACAAGGAGATCCAACCAGTCCATCCTAAAGGAGATCAGTCCCAAATATTCATTGGAAGGACTGATGCTGAAGCTGAAACTCCAATACTTTGGCCACCTGCTGCAAAGAACTGACTCATTTGAAAAGACCCTGATGCTGGGAAGGATTGAAGGCAGGAGGAGAAGGGAATGACAGAGGATGAGATAGTTGGATGGCATCAATAACTCAATGGACATGAGCCTGAGCAAGCTCCAGGAGCTGGTGATAGACAAGGAAGCCTGGAGGGCTGCAGTCCATGGGGCCGCAAAGAGTTGGACACGACTGAGCGACTGAACTGAACTGAACAAAATTCCTGATGAGCTGGACTTGAAGTTCCTTCCTATACATCAGGCACTGAGGATACAAAACTAAACAGTTCTTGTCTCCACAAACTCCCTATTCTGGTGGGAAGGTCGTCACCTTAGCACACTGTTTATGCCACTAATAGAGCATATGAATGAAAAATTAGAACACAAATTATTCTCTGAAATACAGAGAAGTACAGTAGTTCCCCCAACCTTATCCACAGTTTCACTTTCTGAGGTTTCAGTTACTTGTGGTCCACCACAGTTCGAAAATATTACATGAAAAATTCCAGAAATAAACAATTCATAAGTTTTAAATTGCACGTTGTTCTGAGTAGCTTGATGAAATCTCACGTAGTCCACTCCCTCCCAACCTGGATGTGAATCATCTCTTTGTTCAAGGCATCCACACTGTATACACTAGCCGCCTAGTTAGTATATGGAAACAACCCCAGTATACATAGGGTTTGGTACTATCCAGTTTCAGGCACCCATTGAGGGTCTTGGAACACCCTGGAGACACGGGAGGATGACTGTAGTCAAAACTTCCTTCCTGATGTGGTAGTGGGGAAGGTTCTCAGGAAACGACTTCAGAGGACATGGCACCTGAGCTTGGTTTTGAAGAATGAGTAGGATTTTCCCCCCAGAAAATGTGAAAGAGAGGAAGGCATTGCATTCTCTGCTGAAGAAAGAACACAAAATAGACAACCCGGAGGCACAACATTCACCAGCGAACTCAGGAAATCGGTTCTACCTGGTCCCCTTTGATCAGAGCAACAGTGGCTGCCGCTGGCGCCTCGACAGGCTGCCCAGACTCTGGGGGTCTGTTTGGTCCCCAGATGTCAGTCATTCAAGCTGCCCCATCCTGCTGTCAAAGCAAAGGCAATGCAGCGGAGAAGTAGACTAGATCAAGATTTCTCAATACCAAACGTTGGCCTGTCTGCTGCCCAAAACAAATCATGAAAACAATGTTTGCTCTGAGATTATATTCTTCCTCTTTTTATGGGGTGAAAGATCCATTTCTTTTGTAAAATGATGGTGACTGTAGATCAGGTTGAGATTTTTAATATTCTGACCTAAAAAAATGTTAGTCTTCCAGATTTTAGAGGGGATACTTTGCTTTTTATGAATCCATGTCTGGGAACCACCAGGAGAGAAGACCTTTGAGGTAATACCTCCCTACACATACATTTCCAAAACCTGGGAACTTCATTCCAGACTCCTAGCCCCTCCATAGGTCCTCTTCTCCATGGGTCAGATTAGGGTCTGTTGATCAAGTCCTCTTTTTCTGCAGTCATGATTATGCTGCCTCCCAGCAACAATGCAGCATTCCCAGATGCCAAATTGCTGTGGAGTAACATTGAGACTGTTGAGTTTCTGATTAACTTGAGTGGCCTCTTCATGACGTTTACAACATGTAACAGATGAGCTCTGACCAAAGAGATCAATCTGAACAGATTTTACAGATGGTGAATCTCATCTATTGCCTGTAAGTGCTAGTTATCTACTTTGGCCACCTCATGCGAAGAGCTGACTCATTGGAAAAGACCCTGATGCTGGGAAGGATTGGGGGCAGGAGGAGAAGGGGACGACAGAGGATGAGGTGGTTGGATGGCATCACCAACTCAATGGACATGGGTTTGGGTAAACTCCGGGAGTTGGTGATGGACAGGGAGGCCTGGTGTGCTGCGATTCATGGGGTCGCAAAGAGTCGGACACGACTGAGCGACTGAAGTGAACTGAACTGCTAGTTATCTTTCATTGAAGCAGCAATAACTATTCTCTGTTGCAACTCAGCTTTAAGTTCCACCAATACATCCCCCCTGGCTTTAAGAACTTTGACCCCCCCCAAATCTCATACCACCTGGGAGTCACTCTCTCCCTATGGCTCCATAGTCTGATTATGCTGTCTGTATTATCTAGTGAGAAGCCAGGGGTCCTACTTGCCAGAACTACAACCAAAAGGTAAGACTCAAGACTTAAGGTCTTGGAAGAAGAAGTATGCACAAGGGTGACATAGCCCTTGTGCTAGACTGCCTCATCGCTATGCCCTTTTATTCTCTTCCAGCTCATTTTACCCTCTCCCTTTCTCATGACCATTCTTATCCCCACTCCCATTAGTGCTTATTTGGGATATACTCTGCTTCTCTTCTTAGGATTTCCAATTTTTGATCATCTTCGCTCTACCCTCCACTTTTGCGGTCCCTTATTCCACTAGAGCTAATTTTGTGTATTTACCTACATGGAAATTTAACAAACTATTAGTTCAATTCAATAAATACCTATTTACTGAATTCTTATGATATGCTAGACATTCAGGATATAGAGATAAAAAGGGCCTCTTCTCTTCCCTCAGGGAGCTCCAGAAAACAAGTGAAGCTGTCTTCTACCTGGCTCTGACTCTAAAATTCTCTCCATTTTCTATCCCTCTTCTCACACACAAACCCAAGTCCCATGGGTAATTAACGAGATGAGTAATGGATTTTCACTTGCCTCTGGCAAGTTTGGAAAGAAGGTTTTTTTAGCAAAAGTGGCTTTAAATAGTTCCAGTTGTTTTTGTTTTTCCCTTTGCACCTTTAAAAGGCTCTGAAAACCTAGTGAATATAACTCTGAATCATCAGAATCTTTTTGAGGGGTGGACTGCACGGGGGGGAGACTTGGAGGACTTGACAGGTAGATGTCGTCTTTTCTGGGTCTCCGCATTCCAGGCAATATCTGAGTTTTCTCTTTCTGGGTCTGTCTTTCATGTTATATGATACTTTTCCCCTCTCAGGATGGAAACAAACCAGGGGAAGCTATGAAAGGGGAGAGAGGGCGCCTACCACCACTCAGCCACAAGAGCAGGCTTGAATCAGCAAGAAGAGCCACCCCACCATGTTATGCTTCATCTGGAAATGCTGCTTCTGAGTCTGCATCTTTCCGAGGAGGCTCTCCCCATTCATCAGAAACTCTCTATGTACCTCCTCTGAAGGAATAACCCCAGCCCATTCATGTCACTCAACTTGCCTTAATGTCCTCACCCATGACCTCACTTAACTAATGCAAGGGTCGACCATCTCCTAGATGCTCACCTTAGATTCTGGCCTGCCAAAGGAAAGCATTAACCATTCTATCTCCCAATTGCTCTCTGGCATATTTATTATTTTTCACCAACATAGTTATTAGATACAAATTCAAGGAGAATTGGATTCACAGCCCAAAATTCTCCTGGACAGACAAAAGCCACCTCTGCCTTTTCTACTTTCTTTCTGCATTTGTTTTGCTAAACCCCACAATTCTAGCACCGCTAAAGAGTGGACTAGAGAAAAAACCAGGGCTGGGGTGGCAAAGAGTTTAGGAAGGATCTGGGAACTTCCCTGGTGGTCCAGTGGCTAAGACTTCACACCCCTAATGTAGGGGCCCTAGGTTCAATTCCTGGTCCTGGAACTAGATCCCACAGGCTGCAACTAAGAGTTCACATGCCGCAACTAAAGATCTGACAGGCCACAACTAAGACTCAGTGCTGCCAAATTAATTTAGGAGATTAGGAAGAATCTAGAAAAGGAGTGATGGCTGTGCCTGTCTTCGTCAGAACTGAGATAAAGGGAGGACACTACACCTGGGCACTGTTCAGGGGGCAATCCCCTTGTAATCAGGTCAGCCATTCCACCAGACAGCGCATCCAGATGTTTCCATCAGGACCAAGGCACCACAGAGAAAGCCCACAGGAAGAATGAGTTTCAAGTGGAGCTGGGAAACCCTAACTCTCTTCCTCCTCCTCTCACCTTCCATTCCTTCTCTTCCCCTCTCCAGTCCCAGATTTCTCTCCCTACACTGCTGGAGTTTGTTGAGGGGGTCTCAGAGAGGGTCTGACTTCCTTTCTTCACTTGATTCCTAACCCCAGCACTCCTCACACTCAAGTCCTTTCACAACTCTGTCTTCTGGGCTGCCCATCAAAAGTCTAAATGTGCAGGCTTTATCTCTGTTATGTTAGACCCCCAAGAAGAGAGACAGAGAAGGCAACTGGCAGGGGTTAGAGCTCCTTACACTCCATGGCCCCTTCCACATTCCCCAAGCAGACTGAGAACTGGGCACGGTGAATCCTGACTATGTTCAGGCCTACTTCTGTAAAAGCAAACACCTTCTCCAGGCAGAGAGGATTGATCTGAGATGCCGAGTGTAAATAAAGTTCTTCCTGTGGCTTACAGTGCTCTAAAAACACAATGCACTCTGCATATTAGCTGAACTGTTTTTGATGGATCACAAGAACTTGGTTATCACCTTTTCCTAGACTGTCTAATCCACTTTTTCTAGTTTAACTTCTTTCCATGCTTCTCTCTCCTCATGTCTGTTTTCTACCCCTACCCCCCTCCTCCCATCTGAAGCCTTTTTCCCCCTCAGGAGAGCTGGGAGAGCCCAGGAAGTGAAGATAGTAGATGGTTCGGAACTTTCCCAATCCCTGAACCTCAGAACCTCAGGTGCCCACACACCACGTGGCCCCACAGGAGGTGCAGCGAAGAGACGATCCCTGTACTTCCTACCATTGCATGGTTCTACCTAACTGGATGCGTCCCTGCTTACCCACAGGAAAACCAGTCACATCACACAGAGCCCTCATCAGAAGACCATCACTGGTAGGTTCTTTCACTACTTTCCTAAACAACTCTGGAGGTCAACCAGGTCTGTTACAGCAGCCAAACATAGGCACCTTAGACTCCAGCCTGCTGAGGACTGCCATGGCCCTGCCTTCCCCTTAGCCTTCTCCCTCCCCAACACACAGAAGCTTGTCAAGTGTTATCTAGTCCATCAGATGTTGCTATGTTATCAGTGTTTCCATGTACAGTCTTGAACTTGAAAATTTTTTCAACTGTCCCTCAGTGAAGTCTCTTACCTCGCAATCTCTCCTTTCCAGCCACTTAACCTCATCTAACCCAGTAATTGGGAAGGAACCAGAGGATGGAAGAAAAAATGTTGGAAACTCTGGAGAACCAGAGAAAATGAGAGGATGAAAAGCAGAAAGCATCCCAAGGGAACAGTCAGAGATGTGAGTCCTCGTGTTTGCTCATCCTCCCTTAAAAGATAACTTGTATCTAGGACCATGATGCAGTTCCTCAGCAAATTACCCCAAGTCACCGTCACAACTCTCATTCCATCAAGACTCAGTGACTTGACAAGAAACTGTTCTGGCCTATAAGTTTCTGCCCCACAGTTCTGTAAAAATGGGACCAAGTAGCCTTCGGGTAGGGCCTAGCATTCCCCCTGGGACTCTGGCCACCAGCCAGGACACACTCAGACTACTTCCAGATGTATGCCATTCTCCAGCTTTCTTCTCTCCCCACCCAGGAAGCTTCGACTGAAGCACATTTGACCCAACCGAGGCCCAGTCCCCAGCCTTTCACTGAAGCCTCCTCTCAGGCTGACTGACTAGCACTCATCAGTCATCTCAGACACACAGTATCTTCAGTTACCTTGGAGTCAATCAACAGAACTTGCGTGGGCTCTGCTACTGACATCCCTCATTTGTTTCCCAGCCGCATACCCACAAGCCTGCCAATGTCCAGGGAGACTCCTGAACAGACCACTAGACTCCAGAGCTTGCCCAAGGCAGCCTCCCCACTTGCCCACACCCTTCCCCTTCAGGTCCATCTGCTCACTACTTTAGCAGTTGCACAAATCCATTCTTTTAGATATTGAATACGTTCATATTTTCTTTGAGGCTTAATTTCTATTATTAGGCTCCAAACCTGTCTTCTCTGTGAAGAAATTACCCTTTTTTTCTTTTAAGAAAAATTACTTTGAGAGAATTTGTACTTTCAGTATTAATTTTGTAAAAGTATAAAGACTGGATTCTGTAACCATCGGGAGGATGGGCATGTGCGGACAGGAAATGCAGCTCTCAGGAATTTCCAAAAAGGGAACAAAGAGGAAAATGTGAGTTTGGGGCAGCATTTTCCTTCTTTGGCCAATGACCTGACAACTCTGTTCTGTCTATCACAGGTACAGCCTGACTCCCCTCCCACTCCAAGAAAAACCCCTACACAGGTTAGAAGATAATAGGGATTTGCAACTAGTCAAGGTTCCTCTGTCCATGGGGAATTCTCCAGACAAGAATACTGGGGTGGGTTGCCATGCCCTCCTCCAGGGGATCTTTCCAACCCAGAAATTGAACTCAGGTCTCCTGCATGGCAAGTAGATTCTTTACTATCTGAGCCACCAGGGAAGCCCCCAACAAAGAGAAATCTAGGTTAAATCACAGGATTCCAAAAAACAGAAGGGCTGCCCAGAGGCTGGAGGAGACAAGAACTAAACACGTATAAAGATGAGCTTTATGGGCTGAGTAGGATAGGCCCACCCGACTTGAGAAGGGCAAAGGAGACACTGTAGTGGAGGGGACAGCCCCAGGGTCTGGGAAGAATCCATCTTCCGAAAGATCAAACTGAGAACAAGTTTGGAATTCAATCCAAAGAGCTAATAGCAAAGTTTAGGATCAGAGTAGGTTCCAAACCAGTCAAAAGATCTCTTGGCCCCTATATTTCACATTTTCTTATTCTTCTTAAACTTTTAATTTTCCTGTAAAAGTTCTTTTTGAAAAATTTCAGTCTTGTTATAGGCTGCTATGGTGAAAAGGCTCTGCTTACTTCCATGGCAGTAATAGCACTCCCTGTCTTCTCTGTCCTACACTTCTCATCGGAGGGGCTTTGGAGAAGGAAAGGAGAACTGACGTGAGGAGGACAACAGTAAGAAAATGCCTTCCAAGGATGAGAAACTTTTATTTCCTTTCAATCTTACATTAGTTTTTCCTTCCATTCTCACATAGAAAAAACAATTCACCCAAAACATTATTCATGAATCTTCTTGGAAGCATCAAGTTCCAATTATGCCAGAGGGAGAAGAAAGAATTGAAGGAGACCCATCTCAATTTCTTGTGGCTAAAAAGAAGACTTCATGCTGCCATAAAATGACTCCCTGAGGAGCAACCTTGGGGCGTCACCTTTGACTTCACCCTCTTAGTGTTCCCATTTGGGGCTCACTACCACTTCTGCCCAGTGCTGTGCTCCTCTCTGAACACATCTCTCCTTTCCCAACCATATTTTTTCAGTAGATTGAGGGGGTAAAAATTCACAACTCCCTCCAGCCTCCTAACTCCACACTGTATCCTCAATTCTATCTTTTCCTGAATGTGCCCATGGGGAAAGGAAAGGGGGCAGCTAGTGTGGCTTGTCTCTCAGAAACGCTCTTTCTTCATGGTTTGGCAGCCAGCACAAACCACCATTTCACTTCACTCCCTCACAAGCTGAGGAGCCATTCTTTAGCAAATAGAGGCACCCAACTCAAATTGAGCTCAGAAAGGATTGTGGTTGGAGTAGAGGGCTCTAAATTCTGGATTAAGAAGGAAGATATCCCTTGAGGATGGGCGTAATCACTATGTTGAAGAGCAGAAAAGAGATGTAGACAATCTGTTACTGCCTCAGTGTATCTGTCTTTCCACCTCTGAGGAGGGTATCATCTAGGCTCAGTCTCTCCACAGCCCTGTCTCTCCTGTTTTTCAATCCCTTCCCTCATCTCTGCTCCTCATTTTACTGTAAGTATATGAGAGACAACAGGCTGAGGAGTCTGAGAAGGCTGAGAAGTCTCACAGATAAGACAGATGCAGGATATGGCTGAGGACAGCCAGGGGAAAGCAAGTGATTCATTCATTCGTGTGCCCACTTTCCCTCTTCCCAGAGGCTGTTTCTCCCTTCAGAATAAGTTCTCGCTGCCTACCTGACTTCCCCTCCTGAGCTTCTCAGCCTCTCTATTGACCATCAGATCCCATTATGAGAAGGAAGCCCTTGGGTATGGCATGTGAGATCAGAGGATAAGTAGCTCCTGGCTGGTCAACTATCTCCCTTCTTGGACATTTTCCATATCTTGAGTCCCCAAGACAAAGCCACAGCAAAAAAAGGCTTTCGTCTTCCCAAATGAAAATCCAGTTTCCACTGTACACATACTTCCTACACAATGAGAGGATTTAGCTGAGGGTGAGTAGTGGAAGCTACTTTCTAAATCCCCAGAAAACCCTCAACCCATTCTAAACATTGTTGGCATTAGGACTAACTCAGGAGGAAGAACAAAAAGAGACTTCCTTAGATGACCTGAAGAAGAATCAGTTTAATGGGATTCTCTCCGATTTCTCTAGCACATTTGTTTGCCTCTTTCACCTCTGTTTATTTCCTCTTCTCTATCACCAACTCAATCGTAGTCTTCTCTGACCTACATGGTTTCTCTCTGCGGAAGGGGTGAGTACCTTCCTCTACTACCAACAGTTGGCTTCAGGGCCCTGTTCAGTAGCTGCGTCATCCTTGCCCAGGCCCTACTTCCTTCCCAGCCTCTTGTCTGAGTCCTGCTCAGTTTCTCAGAAGTATTTCTAGTCACTGTGGGCAAACCATCCAAGATCATCAAAAACTAGCCTTCGCTGATAGCCAGTCAGATGCTCGCCATGCCCCCCTCCCCCACCACAGTACTCCATTACATTCTCCATCCCAGGGCCAACAGCTCCTCTTGTGATACTATTACCACTTGCCTTAGTGCCCCAACTGCAATGCCACTGTCTTGCCACATCCCATGGCTGCTCCAAAGCAGCTCATTTCACACCTATTCAACTAATTATTTAGCCCTTGATCCATGGATGTGAAAAATCAGAGCATCTTCCAGAAGCTGATTGCTTAGATTTGGTTCTCCAACTACCCATTGCCTATCTCATTTGTCCCACCCATATCTGAAACCCATGATAAGATCATCAGGAACTGCCTGTGAGCATCAGCAAGATTCTGAAGGGTTTATGTAAAATGGGTCTACTTTAGTAAATGTGAGGCTTTCTGGAATCTTGAGATACTGAGAACGCTATAAATTTTCTTTGTAAGTTAATAGAAACTTATTTCGTGGAAACAGAAGTAGAAAAGACTTTGGAGACTTGGCAACTAAGTTATTTAACCAGCTTATTTAAGGGCTAGCTCTTGGCTCTCTCAGTCTGTCTTTGGCATCTCTTGTCACTGGCCTCCATCTTGCCTCAGTCCTTCTCATCCTTGTCCTTGTCTTCTTCTCTATCTCCTCTTGTTTCCCTCTGGCCGACCTTATCTCCATCCTACTACACTTTTTCTTTTTTCTCCCAGGCACAATAGGCCAGAGCCCCTTAGCTTGGGGAGGCTAGTCCACATGGCTTTGCATGTCCACTGTGGGCCTGTGGGTTCCCCATCCTTCAGTAGATCCATATTAAGGGTAATCTGGGAACTCAGAAGGACTCTCCATTCTTCCTTCAACATCACCTTCTCCTAGCTACCTTAGCACTGCCAATTCTGCACCCCCCAGCAAATACCTCTGATTCAATAACTTGATAAAGGGGAACACAGAAATTAGTGAGGATAGGAAAGACCAAGGGAAATGCAGTATAACTTGGGAGTTCTTTTCTCTGTTCAGAACCTTCATGAGCTGTACTATGTACTCCCCAGAATATTCAGGAGCCTCCAGTGATATACACCTTCCCTGTCACAAAGAAAATGATTTCCTTGTTTCAGGGTCTGTTGGGGGAGTCTTTCTCTCTCAGCCTTTAAAGACCAGTGGTCCCTGAGAAAGTTGACACTTGTGACAATGACTGATAGGAATTTCCAATAGAGTCTTGAATCTAACCATTCCCTTTTCCCAAGAGAAACAAGGTGGGCCACTCCCCAAGACCCCACCCCAGCAACCATGACAACTTACCCAGTGCTTGCCCACACCAAGTCCCAATCCCCTTCTCCCCTGTACCTCCCTCTTTCACTTCATTTCTAACAGGTACCATTTAAGATACATTTGGGAAGGACCATAAATAATCTCTCTTCATGCCCACTTCCCATTCTTTCGGCTCCCAGCTCTACCACATCCAACACCCTTACTCTTTATAATTCAATCCTCCCTTCTCATCCTCAAAGAGGGATGGCTCCTGCAATTCCCATAATTACAGTGTGCACAAGAGGGCATGGCCTATTTTCCTGGTTCTATCTTTTACTTCTCCACTCAGTTCTTATTCCATTTTGACTATTAGACTCTAACAGCCTCTCTCCCACCCTCCCAAGAGGTGTAATAATAATAGCTAGCACTTACTGAGTGACAACTATGTGCCAGGCATGTATCTGCTCAGCTTTTCTGGGACTCCAGCTGTGAGTCCCTATAGTAGTCTCCCTTTTGCCATACTTTCCATCTCTATTCTCTACCCCAACTCTCTTCATCTCTGACACCCTCTTCTAAAAAAATTGTATGGTGATCCACTGCTACTCTTTCAGAGGCCACATCTTCCCTGGCTGTACCCTTACAAGATGAACCACTCCATCTCTGGGCTCCAACCATTCCGATATACTCTAAGAAAGAATCCAAGTCCAGGCCTCGCCTTTAACTATCCATGAGAGCGCTTACTTAGAGGCCTTCACAAAGAGACCGTTTCCACCGGCAAGACCACCACAACCACTGCCCCACCTGCCTGCCTGCCTCGTCCCTAGCTCCCGGACCTTTAGAGTCCCCAGAAGTGGTCGCATCATTTCACCTAGGTCCCAGAACCTATCCAGGTCCCAGGAAAAGCCTCAGCATTTCATACAAGCTATAAAAGCTGCAGTAAACACCTTAAATTCTGGCCTTCTGAAAGCACTACCTAAAGGTAGACAGGCCACCTTTCCACCCTCCAGCCCACTTGCTTTCCCACCAGCTTCTTAAAATCAGGCCCCCGCCCCGTTTATAAGTTTGATCCCCCAAATGTATGTCTTCTTTGAAGGAGAACATTTCCTTTCGCCCTTTACTAGAAAGTCAAGGGATTTCAAGTATGAACGATGGCTGACCCGATACTGCCAAAACCGTTACCCCAGGGTCTCGCGATGAGAGAACTGGCTGTTAACTGCCACATCACTTTCAAGATTCATCATTCATTGGGCTGCCGATCTGTCAGTCACTTCTGCTGGGCCAATGAGTAGCACTCCTCACAAGAAACAGCGGTTGGAGGGCAGGCCAGTGGTTCCCTGACTTTCTGACCCCGGAGGTGGCCTTGCTGTTCTCATCTGTAGCTTGCAACTGTTCGTGCCTGCGCATCATAGGCAGGTGGGCATTAGGAGGGAGGATCATTGAGTCAGCCTAGACCCACGCACAGGTTACGGAATTTGAAGGGGGAAGGGGCAAAAGGAAAAGGTTTAGCACCAACTAAACGTCGGAGTTTCTTAACAGTAATAGCATTGGGAAGGCTCCGTTGGTTCAATTCTGCCCCAACCCTGCTGGTTCCCTCACTATGTGAACCTCTGTTGGTCTCTTCCTTGTCCTGGGCCTCAGGTTGCTTTTTCATAAGGAGGGGATTGATCCCCCAAGATCTCTCATGCTTCTTATTTTTTGATATTTCAAAAGACAAGGAGGAGGGAATCCAGCTTAACCACTGTCCCGTTAATTGTGAAGGTGAAGGCAGTAGGTCAGAGGTGAAGAAGCACTTCCAGGATCTAGAACCAAGAGGATGTTCAAAAGGAATGAAGGAGTGATGCCCTCTAGCCTGAGGGAGAGTTTGAGGAGGGGGATAGCTTGCCAGAGGACCTCTCTGAGTGTGGATTCAAAAGATAGAAAAAGCATTTTGGCCAGTGTCTATTACAGGGTTGGGGTGGGGAAGGGAGCACGGTGGAGCTTAAAGAATCTCCTCTCACCCATTTATGTGTTGGTTTTTTGTTTATTTGTTTGTTTTTCTGGAGTTTCCTACAAAAAGGTTCTTTTTTGGGGGGTGGGGGGAAGTTATTTTGAAGAGTTTGGCAAAGTTGAGCAAGGATCTGTTCCCACGGTATAAGTGAACTGCTTTCATTTACTGTCTTCTGTTTTCTCAACCAACACCACCTGCAGAAGCTGACAATGACCCTTGGGCTTTTCCAGTGGTTACCACAACACCATTTCCTGCCGCCTGGAGGGAAGACAGAGTAATTGTTGGCAGCAAGAGGTGAGTGTGGGTAAGGAAAAGAGAATTTAGTTGTTTCCCCTCTTCCCAGCCCTCCTCCTCTCTTTTTCTTTCCCTCATATCCTTCTGCCCAGCCCTTTCCTCCTCCCACCTGCTGACTCCAGCCAGGGTCACACCAATTTCCATTTTTCACTGCCTCTCCAGAAATTCAGGGGGCCTGAAGGCATGCTCAGGAAAGGCTATTCCCTGGCACAACCTCTCGATTGTCTGCTCCGCTGAGAAGTAATCAGTTTCCAGAAAGTTTGAGAAATTGATTTTCAGCAAGAGGGCACTAAATCGAAGCCATTTCTCTAGCCCATGGGGTATCTGCGTATTTGACATTGGCCTTCCTGACATTGGCCTCCCCCTGGTGGTTCAGATGGTAAAGAATCTGCTGCAATGCAGGAGACCTGGGTTCAATCCCTGGGTCAGGAAGATCCCCTGGAGAAGGGAATGGCTACCCACTCCAGTATTCTTGCCTGGAGAATTCCATAGACAGAGGAGCCTGGTGGGCTACAGTCCATGGAGTCACAAAGAGTTGAACAGGACTGATCGACTAACACTAACACTTCATTGGTTAGAGGTTGCCAGCGAGGAGGTATAATAACTTCATCCAAACCCAAATAATGTCTTGCTATTTAGCTTTTTACCAAGATTTATACATCTCAAACCATCCACCTTCCCCACAACTGGTTTTTTTCCCCCCTTTATGTCTCATATTTCTTGCTGTCACTCTGTTCTCACTGTCTCTTTTCTTGTGTCTTTCTCTCTGGTTTGATTTGTTTTTCCTTTTGTTTTCTGAGGCCAGAGTGGAACCTGGAGACGATGTGGGCATGTTGGTGTTCAAAGGAAAAGACCTGAGCCTCCGCCTTAAGAGGCAGACTCACCCTCTCCAACTTAGCGGGGGTGAATGTTGCCCTCCCCACAGCTCTTCAGACACCCCCTTGGTACTAGGCTTGTTCTCCAGGCTTACTAGAGGAGTACCCCTCACTCTAACCCAACATCCTCAATGATTATCACCCCTGCCTCCTACCTCCCATGTCCACCCCCATGGCAGGGCCCCCACAGAAGCAAAACATAGTCACCTTAGACTCTGGCATACTGAAGCCAGGCCCTGATCCTGTCAGCCTCACCTTCCTGCCAACTTGTATTTAATAAAAATATTGTTAAATGGTATTTGTGTGTCTAAAGTACTGTTTAAGTACTGGTTGTTTCAAAATGTAACATTAAATTATATTCTCCTTCTTTTCCCCATTGTATTCTTTCTGGAACCCAAATGCTAGAAGCTGAGAATGAGTAAAGTTGGAGAAAGTGTGACAATATACATTTCTCAATAGAGAGTGATCACAAAGCTTGCTACTCACAGGCAAGGTGTTTGAGAACACAAATGGCCCTAACCACTTCAGCCAAGAAAATGGTTTCCCTGAGCACCAGACACAGCTTTCAGTTAGTTGAGGGGCATTTCCACTACTCTATTAGGATGTTATGTAACAGCAACATACAGGTCAGAAAGACCTTCTTGTTGTTTATAATAATAAATGCCCTAAAATAGTTACATTTGGTTTGGTCCTTCTAGTCAACTATTATGTAGCTGTTAAAAAAATACATTTGAAAACTGTCTTATGACAGACATAAAAAAGCATATTCTAAAACTGTATGTGCAAAATCTTCTAAAGATAAACACCAAAAATTCCAGAAGAGGTTGGAATTCTGGCTGATTTTTATTTTGTTACACATTTTTAAATTTTCTGTTATAAAATGAGCATGTATTATAAACAAGAAAAAAAATCCAAATTGTAAAAGTAGTTGGTTCTTCCCTGTTGTAAATGAAGAAGGAACTGGAATGAACTGATTGGGGGAGCTCTTTTTAAGTGGTCCCTGGCATGACAACCTGGCAGGTAGAGGTGGAAGGTTTAATGGGCGTCAGGATCCCAAAGACTTGCAAACTGTTGGGAAGATACAGGCAGATTCAGATCTGGTGGAGGACAAGACAATGTATATTCCACCTCATCTTCACCTACTCTTGCTTTCTTATGCCTTCTCTGTGCTATAATGACAAGCATTCCATACTGAAGGGCAAAAAACCTGAGTTCAGATCCTGACCCTGGCCCCTCCTAGGTGGGTATCAAGCATTCAATCCTGCAGAACCTTAGCTAGATGATCAAAGACCCTCACCTCAGGGCCTTTGCACTTGCTTTTCCAAAACTCTTTCTGGAATGCCATGCTCCCAGATATTCCTGTGGTTTGTTCTCTCCTACGTTTAGGTCTCAACGCAAATGCAACTCCTCAAAGAGTTCCTCACCCCAATAACGTCTGCTAACATTTTTTTCAATTATATTTTCTCTGAGCATTGATCCCTAACTAAAATAATCTTCTGCTTTGCTTAATTGCTTATTGTCTCTTAGAAATTAAATTCTTGGGGAGCAGGAATCTAGTCTTGAGCTCTGTATCTCCAGTGCCTAAAACACAGCCTGCCACTAATTAAATAAGTCAGGCGCCCGGGTGATACATTTTCACCATGTTTTCTCATTTAATCTTCCTAAGACTCGTGTACTTCTAAGAGGTAAAGGTTAAGCACAGAGAGGTGAAGTACACTGAGTAAGTGGCAGAGCCAGAATTAGAACTAATTCCAGAATACTTTCCACTTGGCTACCCTTCCCTCCCATGCAGCCGGCGTGGGGCCTGTTTGGGAGAGAGAGGGCTGGGACAGTTCAAGGGCAGCAAACATCAAGAGCCAAGTCTCTGAGCCCAGAAAGTTCAAAATAGTAAAAAGACTGAATTGCATATGGGCATGGGAAGCCGTGGGAGTGAAGGACGGAAAGAGCCGGAGGGGCTTGGTTGCAATTGCGGAACTTGAGAGCGTTTTATGAGTATCTGAGCAGCACACAGTCCCTTTTATTCACTCCATGAAGAGAAATCGAACTCCTCCTGTGGGCTTTAAGCGATTCAGCACGTCGCTGGAATGGGCAGTCCCTGTCCTTAATTGAACACCTACTGTGCGCTCTGCACGGCTCAGGGCCCATCTAGGCTGGGAGAGTCTTGTCCTTGTCCTCCCGTATCTGGGGTACTGCAACTGGGATGTCTGGTTAGCAGGGGTTACCTGCCCTGAGCAGAGACAGATGGGAGTTTTCAGTCATCATTAAGGTTTATTGACCAGCGCGGCTGGAATTTCCCAGAGAGAGGAATTAATCTCGCTACCGACTGAGAGCAGACACCCTGCTGGGAGTAGTTACATAAATTCTGTTGCTCAAATTAATTAGGATTGTGATTCATTTGTTTAATGAGGAAGAATCTGATGGTGGCAAGAGGCAAGCCGGCAGGCCTTTCAGAACCCAGCCAATTCCAGGTGACGCTGCGGCAGGTGGACCGGCTGGCAAGGTCAGAACCAGGCCCTGACGTGGGCAGAAGGACCCGACCAATCAGTAAGAGGAATAAACTGAGGCAGGCAGAGACAGCCAATCAGAATACACTGCTCGTTGAGCCTCGGGTGTGAGGCTCTCCCGCTCCCAGACCTGCCTCTCAGGCTTGCAAGCGTGGAAGGACGTCTCAGCTTCATCGCCAGTATTCCATCCTCCTCTTTTTTCAAAGCAGTGGAGAAAAATGCCAACAGCTGAAATCGCATCCATTTCCTCACGTCCCCCAAAAAGCCAGATTATTTTATTCCCAGAAGGAAGGATTCTTTCAATAAAGATCTATTGCTTAAGGCATATAGAAACACTTGTCTCTTACTCCCACCTCTACTTATAGAGCCCTCCTCTTTACCCTGTTTACCAAACCCTGGTATTCTGTTTACCAAACCCTGGATATTCTGTTTACAGAATATCCCTGTTTACCAAACCCTGTCAGTGTCCTTCACTGCATCTGTGAGTCCCTCCTGTAACGGTAACTGACCAGGACGGCGCAACCTAGGTAAACCGTGAGTCCGGCAGCACCAGACTTTTCATGAAGCAGGAACATTGTCAAAAGCATGCGTCTGGCTGCCCCAGGGGCTTCATTCTCTTCCCAAAGGAGGCGGAGACGCTTCGCCTGGAGCTTGGTCAGTTACTCTGCACTTAAGAGAAGGGGTACCCATGAGGGGCTCCGATCTGGGAACCAGAAGTCCAAAAACAGGTGCCCTAGGACAAGTCTTTTCAGTCTCTGAGCCTCACTTTCCTTCCCCTTGAAAGGCGGCTGCTTTCTGCTCTGAGGAGACTGCAGCTTGGGCTCCGGCACCCTACAGACGGTCCCCCCTCCAGCAGTTAGAGGTCATTTTGACATCGAAGTCAGATCTTGGCACTTCTCACGTTTAAAAACCCTCCAAAGGCTTTCCAACACATTGGGAAATTTTTTTAATATGAAAAATGTAAACTGACATTTATTCCACGGCTAAGGAGGCCCACAAGATCCAGCCCCTGCCTTCCTCCCTGACCTCAGCCCCTCCCTCACCACGTCAGCCTTTCTTTAAGGATACAAAAAGCCCACTCTCTCCATCAGGCCTCTGCATTGGCTGAGCCTTTTCTCTGGAAGGTTCTTCCCCAGCTCTTTGTATGGGCAGAAACTTACCATTTCTTTCCCTGCATGAATGTCACCTTCTTGGAGCCACCTTCCCTCAGTATGCAATCTAAGGTAACTCAGGCTCAGGAATTCCCCGGCAGTTCAGTGGTTAGAGCTATGCACTTTCACTGCAGGGGCCATGGATTTGATCCCTGGTCAGGAAACTAAGATCCTGCAAGGCAAAAACAAAACAAACAAACAAGCAAAAAGTAACTCAGGCTCTATCCATTACCTTGTCTTATTTTTCATCAGAACACTTTTTTTCTTTCTTTTTTTCTTAAATTGGAGTGTAGTTGCTTTACAATGTTGTGTTAGTTTCTGCTGTACAACAACATGAATCAGTACACATATATCCCCACCCTCTTGAGCTTCCCTCCCACCCCCACATCCCAACCCCTGTAGGTCTTCACAGAACACACAGCTGAGCTCCCCTTGCTATACAACCCCTTCCCACTAGCTCTCTACTTTACACAGTCGTATATATGTCAGTGCCACTCTCTGAATTCATCCCACCCTCTTCTTTCATCCTTGTGTCCGCAAGTCCGTTCTCTATGTCTGCATCTCTATTCCTGCCCTGCAAATAGGTTCATCAGCACCATTTTTCTCAATGCCATATATGTGTGTTAATATACAATATTGTTTTTCTCTTTCTGACTTACTTCATTCTGTATGACAGACTCTAGGTTCATCCACATCACTACAAATGACCCAATTTCACTTTCATTCTTTTTTATGACTGAATTATATATATATATGTATATATATACATATATACATATATATATATATACCACATCTTTTTTATCCATTTAAAAATGTTCTTTATCAATGGACATTTAGATTACTTCCATGTCCTGGCTGTTTTAAGTAGTGCCGCAATGAACATTGTTGTACGTGTGTCTTCTTGAATTATTGTTTTCTCAGAGCATATGCCCAGTAGTGGGATTGCTGGGTCATATGGTAGTTTTAGTTTTAGCTTTTTAAGGAAACTCCATGCTGTCCTCCATAGTGGTTGCATCAATTTACATTCCCACCAATATTGTAAGAGGGTTCCCTTTTCATCAGCACACTTTTTGCTGCTGGCCTTTGTATGTTTTGTTGTCTATCTTCCTCAAGTTGAATTTTAGGTCCACAGGGCCAGGAACCTTCCCCATTTCATCAGTCAGTGTCAAGCTAAGAAAATAGAAATTGCACTAGATATTTCAATAGTGATAATTTAATAAAAAGGAGTTCTTTTAAAATATATTAAAAAAAAAACATATTAGGAGAGAAAAAATGTTAAGGAAGCCCCCCCCCAAAAAAAAAATAGAGATGATAACTACAGGAAGCAATGGGGTTGTGAGAATCTAGGAACTTACGGGAGGAGCCCACAGCATTGGGACCCAGCCCTGCCAGAGGTCATCTGTTGCTCACCTCTGAGGAGTCAGGGGAGGTTGTTCTGGGAGTGTCAAAAGAAGTTGGAGGCCAGAACCAGCTGTAGCTAATAGGAAGAAGGGCAGTTGATGGGGCAACCCCTACAGGATCCAGCAAACAAAAAGGAAGAAGCAGGTCCTCCCTCCTTCCTCCTGACTTCCAGTCTCACTCTAGCGCCTCTGCTGGCAGAAACAGGAAGTCCCAGAACGAAGAATTGTAATTTGCAGGATTCCGCCAGTTTATAGAAGCCTTCCCTGGTGGTTCAGATGGTCAAGAACCTTCCTGCAATGCGGGAGACCCTGGTTTGATCCCTGGGTCAGGAAGATCCCCTGGAGAAGGGAATGGCTACCCACTCCAGTATTCTTGCCGGGAGAATTCCAGGGACAGAGGAGTTTGGCAGGCTACAGTCCATGCCGTTGCAAAGAGCAGAACACAACTGAGCAAGTAACACTTTCACTTTCATAGTTTATAGCATCCATGCCCTAGTACCAAGAGGCATAGTAATAAAAAGACAGATTTGGAGCTGGGAGACAGCAGCTAAATAACTAGCATCCTTGTCTTGTTGTATAACCCTTAGTCCCCATGTTGGAAGAGTGTGTGGCATACAGTAGGCACTCAATACTTGTTGAATGGATGAATGAATGATATACCACACAGAGTGTTAGTAGCTAAGGGTGCAGAGATGAGACAGACTCTAACTTCAAACTGCTCACACTCTGACACGAGAGTCAAACATCATTTATGGTTCAGAATAAGTGTAAAAGCAAAAATACCCACCGTGTGCTGCAGAAGCACAGAGGAGAGGCTCTGCTCAGTTTGGGCACCATAAGGAAGGCCCTCCTCGAGGGGGTCATGCTGCAGCCTGATGCTCTGGTGTGTGTGCATGCTCAGTCACTCAGTCTTGTCCGACTCTTTGCGACACCAGGGACTGTGGCCCACCAGGCTCCTCTGTCCATGGGATTCTCCAGGCAAGAACACTGGAGTGGCTTCCCATTTCCTATTCCAGGGGATCTTCCCGACCCAATGATCGAACCCATGTCTCTTGCTTCTCCTGCTTTGGCAGGCGGATTCTTCACCACTGAGTCACCGGAAGCCCTTGATGCTCTCGGATGAAGAGGAATTTGGAAGGCATGGAGGGTTGCTGAGGGCCAATGACATGAGGATGCTGGATATTTCAGGTCTGGGAACAGATCGTGCAGAGGCAGAAAGATTGGAGAGAGTGTGGCTCAAGTAGGTCATTACAGCTAGAGCATCCACGGAAGTGGTAGCAGCCTGCAGGGTTCAAGTTCAGCTCACGAAAGCCTCCTGTGCTGCTCTAAGGAGTTTGGGCTTTGACCTCAAGGCATAGGCATGTCGGTTAAGGTTTTAGAGCAGGAGAATGGCATGACCCAATCTGAGGAATGTCAAGTTGCAGGAATGAGAATGAAGGCTGGAGACCAACTAGAAAGTTGTTAGATCTGGACAAAAAGGACATGCACTTATCTAATTGTCCTTTCAACAGATACAGTCAATTGTGCATAGGTTACACCTCAATACAGTTGCATGAAAAGAAAAAAACACATGGGCTTCCCTGGTGGTCCAGGGGTTAAGAATTCACCTTGCAATGCAGGGGGAACCAGTTCGATCCCTGGTCTGGGAAGATCCCACAGGCCTCAGAGCAACTAAGCCTGTTTGTCACAACTACTGAAGCCCACACACCTAGAGCGTGTGCTCCACAAGAGAATCCACCGCAATGAGAAGCCCACGAAACGCAACTAGAGAGGAGCCCCTGCTGGCCGCAACTAGAGAAAGCCCTTTCACAGCAACAAAGACCCAGCGCAGCCAAAAAATAAAGTAATCCTTAAAAAAAGAAATCGATAAATTTTTTTTTTAAAAAAAAAAAGAAAAAACACGTGCTTGGGATCTGAGCCACAGCTGAGGAGCTGAAGACTAGGGGAAGAGAAGGGGAAGGCGCTAGAAGCTGGGGCCCCTAGGTCTGGACTCTCTCTGTCGTTGGATAATCAGAGCTGCAGGAATCCTGGGAGTCGGCCAGCTCTTTGCATCTTCCCCCTCACAAACCCTTCAAATCACAGAACTGGAAGGGGCCTTCAGAGGATGCATCAGCGTCCCAGCAGGAAACAGAGCTTCACTCAAATAGTTCAACTGAAGAGACTTGAACAAAGAGGAGGGACTTATTTCCAGAGAGATGGGCAGGATTAGAGAAACTAGAAGGGATGCTGAAAACCCTGAGATTACAAACAGCTGGAGGACACCCCCGGGGCCTCAAGGGTCAAGGGGAGGAGGCAGGAGCACTCCTGGAGCCCAGGGAGTGCTGAGCCAAGAGGGGAAGAGCTGTTGGCAGGAGCTGTGGGGGAGCAGAGAAGCACTTCCTCAGCCCCTGCCACCACGCAGAGAGGTCGTGGGCAAGAAATCCTCCACCCTCTCCTCCCACCCTCCAGCTGGCAAAGGCATCCATTGATTCACAGCACAGAGGGCAGCATCCCAAGACACAGGTCAGGGCAAAGAAGGGCAGACCTGAGACCCTAAATTGGAACAGACAAGCAGAGAATAACAGCCTAGTGAATCTCAATTCATTTTTTTTCCCCCAGAAGCTTCAGAGAGTGGAGGCAAACTTGGCCAAGATCAGGCAGCAAGTTAGTACAAGGCCATTGGCCCTTCTCCCTCGGGGTCAAGGTTCATTAGGTACTGGCTCTGCACTGAAGGCAGCCAAGTAAAGATGGCCCGTTGTCCCAGAGCTGGAGCTGCAAATCCAAATTAGCCAGAAGCAGACAGCAGAGTGGGGGAGGATTGGCACCCAGGGGCCGGCCATGCATCCTCTGTGTCTGCACGGTAATTGACACCTGCTCCCTTGTCTCTTTGTGACCTGCTAGCTGTCCCCAGCCTCCCCCCCCCCCACCGGTTTTCCTCTCTCGAGTCCTCCCCAGGCCTGGGTCACAGGAGCTCAGCCCTGGGATTGGCAGGGACGAGGGGAGGAGGCTCCACTTCCCTGGTAGCCAGCCCTGCTCATCGATTCCCCAGAGCTGCTCGCTGATCCAGCACAAGATGGTTTAATTGAAGTCATTACAATAAATGGTGCAGAAAAGCAACACCCTTAGTCTGCCAGGAGCCTCAGAGACGAGAGGAAGGGCTCTGGGAAACCCAGAGCTCACACCTGGCTATGGTGGAAAGGCCACAGAGCTGAGAAGTCACACCAGCCTGGGTTCAAATCCTGACCCTGTCACTTACAAGCCCTGTGACCTTAGTCAATCCCTTTATCTTCCTGAGCTCCTGGCTCCTTGTCCAGGAAAATGAGGCTTTTGTTACTTGTCCTCCATGCACGACCACCAGGCCACGCTGCCTGCCTCTCCTGCTCTGCTCCGGTGAGCTCCCCCACCTCCACACTGCAAGCGGTTACTGTTCGCTGCCTCGCATTCTGCCTGCTTCTGGCTGCTCTTGCTGAAATACCCTCCCCCATTGCTGCCCTGGGTCTTTCCCACCCACTTTCCAAGGTTCAGCTTCAGCTCCAAGGTCCCCTTCCTCCAGGAAGGCTGCCCTCCCCCAGGCCTCCTTCCTTTGAATGCCTCTCCCACTTTCTGTGACTCCCATCTGGCGTTTAGCACGCACGGTCATGCACGGCAACCTTTTCCTCTTCTCGTTGCTGGTCTTCTCATCTAGATTAAAAGCAGAAACTTTGTCTTCTCTTTCTCACCCTCACATGCCTAACACATGCCCAAGTTTATCATTGTACTGGCGGGGGCGGGGGGCGGGGAGTGGCAGGTTGGAGTGAGGGGCAGAGATTCTGAGCCCAGGGGTGGGCACAGAAAAAAATCAGCAGGCACCGGTCGATGACAAACTACCCTGAGCTCCCTTCTCAGATAATTAGGATGATACATTCATTCCATGCTTGTGACTCTAGCATGAGACACAGCCACCAGTGTGGCCAGGCTCAGCTGGTTCTCTGCTTGGCTTCATCAACTGGCATCTGATTCATTAGCAAAAAACCGAGGATTCAGGTCAAGAAATCATAAAATTTCAGCATCAAAAGAAACCTAATTATGTAGCAAAAAGTGATGTCTTTGTACCTCTGAGTATAAGTTATAAGAAGCCTTGCAGCTTCCACCTGGGTGCCTTGGAACACTCCTTCTTGAGTGCTCCCTCCGAGAACCCAGACACCATCCCATGAGAAGCCCAAGCCACATGGAGAAGCCATGTCCAGGTACTCCTCAGTTTGGCAGTCAGTCCCAAATGATTCTCCAGATGGCAGGCAGCATCAAACGAATGCCAGCCATGAGAGTGGACCATCTCAGACATCAAGTCCTGTTGACCTTCAGATGACTCCAGTCCCAGCCACACTCTGATGCCACCACATGAAAGAACCCAAGAAAGAATCTCCTTGCTGAGCCAAACCAATTCACAAATCGGGGGGGGCGGGGTGGGGGGGAGCAAATCATTGTTTAAAAAATGATAAATCATTGCTTTAAAAACCAATAAGTTGATTTTCTTGTAAGGAAATTTTATCAAAATGTCATTTTGCTGGTGAGAAACTGGAGCTCAGAAATGCCATGTGATTCATCCTAGGTCACACCGTGCATTAGAAGCAGAGTCATGTAACCAATGTCACCCGTTACGAACAGGTGCATGTAACGTTGTCACCCCATTGCCACCGTCAGAAGAGCTAAAGAGGAATGACCTATCTGGGGCAGAGAGCAGCAAAGGAGCTGGATTTTGTAGGAAACTTCTCAATTCCTCAGGAAGAAAACCCTTCCTTAAATGTATATAAATTTTTTTTTTAATTTTCAAAGAGCATCTCATACCTTTCATAACTTCTTAGAGTTTATTGAGTTAATTGCTCTGTATTTTAGCTGGGTTGGTTTTCTTTTTCCTTCACCCTGAGGTAATTAGCCATAAGCTTACCTGAGTACATTTGTCCTGTCAAACAGTGGCTTCAAAGGAAGGGAAAGGACCCAAAAAACAAGGCCAAGTGACAAAGCAAAACCTCCTAGAGAAATGTTCACATTTCCTGAATGATCTGTCATTAAAAATGCACGCACAAGCAGAGGGCAAACAACAGAGTGTCAGAGCAAAGGCTACCTGGCCGGCCACTGTCCCCGTTGGTGCTCTGAGTTCCTTGATCTGAACCAAACCCATACCCAGGGCAAAAGCCACGGCCCTTCCCCGGTTTACTGCCATCCATTTGGCTAAATCGTGGGCTCAAAGGAAAATCTTGGACCTGGCTTTTCTTCTTCAGCCCCTTCAATTTAAGCAGCCATCTTTTTAAGGCCCATCTTGCTCAATACACGACAGTGGCAGATTCAAGGAATCTGCATCTCAGTGTAAGGATAGAATCAAGCCCTTTTGGTCTTCATTTTTATCTTTGAGTTGATGTGATAGGTATCAGCCTCACATTGGACAGACCTTGGTCTGGGCCCCATAGTCCCATAGTTGTTCGTTCTGAAGTTTTGCTGGGAGAAGCCACCATTTTTTGCACATCATCTACAATTTATCCTGGGTCCCAAAGGTTTTCTTTCTTTTGCCTTGTGTTTAATCTTTCTAGCCACCCTAAGAGGGAAGAATTACTATCTCATCTTAAAGAAAAAGAAATTTAATCTCGAAAAGGAACACACTCCAAACATCACAGCTGGAGCTCTGAGGCCTAACCAGCTCCCAAGGCCTACTCTTTCCCCATACACTCATGCTATCGGGTATCTCTTGCCACAACAACGCTGTGAAACAAATAACAAGAAAACCTCAGCGGTATTCAGTAATCAGCATTTATTGCTCATGCATCTGGGATAGTTGTCTAGGTGGTTCTGCTGATCTTGGCTGGACTCACTAACACACCTAGAGTTTGGCTGCCCATTGAGTGATTTAGGCTGGGCTCCAGGGACAACTGCAGGGACTCACTCTTCTCCACACGTCTCTCATCCTCCAGTCAGCTAAACCAGGCACGTTTTCATGGCCACAGCAGAGGTACAAGAGACAAGGCAAATCCAAATTGCACAGGGACTTTTCAGGCTTTTGCTTACATCAGGTTTGCCATCATCCCTTCAGCCAGAGCAAGTTTCATTGCTAAGCCCAGAGTCAAAGAAGGAGGACACAGAGGATGCAGATGATGGGGGAAAGGGTATGAATGCAGGGAAGGATGAAGAGCTGGGATCACTTTTGCAATCTACCACACTGACCTTGGGCAAGTTATGGTTCCCTCTTGGAGCTTCTGTCCCTGCATTTTTTTTTTTTAACTGGATTGTATCTATCTTGTAGGGTAGCTGAGAGCATTCAATAACATAAGCTCCGTGAAGCACCAGCAAAGTCAAAAGTATTCCTTCTGCTGATATATTTCAAGTACACAAGCCTGAGGGTTGTGGGGGGCAGGGTGAGAGTACTCATTATTAGAGGTACATGAAAAGTTCAGTTCCTATTTCTAGAGTCCAGAAGGTTTACACAAGGCTCAGAGGTGAGAAGTTCCAATCACTGAGACAATAAACAAGAATCGTAAGAAGAAAATAAATCAAGGGAAAAAAAGAACAATAAGTAAAATGATGTAATTAAAGTTACTGTTGAAGAAACGATCAAGGAGAGAATGAGTCAGCCACAAGTTTAAGCGATGAATCAAGCCCAATGTCATGTTTCTAGAATTCTGTCTATTTCAAGAGAGTCTGATGTCCCAGTTAAAAGAGCACCTTGAGCCTGTAGCAACAACATCTGGAAGGAAACACGCTTTTAATTTTAATTTCTCCTCAACACCACTGCTAACCACAGGAGCAGAGTGCTGGGTGCAGAGTAGCCCATCTGAACAATCCCATGGGGAGAGCCAATCACTGCAGCATTATATCACATGTATTCAAAGGGATTTTAAATTCTTTAAAAAATAAAACCTGTGCAATATGCCATTTGATTGTCAAAACAAGGCTATGAATATTAATTGTTCTACTCAACAGATGTGGAAACTGAGGCTTAAACGGTCCCCCAGTTAGAGGCAAGTCTAAGATTGGAAGGCAGGTCCCTGAGTTATTCTCTGCAAGACTAACAGAGAACCATCTTCCTGCTATTGGTAACTCATTTGGATTTTTATTTCCAGTCTGTAAGAAATAATATCAAACATTTGCTGAGCCACTTACCTCTTAAGCATGGCAGTTCATTGAATCCTCACCACAAACAGAGGTCAGCATATGGCCAGTTCCTTTTACAGATAAGGAGAAATGGAGCTCAGAGACTTAAACCACTTGCCTGAAGTCATACAGCCCATAAATAATCAGCTATGATACACACTCAGGTCTGCGTGGCCCCCCTACCCCAGCAACAGCACATTCTACTCTGCCAGCATATTTTTTTCAAATTCTGCTATCACCTACATTAAAGCCTGAACAGTTAAAAGCAATTGTATGGCTAACTCTGCCCGTCCCCTCCACACACACACATATGCTTTTCCCTCAGTTAATTTAAAGAACAAGCTTTCTGACCTGTATTTTCCACTTCACTTTGTCTACCACACCACTGCCTCTAACAGACACAGCTCAAAGCAGAGGGGCAAGTGATATTGGTTCAGGAAACCTGAGCTGTGACCCTGAGCTGCTGACAGAATGTCTGATATTTATAGCAACTGAGAGTCAAGTACCAAGGAAAGTGTGTTCTGGATTGTTGCAGATGTCCTCAGGGGGAAAGAAAGCATCTCTATGAAAAATTGTGTGGGATGCTTAACTGATGGAACATCAAACATGAAAGGACAATTCAATGGGTTTGCATCCCGGTTTAAAAAAATAATAATAAAAGGATGGCCCAGCCAGTCTCTGTGGATAACATTCTTCAAACACTTAGGATATAGCCACAGAAGAGGCCACATTGCTAGTTGAATTTATAAATTGCCCCTTACGCTTTAACTATTTCATTTATGCGTGTGCCTATTGATTTGCCTATTGTCCCATTCCGCAAAGGATTTGAGGCTGATTGTTTAATTGTGAAAACTATGGCCAAAACTGCACGCTACCGCTGGCGGCTCAGCAGTAAAGAATCCACCTGCCAATGCAGGAGACTCAGGTTCGATCTCTGGGTGGCGAAGATCCCTTGGAGAAGGAAATGACAACCCACTCCAGTATTCTTGTCTGGGAAATCTCATGTACAGAGGAACCTGGCAGGCTACAGTCTATGGGGTTGCAAAGAGCAGAACACAACTGAGCAACTAAACAACGACAAAATGGCCAAAACTTCTTCTGCCTCCCTGTACCTTGCCCTTGTCCTGCCCGCTGACTCTGGGCCTGGCCTTATGACTTGCTTTGGCCAGTAGGACAGCAGTAAACGTAATGCAAGCATAAGTTGAGAAAGCACGCAGGAGAGAGTCCCAGCCATCCAGTCAAGGCTCTTCCAGACCAACCAGCCTCTGCCAATGTGACCACAGAGCCCAGATGAGAATAGCCAGTCCTGGCCAGATCAGCAGAATAACATGGAGACCAGTGAGAAAGAAGTTGTTGTTTAAAGCCACTAGGTTTGGGGATGCTTTGCTACATGGCAATAACTAATTGATACAGAAATTTTATTCTTGGAAAACATTATTAATTAATCAATGGTTATGGATTGAGTGCCCATGATCAGTCCTGTCATAGGTTCTGGAGAATACAGAAAAACCTGTTGTAAGACATAATCCTGTTTGGAGTTTCATATTCACTTGTGGCAAGACAAAGGGAAAATACCAGCAAGATCTACTTAAACCATGTGGAATTTATATCCCACTCTTCCTCAAGGCCAAGCTCAAATGCTGCCTTCCTCTTGACGTTTCCTTCCTCTAACTCCTTGCCAAATTGAATTGTTAACTTCTACCTCCTCTGGGATACTGCAGACCATTGTGTGAATTCTTCCAGGATGACTTTCATGTTACATTTAGAGTGATAGCTGGATGAGAATGTGTCCATCCCGCCCACTGATTATGAAACTCAGTCTTGCTTCTCACTACGTGGACCCCAACATCTGCTTCAATGGTTGCCTGAACATGAGCCGTGTCAGCATTTGTTGGCTGAATGAATGTTGTAAGAGTTCCAGTATGAGGGAAAACTCAGAGAGGAGTTTGTGGTAGTCAAGGAGTGCTCCATGAGGGAAGCAGGAGTTAAGGTTCTCAACTGAGATCCACAGTAAGAATTTCTAGGATTCATGGACTGAATTCAGGGGGACCTATGAACTTGGATGAGGAAAAATTGCATCTCTGTGTTCACTAATCTCTACCTGGAACTTAGCATTTCATGCCATTATAAATGTAGGTTACCAACCACAGAAGCAGGTGTAACAGATGTTTTCCTAATCACCATATACTACTGCAGAGACCTCAAAATATCATTAATGTTCATCACTACTTTGAAATAATAGTGTTGATTTAATATAGTAATAAAGGAGAACAACATTACCATATCACAATTTGGTGTTCTTTAATATTTTAACAACCACATCACAACCAGTTTCCTTTATAATACTGTGTATTTTTTTAATGTATCTAAAATCATATTTTTGAGATGAGGTCTACAGGTTTCATCAGCCTGCCAAACGGGTCCGTGGCACGAGAATGGTTAAGACTGCTCTCTGCGTTGGAGAATATGCAGACTGTGACTCCCCAGATTGGAGAGAAGTAAATATTTTGGATAGATGACCAACATAAACAAAGATACAAGTGGAACAGGACATGAGTTCCATACAGGATAGAAATTTCACTCTCTCCCCACCCTTGAGGAGAGAGCCTCCCAGGCAAAAAGACAGAATCTGTTAGCATAATACAGCATCCAAGAAACGAGGGAATAACTGATTTCTCTTAGCCTCTAAGAATTTGGAGAATTTAAATGCTTAAGGATCTAACAGTCCCCCCGCAGGGTGGAGCTGGGACTCAGGAGAGAGCTGAGCTCTGAACCTTGCAGAAACCATGTCCCCTGCCACACACAACTCTAGTCAAAATGACGCCAAGGAAAGGCCACGCCCCAGGCCCCCGGGACAGGGCTTCTGCATGGTAATTAGGCCTCACACTGCCTGTGGCTGGGTTTGAGGAGACTGGCAGCTGACTCACTGAGACCAAGGATGCTTTGCACCATTCTTGGACTCAGAAAGGATATGCAATTGGCTAACACTGAGACTCTCTTATAGAAAAACACAGTGATGACAGTTTGTCCTCGCAGAAAGACGTTACAGGCATAACAGAGGAATGACCACATGGGTTTGGGGACAGCGCAGAGGCCACCCTGATGAGATCAGAAGGCTGGCTCAAGAAGTAAAGCTGAAGGGGGAAGAAGGCAGAGAGGAATGAAGGAGAGAGAAGCAAAGACTAACTCCAGGCTTTCAAGAGCCTCTGACCAAGGCAGGGAAGTTAGACAGGGGCATGGGACAGATGGCAAGGTCTATCTAAGGGATATGAGGTAACTTCAAGACATCTTAGGGACAAGGTCCCAGAGTCCACCAGAGACTCAAGAATAGAATTCCAGGGACAGACTGAAACAGAAAGGGGAGATCGTTAAAGGAATCACCCATGTAAAGGGGATTGTTCAAGTCTCCAAGAATAAAGGCAATAAAGTGAAAGAGAAGCAAGGACTGGGTCTAAGGGGATGGTGACAGAATCAAGACTGAAGACAAAGAAGCTAATAATGATGATAATAATAAACGAATAAGGAGACTCCTGTGTCCAAAAGCCAAGGTAAGAGAACATTTCAAGAAAAGGGTTAAATGTAGCCAGAAAAAGAAACTTGTGCAAAGTCTCAGGCTGTGGCCAGTGGGAGGTGCTTGGTGAGTTCCCACGAGCAGAGCGTGGATGGACGGAGGCCCACGGCGGGGGAGTGGGTGGGTGGAGCCAGTGAAATGGAAGAGGGAAGCCAGGACAGAGGGAGGGCCAAGCCTGGAATTAAGTTTCTTTTCTCCAAGATGATCCAGACTTTCATTAGAGAAAGAAGGAAACTGCAAATCTAGGGTATTTAAAGGTCATGTGAAAATCATGGAAACCTCAAGCTGAAACTGTTCCCACCTAAATAATTTTTGTTTAGAAAGCAGGCAAAGCCGCTGAAACCATCTCAGTACAGCTCCCAAAATGGAATGACTCAGACGTCTCTGAAAATGTGTAGATGCTCTGAAATGCTCTGCTAATATATGCTCTGCCCGCACTGAGCCCAGGGTCTGTCATGGGGACGTCTGACACGGAGGCCAGAGTTTCCCGGAGGAGCTGTAAGAACAGGAATTCAGAAAGTGGGGTCAAGGGAAGAGAGCTGCTATCACGAACACACCCTGCAGCTTAATAAAACCATCCACCATTTAACCAGCCTCTACCGTGTGCCCAGCACTTCACCGACATTCTCCTAATCCTTAACCATAGCCTGACAAAGTAGCTCCATTATTCTCCCCACTGTCCGGATGAGGAAAACTGAGGCTCAGGGAGGTAAAGTAACTTGCCTTGAACTCAGTTTACTGAAAGGCAGAGATAGTGCTGGGACCCAAGCATGTCTAACTTCCAACCTGCTCCTGTCTACCCTGTGACCTCAACCATGTGACATTACCACCTGTGACAGCCAATGAAAGACAAATCTCCAGTAATGTTAGTGTGGCTTTCCAAGCTCAACCTCTTCAAAAGTCTTTTTTTTTTTTTTAATTCATCTGAACTTAACCAACTTTTAAAAGGAATCCATTCACTTCTTCTCCAAGAGCCCTTCTTGAACTCTTGCTGAAGACAAGCAATCAACTGGCTCCCAGAAGGAAGGGCTCTCAAGGGATGCCCTGGTGGTCAGGGAAATCTTCACAGAGGAAGAACATGAACCAAATCAGTTTCTTAATTTTGTTGTTGTTGTTGTTTAATAAAAAGTATGACTTCTTAATCTTTTGAAAAGTCAAATAGTGCTCAAAGGCTTACAATTGAAAAGAGCATTCTCTTCTCCCCAACCCCAACTCCTTCACCTTGTTCTCCTGAAGCTTTTTGCCCTGTTGTTTACCTCCCTCTTTCTAAATAACCCTCTCTCTAAATTCAGTTCAGTTTAGTCACTCAGTCGTGTCCAACTCTTTGTGACCCCATGAACCACAGCATGCCAGGCCTCCCTGTCCATCACCAAATCCCTGAGCCCACCCAAACCCATGTCCATTGAGTCGGTGATGCCATCCAACCATCTCATCCTCTGTCGTCCCCTTCTTCTCCTGCCCTCAATCTTTCCCAGCATCAGGGTCTTTTCCAATGAGTCAGCTCTTCGCATCAGGTGGCCGAAGTGTTGGAGTTTCAGCTTCAACATCAGTCCTTCTCTAAATTACCCTCTCTCTAAATTATACTGGAGAAGACAATGGCAACCCACTCCAGTACTCTTGCCTGGAAAATCCCATGGACGGAGGAGGCTGGTAGGCTGCAGCCCATGGGGTCGCGAAGAGTCGGACACGACTGAGTGACTTCACTTTCAGTTTTCACTTTCATGCATTGGAGAAGGAAATGGCAACCCATTCCAGTGTTCTTGCCTGGAAAATCCCAGGGACGGCAGAGCCTGGTGGGCTGCTGTCTATGGGGTCGCAAAGAGTCGGACACGACTAAAGCAACTTAGCAGAAGCAGCAGCAGCAGCTGCAGCTAAATTATCCTCTGAGTCACCAAGGGGCTTGCATGGTGGCTCAGAGGGTAAAGAGCCTGCCTGCAATACAGGAGACCTAGGTTTGATCTCTGGGTTGGAAAGGTTCCCTGGAGAAGAAAATGGCAACCCACTCCAGTATTCTTGCCTGGAGAATTCCACGGACAGAGGAGCCTGGAGGACTACACTCCATGGGTTAGGACTGAGCAGCTAATTTTCACTTTCATGCTAAATAACACTTATTCTTCAATCTCGAGTCATCATCTTAAACATTGGTTGACATCTGAGTGGACTAGAAGTTTTTCTTCCATTCTCTCTCCTCCTCCCCTCTCCGCCTCAATTACTTGCATCTCAATTTTTAAATTATTGTTATTACTTTTTGGCTGCAGTGGGTCTTCGTTGCCGTGCATGGGCTTTGTCTGTTTGTGGGGAGTGGCGGCTACTCTCTAGCTCTGCTCTGTGGGCTTCTCATTGCATTGGCTTCTCTGATTGCAGAGCACAGGCTCTGCAGTGCAGGTTCAGCAGTTTTGGCGCATGGGCTTAGTTGCTCCACAGCATGTGGGATCTTCTGGAACCAGGGATCAAACCCATGTCCCCTACGTTGGCATGTGGATTCTTAACCACTGAACCACCCTCATAAGGGACGTTGCTCCTCATTGTTTTAAATCCTTAGTCTACACCTTCACTACTATGTATTCCCAGCCTGAATAGTAGACTGTGATTCTACTTCTTTCCTTTTTTGTTTTTCCTATTAATAATTACCTCATTTTTCATCAACTTAGGCTTGTTTTGTAAAAAGCAATTGACTAAACTTTTCCATGCCCTCGATGTAATTTTCCACATGACCAAACCTGTCTGATAATTTGTCAGTCTCATTTATTTTCCTGGGGACAAACTCCCTTACCCCTTAGAGCCTTCAGATATCCTGCTGATCATGTCTAGTTGTTCCCTGGGCCAAGGCACAGGTGGTCTCCTGATATTCTCTTAGCCAATACCCAAGGAATTCCGTCCCTTGTCTCCCCTGGGTTGGGGTCCCTGTTCCTGGATCCCACATCTTCTTTCTCGGATCCCTGGCTTTATTTGAGCACATCCTTCAGTAGTTTCATGAGAAAAGCTACATGGGTGGACAAGCTATTCTGAGATATTTTATGTCTAGAAAAGTCTTCATTTCACCATCACATTTAATTGACAGCCTGGGTTGGGATGGAAGGAAGATGGTAGTCGCTCAGTTGTGTTTGACTCTTTGTGACCCCATGGACTGTAGCCCACCAGACTCCTCTGTCCATGGAATTCTCCAGGCAAGAATACTGGAGGGGGTAGCCATTCTCTTCTCCAGGGGATCTTGCCAACCCAGGGATCAAACACAGTCTTCTGCATTGCAGACAGCTTCTTTACCATCTGAGCCTCCAGGAAAGCCCCAGGTTGGTATGGAAGTAAGTCAGAAAAAGAAAGACAAAGGCTTCCCTGATGACTCAGTGGTAAACAATCCACCTGCCAGTGCAGGAGACACTGGTTCTATCTCTGATCTGGGAAGATCTCACGTGCGGAGGAGCAACTAAACCCGTGCCCCATGACAGCTGAACCTGTGCTCTAGAGCCTGGGAGCCACAACTACTGAAGCCGATGTGCCCTAGGGCTAGAGCTCTGCAACAAGAGGAGCCACTGCAATGAGAAGTCTGCGTGCTACAAGCAGAGAGCAGGACCTGCTCAGCGCAGCTGGAGAAAAGCCTGCACAGCAAGGAAGTCCCAGCACAGCCGGAGTAAAGAAGTAAAATTATTTTTAAAAAAGAAAGACAATACCATACGATATCACTCGGATGTGGAATCTAAAAAATACGACACAAGCGACATATCCACAAAACAAAAACAGACTCACAGACATAGAGAACAGACTTGTGTTTTCCAGAGAGGGGGAAGGGGGGCAGTGGGTGAAGAAGAGAAGGATTGGGAGTTTGGGATTAGCAGAAGCATGCTATTCCATATACAACGAGGTCTTACTGTATAGCATAGGGTACTATATTCACTATTCTGTGATAAACCATAATGGAAAAGAATATGAGAAAGAATATACATATGTATATATATATATATATATATAATTGAATCACTTTGATGTACAGCAGAAATTAACACAACTTTGTAAGTCAACTGTACTTCAATCAAATCTAAAAATAAGGAGGAACCAAAAGACCAGTCAGAGGCTTTGAGTACCTCAGCCTGACTTGTCCATTTGATGAGCTACATTCTAGGACAATCATTCCTCCTGACAGCTTGTCTGCTGCTGCTGCTAAGTCACTTCAGTCGTGTCCAATTCTGTGAGACCCCATAGAGGGCAACCCACCAGGCTCCCCCGTCCCTGGGATTCTCCATGCAAGAACACTGGAGTGGGTTGCCATTTTCTTCTCCAATTTGTCTGCTACAGACCCCTAGATATATGCAGCTATTGGTCATTTCTTTGGAATTATTTAGCTCCTCCAGAGAAACATTCTTCTATGCCCTTGTGGGGTTGAAGCCAGAATGCCAATACAGGCCTGATTCTGCTGCTCTGGAGCTGGGTGGGAGAAAGGTGCTGGAGATCTCTCAATTTATCTGCAGACTCAATTCCCCTGCTTTTTAGTGGGACTCCTTACCCCTTTCCTAGGTACACCTGGCTTCCTGGAGACCAGAGCCTCCAATCTCTCACGGGAGAAGGAGGGACAGTCACCCGACTGCTGAGGACTCAGAGATCCACCTGCTCCGTGCCTAGACTTTCAGACTACCTCCCGTGGTGAGCCCCTGTCTCCATCCTGCTTCCTGTGGGACTTGGTGCCCCCAGTCCCTAACCCTCTAAACTGGGTGAGTGTGGAAGAAATCAACTTGCATCCCAGTACCTTTCCCAGCTGTGGGTGTGGAGATTGGGTATTCCTCCTCTCTGCTAGGAGAAGGGAATGGCAACCCACTCCTGTATTCTTGCCTGGGAAATCCCACGGACAGAGGAGCGCGGCGGGCTACAGTCCACGGGGTCACAAAGAGTCAGTAACGACTGCGTGGCTGAGCACACTGCTAAGTCATGTGTTCCTCCTGGGTCTCCGTACTGAGACCAGGAGTACAGACGTCTGAGTCCATCAAAGGCAACTTCAGGTTTCTGTCCCGGTTCTCCTGGTGGTTTCTGTAGTTTTCAGGGAGTGAATAGAGTGGCGACGTCTTTTTCCTGGAGCTCAGTCTCAGAGGTGGACAGCGGTGGACCTGGCAGCCGAGGCAGGGAAAGTTATTCTTGGCAGAGGGCATGGTGTGTTCACAGGCACGAAGAACGAAAGCAAACGGCCTACAGCTTCCCGTGACTGGAAGCGAGCTCAAGGGAGAAGAGGCTGGACGGGGGCCAAGGAAGCAGGTCATGAAGGGCCGTGAGGGCGCCAAGAAGTTTGTCACTGGTCCTGGAGTAAACGGGAAGCCTGAAGGAGAGTGACCACGTGACCAGACGGGTCACTCAGGGAGCAATATGGCAGGTGCGCTGAAGGGAGTTGGGGGCACACACTCCTGGGAGGAGAGAGACCCCCTGGGGGTTATGGCAATGGTTTCCACATGAGAAACAGCAGCAAGAACGTGAACTGGAGCAGTGGCAGTCACCGTGTGAGGAGAAATAAACATGCAACCCACTCAAAGGTAGAATCAACAGGACCCGTGACTAACAGGAGCGGGGCAGGAGGGCAGTGGGAGGAGTCTAGCTTGAATCCCAAGTTTTCAATTTGGGTGACAGAGCAGGTGGCAAGAGTGTCCACAGGGATGGGGACATGCTGGAGGAGAAGCATCGTATAGGGAAACTATATTTGCATTTTTATTACATTCCTCCGAATCCAGGCTCTGGGGCATCCAAACTGGTATTATATAGTTGCCGTCAGCATCCACATAGCTATCTGAGTCTTGCTTTTTTCTCTTAGAAATAATTTCCAAGGGTCAACAGAATCCTAATGTCCTTCTTTAATTTGGCCACAGAATATCCCATCATGTTAATGTCCCATGTCCCACCTCCTCAGGACTCTATTCCGGGCTTTCTTAAGAGGACTGTAGGAACTCCATGGTGCTCTTGGCATGGTCTGTGAGTGGCCTCCTGCTTCCTCTGAGGCTGAGGACCCCTGGAGAGGTGGGTCAGTGGCGTCGGCCCCATCCACTCTGCCACCTGAAATAAGAGTGATGAGGAAGCATGCTTGGCCACACAGCCTGTGGCTCATCCATGCCCCAAACCACCTCCCAATCTGATCCTCTGGTCGCCAAACAACAGTGACCCTACCGGACATGGAAGGAGCAAGGCCCTCCCCCTCCCCTTACCTGGGCCCTCTCCCCTTCCCAAACAGCTATGCTGCTTTCTGCTGCCAACCGTTCTCAGGAGTGGCCGCATTTAGATCTCCTCCCGAGAGGGTCTCAAGGTGCATGGGGTCAAAGTAACATCAGGGTCACACCTAAGAATGGTGGGACCCACACAGGGAAGAGGGTGGCCCTATGGCAGGGTTAGGGGAAGAGGAGTGGACCAACAGTTGCTATGGCAACCAAGGCTCCCAAGATGGAGGGAAGGGGAAAGGCGGCCCTGTTTAAGAGTTGCCATGGCAACCAGATCCTTGAGACCAGCTCTGAAGACAAAAACCACACACTCCCCACTTACAAAGAAGGTACCTGGGAGTCTTCAGGATTCTTTGCATTACAGAGAGCTGAATGGAATGAGTCAAGGTCTCCTGGTCCCACAGGTGACTTCAGAGACTTTTCAGAGACAGAAAGGCTTCCACTTTTCTTTGGGAAGACAGCCAGGGCTTGGCAACCCCTCAATTCACTCAGGAAGCATCTATTGAGACTACTGTGTACCAGCGACACTGTGATAAACAAGACTCAGGCCTTGTTCTTAAATGAGGAAACTAGACATTTAAACATCAGTGCAAGACTGTTGGAGAAGGCAATGGCACCCCACTCCAGTACTCTTGCCTGGAAAATCCCATGGACGGAGAAGCCTGGTAGGCTGCAGCCCATGGGGTCGCGAAGAGTCGGACACGACTGAGCGACTTCACTTTCACTTTTCCCTTTCATGCACTGGAGAAGGAAATGGCAACCCACTCCAGCATTCTTGCCTGGAGAATCCCGGGGACGGCAGAGCCTGGTGGGCTGCCGTCTATGGGGTCGCACAGAGTCGGACATGACTGAAGCGACTTAGCAGCAGCAGCAAGACTGTTGCTGGTAGGCGTAGATGGGTCAGCCTTTTCTGGAGACAGTTTGGCAGTATCCATTAAAATTACAGGGCTTCCCTGGCAGCTCAGATGGGTAAAGAATCTGCCTGCAATGCAGGAGACCCAAGTTTGATTCCTGGGTCAGGAAGATATTCTGGAAAAGGGAATGGCAACCCACTCCAGTATTCTTGCCTAAAGAATCTCATGGACAGAGGAACCTGGCAGGCTACAGTCTATGGGGTCACAAAGAGTCGGACACGACTTGAGCAACTGACAGTATTAAAATTACAAGTGCACATACTCTGTGATGCAGCAACCCCATTTCTAAGAGTGTGCCAACAGAAATATTTGCATCTGAGTCTTGTCATCGCAGCACTAGTTGTCACAGTAAACAGTGGGAAATACCTGAATGTCCCATGATGGGGGCTAGCCATCTCGATTTGGGTGCGTCTATATATGCTGAGTACACATATGAACATGTGTGGGAGACAGAAGAAGCTGCTAGCCGTGATCACCCCAGTGAAGTGGGATCGACTGAGAAGATCAGAAACTGGAGGGTGGGGGATGGGAGCTTTCATTTTTCCTTCTGATCCACACCTGGCTGTTACAAGAATGTACACGTGCATGTTAACTCGCTTCAGCCATGTCCAGCTCTTTGTGACCCTATAGACTGTAGCCCACCAGGCTCCTCTGTCCGTGGGATTCTCCAGGCAAGAATACTGGAATGGGTTGCCATGCCCTCCTCCAGGGGATCTTCCCGACCCAGTGTTTGAATCTGTGTCTTTTACGTCTCCTGCATTGGCAGGTGGGCTCTTTACCACCAGCACCACCCAGGAAGCCCAGTTACAAGAGTATGTGTTTACAATTTAAAGAAACCACCAAATACTTTGGGAATATGTAGGATGGTTGGTGGGTAGTCCCATAACTTCGTGGCAAATAGATGAGGAAAAAATGAAAACAGTGGCAGATTTTATTTTCTTGGTCTCCAAAATCACTGTGAACAGTGACTGCAGCCAGGAGTTAAAAGATGCTTGCTCCTTGGAAGAAAAGCTATAACAAACCTAAACAGTATTTTAAAAAGCAGAGACATCGCTTTGTGACAAAGGTCCACATTGTCAAAGCTATGGTTTTTCCAGTAGTATGAGAGCTAGACCATAAAGAAGGCTGAGCACTGAAGAATTGATGATTTTGAACTATGGTGCTAGAGAAGACTCTTCAGAGAACCTTGGACTGCAAGGAGATCAGACCAGTCAATCCTAAACGAAACCAACCCTGAATATCCAATGGTAGGACTAAAGCTGAATCTCCACTACTTTGGACACCTGATGCCAAGAGCCGACTCACTGGAAAAGACCCTGATGCTGGGGAAGATTGTGGGCAAGAGAAGGGGGAGGCAGAGGATGAGATGGTTAGATGGCATCACCAACTCAACGGACAAGAGTTTGAGCAAACTCCAGGAGATAGTGAAGGACAGGGAAGCCTGGCATGCTGCAGTCCACGGGGTCTCAAAGAGTCAGACACGACTTAGAGACTGAACAACAACAAAGGATGGTTGGTACTCTAATGAGATTTATGGAGGCGAAAAATGTGTGTATTGCTGGTTATAGGACAATGCAAAGAGCCACCCTAGAGGGAGAGTTAGAAGAAAAGACAGGTGGGTAGGAAGAAGTGAGGTCAAATTTCATCAGGAGGAAAAAGAGGAAGGCATTTTAAAGGGATGGCAAGAGTAGAGACTGGGAAGCGTGGAAGTCCAGGTGTGTTTGAGAACTCCAAGCAGACTCCATGCAGAGGTGGCAGAGATGGGTTGGGGCCACAGACCTCCCCAGGGACAGGGGAGAGCCATCTCAAGTGTGGAAGCCAGAGAGGGACGTAAGAAGAGCAGAACCTAGACAGATAGCCCAGAGGGCTCCTGTATGGTGGGCGGACTCAAGGGGAGACATCCCTGGGGCAGAAAGACACCTTGAGAGGCTGCTGGAATCCCTCCCATGGGGAGAAATGATGGGGACCCACCTGAGGGCAGATGGAGGGCAGGGAATTCCTAGAAGCATTTCACAAGTAGGCAGGGCAGCAGTTGATGTGTTTATGAATCTATAGACTGACATTCTATCAGGGCCAGATGAGCCTCCTCCACTTCAGTTCAGTTCAGTTTAGTCACTCAGTCGTGTCCAACTCTTTGCGACCCCATGGATTGCAGCACGCCAGTCCTCCCTGTCCATCACCAACTCCCGGAGCCTACCCAAACTCACATCTATCGCATCGGTGATGCCATCCAACCATCTCATCCTCTGTCATCCCCTTCTCCTCCTGCCTTCAATCTTTCCCAGCATCAGGGTCTTTTCTAATGAGTCAGTTCTTCCCATCAGGTGGCCAAAGTATTAGAGTTTCAGCTTCAGCATCAGTCCTTCCAATGAATATTCGGGACTGATTTCCTTTAGGATGGACTGGTTGGATCTCTGTGCTGTCCAAGGAACTCTCAAGAGTCTTCTCCAACACCACAGTTCAAAAGCATCAATTCTTCAGCGCTCAGCTTTCGTTATAGTCCAGCTCTCACATCCATACATGACTGCTGGAAAAACCATAGCTTTAATGAGATGGACCTTTGTAGGCAAAGTAATGTCTCTGCTTTCTAATATGCTGTCTAGGTTATAACTTTTCTTCCAAGGAGCAAGCGTCTTTTAATTTCATGGCTACAGTCACCATCTGCAGTGATTTTGGAGCCCCCAAAAACAAAGTCTGACACTGTTTCCATTGTTTCCCCATCTATTTGCCATGAAGTGATGGGACCCGATGCCATGATCTTAGTTTTCTGAATGTGGGGAAACGGAGGCCCAGGGAGGAGAAATGAGATAGTCCCTGCTTTTATGAGTGAGTTTCTCCTAGGCCACCTGGAGGAGGCGGCTCAGTCCTTCAAGGACCTGGCCTCTTTTAACATCTGATTCAGACAATCCCCAGCTGAGACGGGATGGACCAAGGGAGGCCTGCTGCCCAGGCAGCCTCTGTGGGAAGAAGACAGGGAGAAAGACGACAACACCCCCTGATGTCTAGATGGCAAGCCTTCCACTCGAGATCCAGGCATCCTAGAGGGGAAGTGTTCCAGACATCAGACTTGGACATGGCTGGCCTGCAGGTAGCCTGAGCAGGCCTGGGGCCCTGGGAACGGTGGCTGGTGGTGAGCATGCTGCCCCGAAGAGCTGGTCCCAGAAATGTCTCTGTCACCTGTCTCTCTGGTGCCCTTCTCCATGCCAGGGGACAGGCACTGTGGTGGCCCAGACAGAGCATGGGACTTTGGAGTCAATCCCTGACATCCAGTGCCTTCCTGTCCTGCCCACTGGGTAAGCTGGCCCTGAACCTGCCATGTAAAAATCTCATGTGGAAAAACTGATGGAGGCTCAAGACTCACTCTGAGAAATGCTGCAGTGAATGGGGCCCTCCTCCTGGACAGGAGAAGGGGAAAGGCCCCAAGGGATCCTTGTTGCCAAGCTGCCGGTGTGGCCCCATTTAGCAGATCAGCTAGAAGGAGCGGTGGTGGTCGTCACCCCCCTGACCTGTGCCCAAGGACAGTGGGCGGTGCGCCTCTGCACACAAAGCTCTCTCATTTAGAGAAGAAGGAACCCCCAGGGCAGGTGCGGCTATTCAGTTCCACAGACGCAGGGGACGAGTTCTGATTCAGGCTCCACCAGCCTCACGCCAACCTTTGGACAGCAGTCCCAGCAGCTGCTAGACTAGATTCAGATCTGCTGCCACTGGCCCAGAAAGTTCTGCATGAGGAAAAGTTCTCCCCTTAAACAAGTTCGGGAAATGCTACAAATTCTTTCCTTCTTTAAGAGAATCACAGTGCCTGTAAAGTTATCAAAGGCTCTTAGAAGTCCTGTAGTAACTCTGTTTAACATAACATTTCCCTAACATATGGCTTCCCTGGTGACTCAGAAAGTAACGAATCTGCCTGCAATGCAGGAGACCTGGGTTCGATCCCTAGTTCAGGAAGATCCCCTGGAGGAGGGAATGGGTACCCACTCTGGTATTCTTGCCTGGAGAATCCCAAGGACAGAGGAGCCTGGCGGGCTACAGTCCATGGGTGACAAAAAGTCAGACACAAATGAACAACTAACACTTTCACTAACACACTTTCATGGCCTCTTTTACAGTCTGCAGAACCTGAGCTCCCTGAAACACATTCTGACAAATGCGGATCTGACCAATAGCAGCAGAACACTAACTAAGACCTTCAGACAAAAGGTAAATCCTTGGACAGAGTCTTCCCTGAGTCCCTCAAGTCACAGCAGAAGCCTCTGCTTCCTCCCGGGCCTCGGAACACAGAGAGTGGATGAGGCTGAGGTCTGCGGGACTCCGACCTGCACCCTCGGCGGGCAAGGGGAGGACCAGACTCTGGCTGCGGCAGGACTTGTCTGCGGCTCTGGGACCAGGCGTCCTCGGGTGGGCGGCCCAGGTCAGGCATCTGGAAGCACCAAGGCACAGATGTTCCAGCCACTCTTGGATCCCAGCCTGGGCTCCTGCCTTCCCTAATTCCAGTATTTGGCTGCCACTCTCGCCTAATTCATATTCCAATGTCAACACTGCGTAATCTCCCCCAAACACTGACAGCCTTGAAGCTGGGCAAGGGGAAGGGGCAGCTGACAAGCAGGGACAGAGGGACCAAACGGAAAGCAAGGAGGAGGTAAGAACTCCCACAGGCACCCCCAGCCAGGCCGGTAGCACCCGTGAGCTTTCCTGGAGAGACGAGACCGCGGCCCTAAAGGCATCCAGCACTCACCTGTGCTGATCAAGAAGGCCGTGAGGTGTAGGAACCAAGGGCCTCCCATGCCCAGAGAAGAGGGAACCAGAGCCCACTCAGATGCTGGGCTGGGCTGCCCAGGAGGGTGGGTCTTGAGCGAGGGGCAGGACAGAGAGTGTGACCGCAGTCACAAGGCTAGGGTCTAGCTCCAGCTCTGCCTCTTAACTGGCTGTGTGGCCTTGGGCAAGTCACTCAACCTTTCTGGGCTTCATTTCACTTCTAGAATGAAGAAGTTGCCTGTCTCTGGGGGAAGGCAACAGAGCATCAGGAGAGAGAGCATGGGCCTGACTGCTGAGCTGGCTCTGTCCTGGCTCTTGACCTCACTGGACTCTGGCATCCGCATAGGTAAAATGGGAATAATAATGCTAGGATGAAATGAGAGAGGGCGTGCAAAGAGCGTGGATCTCTACGCGGGCTGTGGGGGCGGGGCGGGGTATGACTCAGCCCGAACAAGGTATGCCTGTGGTCACCTTCTCCACCCCTGCAGGCCCTCACTGAACCGAGCCCCGTGTGAGCTCTGTGAGGGAGAGACTACTGCTAACCCATTCTGCAGAGGCGGAACCCGGGGCCCCGTAACTGGCCCACAAATCACACAGCTGGAGGGCACTGGGGTCTGTCTGACACCGAAGCCCCGGGGCCTGTTCTGGCGTCCCGCGCTGTCTTTCTAAGCTGTAGGGGCAGTGAAGGCGTGGACCGGGGCCCTGGAGGAGCCCCATCATCTGCCTGATGAGTGAGGTGGAGGGGCACGGGGTGCAGGTCCGGGTGCTGGTGCAGGGCTGCAAGGCGGCCCTTGAGCTTGATCTCCCTCCTGCCCTAGGAGCCCGTCTCCACCCTCATGGGCCTCTCGACCCCCAGCCCCACCCTGTTCACCGCAGTCATTGCTGCCCACCACCACCACCCTCCACCCGCCGCCCTCTGTACCCCATTCCCAGGCAAAGGCTTCCCTGGTTCTGACCACAAACTCCCTGAAATTCAGGGACCTCCACCCAGATTTTCCCCAGGGCCGCATTCACTCAGACTTCCTGAGGAGGGCTGCTCATCAGTATGTGTGGGATTTGCATGCGATTTGCATACACTTATAAGGACTTGCAAGGCAGCTTCCCAATGAAGTATTATCAAGGCTGCTTTCCCCTCCTTATCTCTCTATTTCTTCCTGCTGCTTTGAACCCACCCTCGGGGAATGCTCCCTGCTTTCCTACTTCTAGATGAGTAACTAAACAGGAGGAGGAATATTTTTTAAAAAATAACAGTTGCCATTTATTGAGCACCTGCTATGTGACGGGCGCTGCCCTTCACAATTACTCCCAAAAGAATTGGTATTTGAGGGGGGTCTGAGGGAACGCAGTAAACAGGAGCCCTCTTCCCAGCCCCTCTTCAGAGCCACCAGAGAGATTGACTTAGGCAGAAGAATTTTGAAGGGCCTCTTTAATGTTGGTAAAGCTGATTCAGGGGGCTTCCCAGGTGGCTCAGTGGTAAAGAATCTGCCTGCCAATGCAGGAGACGCAAGAGCCGTGGGTTCGGTCCCTGGGTTGGGAAGATCCCATGGTGTAGGAAATGGCAACCCACTCCAGAATCCTTGCCTGGAAATTTCCACGGGCAGAGGAGCCTGGCGGGCTATAGTCCACGGGGCCGCAAAGAGTTGGACATGACTGAGTACAGCACGCGCCCGGGAACACACACACAGCTGATTCAGGACAGTATGCCTCAGGTCCTGTGGTTTCCTAATTCTGAACGGAACAGCTTTCTGCAGGTGGGCAGATCCCCAAAGAGAAGGGGGGAAGGGGCTGGGCTGCACACTGTCCCAAGTTCACCGTTTACAAACCACCCCCGGGAAGACTGGGATGGGGAGCCAAGAATGTTACCTGAGTGGATGCTCCCTCCTCGTGGAAGGACACAGCAGCAGCAGGTGAAGAGTGTTCCCCTTATTTTATAGGTGGGAAAACTGGGAAGTAATATAACTTCCCCGAGGTCCATGAGTAAGCAAAGGAGGAGACTGGCATTGAAGCCCAGCACTGCCTAACTCCAGAGCCTGTGGGTTTTCCATATCACCAGAGCCATCTCTTTGAGAAAAGCGCACCGAACAGGCAAAGGGAACAAAGAGAGAAAGTTGAGAAGAGAATGGAGAGAAAGCTGACAGGTGTCCACGTGTGGGTCAGCCCGCCGCTGGGGAAATCCACCCCTTCAGAGCCAGGGCCGGGAGGGCCTCTGGGCCATGGAGTCGGTGGCAGGGGGCCCGCAGGGTCGAGGCAACCTATACAGGAGTCGGTGGGCAGGGAGACAATAGGGAGTGGTGGGGACTGTGGTCCACCCCACTGCGGCAGGCCCAACTCCAGCCCAGCCCTCCTGGGTTGTACAGCAATCCTAAGCCACCAGCTTTTGTGCAGCAAAGCTTAGGCCACCAGATCTTCTGACTTTTCAAGAAATGTTAAAATCAAATTATTACACGAAATCTCCCTATCTGTTTAGGTTGGCTCAGTGTTTAAGAGAATGAAGAGATACTGCTGAGGCAAGCAAAACATCACTTCTTAGCTACAGCCCACTCACCAGTCTACAACCGCAAAAATGTCCTGTCACCTCAGAAGCGTGCTCAGTGAAGTGAGAGTTCCTGAGCTCCAGGGCTGGCCGCGTCCCTGTCCCCTGCCACCTCTCCCAGCCTGCCGTCTCCCCCGGCCAGAGCAGGAGGCGTTCAGTCAGTCATGGGGAACATCCTTGGAGCCCATCCCAGGGCTAGCAAGCAGAGAGCTGGGCCTCCTGATTCCTAGTTCAGAGCCCCTTCCGCAAACTCACAGCTACTCACTGCCTTTTTTTCTTTTTTTTTTAACTTTTTATTTTGTATTGGAGTATAGCCAATTAACAATGCTGGTAGTTTCAGGTGAATAGTGAGGGACTCAGCCATACATACACAGGTATCCATTTTCCCCCAAGCTCCCCTCCCATCCAGGCTGCCAATAATATTGGGCAGAGTTCCCTGTGCTATACACTAGGTCCTTGCTGCTTATCCATTTTAAATACACTACTTGCTGTCTTCTGAGCCAGGATATGCATCTTAAATTACAGTCAGAATCTCTGCGGTTTCAGGTTAGAAATCAGCATTTTTAACAAGCCACCCCAGGGGATTCTTAAGCACATGAATGTGTGGAAAGCATAGCAGGGAGATTGGGTGCAAAGATGGAAACGTACAGGCACAGATTAGTCCTGTGCGGACCAGCTCTGTGACCGGAAGTCACAACCTCTCTAAGCCTCAGTCTCTCATCTTTAAAAGAGACACAGTATTGACTGCTTCACACGTTTGCCTTGGGGAGACCGTAATAAGGTCAGGCACACAAAAACATTTTTGTCAGCACATAAGTAGTGGTTTTTCAACCTGCAGGTCCTAGTCAATAAATGGGTCACAGGATCAATTTAATGGGTTTTGGGACTTCCCTGGTGGTCCAGTGACTAAGACTCTGCACTCCCAGGGTAGGGGGTCCAGATTGATCCCTGGTCAGGGAACTAGATCCCGCCTGCTGCAATGAAGACTGAAGAACCTGCCGCAACTAGGGCCCAGCACAGCCAAATGTTCAAAAATAAAATTTAGTGGGTCTTGACCCATTCTATTGGAGAAGACAATGGCACCCCACTCCAGTACTCTTGCCTGGAAAATCCCATGGACGGAGGAGCCTGGTAGGCTGCAGTCCATGGGGTCGCTAAGAGTCGGACACGACTGAGCGGCTTCACTTTCACTTTTCCCTTTCATGCACTGGAGAAGGAAATGGCAACCCACTCCAGTGTTCTTGCCTGGAGAATCCCGGGGACGGCGGAGCCTGGTGGGCTGACGTCTATGGGGTCGCACAGAGTCGGACACGACTGACGCGACTTAGCAGCAGCAGACCCATTCTATTTTTAGTGAAATAGAATAAACAATAGGAAGGCTGTTGTCTTACAGAACTTCATGGAACATAAAGACATATATGGGAATATATGCACGTATGGGAATGTTGGGTCACAATTCATAATGTTTTTGTCCCATGAGTGGTCAAAAAAATTTTTTTATTTAAAAAACACACTGCTCTGTGGCAGTTCCCTGGTAGTACAACAGTTAGGACTTGGTGAACTCACCGCCAGTGACCTGGGGTTCAATCCCTGGTTGGAGAAGTACAATCCCACAAGCCACACGATACAGCCACCGAAAAAAAGAAAGACATACACTGATCCACACGTAGCTGTAAATCCTCATGACCTTGTATGAAGCGATGGCTTCTTTGGACACGACAAAAAACACAAGCAACAAAAGAAAAAAATAAACTGGACTTCATCAAATTTAAAACTTTTGTGCTTCAAAGGGTATTATTAAGAAAGTGAAAAGACAACCCTCAGAATGGGAGGAAATAATTACAAATCACATATCTAACAAAGGCCTGTTGTGCAGAATATACAAAAAAAACCTTTACAACTCAACAATAAACATGATAATCCAACTTTAAAAAGGGGGAAAGTCTCCACAGACATTTTTCCAAAGAAGATATTCAAATAGCCAGCAAGTCTGTGAAAAGAGGTTCACCATCATTAGGCTTCCCAGGTGGCACTAGTGGTAAAGAACCTGCCTGCCAATGCAGGAGATGTAAGAGATACAGATTTTGATCCCTGGATTGGGAAGATTCCCCCGGAGGCGGGCGTGGCAGCCCCCTCCAGCATTCTCGCCTGGAGAATCGGGGACAAAGGAGCCTGGCGGGCTACCGCCCATGGGGTCACAGAGAGTCAGACACAACTGAAGCAACTTAGCACACACACATACACATTATCAGTCATCGGGGAAAGGCAAATCAAAATCACAGTGCGATACCACTTCACACCCACCGGGATGGCTACCATCAAAAAGACAGACAGTGACAAGTGTTGACAAGGACACAGAGAAATTGGAAGCCTCATACATTGCTGGTGGGGATGCAAAATGGTGCAGCCACTTTGGAAAACAGTTGGGCATTTCCTCAAAAAGTTAAAGTCACCATAGGATCCAGAATTTTTTCTCTTAGGCATATACCCAAGAGAACAAGGCGTGAAATACTGATTCACACACTACAGTATGGATGAACCCTGAAAACGTTATGCCAAATGAAAGAACCCACGTATTGCATGATTCCATTTATGTGAAGTGTCTAGAATGGGCAAAATCACAGAGGCAGAAAACAGATTATTGTTTGCCATGGTCTAGAGGCAGGGGGTCATGGGGAGTGAAGGTTAGTGGTGTTGGGGTTTCTTTGTGGGATGCTGAAAATGTTCTAGAACAAAATAAGGGTGATGGTTACACAACCTTATACACATACTAAAAACCCACAAAACTGTACACTTTAAAAGAGTGAATTTTATGTAAATTAGCTCTCAGAAAAAGCAACACTGTTCTAAAACAGTATGGAATTTATTGATGCTAAAGAAGATGAGATGGGAAAGAAAATAAAGAGACCAGGAAGAGAGTGCTAAGATTGTGAAGGCCCTGGAGGGCTGCAGAGGAACATCGTGTCTCCACCGGGCACCCTCTGCACAGCCTGGGCAACGGCAAGCCATCGGAATGCGTGACCTAGTGAGTGACTCTCGTACACTATGGACGGTATTGTTACCTGTAACAGTCTCATTGAGGGACAATTTGGCAATGTCTGTTAAAAACTTAAACTGCTCATACTTCTGACCTCAGACTTTGTATTTTAGGATGATAGCCTTCAAAAACACTCCCAGAAAGGGGTCACCATCAATACAAGTACATTCATTGCAGTGTTGTTTGGAATTGAGTACATTATGTTGAGTACATAAAGACTAGCAATTGAGAAATGATTAAGTAATAATCATGATATACCACACATGGAATACTGAGCAAAGGTAGATATTTGAGAATTATTAAGTGTGGGCAGAGGGTATAAAACCAGCAGGGATCAGGGAGAATCATTTTTTCATAGCAGAATTCCAACTAATAAATGGGGTAGTCTCAAAGTATATCTCCTACCCCCAAGATACTTATTAATTACAAAGGAAAAGATAGTTTATAGGAGAGAAATCCAGCAGCTGCCACCTAAACCAAGTGATCAATGTTAACATCGCCTGTAACGTGACACATGGGTAATGCGTACCCGCTGGGAAAAATACATCACTGGGACTTCCCAGTCCAGTGGCTAAGACTTGGCCTTCCAATGCAGGGGGTTCAGGCTCAACCCTTGGTTGGGGAGCTAAGCCCCCAAATGCTACACAGTCAAAAAACGAAAACATAAAACAGAAACAATATTGTAACAGTACAGTGAAGACTTTTTAAAAAATGGTCCACATCAAAAATCTTAAAAAAAAAAAATGGGGGTTATTCACACCTATAATGCCTAAAGTCCGGGAGTTGGTGATGGACAGGGAGGCCTGGCGTGCTGCAGTCCATGGGGTTGCAAAGAGTCGAACACGACTGAGCGACTGAACTGAACTAACGCCTACAATGCACAATCTCAATCTAATCATGACCAAAAAACAGCAGACAAAACCAAACAGAGGAATATTCTACTATATACGTGACCTGTACTCTTCAAAATTGTTGAGAGACACAAAGAAGGACTGAAGCTCCATCCCTGACCGGAGACAACTAAGTGGACCTGAGACTTAAATGCAGTGTCGATCGTAAATTGGATCCCAGAACAGAAAAAGGTTACTCATGGAGAAGCCAGTGAAATCTGACTAAAGAGTGTAAGTTAGTTAACAGTATTGAACCAATGTTCATTTCTTAGTTTTGATACCTGCATTGTGGTTATGCAAGATGTTAACGTTAGGGAAAGTTAAGTGAAGGATATTAAGAGTACTCTGTACTATTTTTGCAACTTTTTTGTAAGTCTAAAATTATCTCAAACTGAAAAAAGTTTCAACAGAAAGGATATTATAGTCCTATTTTTGTATAAAAGAATTATAATCGGGTGAGCATTTGCTGGTAGTCTTCTGTACTGGGTGGAACAGCATTTCCCCCAAAATTCACAGCCATCCGGAACTTCAGAATGTGACTTTGTTTGGAAATAGGTTATTTGCAAATGTAATTCATTGACATGAGGTCACACTGGATTAGGGTGGGCCCTAAATCCAAATAACCCGTGGTGTCTCTATAAGAAGGCCCTGTGAACACACACACACACACACACACACACACACACACACGGAGAACATAGGGTGAGGACAGAGGAGGCAGAGACTGCAGCCCAAGGAACACAAGCGTTTCTGGCCACCACCAGAAGCTAGAGAGAAGCATAAAGCAGATTCTCTCTCAGAAGCCCCTAAAGAAACCAACCTTGTCAATACCTTGATTTTAGACTTCCAGACCCCCAAACCAAAAAAAAAAAAAAAATTCTGTTGTTTTAAGCCTGCAAGTCCACGGTAATTTGTTATAGCAGCTCCAGGAAACAAACACATCTTCCTAGCCAGCATTCCCCTGGCTGGCTAGGATCCTCTCACCCTGGTCCCAAAGTCCCAACTGTCTCTTGAAGATCCATGTGGTTCAATGAAGCTGACTTACTCCCCTCCTAACTGTCTTAGGTTACTCAGCATATTCCATCTCTCCAGCCTCTAAGATGTGTGACCCCAGAGGCATTGAGACTTGAGGACAATATTTGCTGCCAACTCCTAGGAAAGAAGCTTCTACACCTCCAGGAGAAACTCTCTCTCCTGTTAGACCTGAATGAGGAAACCATTGTGCTATATAACAAGGGGAACCAGTCACCACATGAAAAGAACAAAACAGGAAACAGAATGGAAAAACAAAGATTCTGATCCATCAGTAGGCTCCTGGATCAAGCCACATCTGAAACTGGTGATCTCTGGACTTTTGGCTTATATGAGCCACTAATTCCCCTCTTGGTTAAGACCAGTGGAGTTAAGAGTCCTGACTAATTCGAGTCAGGCCATGCATGGAAACCAAGCCGCCATCATGCTTAGGATCCTCATGCTTAGGATCCTCATCATCATGATGATGCTTAGGATCATGCTTAGGATCCTCATGCTAGCTTAGCTCTGTTTCCCTCTCTGCCAGTTTCACTGTTAGATGAGTTCTGCACCTCCTAGTCCAAATTCAGCTCAGCAACCTCTATGGAAAGAAATCATCTCTATTTTTAATCATCAGGTGTCTGCTGCAATGATGCTGTGTAACAAGCAACCCACAAAATCTCAGTTGCTTACAGAAACAATCCTTTTTCATATTCATGGCTTCCTTTGGTGGCTCAGATGGTAAATAATCTGCCTGCAATGCAGGGGAGACCCAGGTTTGATCCATGGGACGGGAAGACCCCCTGGAGAAGGGAATGACAACCCACTCCAGTATTCTTGCTTGGAGAATTCCATGCACAGAGAAGCCTGGTGGGCTTACAGTCCATGGACTCACAAAGAGTCAGACACTATTGAGCAACTAGAACTTTCACTTTCAGGGGGTTGGCTAATTTCAGCTGAATTAGGCTGGACTCAAGTCTTCAGATTGGTTTTGGTTTGCTCTATATTCTCCACCCTGGACTCCAGACAAAGACCATGGCCATCTGGGGAACACCCTTCTCATGGCGGAAGTCAGGAGCTGAAGAGGGGTAAGCAGGAACATAAGGTTGCTCTTTTCAGGACAAGCTAGGAACAGGCACAGTGACTTCTACCCACATTCTGTCCAGAACAAGTCAGGTGCTCAAGGCCACCACTGCCAGTGTGGGAAGGAATACTTACCCACTGCAAGCAATGGCAAGGACAGGAACAGAAGATTATCACTAAATAATTTGATCACGCACATCTTTCTCAATAGTGCCTGAAACAGGTTGGAGATAACTCACCCACTGGGCTTGGGGTCAACTGTTCTCCCCTGAAGCAACCACTGTGCCTGAGGGGGTGAAAGTAGCGGGGGTGGTAAGGGTCCCTCCCAAGCTTTACAGGCTGGGGGAAGGCGGGGATGGGTTGTTTCCCAATGGAACATCAAAACGCTGTTTCCACAGAAAGGATGAAAACCATCTAAACCAGGGCCCAGGGCCTCTCAAAGTACAGCATTGCAAGCGAATCACCTGAGGATCTTATTAAAATGCAGGTTCTGAGTCAGTAGGCACAGGGTGGGACCCCAGAGTCTGCCTCGCTAGGAGGTCCCAGGTGATGTGGGTAAAGATCTCTAGCAACGATCAAGAATGAAATCAGGAGAGGCTCTCAACCTCTCGATGCCACCTTCTCAATTACAAAATGACAATCCCATCTGCCAGACAGACGTTTTTTTTGGCAAAGAAGATGGCACCCCCGGGGAGTCAGGGAGTGAAATATTATTTGTGCTATTTCTCACCCCCTGACTGCCCTTCCACCCCTTGGCCAGTCCCCAGGAAAGAGCTCACAACCAGGCCAACTGGGAGAGAGGAAGCAAGTATCACAATGTGAGTGCGGCTTTGCATTAACTGCCTGAAACTGCTCCCTGCAATAACGTTGGTGTAATCCATAAGATTCAATTATGGTTATCAGGCAATTAGGCACACTGCAGCGAGGTTCTCGCATAATTAATGCTCAGCCCCCATCCAGCAGCTCCTGAAAGTGGCACAGGTAACATGACTCACCCACTCTCAGCTCTGGGAGAGAAACAGAGGACCCAGAAATAAAGCCTGCCCTCACCCCTCGGGTTCCAGAACATTCCTAGGAAATAAGCCCTGGATGTGTCGTGAGGGGACAGGGTATAGCTCAAAGACCTTGGGCCAGCGACCGTCAGGGAGCCCTCATAACTGCCGTGATGCTTGAGCGGTGGAGCCTGAACCCCGGGGCAGAGTTCAGATCCTGCCTCTGCTGTTGATCAGCTGTGCCATATCAGGCACTCCCTTCATGTTTTAAAGTCTCGAGTTCCTTGTCTTTTAAAGAAGGTGATAGAGACTATCTCTTAGAGGGGATATGAATATTGGATCGGAAAGTTTGCACGTTGCTTCAGTAGTTCCTGCAGGACTGTTTTTGAGATCTCTTTGGTCTGGGCCTCAAGGTCCTCATCTGTAAAATGGGGATAATAAGTCCCACCTTGCATATGCTTGCTTGGGCTTCCCTGGTGGCTCAGACGGTAAAGAATCCTCCTGCAATGTGGGAGACCTGAGTTCGGTCCCTCGGTTGGGAAGATCCCCTGGAGGAGGGCATGGCGACCCACTCCAGTATTCCTGCCTAGAGAATCCCCGTGGACAGAGGAGCCCGGCGGGCTACAGTCCGTGGGGTCAGACACGACTAAGCGACTTTCACTTTCTTTTTCCTATGCTTGAAGGGTTATCACATAAACCAAATGAAATGACACAGCTGCATGAGGAACTCGGAGCATTTCCTGGGACCCACCATTGAGTCCAAGCGACCACGTGCCTGGTTCTGCTCCGCCCTCCGCAGCATCACTGGGCACTGGTTTCCTGGTTCCTGCTACCCCACAACAGAGCCCTGGGGGGCCAACCGCACTCAAGGGGTGTAAATCCAATGATTAGGGTGGGTAGAGTAAAGGAAAATCACTTCTTAAGCCACAGTCTGTGACATTCAAACGAGGCTCAAGTGACACAAAAGAGAAAAAAGTAGCCACAGAAGGTTGTTGAAATAGTGCAGCTGAGAAGTGAGGGAGGAGCGTGAGATCCCAGAGTAGGGAAACTCAGGGACGGGGGGCTGGGGGGAACAGAACAAGGGGGGAGGAAGTTGGCTGCAAGGAGGGTGGTTGGACCTTTGTGAGAAAGACAGGGGCTTCTCTATCAGCCTGTAAGTCCCAGGTACCAAAACACACACTCACATGAACGTGTGCACACACATACAGACAGACACACAGAAAGGCACAGAGATGCAGGCACAGACAAACAGGTACCTGTGCACCCATAAACCAGCGCAAGCAGATAGAGACAGGCATGAGCGATGGCACCCACAAGCCAGCACACACAGACATGCGCACAAATACATACACACACGTGTGCACAGGAATGCATGTGTGCACACACATGCAAATTAAACACCCACTCCGTGATCCCTTAACATCCCCCAGCTTCTCAAGTTGAAGCTCACCATTCTCGCATGATCCTTTCCCGCTGAACATGTAATTCTGCAATTGCCCACAAGAGGGTGCTCAGGAACTAGAAATCAGGTGTCCCAGGAGGCTAACAGAACAGGCAGCTCGGGGATCAGGACTCACCCTGCCTATCATAACCGAGAAAGCTGAGCCCAGAGAGGGAGGGGACGCGTCTGAGCGCAAGTAATGAGCCCTGCCCTCTCTCCCGACGGGAATTATGCTCAGGAATAGGGATGGTGGGTGTGGGGTGGAGGTTTTTGTCAGCCCTGTCCCTAACTTTTCTTATGACCAGCCTAGACAGCATATTAAAAAGCAGAGACATTACATTGCCAACAAAGGTCCGTCTCATCAAGGCTATGGTTTTTCCAGTGGTCATGTATGGGTGTGAGAGTTGGACTATAAAGAAAGCTGAGCACCAAAGAATTGATGCTTTTGAACTGTGGTGTTGGAGAGGCTCTTGAGAGTCCCTTGGACTGCAAGAAGATCCAACCAGTCCATCCTAAAGGAAATCAGTCCTGGATGTTCATTGGAAGGACTGATGCTGAAGCTGAAACTCCAATACTTTGGTCACCTGATGTGAAGAGCTGACTCATATGAAAAGACCCTGATGCTGGGAAAGATTGAGGGCAGGAGGAGAAGGGGACGACAGAGGATGAGATGGTTGGATGGCATCACCGACTCAATGGACATGGGTTTGGGTGAACTCCGGGAGTTGGTGATGGACAGGGAGGCCTGGCGTGCGGTCCATGGGGTCGCAAAGAGTTGAACACGACTGAGCAACTAAACTGAACTGAACTGTCCCTGACTTACTGTGACCCTGAGTCTGTGCCTTGGCCTCTGGCTTCCTCCGTGTTCTCATCTGTGAGGAAGCTTCCGCAGGCCCTCTGGAGGCCCCCAGGCAGACCCCTTCGGTACCCATGTGCACCTAGACCTTCAGATCACTGCCCTTCCTCCCCATTTGGGCTCACGCTGTCACCTCCCCAGGCAGTCCTCCTCAGCTGGTTCCTGTGCGCCTGCTAAGGGGCTTCAGTCGTGTCCGACTCTGTGACCCCACGGACTGTAACCCGCCAGGCTCCTCTGTCCATGGGATTCTCCAGGCAAGAGTCCTGGAGTGGGTTGCCATTTCCTTCTCCGGGCATCTTCCCGCCCCAGGGATGGAAACTGCATCTCTTTTATGTCTCCTGCGTTGGCAGGCGGGTTTTTTGCCACTAGCACCACCTGGGAAGGCCCCTGCAGGAGCCTCCTCCATCACTATTTTATTTGCATCACTTTATTGCTCCTTCCCTGGAGTAGGAAACAGCAGCCCACTCCAGTAATCTTGCCTGTAAAATTGCACCGACAAAGGAGCCAGGCAGGCTGCAGTCCATGGGGTCGCAAAGAGTCAGACACAGCACACGCACGCACATTGCTGGTTACTGCACTTGAAAGAGCCTTGTTTATGATGCGCTTACATGTTTATCTTGTCTCCTCCAAGAGGATGTAACCCTCATAAGAGCAGGGTCCTGGGGTGTCCCGATCTCCCGCATTGGTGTCACTTGCATTCAGAACTGGGCCGGGCCCCGCCCGAGGGCTGCAGTGACTGGAGGGAAGCCTTCCCTCTCGGCCAGGCCCTGGGAGAGGCCGCCTCAGCCGTGTGCTGGTGCTGCCCTCTAGTGGTGCCAGGTCCCCATCACACCCGGCTTTCTCCCGCCCATCCCTGGACCTTTTCAATCGGCCCCCACCTGGCCCCACCAGGGCACATCTTGGTGGGACTATAGGGGTGGAGATAACGGGATTTTGTCTCCAGGGATCATCCCACCTGGATGAATCCCACCTGGATAAGTGAGGGACCCACTACGGCACCTTGTATTTGAAAAGTCAGTCTCACAACGAATCAAGATGGGTTTAGGGCATGCTGTGGACTCGGTCTCCGAAAAGACACCTTCAAGGCAGAAAATGATGGTGCCTATTTCTACAAAGTCTAATAGAGCGAGATAAGCCAGCCTGTCCCATTTTACAAGTGAAGTCACCAAGGCCCAAGCCAAGACAGAAAGAGAAATTTGCCTCCTCTAAGAAAATCCTAGAATAACTGACCATTCCCCCACCCACTGATAAGCCCAGGACAGTCGCATTTTATGCAAAGCATGTGTTCCTGAAGACCTTGCATGATTCAAAATGTGCATAATTCCAGACTAATTTCAACACAGAAATGAATGCAAAGTGGATGGGGTGTGCTTGCATAAATCTACCCCCATTGTGGTATATTTTTGCTTCAACGCCACTTTTTATTTTCCCAGCATTATTTCTAATATTTCACAGCACGCTCTCAGCTAAATTAACAGTGCAGTATTTCCTGCCAGTGGTTTGGTCTTCTTCATAACATTTTATCACATCTCACTTCCTTTCCAATGTTATTGATTTTCAGGTGCGTTTTCCAGCACTACCGTTTAAAGAACACAGGATGACGTTGTTACAGGATACAGATAAAAGATTTAAAGTTATAATCACTGTGAATGTAGAGAAAGCAGCACAATCGTCTTTAGAATCCCCAGCAGAAATTAGAAATTCGGATGCATGAAAACAGCAGTGTATGCATATAAAAGGCAGGTATTTCTATTTAACAGCCTAAGCAACAGTACCATGTGGCAGGTTTACAATTCCCAGTTAACAGCTCACTTAGCTCCTCCAACTCTAGGAAACAGGGCAACTCTGAAGATTTTATTTTAACTGAGGGACTTTGTATTATTGCCACTGTCGTGCAAAAACATTTTATCCGCATTTTACGTTACATCTTTCCAAAGCCATGTAGTTGAAGCTCTCATAAACCATGACTTCATCTCCCTCCCTATGTCCTTAACCCCAGAAGGGTGGAAACGAACAGCCACACCCAATCATAGCAGATACAGACTTCAGAAATTCCAGGCACCGCACTCATACCCATGCTCAGGCCTTTTAGGATGAAGCATCAACAGGGGCGCCCACCACTCCTCCAAGTCAGCTTCTACTGGTCAGAGAAGGAGGCCCCCTGGGAGGAGTCCTCCTGTCTCCTCTTGCCCCATCTCCCCACCAGCATTTGCTTCAAGTTGTCTGTCATCTTGTTCCAGCTCCCCCCTCCCCCAAAAGTAGCCTGAAGAGGGGTGGAGGGGGGAGGATGAAGGAAAACCGGCTTTCCATTTCAAGTATAAGACCATCAGCCTTTTTTCCCATCACCAAAAAGGACCTCTCAGTCCAACTCCTATGAGTTGTTTCTTTGGCCTTCCTCTGCCTGGAATCGTTTCTAAAAGCCTCCCTCAGCTTGGCCAGAGCCAGGCCCCAGGAGCAGGGGGGCCTGACCCCGGGAAGGAGGAGTGGGAGGGCAGCCAGGGGAGGCTCTGAGCCCGTCTGCTGGGATTTCCGTCCAGAGTCCATCTCCACCTGACCTCGAGCAAGCTGCTGTCTGGGACACCTCCCCTCTCTGGGCCTCTTTCCTCCTCTGGAGAATGGGAACAATAATGCCGCCTACTTCCCAAGACCACCGCGAGAGTAAAATCAATCCCCCAGGTGTCAGCGCCTAGCCCAAGAGGAACAGGTGGTTACTGTAACAGGTTATGTACAGAGTAACAGGTAAGCAAACGCTTACTGAGAGTCTGGGATGTCTGAGGGTCAGCACCAGAATCTGGGAAATCCCACCCCTTAGAGGACTTATAGCCCAGTGGTAGCTAGTGACCCAGCCTGGAAGACTCTTGCCACTAACTCACAAATCCACCAGTGGGGATACGGAAGGAACTGCTTAGCTGAGAAGGGCAGGGGTTCCCAGCCCTGACTTTGACCAAGTGTGCGTCAACTCGCCTCGCCTTCCGCCTTCCGCCTCTGGGCCACCTCTAAGACGGAGGGGCAGGGACAGGCATCTGGGGCCCTCCAGGTGGTCCATTCAGGTCAGCCCCTCCCACTGGGCCTGCCCTTCCTTGCACTGCCAGCGAATCTGCAACTTGCCCAGTGAGGATCGCTTCTGTTACCTCAGTCCTGAGAAGCCCCACTTCCAGTAAGTGTGCCTGGGGAGAGAAGAGGTAGGCGGGGAGGAGAAATTCGAGTCCGGGTAGCAGCTAAGAATCGCTAGGTGTGGTTTCCTCTATCACCAGAGAGATCCTGGTGTCAGCCCTGAAATTCCTTCTCCTCCAGGAAGCCCTTGTGGGATGGGCGGGAAAGTCCCACGATACCAGGAAGGGTACTCAGTGTTTCCCAGATACATCTTTTGTTCTCCCGCTTCCGCGTCTCACCACCTGGACAGCCCTTCTTCCTCCAGGTGTGTCCCACTCCTCCCCATCTTGTCCCTGTCACACTTCAAAGCCACTACTACCCAGGTGAAGGTGACTGCTCCCCTCTTAGGGTCACCCCAGTATTTTCTACCCTGGGCTACTAAGGTCACAGGTGCCAGGAAGCATTGCTCAGACTAGGGACCAGGGCCAGGTCCCAGCCTGGCTTTGCCCAAGAGTTTTTCAAGGCAGCTTCAGCCTCTGAACCTCCTCTTTGACCTGAGGGGTGGACGTGAGCTTCGAGGCCACTCAGGCTCTATGTCCACCCTGGTGTCATCTACCCATCAGCCTGTGAGCAAGATCCTTGATCTATATCCATGGGACACTGAGGAATCAGTCGATTGTTAAGTGGCTAATGGATGGATTCAGAACTTGCAGACGTAAGACATAAAGCTCTCTTAATGTTAACCCTCTGGGGACCCCCAGTCTTGCAACTATCCTTCCTTTTCCTTATACCAGCCCCTCCACAAAATCACCTTGTAAGCCCTCAGCCATTGAGCCACACCCTCAGTATGACCCCAGGAGATGTGATCAAAAAGACTGATAACATGTCCACTCAGTGCTTTTTTCTTCCATAGAGGTAATAATAATAATAATAACATTTTTTTTTTAAGTCGCTCAGACATGTCCGACTCTTTGTGACCCCACAGACTATACAGTCCATGGAATTCTCCAGGCCAGAATACTGGAGTGGGTAGCCTTTCCCTTCTCCAGGGGCTCTTCCTGACTCAGGGATCAAACCCAGGTCTCCCACATTGCAGGCAGATTGTTGCCAGCTGAGCCACAAGGGAAGCCCAAGAATACTGGAGTGGGTAGCCTATCCCTTCTCCAGCAGATCTTCCCAACTATTTATTAAATGTCTAGTATATGCCTAACACTGGGCTCTAGACTTTCACATGAATTTTCTCATTTAATCTTCCTGATAATCCATGATGTAGGTTCTATTATTAGTCCCCACTTTTCAGGCCAGTAAATAAGGCTGGAGGAGGTTAAACTTGCTCAAGGTCAGAGCAAACAAGTGACAGAATTTGGGAACTTTGTAAATAAATCATTTTTATGCATTTGTGTTGCAATACATTTGCATTTTTATAGTCCTGTCTCAGAGTTCGGGTTTTTGTTTTTTAATTTAACGTCCTGATCTGTTTTCAGTCCATTATGACCGCTCGGCTTGTTTGGCAGCGTTTCTATGAGCTGTCAGTTCTGTCTCCCTCTCTAAGAGAGGGGAAATATTCTGTGGAATTTGTGAAAAACATAGCTAAATAGGTAAGCGGACATGGATGACTGAAAATGAATTTTTAAAATGAAACAACCTAGAAAGCAGACAAAATTGCTTTCAAAATGCATATGAAAATTGCAAAATCACCCCAGGGTCCAATGACCTTATCAAGACATGAACTAATGGCTGTAAACATTCATTTCCAACTAAATTCCTTTCAGTTGATTCATTTGAAACCTGGAAAAAAACTTTAAAATGTGTCCTAACTTTGTCAGGCAAATGCATAATTGCTGGAAAATTATTTAGAAATTAAAAGCCCAAAATACTAGCGATGGGAATGGAGAGTAAAGAGATAGCAGTAAAAGCTAAAATATACCTTTTAACATTTTAAGAGCACCGCATGGTACATAAAAATTAATAATACTTGAAAAAACAGGGGCCAGAAATACCATTTCAACCAACTTTGTCGCATCAGCATTGCTGTTGTTCAGTACTTCAGTCGTGTCCGACTCTTCATGACGCCATGGACTGCAGCATCCCAGGCTTCCCTGTCCTTCACTGTCTCCCAGAGTTTGCTCAAACTCATGTCCATTGAGTTGATGATGTCATACAACCATCTCATCCTCTGTCACCCCCTTCTCCTCCTGCCTTCTATCTTTCCCAGCATCAGGGTCTTTGAAGTATAATTGCATACAGTAAAATGCAGATTTTTACGTGTAGAGTTTAAATTCTGAAAAATAATATGTATACCCATATAACAACCATACGATCAGGATATTGATTGATATTGACATTGATAATAGATTGAACATTTCCACCACCCCAGAAAGTTCTTTTGTGCCTCTTTGTAATCAAGCCATCCATCCCCAGTCAATCAATGATCTGCTCTCTATAATTACTTTATGTGTGTCTGCTCTAGAATTTCATATAAATGGACTTACATATTATATACCATTCTGTGTCTGTCTTCTTGGTCAAATGTTTTTGAGAGTCGTCCTTTTTTTTCTTTTTTTTGCTTAAACCAAGCAGCTATCTCATTTTTAGTAGTATTCTATTGTATGAAAATACCACACTGTGCTTAACCATTCATCTCTTGCTGAATGTTTGGATTGTCTCCAGTTTTTTGCTATTAAAAATAAGGCTTCTATGAAAATTTTTGCATGGGTCTTAGTCTGAATACAATCTTTCATTTCTTTTTGTAAATACCTAACAATGAGATTTCTGGGTCATGTGGGATGCATACATTTAACCATTATAAGAAGCTGCCAAACTATTTTCTAAAGTGACTGTACCATTTTACTTGCCCTCAGCGGTGTATGAAAATTCCAGTTGTTCCTCATCCTGGCAAGCATTGTGGGGTGTCAGCTTGAATTTTTGTTTGTTTGTTTAGCAGGTAAGCAGTTGTATCTCATTGTTCAACCAAATTGCTTTTTACCCAACAATCTGCTTGCTTCTTGTCTACTTTCTAGGTTGTTTCAGATATAGATTTATATATTTATTCAGATGTATATTTGCATGCATGCTCACACACACATGCATGTGGACACACACCACTCCTGCCACCTACTGTGTGGCAGATGAAGAACGTTCTGGATGAGGAAACAGAGGTGGAGTTTGCACTGACTGACCCTGGGCAGGTCATTTGAAACCTGTTTTTTCAACAATCAGATGTTGACAGAAACCCCTGCTCACCAAAGCAAAAACACCAAAAGGACAACTGATGAAAGAAAAATGATAATTTGAACTTCATTGAAATAAAAACTTCTGTACTGCAATAGAAGTTAAGAGGATAAAAATATAAGCCACAGACTGGGAAGAAATACTAGCAAAACACATATCTGACAAATGACTTGTATCCAAAATATGCAGAGAACTCTTAAAAGTCAACAAGAAAACAAATAATCCAACTTAAAAATGGGCAAAATATCTGAATAGAAACTCCACCAAAGAAGATATACAAATGGCAGATAATCATATGACTCAGCAACATACATCATTGAAAAGAAGTGAAAGTGTGGGTCATGCAGTAGTGTCTGACTCTTTGTGACCCCATAGACTGTAGCCCGCCAGGCTCCTCTGTCCATGGAGTTCCCCAGACAAGAATACTGGAGTGGGTAGTCATTCCCTTCTCCAGGGGATCTTCCCCACCCAGGAATCAAACCCAGATCTTCTGCATTGCAGGCGGATTGTTTACCACCTGAACCACATTTCATTAGGGAATTACAGATTAAAATAACAGAGAAATATCACAACCACAAGGAGGAACAACAACAGAGTCCAGAGAGAGGGAGACTGTGAGCTCCAGTGACGCCGCGTTATACTCTGCAAGATGCCCAGCATTCAAACAGAAATATGATGAGACACGCAAAGAAACCAGGAACTACGTCTCATTCACCGGAAAATAAGAAACTAATAGAAACTGTTACTAAGAAAATTTACCCGTTGGACTTACTCGAAAAAGCCTCTAAATCAATGATCTTAAATGTGCTCAGACAGATAAAGGTAACCATAGACAATGAACAAAAAGAAGCCAGAATGATGTATCACAAAATAGACAATACCCAGCAAAAAGACCAAAATTACAAGAAGGAAGCAAAAAGAGATTTGGGAGCTGACACATACAATAACTGAAATGAAAAACTTGCTAGAGAGATTCAACAGTAAATCTAAGAAGGCAGAAGAAGTGACCAATGGGCTACATAGGTAAATATAAAAGCCAGTACTTTCACATATTTCATTTGTAGTCTCTCTTTTCCTATGAGATTCAAAAGTCAAATGTATAAAACAATAAGTATAAATCTAACCAGCACTCAACTATAATGATGTCTTTACTGACAATGACAACACACAGGGAAGAGGGTGGGTCTGTAGAAGGGAGGAGTTCTTGTGTATGGTTGAAACTAAACTGGTATTTAGTTTAGGTACTCAGATTTAGTGTAGATTTAACAAGATTTTAACTGTAATCCTCAGGGAAAACACCAAGGAAAAAGTGAAAATATGATTTTTTTTTTAAAAGGAGAGAACCAAAGTAAAATAGGGAAAGAAATCAACTGATCACAAAAGGCAATAAAAGAAAAACTGAGGAATAAAAAAGATGTATGACGCATAGAACACAGCAAAAATCTTTTCTTACAGTAATTACTTTACACGTAAATAGATTCAGGTCTCCAATTATAAAGCGGAGATTGGAAAACATGGATTAAAACAAAAAGAATTCATACACTATATGCTGACTATGAGAGACTCACTTTAGATCTAAAGACACAAGTAGATTGAAAGTAGAAAGATAGAAAAATATATTTCATACAAATCGTAACTAAAATGCAACTGGGCAGTTATATTAATATCATACAAAATAGACTTTAAGACAAAACCTTACAAGAGATAAAAACTGATCTATATTGATAAAAGAGTCAATCCATTAAGACAATTATGACAATTAGAAACATGTATGTGTTTGGTAACAAAACCCCAAAATACGTGTGGCAAAACTAAAACTAAAGAAGTGGTTGTATCCATCTGCTCTGGCTGCTATTACAAAATACCCCAGACTGGATGGCTTAAACCACAGAAATTCATTTCTCACTGTCCTGGAAGCTGGAAAGTGCAAGATCAAGGTGCCAACAAACAGGTTCATTCCGAGGCCTCTTCTCTTGACCTTTTGACAGCTGCCGTCTTGCTGTGTGTGCACTTACCTTTTCTTTGTGTTCATGGAAAGAAGAACAGAGCTCTCCGTTACTTATAAGGATGCTAATCCTGTCATTTCAGGCTTATTACCTCATTTACCCTTAATTACTTTCTTGGAGGCACTGTTCCCAATACAGCCACACTGGGGGAGCTAGAGTTTCAAAGTATGAATTTGAGGAGAGGGGTGAGCGCTAACACAAACATCAGTCCGTTACATCAATTCTACAGTAATTGTTGGACTTCAACATCCCACTGTCAAAAATAAATACAACAATGATGGACAGATGGTTAATAAGAAAATATAGGACTTAACACGATATACCAACTAGACATAACCAACTTCTATAGAACACTCCACCCAACAAGTGTAGAAATCAAAACATATGTCCACACAGAAATTTGAACACAAACGTTCATGGCAGCATTATTTAATTTAAAATACCCGAAGAGTGGAAAGAACACAGTGTCCATTAGTTGAAGAATGGATAAATAAAACAGGGTATATTCATACTCTGGAATATTATTTAGCCTGTGAGGGTTCATTTTATGTCAACCTCACTGGCCGCAAGGCACCCGCATTAAACATCATTGTCTGTGAAGGTATTTCCAGACGAGATCATCATTTGAATTGCCAGACTCCTTAAAGCAGATTGCTCTCCCCAGCATGAGTGACCTGAGAGCCTGACTAGAACAAGAGGTGAAGAAAGAAGGAATATTCTTCCTCCGTTTTACTTTCGGCCTCACTGCTTGAGCTGAGACATCGCATCTTATCCTGCCCTCGGACTGGGATTTACACCCTCAACCCCTCTGATACTCAGGCTTCCAACTGAGACCGAATCACACCGCCAGGTTTCCCAAATCTCCAGCCTCGGATGTCAAATCATGGGACTCCTCACTCTCCATAATCGCATGAGTTAATTCCTCATAATGAATCTCCTTTTATATATATATATTATTTCTTTTCTCCTATGACTAATACACAGCCATAAAAAGGAATCACATACTGATACATGCTGAAACGTGAATGGACTTTGAAAACATTACATTTAGTAAAAGAAGCCAATCACAAAAGACCACATATTGTATGAATTTACTTATATTAAATGTCCGGCAATGACTTAAAAGGAGCGCACAATGGGAGCATGTGAGTGAAGTTTAATTTGGGGCAAAATGAGAACTGTAGCCAGGAAGGCAGCACCTCGGACAGTCCTGAGAAACTGCTCCAAAGACGTCGTAGGGGAAGATCAATATATATGATTTTGGTGCAGAGGGAGTTCAGTGCAATCAAGCACTTATCTTGCAAAAGGTTTTCTGCTAGTCACAAGGAGCTGATGTCATCATGAAGGGATTTAGTGCTTTTCCAGATATGAGGAGATGCAGGGATTGGAATCTTGAAATCAGTTCCTAAAAATGTCTAACTATCTAAAGACCTGCTCCACCGTTTCCCTGGAGCACAGAGTGCCTCATTCTCCTCTCTGAACTCCCTTCCGGGGGTGTTGAAGGTCAGCAGCTGCAGCAGCACAGGGTTCAGCCTCCACACAGGCAGATGACAAATGCCTTTGGAAAGTGTCAATTTGTAGTTGACACCAGCATAGGCAAATCTATACAAGAGACAGAGGGTAGATTACTATTTGCCCAAGACCAAGGGGGTTGGGGAAAATAAGAACTGACTGTTCAGGAATATGAAGGTTCTTGCTGGTGTGATGAAAATGTTCTAAAATGATGGTGGCGATGGCTGCACAATTCTGTGAATATATTAAAAGCCATTGAATTGTATATATTAAGTGGGTAAATGGTATGATATGTGATTTATATCTCAATAAAGCTGTTTTTAAAACCTATTAAAGCTTATAAGTGAATCAAGCAAGGTTGCAAAATACAAGATCAATATACAAAAATCAATTGTATTCTATATACAGAAATAAACAAGTGGAAATTGAGGTTTTTTTTTTTTTTTTTTTTTTTTTTTTTTTTTTTTTTTATTTAACGACTTTTTATTTTTTATTTTTTTTATTTTTTTTTTATAAATTTATTTATTTCAGTTGGGGGCTAATTACTTTACAATATTGTAATAGTTTTTGCCATACATTGACATGAATCAGCCATGGGTTTACATGTGTTCCCCTTCCCGGACCCCCCACCCACCTCCCTCCCCATCCCATCCTTCTGGATCATCCCATTGCCCCGGCCCTGAGCCCTTGTCACATGCATCGAACATGGAATGGTGCTCTGTTTCACATATGACAATACACATGTCTCAATGCCATTCTCCCAGAACGTCCCACCCTCACCTTCTCCCTCAGAGTCCATAAAATTGTTCCATGCATCTGTGTCTCTTATTCTGTCTCGCATGTAGGGTTATCGTTACCATCTTTCAAATTCCATATATATGCATTAGTATACTGTATTGTTGTTTTTCTTTCTGGCTTACTTCACTCTGTATAATGGGCTCCAGTTTCATCCATCTCAGTAGAACCGATTCAAATGTATTTTTTTTAATGGCTGAGTAATATTCCATTGTGTATATGTACCACAGCTTCCTTATCCATTCGTCTGCTGATGGACATCTAGGTTGCTTCCATGTCCTGGCTATTGTAAACAGTGCTGCGATGAACATTGGGGTACACGCGTCTCTTTCAATTCTGGTTTCCTCGGTGTATATGCCCAGCAGTGGGATTGCTGGGTCAAATGGCAGTTCTATTCCCAGTTTTTTAAGGAATCTCCACACTGTTCTCCATAGTGGCTGTACTAGTTTGCATTCCCACCAACAGTGTAAGAGGGTTCCCTTTTCTCCACACCCTCTCCAGCATTTATTGCTTGTAGACTTTTGGATAGCAGCCATTCTGACTGGTGTGAAATGATACCTCATTGAGGTTTTGATTTGCATTTCTCTAATAATGAGTGATGTTGAGCATCTTTTCATGTGTTTGTTAGCCATCTGTATGTCTTCTTTGGAGAAATGTCTGTTTAGTTCTTTGGCCCATTTTTTGATTGGGTCGTTTATTTTTCGGGAATTCAGCTGCAGAAGTTGCTTGTATATTTTTGAGATTAATTGTTTGTCTGTTGCTTCATTTGCTATTATTTTCTCCCATTCTGAAGGCTGTCTTTTCACCTTGTTTATAGTTTCCTTTGTTGTGCAAAAGCTTTTAATTTTAATTAGGTCCCATTTGTTTATTTTTGCTTTTATTTCCAATATTCTGGGAGGTGGGTCATGGAGGATCCTGCTGTGATTTATGTCGGAGAGTGTTTTGCCTATGTTTTCCTCTAGGAGTTTTATTGTTTCTGGTCTTACGTTTAGATCTTTAATCCATTTTGAGTTTATTTTTGTGTACGGTGTTAGGAAGTGTTCTAGTTTCATTCTTTTACAAGTGGTTGACCAGTTTTCCCAGCACCACTTGTTAAAGAGATTGTCTTTTCTCCATTGTATATTCTTGCCTCCTTTGTCGAAGATAAGGTGTCCATATGTGCGTGGGTTTATCTCTGGGCTTTCTATTTTGTTCCATTGATCTATATTTCTATCCTTGTGCCAATACCATACTGTCTTGATGACTGTGGCTTTGTAGTAGAGCCTGAAGTCAGGCAGGTTGATTCCTCCAGTTCCATTCTTCTTCCTCAAAATTGCTTTGGCTATTCGAGGTTTCTTATATTTCCATACAAATTGTGAGATGATTTGTTCTAGTTCTGTGAAAAATACCATTGGTAGCTTGATAGGGATTGCATTGAATCTGTAGATTGCTTTGGGTAGAATACTCATTTTCACTATATTAATTCTTCCAATCCATGAACACGGTATATTTCTCCATCTGTTTGTGTCCTCTTTGATTTCTTTCATCAGTGTTTTATAGTTTTCTATATATAAGTCTTTTGTTTCTTTAGGTAGATATATTCCTAAGTATTTTATTCTTTTTGATGCAATGGTGAATGGTATTGTTTCCTTAATTTCTCTTTCTGTTTTCTCATTATTGGAGTATAGGAATGCAAGGGATTTCTGTGTGCTAATTTTATATCCTGCAACTTTACTATATTCATTGATCAACTCTAGTAATTTTCTAGTAGAGTCTTTAGGGTTTTCTATGTAGAGGATCATGTCATCTGCAAACAGTGAGAGTTTTACTTCTTCTTTTCCTATCTGTATTCCTTTTATTTCTTTTTCAGCTCTGATTGCTGTGGCCAAAACTTCCAAAACTATGTTGAATAGTAGTGGTGAAAGTGGGCATCCTTGCCTTGTTCCTGACTTTAGGGGAAATGCTTTCAATTTTTCACCATTGAGGATAATGTTTGCTGTGGGTTTGTCATATATAGCTTTTATTATGTTGAGATATGTTCCTTCTATTCCTGCTTTCTGGAGGGTTTTAATCATAAATGGATGCTGAATTTTGTCAAAGGCTTTTTCTGCATCTATTGAGATAACCATATGGTTTTTTTCTTTCAATTTGTTAATGTGGTGTATTACATTGATTGATTTGCGGATGTTAAAAAAACCTTGCATTCCTGGGATAAAGCCCACTTGGTCATGATGTATGATCTTTTTAATATGATGTTGGATTCTGTTTGCTAGAATTTTATTAAGGATTTTTGCATCTATGTTCATCAGTGATATTGGCCTGTAGTTTTCCTTTTTTGTGACATCTTTGTCTGGTTTTGGAATTAGGGTGATGGTGGCCTCATAGAATGAGTTTGGAAGTTTACCATCTTCTGCAATTTTCTGGAAGAGTTTGAGTAGGATAGGTGTTAGCTCTTCTCTAAATTTTTGGTAGAATTCCGCTGTGAAGCCGTCTGGTCCTGGGCTTTTGTTTGCTGGAAGATTTCTGATTACAGTTTCGATTTCCGTGCTTGTGATGGGTCTGTTAAGATCTTCTATTTCTTCCTGGTTCAGTTTTGGAAAGTTATACTTTTCTAAGAATTTGTCCATTTCTTCCAAGTTGTCCATTTTATTGGCATATAGCTGTTGGTAGTAGTCTCTTATGATCCTTTGTATTTCTGTGGAGTCTGTTGTGATCTCTCCATTTTCATTTCTAATTTTGTTGATCTGATTCTTCTCCCTTTGTTTCTTGATGAGTCTGGCTAATGGCTTATCAATTTTGTTTATCTTCTCGAAAAACCAGCTTTTAGTTTTGTTGATTTTTGCTATGGTCTCTTTTGTTTCTTTTGCATTTATTTCTGCCCTAATTTTTAAGATTTCTTTCCTTCTACTGACCCTGGGGTTCTTCATTTCTTCCTTCTCTAGTTGCTTTAGGTGTAGAGTTAGTTGATTTATTTGATTTTTTTCTTGTTTCTTGAGGTACGCCTGTATTGCTATGAACCTTCCCCTTAGTATTGCTTTTACAGTGTCCCATAGGTTTTGGGTTGTTGTGTTTTCATTTTCATTCGTTTCTATGCATAATTTGATTTCTTTTTTGATTTCTTCTGTGATTTGTTGGTTATTCAGAAGCGTGTTGTTTAGCCTCCATATGTTGGAACTTTTAATAGTTTTTTTCCTGTAATTGAGGTCTAATCTTACTGCATTGTGGTCAGAGAAGATGGCTGGGATGATTTCAATTTTTTTGAATTTACCAAGGCTAGATTTATGGCCCAGGATGTGATCTATCCTGGAGAAAGTTCCATGTGCACTTGAGAAAAAGGTAAAATTGATTGTTTTGGGGTGGAAACTCCTGTAAATATCAATTAAATCTAATTTGTCTATTGTATCATTTAAAGTTTGTGTTTCCTTGTTAATTTTCTGTTTAGTTGATCTATCCATATGCGTGAGTGGAGTATTAAAGTCTCCCACTATTATTGTGTTATTGTTAATTTCCCCTTTCATACTTGTTAGTATTTGCCTTATATATTGTGGTGCTCCAATGTTGGGTGCATATATATTTATGATTGTTACGTCTTCTTCTTGAATTGATCCTTTGATCTTTATGTAGTGTCCTTCTTTGTCCCTTTTCACATCCTTTATTTTAAAGTCTATTTTATCTGAAATGAGTATTGCGACTCCTGCTTTCTTTTGGTCTCCGTTTGCATGGAATATGTTTTTCCATCCTTTCACTTTCAGCCTGTGTGTGTCCCTAGTTTTGAGGTGGGTCTCTTGTAGACAGCATATATAGGGGTCTTGTTTTTGTATCCATTCAGCAACCCTTTGTCTTTTGGTTGGGGCATTCAACCCATTTACATTTAAGGTAATTATTGATAAGTATGATCCCGTTGCCATTTACTTTGTTGTTTTGAGTTCGTGTTGAAACATCCTTTCTGTGTTTCCTGTTTAGAGAAGATCCTTTAGCATTTGCTGGAGAGCTGGTTTGGTGGTGCTGAATTCCCTCAGCTCTTGCTTGTCTGTAAAGCTTTTGAATTCTCCTTCATATCTGAATGAGATCCTTGCTGGGTACAGTAATCTGGGTTGTAGATTATTCTCTTTCATTACTTTAAGTATGTCCTGCCATTCCCTTCTAGCCTGAAGGGTTTCTATTGAAAGATCAGCTGTTATCCTTATGGGGATCCCCTTGTGTGTTATTTGTTGTTTTTCCCTTGCTGCTTTTAATATTTGTTCTTTGTGTTTGATCTTTGTTAATTTGATTAATATGTGTCTTGGGGTGTTTCGCCTTGGGTTTATCCTGTTTGGAACTCTCTGGGTTTCTTGAACTTCTGTGACTATTTCTTTCCTCAATTTAGGGAAATTCTCAACTATTATCTCCTCGAGTATTTTTTCATGGCCTTTCCTTTTATCTTCTTCTTCTGGGACTCCTATGATTCGAATGTTGGGGCGTTTCATATTGTCCCAGAGGTCCCGGAGGTTTTCCTCATTTCTTTTGATTCTTTTTTCTTTTTTCCTCTCTGCTTCGTTTATTTCCATCATTCTATCTTCTACCTCACTTATCCTATCTTCTGCCTCCGTTATTCTACTGTTGGTTCCCTCCAGAGTGTCTTTTATCTCCTTTATTTCATTATTCATTCTATATTGATTCCTTTTTATTTCTTCTAAGTCCTTGATAAACATTTCTTGCATCTTCTCAATCTTTGTCTCCAGGCTATTTATCTGTAACTCCATTTTGCTTTCAAGATTTTGGATCATTTTTATTATCCTTATTCTAAATTCTTTTTCAGATAGATTCCCTATCTCCTCCTCTTTTGTTTGGCTTTGTGGGCATTTCTCATTTTCCTTTACTTGCTGAGTATTTCTCTGCCTTTTCATCTTGTTTAGATTGCTGTGTCAGGCGTGGCCCTTCTGTATTCTGGTAGTATGAAGTTCCTCTTTGTTGTGGAGGTTCCTCACTGCGGTTGGGGTTGGACAGGTGGCTTGTCAAGGTTTCCTGGTTGGGGGAGCTTGTGTCGGTGTTCTGGTGGGTGGAGCTGGATTTCTGCTCTCTAGAGTGTAATGGAGTGACCAGTATTAATTTTTGAGATGTCTATGGATTTGGTGTGCCTCTGGGCAGCCTGTATATTGATGCTCAGGTCTATGTTCCTGCGTTGTTGGAGAATTTGCGTGGTATGTCTTGCTCTGGAACTTATTGTCTCTTGGGTGGAGCTTGGTTTCAGTGAATTTATGGAGGCTATTGGATGGCCTCTTATTAATTAATGTTTCCCCTGGCTTTCAGTCTTATTCTTGCAGTAGCCTCAAGACTGCTCCTTCCATACAGCCTCAATAATAAAACTTTTAGGTTAATGGTGAAAAGATTCTCCACAGTGAGGGATACCCAGAAAGGTTCACTGAGTTACATGGAGAGATGAGGTGGGGGTGGGTGGGTTGAGGTGACCAGGAGGGGAAGAGGGGAATTCAAATGTGGAGAGAGCAATCTAGCCAGTAAGCACTTCCCTCTGTGCTTTCCACAGTTTGGAACCCTCAGAGTGATTCACAGAGATACATAGAGGGGGGGGAGGAAGGTAACAGAGGTGAGCATGAGTAGAAAGGGAGGAATTGAGAGGGGAGAGAGAGATCTGGGCAGTATCCTGTTCCTGAAGTGTTCTCTGGTACCCAGAACACCCTCAGAGATTCACAGAATTGGGTTGAGAAGAGAAGGAGGAGGGTGGGAGATAGAGGTTCCCTGGGGGAGAAGAAAGAGCATCAATAGGGGGAGAGAGTGATCAGGCCAGTGATCACACTCCTGAGTAAAAATGGGTCCTAAAGATTGGGTTCTTAAATGTACAAAGTTGATATCAAATATGTAAAACAAAGATTAAAAATCTAGAGTAGAGGTTAGACTCTTATAAAACTTACAATCTAAAAAAAAAAAAGAAAAAAGGAAACAGTGTAAAAAGAAAAAAAAACAGTAAAACAGTAAAAAAAGAAACAGTAAAAAAATGTAGAACAGGAAAAAAACATTAAAAAAAAAGAAAACACAAAAGGAATAAGATATATGTATGTAGTTTGCTTCAAAAATAGGGTTTTTTTTTTTTTTTTTGCAAGTTAATAGTGGGTTATGAAGATGAAAGTTAAAGGTGTAATAGAGGACTTGAAGAAAAAGGAAAGAAGAGAAAAAAAAAATTTTTTTTTAATTAAAAACAAAAAAAAATTAAAAAAATAAAATAAAATAATAATAGTAAAAAATATATATATCCCGGACTTTCTCTGGAGCTGTTGTGAGCAGTGTGGGATCTGCTCAGTTTTAGATAGATCCTTATTCCTGCTTATACTTTTCAAGATCTATAGGTCCTTTTTAATGCAGTCGGTATTAACTACAGGGATCTTAATCTGTTGGCCTGTCCCTTCCAAAGCGCTTCCCTCTGTTTATTTGGCTTCTGTTTGGAGATCTCTTCAGTATCTAATTTCCGCCCTGCAACAAAGTAGTGGAGGTGATCTCTTTAGGTTCGCTTGTTCAATCGTGCTGTGGGGAGGAAGGAACACTGCAATTCTGGCGTGTGTGTGGTAAGCTCGCAGTGTCTCGGCCGCACTGGGTTCGCCCCCGCTCACGGCGTGTGTGCTTTCCCCGTCTACCCTGCTCAGGCTTCAGGTTACTCGGCCGGGGAGCGGGCCCTGAGCTGCGTGCACTTCCCAGGTCTAAGCCGCTCAGGTTCAGGCTCCCGGTTACTCCACAAGGGCGCAGACTCGGTTTCGCCGGCGGCTTGTGCCGTTCCCGGTCGGAGCTGCCCAGGCGGCCAGGAGTTTGGCGAGGGCGCTGTCCCCTGTTGGGGCGGTGCAGCTTATCACCTCCCTGGTCCCCGCCTCGGTTTACGGGCGCGCCCGGCTCCGGTGTGCTTTGTGTCGGTTCTGGGGAGCTGGTCTCTGGCTGCGACCCTCCCGGCGGCTGTCGACCCTCCGGGATCTCAGGCAGTCTTTGCTTAGAAACTGGGAGCCTATTTGCAGTTTGGTAGGGGGTGCCCTCTCTGGAGCCGAGTTTGCCCCTTTCCGGCTCTGGCGGGCCCCGCCTGCCCGCTGTGTCCCGCGGGGGATGGGGCGATCCGCAGCCGGCTAGCTCTCCTCTGGTATCGCTCAGTCCTTTGTTCTGTGAGCGGGCCGGCAGTGCCTTAGAGTTGGGCTTTTCGCGGGATAGTTCTCTCTCTCTCGCTGTCCCACAGTTTAGGTTACTATCTCACGTTAGCTCCCTCAGATTGCCCTCGGGGCACTCGGGCCCGGTCCTTACCCTAGGCAATGCCGCCCGCTCCTCTCCGTTCAGCCCCCACTTGCTGGTGGCGGATGATGCGAGCGTCTGGGGTTCTTTGCTGGGAGTTGCTTTAGGCACGTAATCTGTGGATTTTATTTATTTTTTCCTCCCAGTTACGTTGCCCTCCGAGATAAAAAATCCTCCCCCACACCCGCCGGTGAGAGGGTTTCCTGGTGCTTGGAAATTCCTCCTCTTTTACGACTCCCTCCCCGGGACGGGTCTCCGTCCCTAACTCTTTTGTCTCTCTTTTTATCTTTTATAATTTCTCCTACCTCTTTTGAAGATAATGCGCAGTTTTTGTGAAAGCCTGACGTCCTCAGCCAGCCTTCAGAAGTAGTTTTGTGAAGTTTGGTCAGCGTTCAGATGTTCTTTCGATAAATTTGTGGAGGAGAGAGTGGTCTCCCCGTCCTATTCCTCCGCCATCTTAGCCCCGCCGAGGTTTTTTTTAAAAGTACCATTTACAGTAGCAACAGAAAACATGGAGTAATCAGAAATAAATTTAATGAAAGATGTGTAAGCTTTGTTTGCTACAAACTACAAAACATTGATGAGACAATGACCCAAACAAATAGATTTGTGATGTTCATGAATCAAAAGACAAAATTAAAACGTCATTTTTTTCCCCAAATTGATCTATATATTGAATACAATCTCAAAAGAGCCCGAGCAAGTTGGGTTTTTTGTTTTGTTTTGTTCTGTAGAAATTGGCAAGCCAGTTCTAAAATTTATATGGAAAAGCAAAGAACCTAGACAGTCAAAGTATTGTCTATAAAGAAGACAAAGCTGGTGGACTCACAGTACTTGAATTCAGAACTTAGTATAAAGCTAAAAAATAAGCTTATATTATTATTTGTTATAATTATTTATATGTATGAAAGGATGGAGATATATATAAATGGAATAGAAGAGAGTTCACAAATAAGCTCTTTCATAGACGTGTGCATGTTAAGTCGCTTCAGTCATGTTGGATTCTTTGCGACCCTGTGGATTGTAGCCTGTCAGGCTCCTCTGTCCAAGGGATTCTCCAAGGCAAGAATACTGGAGTGGGCTGCCATACCCTTCTCCAAGAGAGCTTTCCAAACCAGGGATCAAACCCCCATCTCTTATATCTCTTGCATTGGCAGGCAGGCTCTTTAACACAATTGATTTTCAACAAAGGTGCTAAGGTAATTCAAAGGAGAAAGAACTATTTCCAACAAATGATTCTGGCACATTTCAACACACCTATGTAAAAAAAGAAAAAAAAAATCTTGATTCACACCTCTTGCCACATACAAAATTAACTCAAAATGGATCATAGATTTCAATGGAAATCCTTAAACCATAAAACTCCTAGAAAACATAGGAGAAAATATGTGTGATCTTGAGTTAGACAAAGATTTTTAAAATCATATACAAAAACACAAATCATAAAAGAAAAAAATTAACAAATTGAACTCTCAAATTTTAAAACATCTGCACTTCCACAGATACTGTTAAAAGAATGTAAAGTCAAATCAAAGACTGAGAAAAAATATTTTATGCATATATTTGATAGAGGACTTTATCTCACAACTCAATAATGAAGAGCAAACAAACCAATTCAGAAACGGGCAAAACATGAGAACAGATACTTCACTAAAAAAGAAATACGAATAGCACATAAGTACATAAAAAGAAGACATCATTAGCCAGTAAAGAAAAATTAAAACCACAATAAGTGATCACTACACATTTATTAGAAGGGATGAACATTTTAAGCTGACAATACCAAGTACTGTTAAGAATGCAAAACAACTGGAACTCTCCTACATTTCTGATGGGTACAGCCATCCTGGAAAACAAATTGTCAGTCTCTTTAAAAGTTACTATACTTGCCATAATAACTAACTATGTCACTCCTAGGTTATCTTCCCAAGAGAAATGAAGACAGACCTCCAACAAAGACCTGTACAAAAAAACAAATGTTTATAGCAGCTTTCTTCATAGTGCCCCCATCCCCAAAATCTTGATTCCAGCTTGTGCATCATCCAGCCCAGCATTTCCCAGGATGTACTCTGCATGTAAGTTCAATAAGCAAGGTGACAATATACAGCCTTGATGTACTTCTTTCCCAATTTGGAACCAGTCCATTGTTCCATGTCCAGTTCTAACTGTTGCTTCTTGACCTGTACATAAAGAAGGACCGTAAAGAAGGCTGAGCACTGAAGAACTGACGCTTTCGAATTGTGACGCTGGAGAAGACTCTTGAGAGTCCCTTGGACAGAAAGGAGGTCAAACCAGTCAATCCTAAAGGAAATCAACCCTGAATATTCATTGGAAGGACTGATGCTGAGACTGAAGCTCCAATACTTTGGCCAGCTGATGCGAAAAGACGACTCACTGGAAAAGACCCTGATGTTGGGAGAGATTGAAGGAGGAGGAGAAGGGGGTGACAGAGGATGAGATGGTTGGGTGTCATCATTGACTCAATGGACATAAGTTTAGCAAACTCTGGGAAATAGTGAAGGACAGGGAAGCCTGGCGTGCTGCAGTCCAGGGGGTCACAAAGAGTTGGACACGACTGAGCATCTGAACAACAGCAATCAACTGGTGACTATATAACCAAATTAAGGTACATGCAACATGGATGAATTTTAAAAGCATATGCTAAGTGAAAGGTGTCAGACACAAAGGCTACGTACTATATGATTCCACTCATATTCTGGAAAAACCAAAGCTATAGGAACAAAAGTCAGTTCACTCACAAACAGAAGGAGCTTTTGGAGGTGATAGAACTATTCTCTACCCTGATCATCATGGTGGTTACCCAAGTGCACATATTTGCCAAAATTCACAGAACTGTACACTTAAAATATAAAATTTTTTGTACATAATGTATATATGAATAAACCTAACAAAAAAAAAACCTAAACATTATGTGCAGGAATTCTACTTTCTCTATAATCAGCTCTTCCAATTATATGCTGCATATTTGCCACACTAAGTATCCTCTTATTTTCAAATGAGGCTAGTGGAAGAATAAGATATTTACATTTATAAAAGCGCAAGATACCTCTTTACTTTTCTCTTTTCCTTCACACTTTTCATGTTCTTCATCATGTCTGCGTAGAAGTTAATTTATCATGGATTTTTGCTGTCCTTATATCAGAATTTTTCTTCTTTGTGAAATTTTGAGGTGGCAAAACAGACATTTTGTTTTTGACTGATCCCATAAGATAAGAATAATTCTCAAATAGACATTTTGTTCAAGGACCGATAGTTTAAATGGAATTAAATAACTACAAATTAAATACAGTTCTTAAAAGTAATTTTGTTTAATGGTAAAAATGCTATTCTGCCAAACAATTCTATAAAGATTGGAATTACAAAAGATAATTGAATCTCTATTATTATTCTTGGTACTCTTATTTAAATTTGTATAAACATTTATTGGTTCCAAAAGAATAAAATGTTCTTCTTAAAGTTATCTGGCTAATTCCCTTTCTGTTAATATTCATATGAACCATCAGCCTATTTTCCTATTTATTTAAATTTTTGAAACTTATTATTTCAAACAATTATTGCAAACAATTATTTTTCACATAAAAGTAACAGTTTTCAATTATCACTAATTATTGTACCATTTTACCCTGCAAAAATAAATACATGGGTATTCAGCAACTGATTGAAATAATCTCAATATATAAAGCACAAAAGAATTTTCATCTTGGATTACTTCTAAAATGCTTACTTATGTTTGAAAATGTTCAAATGTTAATAAAAATCCAAATAACCTGCTTTCTTTGCATTCCTGATGTAGTTATATTGGTTAAATATGATGTCCCTCTCCTGATCACAGGATCATCGATCTTGTACAATTTCAGGGATGTCAAGAATGACACAAAAATAGATGTTTCATTCTTTGATCTTTCAAGGGCTGAAGCCCAGATTAAATACAGTTTGGCTGAGTTTGGAAGACTGAAACCAAACTTCAGTGCATAATGACTTAACAAAGGTTCTCAACTACATGTTTAGTTCAGTTCAGTCTCTCAGTCGTGTCCGACTCTTTACAACCCCATGGACTGCAGCACGCCAGGCCTCCCTGTCGATCACCAACTTGCAGAGTTTACTCAAACTCTAGTCCATCAAGTCAGTGATGCCATCCAACCATCTCATCCTCTGTCGACCCCTTCTCCTCCCGCCTTCAATCTTTCCCAGCATCAGGGTCTCAAGTACGTGAGAGTGTCTCTTACAGAAACTCAGCAGGGCAACTGGCTCCAGGCAAGAAATCCACTCCCATTCCAGTGGGTTGCATGCCCTTCTCCAGGGGATTTTCCTGACCCAAAGATCAAACGTACTTCTCTTAAGTCTCCTGTATTGGCAGGTGGCAGGTTCTTTACCACTAGCACCACCTGGGAAGCCCAAGGTGTTTCATAAATTATATGAATTGAACAGTGAACCCAACAGAGAGGAGAGGTCCAGGGGTGGGGGTGTCAAGCAGAAAGATCAATCAGAAGATATTTGTTAAACCAATTTTTAATTCCCAGGTATCCACACCGGCCTACCTCACCATCACTACATGCCACCTGCCAGTTTTACAGCCAAGAACCAAAGAAAGAAGCCAATCTTGACCTTTATCTGCCTACTGGCAGCCATTCTGCAAACAAACCATTATGAACACATCCTGGTCTACACTTCCTGCTGCCCTTCCCTTTCCCTTCTCCCACCCCGTTCTTGTAACCACAGCACTTGGGGGAAGTGGGGCTCTGATAGCTAGATTCAGAGAAGGAATAAATCATCAGTGGGCTCATTGGTCTAACCTGGGTCATGCTCACCCCTTTTAAAATTCAGCAGGACCCAGTGGTCCTTGCCTCACCCCCACCACCATGTCCTTAGCCTGTCTTTTGTCTGTGGAAAACATTAAAACAAGACCAAATAATAGTAGTTTAATCATTAAGTAAAGTCAAGGACCTTAATTTCTCTTCAAGAGCTATAGACAATATTTTGAGCCCTGTCCTTTAAGAGGTCTTATAGGGCTTCCCCAGTGGCTCAGCTGTAAAGAAACTGCCTGCAATGCAGGAGACACAGGTTCAATCCCTGAGTCAGGAAGATCGCCTGGAGGAGGCCATGGCAAGCGATTCAAGTATTCTTGCCGAGGAAATCCCACTGACAGAGGAGCCTGGCAGCCGGCTGTCTGCGGGGTCACAAAAGAGTAAGACATGACTGAAGCAACGGAGCACTCATAAGCACAGGGAGACTGAAATCTCCACCAGGTGGAGTGAATTAACCATTAATACATGATGACCGGACAAGCTGTGACCTAAACTGCCACAGTTCCGAGAACCCACCTTAAATTAAAGGGAACAAACTGACGCTGGAACTCTAGACTAACTGTACTTAAAACAATCAAGATGACACTGATCAGACCACTCCATGGCCAATTTCAAGATGACGCTCGGAGCTGACTGTGCTGTTTCTGCATGTAGCCCCCTCCCTCTACCTATAACCCACTGATGGTTAGTGTTAGGCAGTCAGTCTTTGGGTAAGAGTCCACTCTCCCCTCCAGATTGCTGGCCTCAGAAATAAAGCAAACTTTTTATTCCACCAACCTTGTCTCTTTATTGGAATTAGAGCAACGAGCAGCCAGACCGCACTTTCAGTAACACTTTGGCTGGAAGAAAGCAAGCAGTGGATTGATGGCACCAGTGACAGCAAGAGCCAAGGAGGGCGCTGTCCCAAAAGGAGATGAAGGCTTTCTTACCCAAAAGGGGACTATTCATCGATGCCTCCTGTGTGTACTTTCTTCACAGCTCATAGACAAAGGGAAGCTGCAGGAGCGCACATTTGGGAGACCTTGTGTAATTGGAGAGTTTCCCTAAGGAAGTGACGTCTGCACTGAGTCCTGAGACAAGAATCTAGACAGATTTAGGGGCGAATGCGGGAGAACACTGAATAAGGTACAACCACAGGACAGAGGATGAGATGGCTGGATGGAATCACCGACTCGATGGACATGGGTTTGGGTGGACTCTGGGAGTTGGTGATGGACAGGGAGGCCTGGCGTGCTGAGGTTCATGGGGTCACAAAGAGTCGGACACGACTGAGCAACTGAACTGAACTGAACTGAACAGGAGCAAAGGAAGAGAAACGAGGTCCGTGCAACCCTCCAGATACCCTTTCCCTCGTCCAGTACAGGCCTTTGCAGCACACACGGGTAGTTTGGCAGTTCAGCATCACCCCCATTTCTTCTTCCCCCTTCTAAATTTTATTTCTGGAGCCAAAGCTTCCCCACTCTCAGATCATCTTATCTGGGTCTATTGGTGGAGCTTGCCATGCATGGCTTAAGCCAGACACTGGATTTATCTATCTGGCCACAATGATTGATCAAGTGTGGTCATGTGACCAGAGCTGGACCAATCAGAGTGAACCTCAAGGCTTTTGAGAAAATGATTTTTTTTCCCACCAGACTTAAACTTGAGTGATATTTTTTAGGGCAGTGACATGCTAGATATGTCTTTATATATATATATATATATATAAATGTCAAAACCCAGAGAATATACAGCATCAAGAGTGAACCCTAATGTAAACTGCAGACTCTGAGTGATAATGATGTATCAATGTAGATTCATGGATTCTAACAAAGATACCACTCTGGTGGCGGGTGTTGACAATGGGGAACTGTATATGTGTAGGGGAGGGAGGTTATGAGAAATCTCTGTACCTTTGCTCAAATTAGGTGAACCTAAAACTGCTCTAAAAAATAAAGTCTATTTTTTAAAAAAACCTGAATGGTGTAAGGTCTGGAATCTTTAAAGCCATTTGCCATCACATGCAGTCTGAGAACAAAGCCAACACCTGGAGAAGAGCCCAGACCAGGATCTGTTTGATGACATTGTTTGGGCTGCTGGGGGCTTCCCAGGTGGCACTAGTGGTAAAGAACCTGCCTGCTAATGCAGGAGATTCAGGAGATATGGGTTCGATCCCTGGATCGGGAAGATCCCCTGAAGAAGGGAATGGCAAGCCACTTCAGTATTCTTTCCTGGAGAATCCCATGGACAGAGGAGCCTGGTAGGTTACGGTTCATGGGTGGCAAAGAGTTGTACATGACTGAAGCAACTCAGCACAGCACGCACAAGCTGCTGGGTCAAGCTCACCTAAAGCCAGCCACTCCCCCTGGACTTTTCAGTAACATCAGCCAATATATTCCATTTTGCTTCAACAAGCTCTCCCCTATCCCTCCACATACCATCTGGGACAAGGGTCAGAGTTTCTTCTCTTAGAGACCAGCAAGCCTGACTCCTCTCCCATTTTACTGATTGGAAAACAAAGGTCCAGAGAGGTGGAGAAAATTCAGTTCAGTCATTCAGTCATGTCCGACTCTTTGCGACTCCATGAACCGCAGCACGCCAGGCCTCCCTATCCATCACCAACTCCCGGAGTTTACCCAAACTCATGTCCATTGAGTCGGTGATGCCATCCAACCATCTCATCCTCTGTCATCCCCTTCTCCTCCTACCCTCAATTTTTCCCAGCATCAAGGTCTTTTCAAATGAGTCAGCTCTTCGCATCAGGTGGCCAAAGTATTTAGAGTTTCAGCTTCAACATCAGTCCTTCCAATGAACACCCAGGACTGATCTCCTTTAGGATGGACTGGTTGGATCTCCTCGAAGTCCAAGGACTCTCAAGAGTCTTCTCTAACACCACAGTTCAAAAGCATCAATGCTTTGGAGCTCAGCTTTCTTTATAGTCCAACTCTCACATCCATACATGACTACTGGAAAAACCATAGCCTTGGCTAGACGGACCTTTGTTGACAAGGTAATGTCTCTGCTTTTTAATATGCTGTCTAGGTTGGTCATAACTTTCCTTTCAAGGAGTAAGCGTCTTTTAATTTCATGGCTACAGTCACCATCTGCAGTGATTTTGGAGCCCCAAAAAATAAAGTCTGCCACTGTTTCCACTGTTTCCCCATCTATTTCCCATGAAGTGATGGGACCAGATGCCATGATCTTAGTTTTCTGAATGCTGAGCTTTAAGCCAAGTTTTTCACTCTCTTCTTTCACTTTCATCAAGAGGCTCGTTAGTTCTTCTTCACTTTCTGCCATAAGGGTGGTGTCATCTGCATATCTGAGGTTATTGATATTTCTCCCAGCAATCTTGATTCCAGCTTGTGCTTCATCCAGCCCAGCGTTTCTCATGATGTACTCTGCATACAAGTTAAATAAGCAGGATGACAATATACAGCCTTCCTTTTCCTATTGGGAACCAGTCTGTTGTTCCTTGTCCAGTTCTAACTGTTGCTTCCTGACCTGCACACAGGTTTCTCAAGAGGCAGGTCAGGTGGTCTGGTATTCTCATTTCTTTCAGAATTTTCCACAGTTTATTGTGATCCACACAGTCAAAGGCTTTGGCATAGTCAATAAAGCAGAAATAAATGTTTTTCTGGAACTCTCTTGCTTTTTCGATGATCCAGCGGAGGTTGGCAATTTGATCTCTGGTTCCTCTGCCTTTTCTAAAACCAGCTTGAAAATCTGGAAGTTCACGGTTCATGTATTGCTGAAGCCTGGCTTGGAGAATTTTGAGCATTACTTTACTAGCGTGTGAGATGAGTGCAATTGTGCAGTAGTTTGAACGTTCTTTGGCATTGCCTTTCTTTGGGATTGGAATGAAAACTGACCTTTTCCAGTCCTGTGGCCACTGCTGAGTTCTCCAAATTTGCTGGCATATTGAGTGTAGCACTTTCACAGCATCATCTTTTAGGATTTGAAATAGCTCAACTATTCAAAGTCAAAAAGATTATAGAAACCAGGCCCAAAACTAGAAATCTAAGGAGCTTTCCACTATGGCTTGAGGTCTGTTGGGGGGTTAAGCATTCAGTTAGCAGCTGGTACCCTTGGTCCTGTTACCCCCAGCCAAGACTGAGAAAAAGTTGTTGCTATCAACCATTAATCAGTCAGGCAAGAGTTTTTCGTTGTTTTTCACAAACTTATTGTATTAATTTCCTCCTCAGTGGTACTAGTGGTAAAGAACCTGCTTGCCAACGCAGGAGATGTTAAGAGATGCAGTTTCAATCCCTGAGTCAGGAAGATTCCCTGGAGGAAGACACGGCAACCCACTCCCATATTCTTGCCTGGAGAATCCCATGGACAGAGGAGCCCAGCGGGCTACAGTCCATAGGGTCGCAGAGTCAGACACCACTTAGGCAACAGCACACACACACGTACTATATTAATTTCCTAGTGCTGTCATAACAAATTACCACAAACTCAGCGGCTCAAAACAATGGAAATGTCCTCTGTCACAGTTCAGGCAGCCAGACGTCCAACATCAAGGTGTCAAGGGCGGGTTCCTGGGGAAGCTCTGGAGGAGAATCTGTTCCCTGCTTCTCTCCTGGCTGCCTGTGCTCTCCAACAACTCCTGGAGTGTCTTGACTGGTAGCTGCATCCCTCCACCCTCTCCAGCCTCCATCTCCATCTTCACATGACCTTCTTCCCTGTCTGTCACCTCTGTCTCCAAACCTCCCTCCTTATAAGAACACCAGTCACAGGGTTTAGAGTCCAACTTAGTCCAGTATGAGCTCATTCTAACTTAATGAAATACATCTGTTAAAACCCCGTCTCCAAGTAAGTTCCTATTCTGAGGTACTGGGGGTGAGTTGGAGGGTTGCCCTCTAGTCAACCCAGCGCACTTACTCCATGCCCAGCATCAAGCTTACATGCCTTGAGCCATAACTGGGATGAAATGGTGTGTCTGATAATAATGCCCACACCAGACCCATGTTCATTTACTTTTTAATGTTTCATGTAATTTTTAAAGGTTATACTCCATTTACAGTTATTACAAAATATTGGCTGTATCTTGCTGATGTCTTGTACGATACATCATTGTAACCTATCTTACACCCAGTGCTTTGTACCTCCCACTCTCCTGCCTCTATATTACCCCCCTACACACACTGGTGGCCACTAGTTTGTTCTCTATATCTGTGAATATGCTTCTTCTATGTTATATTCACTAGTTCATTGTATTTTTTAGAGTTCATGTAAAAGTGATGTCATATAGTATTTGTCTTCCTCTGTCTGATGCATTTCACTTCATTGCCCTCCAAGTCCATCCATGTTGCTGCAAATGGCAAAATATTGATCTTTTCTGTGGCTGAGTAGTATCTCATTGTGTGTGTATGTGTGTGTCCTCTTCTTTATCCATTTATCTGATGGACATATTTAGGTTGCTTCTATGACTTGGATATTGTAAACAGAGCTGTTCTGAACACTGAGGTGCATGGATCTTTTCGGACTAGTATTTTTGGTTTTTTTCGAATACATACTCGGGAATGGAATTGTTGAGTCATATGATAGTTCTATTTATAGCTTTTTGAGAGCTCTTACTGTTTTCCACAGTGGCTGCACCAATTTACATTCCCACCAAAGCGTGCCATGGTTCCCTTTTCTCCACCTCCTCACCAACACTCATCATTTGTGTTCTTCTTGATGATAGTCCTTTGGACATGTGTGAGGTGACGGCTCATGGTTGTTTTGATTTGCATTTCCCTGATAATATCGACAGAAATGATATGGACCTAACAGAAGCAGAAGATATTAAGAAAAGGTGGCAAGAATACACAGAAGAACTGTACAAAAAAGACCTTAATGACCCAGATAACCACAGTGGTGAAATCACTCACCTAGGGCCAGACATCCTGGAGTCTGAAGTCAAGTGGGTCTTAGAAGGCATCACTACGAACAAAGCTAGTAGAGGTGAAGAAATTCCAGTTGAGCTATTTCAAATCCTAAAAGATGATGCTGTTAAAGTATTGAATTCAATATGCCAGCAAATTTGGAAAACTCAGCAGTGGCCACATGACTGGAAAAGGTCGGTTTTTATTCCAATCCCAAAGAAACGCAATGCCTAAGAATGTTCAAACTACCACACAATTGCACTCATCTCACATGCTAGCAAAGTAATGCTCAAAATTCTCAAATTTTGACAAATTTGACAAAGCTGTATATTGTCACCCTGCTTATTTAACTTATATGCAGAGTACATCATGCAAAATTCTGGGCTGGATGAAGCACAAACTGGAATCAATATGGCCGGGAGAAATATCAATAACCTCAGATACCCAGATGACACCCTTATGGACACGACCCTTCTGGCAGAAAGCAAAGAAGAGCTAAAGAGTCTCTTAATGAAAGTGAAAGAGGAGAGTCAAAAAGCTGGTTTAAAACTCAACATTCAAAAAACAAAGATCATGGTATCTGGTCCCATCACTTCATGGCAAATCAATGAGGAAACAATGGAAACAGTGACAGACTTTATTTTCTTGGGCTCCAAAATCACTGCAGATAGTGACTGCAGCCATGAAATTAAAAGACGCTTGCTCCTTGGAAGAAAAGCTATGACCAACCTAGACAGCATATTAAAAAGCAGAGACATTACTTTACTGACAAAGGTCTGTCTAGTCAAAGCTATGGTTTTTCCAGTAGTCATGTATGGATGTGAGAGTTGGACCATAAAGATAGCTGAGCACCGAAGAACTGATGCTTTTGAGCTGTGGTGTTGGAGAAGACTCTTGAGAGTCCCTTGGACAGCAAGACGATCAAACCAGTCAATCCTAAAGGAAATCAGTCCTGAATATTCATTGAAAGGACAGATTCTGAAGCTCCAATACTTTGGCCACCTGATGCGAAGGACTGACTCATTGGAAAAGACCCTGATGCTGGGAAAGATTGAAGGCATGAGAAGAAGGGGATGACAGAGGATGAGATGGTTGGATGGGATCACCGACTCGATGGATATGAGTTTCAGCAAGCTCTGGGAGTTGGTGATGGACAGGGAAGCTTGGCTTGCTGCAGTCCATGGGGTCTCAAAGACTCAGACACGACTGAGCAACTGAACTGATAATTATCGACGCTGATCATCTTAGACTCATATTCATTTAACACACACTCCCTGAGCACCTACAATGTCTGAGGCTCTGTTAGGTGCTAAAGAATTAAAGGTGCCCAATGGCACAGTCCCTGTGCTCACGGAGCTCCAGTCCAGGGACGGAGCATCTGCAAGGCTGTCAGCAGCCAGGAGAGTAGTGACTGTCTCAACTTTTCATGAACTGCCCCTCTCTGGACCTGTTTCCTGCTCTGTAATGTGAGAGGTTTAGAATAGACGATCTCTAACACACTTTAGAGCTCTAATATTCTGAAAACTTTTTTTTAAATGTGTTTGAAAATGCTTTGTAAACCGCAAAGTGCTATACACTCAAAGACAGGCAGTATAACAGTAATAGTTCAGTAAGTCAGTTGGCCTGGATTCAAATCCCAGCTCTACTATCTACAAACTCCTATGACCTTAGGTGATTTATTTTGTCTCCCTGGATCTTGGTTTCCTCTTCCATAAAATAGGATAATACAGCATCTCAAAAAGTTATCATGAGGCTAGAGGAATTAGTCCATGCAGTATTGAGGCCAGGGCATGGCACAGAGCAGGGCCGTATAATGATATACAACTATTAGCTACATGCTTTCTGCCACTGGGACTTTACAATTCATGTGGGCGATGAAAGTAATAGGTGAAAAAGTTAGAAAGATCCAGTAGTGGATCAACCGGAGGGCTCTTGAGTGACAGCATGGCAAGTTCTCTGAGGGTTGGGGCAGTGTGGCCTGAAGCACAGATCTGCCCTTCAACAGACTGCAGGACAGAGGGCAGTAATGCCAGGGTCACCCCCTAGGACCAATCACCCAGGAGACCAACCGGGAAACTGGGCTCCGAGAACTGAGCTCATGCAACAGAATAAACTTCAGCTCAGCAATTAGACTGGTCTGGGTTTAAATCCGACTCTTCCCTCCTCACTGGGTAGCCTTGGGTTAGTGATCCCTCATGTCTGAGGTCTCACTTTCCTCATCTGTGAAACAGAGATTAAAACCAGAGAGTGTCCCGCGCAGCCTTGTTGCAAGGACTGCCATGTTGTACATGGAAAATCCCTGCATGGAGCCGCCTCCAATAGGGTTAAGTGTTAATAAAACATCCTCCACCAGGCAGGACTGGTTCTGTCACTCACTCCCCACAGGTTCGCACCTAACGGGGAAACATCACTCTGGCTTGGAGATTACTCAGGTGCATGTTACAGGAGCTTTGGGAAGTAATGCTTTTGGCTATCCTAGATCTCAAAAAAACCAAAAAGGCCTGCACGATCTCAAGCTAGGTGCTTCCCAGAAGCCAGACCCTAGCATAAAGGTGCCTCTGGTAGATGTTATCATTACAAAGAACCAGCTCTTGCTAATCCTCAACTCTCCTACTCTTGTCTACAGAACGCCCTCTCCCACACTGGAACTTCTTTGCTAACAGTCCTTCGTTCCCTGGCCATGCATCTCATGCTTTGGGATTTGCCCTGCTCTGCCTCTCCTAATCCCTCTCTAGCAAAGGAGCCCTGCCTTTGGAATTCTCCAGCCAGCCTCCAGCTCTGCAGCTTGTGTTCACTCCCTGATAATTATGTCCCCTCCCTTGCAGCTTCAGACCTAGTACCACCCCACCCCAGGCCTTACTGGAATCCTAGAGTTCCAGCAATAACGAGTTACTTGATATAGCTGGACCTTGCTGTAAGGGTACACTGACAGGGGCTTATTCTCTCCTGCAATAAACAGTAGGCAGTGCAGAGCTGGATGGAGGCTCCTCCAGCCTCTAAGGGACTCGGGCAGGCTCTCTCCACGCTTGTCCCTCCTGTTACCAATCCACTGCCCCCCCATACCTGGGAGGTTAGTTCTGTTCACCCTTTCTGGTAGGTATTGTCTCCTTCTGACATCATTAGTGGCTCCCAGTCAACGTTAAGAAAATAGGACCACACCCATAAATGGTTCAACTGCCATATTAATGACCTTATGACCTGCCTTATACCAAGTTCACACCCTGGATAATTATTCTTGACAAAACCTAAAACTTCACCCTTTATAAATGGATTAAACAATTAACATTCCTTAAAAACAACTCAAAAGCAGTTTGTGCAAAATGCACAGCTTCTAAGGCCTTAGATATCTAAGAAACATCCCCACTGCTCATTTCCTATGAAAAGCTAAAAGGATTGGGATCTGAGAGACTTAGAGTACTGGCCTATCACCACCTTAGTCAAGGGAGTGCCGATAATGGTGGATGTTCAGATACAGCGTATGGGGAGGGATTGGACACAGGGATACTTCTTGGTCTCCTGGCCCCTGGAGAGCCCAGACTGTGCCCCAAATATCTAGTGCAGATTGTCCCTGGGTCTCTCTCGGTGAAGTGCATCAGGCCTATATAGAGCACATATTTCTGCCCTAGGGGATCCAGGTGACAGCACATTCATCAGATAAATTAATTCCTGTTAACCTGCCATGTACAGATGTGAGAGTTGGACTATACAGAAAGCTGAGCGCCGAAGAACTGATGCTTTTGAACTGTGGTGTTGGAGAAGACTCTTGAGAGTCCCTTGGACAGCAAGGAGATCCAAACAGTCAATTCTAAAGGAAATCAGTCCTGAATATTCATTGGAAGGACTGACGCTGAAGCTGAAACTCCAATATTTGCCCACCTAATGCAAAGGACTGACTCATTGGAAAAGACCCTGATGCTGGGAAAGATTGAAGGCAGGAGAAGGGGACGACAGAGGATGAAATGGTTGGATGGCATCACTGACTCTATGGACATGAGTTTGAGCAGGCTCTGGGAGTTGGTGATGGACAGGGAAGCCTGGCATGCTGCAGTCCATGGGGTTGCAAACAGTCGGACAGGACTGAGTGACTGAACTGAACCTGCCAAGCTGAAGGGCCCTTCCAGGAAACCATGGCCTCTTAGAGACAAGCTTGCCCTGTGTGTCACTAAAGTGTTTGTCATAGTGAAATATCAGGCCTAAGAAAGAAGAGCAGGTTTAGGGATTGCTCTTCACAGACTGAAAGCCACACTCTTTAATGTTTGGCCCTGGAATGAGACTCTCCAAGTCAGAGGACCAGCTCAGTCCCTTTAAGCCTTTCCTTCCCCCAAAGGGTAATTTGATCCCCAAGATGACAAGGTGATCAAACAGTATCCTCCACCTAGAGACCTGCCCATAACTAGGAAGCAGGAAGTCCCATTTCAGGAGGAAAAGGGCTGGCCTGGGGTAGAGCTCACCCTGGGGGCCTGCACTGGCTGGGGCTGTTGTTTGGTGCCTATTTCATTGCAACCCGTCCAGTCCCCATAGCCCGCCATGGGTTGTTTGAAACCCTGGTGAGGGTTTATGCAGTTAGCAAGTAAGATTCTAAATGTACTCCATAGGTTTTACCTTTTTATTATGGAAATTTTCAAATGTACATAGAAGTAAGGAGACTCTTGTACCCTCCATGGACCTAAGCCTAACTTCAACAATTGCCTATCTCCTTTTATCTATCAACCTTTGGGGTTTTCTTGCGGGGGAGCCAGGTGGTCTTGAGAATTCTAAGTATTTTCAAGTAAATCTCAGACTTCTCATTCACAAATCAAAAGGGGCTAATCAAATGGTGTTCGAAATATTACAAACAAATAGCAGTCCTTACTTTCAACCACATCACCTAGGAGGTTGAGACCCACTGGCCAAGTCCAGCCTCCTAGTTTTAAGGACCGTGACTCCGGAGAAGTGAGCTACCCGACGTTGGTGGCTAGAGCGGGAACCAATCGGTCCTCCCGGCTGCCTGGTGAGTGATGGCCCAGGATGGCGACCATTTCCCAGGCCCCGTCCCTGGGAGGGGGAGGGGGACCCTCCACTAACCGCCGGACTGCCGGCGGGAAGAATCTCGGCTGTTCCCCCGAACACATTTCTGGAAGCACAGGCCGGGTGCGCGGCAGCGGGTCACGGATGCAGCGGGGTACTGGGACCTGCAAGCCACGGTAACTGGAGTGGTGGGGGATCCCGGGCGGGATACCCGGGTCTGGGGTGGCCTTGGAAAGAGAAGGGGGCCTGCTCCCACGACCGGCGGGATAACTCGCAGCCACGATTAGGCTGCGGCCTGGGTCGCCCTGTGGCCGACCCGGTTCCACGTGGGGAGCTGGCTGGCGAGGCTGGCGCGGCGCCTACGCCCGGGGCTGGAAGCAGGAAGTAATCTCCCGTGGGCGCGGCACTGCAGGTGCAGCGCCAGGCGGCGCGGGCCGGCGGCCAGTGCGGAGGAGGTGAGCGCTGGGGTCGCCTCGCGGCTAGGGACCGCCAGCCCCGGGACGGGAGCTTGCGGCTGGGCCTGGCCTGGGCAGGTGGGGCTTTCTGGGAGGGGGAGTGGGGCGCTGCCCTGAGGGTCGGATCGGGCCACCCGGAGGGCCTCGAATTTGGAGTGGGGGCGTTGCTGGGGGGTGGGTTTCAGGCTCGGGAGAGGGCTGGGGGCTGTGAAAGTAGGGAGAAGGAGGCCACTGCAACAAGGTTTCAGAAGTGTGAGCGCGGCTAGGTGGAGGGATGCGGCGGGGCCACGGTTCTCTGGACCCCGGGGGACTCAGGGTGGCGCCAGGGCTCTGGCCCTCAGGACAAGATGGCCCTGCAGATGAGCGGAGTCGGCGGGAGTTAAGCCTCTCGAGAAGACGGAGAAGAGAGGAAGGGCTTGCTAGAAGAGGGCCGAGACTCTGGAACCACAGGACCCTTCCACGGCTACTGAGATCCAATACCCGGCACCACCAGCTGCGGGCTGGGAGCGCCCACGGGCTGCCAGGGGCCTGCCGCGGGCCAGGCTCGGAAAGCCATTTCTCCGAGGCTGTGGCTTTAAGAGAGATGCCGGGCGCGCGGGCTCTTTAAGGAGGGCTTTGGGGGCGTGTCAGGAAATGAGTCCTGGGCCCGCCTCCCCCGGGGGAGGGGCTTCGGATGTCGGGAGGCTTCGGGGCCGAGTGGAAGGCTGGAGCCTGGGCGGACCGCGCGCCGTGGGCTACCGGCCCAGTCCACTGAGAGTCCGGAGGACCCGGGCTCTGAGCGCCCCTGACCTCGCCTGCATCCTCTTTCCAAACCCCCCCGCACACCCTCCTTTCAGCTCCTTGCATGCCTCCCCCTTCTCGCCCTGCAAACCTTTTCTCTCCCATAGCAGCCCATGCCTGTTTCTCTCTGCACCTCTTCCTCACGCTGTCCCCCGCCCCTTTGAAGCCCCTTCACCCTGCGTTTCTTCTGCTCCTCCTTCTCCTTCCACTCCTCCCCTCCCCCACTTCCCGCTGGTTTCCTCCCTACTCGGTTCCAGCCCCTTCTCCCCTAACTTGTCGTCTCTGTCCAACCTTAGCCCATCGGGGACCTTTCCCCCGTCTTGTCTCATGAGCCCCCTGAGGGTGGGAGCAGGTGGTGGAGCTTACCCCAAAGCAGAACCTCTCCTTCGGAGAGAAGAGTGGGAGGCCTCCAGACCACCCGCCATGTGACAGTTGAGGACTTCAGCTTGCAGAAAGCAGATGTGAGCTCGCTGCCCTGTACTCCAGGAAATCAGTCTGGCTGTAAGCTGACGCAGCTCCTCTGCTACCATGAACAGGGCCTCTCTGAAGCGGTCAAAAATCCTGCACATGGCACTGATGGGGACTTCCGACCCCACCGGAGAGGCAGAGGCCAGCCAAGAGAAGCCTTTTGTGCTGCGGGCACTGCAGATCGCCCTGGTCGTCTCTCTCTACTGGGTCACCTCCATCTCCATGGTGTTCCTTAACAAGTACCTGCTGGATAGCCCCTCCCTGCGGCTGGACACCCCCATCTTCGTCACCTTCTACCAGTGCCTGGTGACCGTGCTGTTGTGCAAGGGCCTCAGCTCACTGGCCACCTGCTGCCCTGGTACCGTGGACTTCCCCGCCCTGCACCTGGACCTGAAGGTGGCCCGCAGCGTCCTGCCCCTGTCGGTGGTCTTCATTGGCATGATCACCTTCAACAACCTCTGCCTCAAGTATGTGGGTGTGGCCTTCTACAACGTGGGTCGCTCACTCACCACCGTTTTCAATGTGCTGCTCTCCTACCTGCTGCTCAAGCAAACCACCTCCTTCTACGCCTTGCTCACCTGCAGCGTCATCATCGGTGAGTGGCCAGCCAGGGACACAGGGGGTGGGCACGCCGAGGCAGGGGAGGGGGGGCGGGGGGGAGGGGATTGGGGGGGATGGGAGCTGAAACCCTAAAGAACAACCCTGTCAAACATCTTTGGGCTATATCTGCCCCAGCTCCCTTATTTTGACAGTCATCTGAGGAAGAGTCGGGTCCAGAGAGGGCAAGTAACTTTCTGGAGGTCACCCAGCAAGCTAGGGGCCCAATCAGGGCCCATCAAACAAGATGGGATTACCATCTATACTTCACACAGGGAAAACCAAGGCACAGAGAGGTTAAGTGATTTGTCAAAGATCACACAGCTAGTAAGTAGTAGAGGTGGGATCTGATCTCAAGCAATCTGGCTCCTTACACTTGACCACTGTACTCTATTGCTTCTCAAGAGTTCCAGTGTCCTGACTTCTCACCCAGTGCTCTTTCTAGAGGACATTGAATCTTTTAATAAATATATGTATACTATCATCCTCTGACCTTGCAGGCTTACAATAATGCCTGAGACAGTGCCAAGAGATATGCTTTGAGATAACTTAGCTGTCTTCCCAGACTTGACCCTCAGAAAATAAAAATTACTAGTGGGGACGTTGTATTAATTATTTGCATACAGCGTCTCCTATGTTCCCCAGAGGTTCCCTGAATGTTATCATCACCATGACTGACTACATACACACAAGGTAATTGACACCAGAGAGGATAAGTCACTTACAGGGCCCCACAGCTAGGTAGTATCCAGCCTGGGATGGATTCTCAAATTGGCTGGGCCCCCAGGCCTGTATTTCTAATCACTCTGCTCCGTTCTTATCCCCTAGAGCAGCGGCCCCCAGCCTTTTCGGTGCCAGGGACCAGTTTCATGAAAGACACTTTTTCCACGGACTTGGGGGTAGGGGGATGGTTTTGGGATAATTCATGCCCATTACATTTATTGCACATTTTATTTCTAATCTAATGCTACCATTGATCTGACAGGACGTACTGGTCCATGGCCTAGAGGTTGGGGACCCTGCCCTAGAGGTTAGAACTGTGCCATCTAGTTCAGTAGCCACTGAACTAGATCTGGAGGTGGGATCTGATCCCACCTGTGTGGGATCAGATGTGTGGGACCACATGTGTCTAATTCAGTTCAAATTCAATGAAATTTTTAAAATTCAGTTACTCAGTTGTGAGCTGATTCTGTAGCCACATGTCAAATGCTCAGTCACCATGTGTGGCCAGTGGCTGTTGTACTGGATAGCACAGATGGTAGATCATTTCCATCATCACAAAGTGTTTTATTGCAGCCCGTTAGGTAGGAGCACCCCCAGCTTCCCACCCCCTCAGAGTCCTCCTGGGGCTCAGTCTTCCAGGAATGGAATCTTTCTTTGAACCTGTTCAGATTCTTCCTGGTTCAGCAGACTTCATCTTGGTTGACCTACTTCATCGAGGTTAGTATCTCAGTCCCCAAGCTGAGTTGCACCAGTGGCGGGGAGGGGCCCATCCCATGCCACCTGTCCTAGAAAATGTTTTCCTCATTGAGCCACTGTGGGACCTAGGCCTGCCCAGTCTCGGTTCGAGGTGGGAGAGAGAAGGGCAGAGGTTAGAGTGAGGGCAGCTGCCAAGACCCCAGGCACATCCGTCTCAGCAGCTCCCATTTCCTCCCCCAGGGAGCTGGTATGGACTCCCAGGCCTCACTTAGACAAATGCCCCAGGGATCTCCACTTCACTTCAGCCCCGCTGACCTTATGGGGTGGGGGGTGAGGGGGAGAGGGAGGAACTTCCTGATTGGCGGATTTGCATGCAGGCTGGTGAAGTCATTAGGGAAACTAGGCCCAAGTCCAGAAAAGTAATCAAAGTAGTGGATGGTGAGATAGCTTCTGGGAAAGTGCATTCACTGTCACTGGTCGGCTGTTGGGCCAGGCACCCAGGAGGTAGTGCTGTCTGCTGGCCCAGCGCCTGGGCCTCCTCTCCGCAGTGTTGCCCCACCCCACCCCTGTTCCTCCTTGTGGGGGAACGTGGATCTCCGGTGACTCTCCAGGCCCCCTCCTCCTCCTTTGCTGGTCCCCCCTCCTCCTGCCTTCCTCGCAGAGTACCCTCTTAGCTGAGATTCCCTCTGGGGTCTGGAATCTTAAAAGGGGCAGTCTATCTTCTGGACTCAAAAGGTAATAACCAGTAGGAGGGCTGGGGGCCCTCTGGCTGTGCCCCCAGAACCAGGCTGGGGGTACCTGTTTGCAAAAGTTCTGCCAAGAAAGAGAACACTGCCAGCAAGTGCTTACGGCCCAGTCTTGTCTCCTCTGATCCTTGTGACCACTTTCAGAACAACCTACGTGCATTCACTCAGTAGATATTACTCACTGACCAAGCATGTGCCAAGAGCTCTGGGGATGCAAATTCTGAAAAGGTAGATGCAGCTCCCACGCTCCTGGAGGGCATGGGGTTGATGCCTAGCAGTAAGGGAGTTATACTGTGACTCAGACATAAAAGGAGCTGCAGAAACCCTGGCGGGGGTGGAGAGGGGGAGAGAGAAGAGCGGGAGGGAGGGTTCTAAGCCCGCATTCCAGAGGAAGTACTAGTTGGATGTAAGGAAGAAGTGAGGAGAGAATGTTCTAGGCAGAAGAAAAACCACCCATTTCTGCATGGCTGGGCCAGAGCAGGCTGTGCCCGTGAGGCTGCCCAAGTTAAGTGAGCCTGGACTGTTTCCTGAGGGCTGTGGAGATGCCCAGAGAGGCTTTAAGCCAGGACTGGACCCAAGCAGATCTGTCCTGTAGGAAGATCATGCTGGCTGCAAGGTGGAGAGTAGATTGATTGCAGTGGGAAGGTCAAGAACATGAACGCAGATGTCTATAGCGGAAGGACAGGGGAGCTCAGAGAATTTAAGTAGACTTTCCATGGGCCACCCAGCCTTTAAATGACAGAGCCTGATCGGAGTTCAGATCTCTCTGACACCAAAACCATGTGGCCAGCTGCTGTGGCGGAAGATACAACGCGTGTAAGATTTTGGCCCCTGCCTTCTGGGAAAGTGGGGTCTAAGCTAGAGAGACAGTACTGTCCCCGTGGGCAGGTGCCTAGCAGCCCAGGGCAGGCAAGGGTCTTGAAGGAAAGCACAGGCAGGAGGGAGCCAGGCAGAGGTCTGGGTGCTAGGGGTACCAGGAGAGACTTCAGCCCTGGAGAGGCTGGCTTTAACCTTGAAGAATGAGTGGAATCTCCCAAGAAAGAGGAGAGCATTTCTGGTTCAGAAAATGATCAAGGATGCTGAACCCTGGTGTGAGAAGCAGGGAAATGAGAGTGGCGACTCGGGGTGATTGTGGCACGGAGGTGGGTTCAAGGGCCTGGGGAGCCCAGCATGCCAAGCTGAGAGTGGGCAGTGGGGCGCCGAGGAGGGGTAGGAGGTGTCACAAAATAAGAATCTCAGAAAGAGTAACTAGCCCCAAAGACCTCGGGCCATAAGTGCTTCTCATGGTAGACTCCCATCTCACAGACCGGGAGGCTGAATGAGGCTCTCAGACCTTAAGTCACTCACCCAGGGTCACCTCCACCACTAAGTGCTGTAGCCACGCTCAACCTTCAGAGCCCATTTCACACGTTGCTTTTGAGGGGGCCCCAGACCAGCCCAGCCATCCAGTAACAGGGCTCTCACAGCACCCTGTCCTGTTTTATGGACCTCATTACAAAGGGATCATTTTAATGGCTCTCTCCTCTGCCGGAACGTGAGCCCCATGAGGAAGGGTTCCTATCCTGGACTAACTTCCCCAGCCCTTGTGCGGTGCTCTGCACGTAGTGGAGACTTTGCACACCTTTCTTGCAGGAAGGGCCGGGAGGATGGAATGGTGAGATCAGCGTGACACAGTCTGTGAACTTTGGTGGCAAAATTCTCTGTCCTTCCTCCTCCCCTTGCTCATTCCCCTCTCCCTGCTGCAGGTGGCTTCTGGCTCGGAGTGGACCAGGAGGGCGCGGAGGGCACCCTGTCTTGGACGGGGACCCTCTTTGGCGTGCTCGCCAGCCTCTGCGTCTCGCTCAACGCCATCTACACCAAGAAGGTGCTCCCGGCGGTGGACGGCAGCATCTGGCGCCTGACCTTCTACAACAACGTCAACGCCTGCATCCTCTTCCTGCCCCTGCTCCTGGTGCTGGGGGAGCTCCGGGCCCTCTTCAACTTCCCCCAGCTGGGCAGCACCCACTTCTGGGGTATGATGACACTGGGCGGCCTGTTTGGCTTTGCCATCGGCTATGTGACAGGACTGCAGATCAAGTTCACCAGTCCCCTGACCCACAACGTGTCCGGCACAGCCAAAGCCTGTGCCCAGACGGTGCTGGCCGTCCTCTACTATGAGGAGGCCAAGAGCTTTCTCTGGTGGACGAGCAACATGATGGTGCTGGGGGGCTCCTCTGCTTACACCTGGGTCAGGGGCCGGGAGATGAAGAAGATGCAGGAGGAGCCCCACCCCAGGGAAAACGAGAAGAGCAACATGGAGGTGTGAGCTTCTCCAGAGACCCAGGCACGGCACGGCCCCCGGGGAGCACGCCCCTGAATGCAGCGAGGGTGTCTCTCTGGACCCGGAGACTGTGGCCTTACAGACATGATGGGAATCTGATGGTTGAAATGGTGCCAGTGTTTCCCAGTGACATCAGAAAGTTGCCAAACCCGTCTCAACCCCCTTTCCTAGTTCCAGGGTTTTGTCCTCCCATAGGGAGGAGGGACGCCCCCGTGAGCAGAGCCAGTTAGGTTCTCTGGAGGAGTACCAGCTTGCAGGGAATAGGACAGGGGCATGTGCCGGAGACTGTCCCCCTTCCAGGGCCTTCTACCTCCACACGACCCTTGAGGTTGGGAACAGGCCACAACCTTGAAGGGACAGCATTGGCAAAGCCAGCCAGTCTTCACTTACGCTCAGGGGAAATGGGGCTGTGACCCCCACCAGAGGCTTAGGGTTTGAGAAACCTCACCTCTCTGTGTCCCGGGCCCGTAGCATAGCTTTGACCCAACCCCCACCCACCCCAAACCAGCCTTCTTTTGGAGGAGAGCATGGGCTGGGCTGAGGGAGGAAATTGACAAACGTTCCCTCTTCTCTGCGATGAGACCAGGAGGCCCATGGAAGGGGGTGAAGGGTCGGCGGTACCCAAGCCTGGTCCTGGCACCCTCAAGGGCTGCTGGGAAATGGCCTGGGGATGAGCTGCATCATGGGATCGCTCCCTGTCCCCACCATCTGCACCCCACATTTCCACTGTTTGAATGTGGTACATCCTTCACAGGCTCTGCAGGGTCAGTGACACTCTCCCCCAGTCCCCAACACCAGTTCTCCCCGCCTCGCTCCCCTGCCCCTAAGGGGCAGCTGCCACCTGGCACAACTTCCTGGCTCAGGGAACAGCCTCCCAGAAGTGGAGCCAGGGAGCCACTTTGGCTTCTCCGAGCTGTGCCTCCCCAGGAGGTGCTGAGGGAGAAAGGGTCAGCTCAGAGCTTTCTACCTCAGCTGTGCCGGGCCCCATTAAGATACAATTCCTGCAGGGCTGGGGTGGTAACCTCATCTAGATGAAGGTGTTCAGCTAACAATTGCAGACATCCTTGAGTTGAAGGCTGAAAGAACTTCCCTTCCAGGCCTCAGGGTGGCTTTTCTGACTCCTGTCCCTTCCTTTGGGTGTTTCGTTCCACCCAACTTTTGGGGGGTAACTCCTGATGTTTTCAGTCCCTGTAGCAAAAGGCTGGGGAGAGTGGGTCTTCTCACCACCCCTCCCTTCCAGTCCATCCACCATCCTAGATGGTTTCTGATGAAGTTGGTGGGACTTGATGCCCTGAATTGTGCTCAATTTAATTAAAAATTGGACTAAAACATCTTGTGTGTGTGGAGTGAGAAGGGATGGTCAGGGTCTGGATGGGACTTGTGAACAAAGGCGCAAGCCTGCCATCAGCAAGCCTTGGTTCTAGCACACAGCCCTTCTCAGAACCTGTTCTCCCTCCAGGCAACGGGTTGATCCAAAGACCAGAGCTGCTTCCAGACCTCAAGTTTCCTATTAGTAATTGTTGCCACTTTCTGGGTACTTGCCGGAGGCAAGACACTGCTGAGTGCTCTGTTCCGTCATTCGTCTCCACAACCCTCCCCAACACGCCTTGAGGTGGGCACCATCACTCGTTTCCCCATTTTACAGATGAGGACACTGAGGCTCAGGAAGGAAGAGGCAGCAGTAGGAGTCAGAAGTCTCTGCCTTCGGAGCACAGCTGCTTAACCACAGTGCCCTTAAGTATACTCAGCATTTTTTGAGCATCTTCTGCATGCCAGGCACTGGTGGTAGGATGTACTGATATGAGGACCCAAATCTGCTTCAAGGGGCAAGAATATAAACACTCATCAAGGCTCCCATAACAGATGCAGTATTGCCCTGAGATCTCAGAAGATGGAGAGACCACGTCTTTACAAGGGCCAGGGTGTTTGACTATTACTGGGCAAGCAGGGGCTCCAGGAGCAAGGGTAGACTGACCCAGGAAACAAGATTAAACTGAGGAAAGAGTACATGGGGAGTGGCGAGAGGTTTTGTTTGGCAAGGGGGGTGTATAGAAAAGGAGAGTGGATCATGGCGTGAACTGCCTTGAATGCAGTGGTCCATCTGGCCTTGATTCTAATCAATTTTAAAGCCATCACCAGGTCCTTTAAACAAAGAAGGGACATAATCGTTTCTGCACCCTCTGTATAGTCAGAAGATTGAGACAACATTCTTCATGTTATTAGCACTTTCTTGAGCAAGATTCAAGAAAAATCTCAATAGTTTGAAAAAATTCGAGCAGCCTAAATTCACAGGACAAAACTGAACAGCCTACTATCCAAGACCTTTACACAGAAAAGCACAAAGGCGTGTGGTGTCTGAGGATGGATTCACATCCACATGCAGCAGAACACCCCAGTTCTGATGCTCATGAAGCCCAGAGAACAACCAGAGCCGGCCTTCCAGCATCCCAGATTCCCACAGTCAGCACCACCCCCCCCAGCTCATCTCTATGGTATTTAAAGGAGCCAGGGCCGCCCCCAGGAATGTTTCGCCTGCAAGAAGCAAAGGAAGTGTGCCTTCTTTGGCAAGTCCACAGTTCCCCTTCTCTTTGGTCCCTCCTCCTTTTTTTAACAAAGTGTCTTGTTTGTAACATAAAAATAAGATCACTTTTTCCCTTTGATTCCAGTGGTAACAGGTTGCTAAGGGGGAAATGTACATATCAAGAAGGAGTTTATCTCCAAAATTTCCAATAAGAAAAGGCCAGGAAGGCTTAAAGAGAACCATATACATGTCATATACACATCTGACATCCCTGAAATTGTTGGAATACAACTTGGATAAAAAAAAAGACCTCAAAAATTATTTTAATATGCCCCCAAAAAACAAGCATAAAATGGTCTGGTATGAAAAGGCAGAGATGTGGAAGTCAAGCTGCCCAGAAAAAAAAATAAAAATAAAAATGGTGGATGAAGTGGAAAATTTAGGAACAGGAAGCTGATTCCACACTGACACACACTTTTCCAGAATGCATCCCTCTTTACTTATGTTTTTGCAGAGCATTTGATCAGAAGTCTGGAGACCTGGGTTCCACTTCTTGTAAGCTAGGGGGCCTCGGACAAGTCTCCTAACCTTTTCCAGGCCTCACTTTTCTTGAGATATGGGGATAATCCTTGTCCATCCTGCCACATGAAATGGTTGTGAATTGATGCTCCGCATCGTTCTGAAAATACGGTGAGTTATTGTTCTGATCAACATCAACAAACAGCAATCTCTTTGAGTGATAACTATGCACCAGGTGCCAGGGAGACAAACAGAACTATGCACCAGGTGCCAGGGAGACAAACAGTGGACAAGACACTAGAAACAAGTAAACAATCAAACAAGGACTTCCTGGTGGTCCAGTGGTTAAGAATCTGCCTTTCAATGCAGGGGATGTGGGTTCAATCCCTGGTCAAGAAACTAAGATTCCCACATGTTGCAGAGTGACCACGGAGCCCATGTGACACAACTGAAGAGTCCGTGCACCACAACAAAAGACCCCTCATGATGAAACAAAGATCTCGAGTGCTGCAAGTAAGACCCGATGCAGCCAGATAAATGAATAAATATTTTTAAATTTTTAAATAGATAAATACAGCATGTTTAGGAAAATGAAGAAAACAAAAAAGCCAAAATGGAGAATATTAGAGGGGAACCTTCTCTAGATAAGAAAGTCAGAAAAGCCCGCCCTCTGATCACATTTAACCTCACCCACATGATGGGAAGCAGCAGCTGTAGGAAGAGCTAGAGAAAGGGCGGCCCAGGCAGAGGTCACAGCTCAGGCAAAAGCCCTGAGGAGGGAAGAGCTGAGTGTGGTCCAGAACCAGAGAGAAGTAAGCTGGGGAGGGAGCAGTGGGGGGCAGGGAGTGAGGGAGCAGAGTTGAAGAACCAGCTAGTCCCAGGGGACAAAAATCTCCAGAAACAGGAAAGGCAGAAGAGACAGACTTGGCAACTTTCTGACATTACTGGGGACACTGGCTACTTTTGGTCCCACTCACCGTGGGGTGGAAAGAGAGGAGGTCAGAGGCCAAGTTCCAGCCAGCGAGCACCTACTGACCAGAGCAAGGAGGTTAGATTTATTCTCAGTTTCCTGGGGAAGCCGTTGGGAGTGCCATGACTGGTTTACATCTTAAGAAGAATTTTCCTAGCTGTTTACATCTTTAAAAGAGATCCTCTAGTGAGAAGAATGAATTAGATAAATCACTTACCCTCTCAGATCCTTTTCCCATATAAAAGAAAAGAAAGTTGTTCTAATGAAGAGATTGGAAAAGACCCTGATGCTGGGAAAGAGTGAAGGCAGGAGGAGAAGGGGATGACAGACGATGAGATGGTCGGATGGCACCACCGACGTGATGGACATGAGTTTGAGCAAGCTCCAGGAGTTGGTGATGGACAGGGGAGCCTGGCATGCTGCAGTCCATGGGGTCGCAAAGAGTCGTCGGACACGACTGAGCGACTGAAAGAAGAGATAACATGACGGTTTAAGGAGTCGACGTACATGAAATTTGGTTACTAGATGAGAAAACTGAGGCCCCCACAGGGTCACATGATAAGTCTGAGACACCAAGGACAAACTAGAGTGTGGTACTCCGCCCTCCTGGCCCCTCATCTGATGATCCCATAGCTGCCTCACTAGACACAGGCCCTGCCCCCACCAAAAACCTCGGCTCCTCTGAGAGGGTTAAATTTAGGACCTGGAACCGGCTAAAACGGGGACACCGGAGCCTGCTACGCTGAAGCAGCTGGCCCAGGTGCGCTGGGAGGGTGGGGGCTGGGTAGGGGCAGCTGCCTTTCTACCAGGCCTGCAGGCTGGCTGCCAGGCTGCTCTGTAGCCCCAGAAGGGTTATATGATTTTCCACCCAGCTAGCGAGGCTCTCTCTGCTTCCTCCCCAGGTCACCATGCACAAGGTCCCTGCCTCACCTCACTTTTCATTCCCCTAGTCCTTATTGAGTGCACTATATGCAGGGCCTGAACTAGTCTCTTTATGTCTTCATTCCAGGTACCACGTGAGCAAAGATCATCTTTCCACTGCTTTTGAGATACACTGGTTTTTAGTTCTGTGTCCAAAGTCGTCTAATTCCCGACCCTCCATAACTTAGTTTCCTTGCCTATAAAACAGGGGGAAGGAGGCTAGATTAGATCAGTTCCTCTAGGAAATGTGGGGAGCCCCCTTAGAGCAGAAGGGAGAACCAAGTGGACCCCCGGCCTCCACTCCAGGGCAGCCTCAGTTTCACCCATTTACATACCGAGGATGCAATTTAGATTTACTTATGCTCAAACAGTAAAGAATCTGCCCGCCATGTGGGAGACCTGGGTTCAATCCCTGGGTCAGGAAGATCCCCTGGAGAAGGGCATGGCAACCCACTCTAGTACTTTTGCCTGGAGAATACTATGGACAGAGGAGCCTGGAAGGCTACTGTACAGTTCATGGAGTCACAGAGTCAGACACGACTGAGCCACTAACGCTATGGTCCACTATGCTAACAAGGGGGTAGGGGGCCTTCTGCATATTACCCTGCTAACAGGGCCCCTACGACTTCAGCAGGGAACATGAGAAAACCTTGTGGCACATACAGTATTTTTTTGACCCAGTACCAATCCCTGCTTCTTTGTCTTTGCTGCCATTGCCATAATTTTGATCCTTTTTCTTCTGAGACTTGCAGAGGGTAAAGAAGGCACTAAATCTTGATGAGTAAAAATGAATCATGGTAATCCCAGTCTCCTTTTCTGTTATTAGTTAAAACAAAATTGACTAATAAGACATGAAAAGTCTACTAGTGGCTAGTCTACTATTGGGAAACTTTCCTAACTCTTCAAAAGAGACACAAAACAGGAATGTTCCTGCTCAGGCCTCTTGAGAGATCCTCAGCAAGATGGCTGGAGCTCTGGCAGCCATTTGGAATCATGAGAGGAGTCATTTTTAGGAAGTCTAGCCTACACACCATCAGAGTGGAAAGATGGAGGGAACCTGGGTCCTTGGTGACATCACTGAGTGTTGGAATTAAGAAACTCAGGCACAATTTAAGCCTTTTTCAGGAGGCTTTCCCATCCTTTGCAGCCAGAAGCATTTTAGCTGGCTTAGCTCTCCTTTTCTGTTTTGTGGTTAACATGGTCCTGTCCTAAGCCTTAAGCACCCATGACTAGAACAATGGGATGATGTAGCCCATCTGGGGCTTGAATTGAATTTATCATCCAATAGCATCTGTCAGAGTATGCTCCTGGGCATCTGCCTGGTTCCAAACCTCCAAGCAACCCTCCTCTCTTCCTTCCACTCTGCACTGTGATCCCTGGCCGGCTCCTAGCCTCTCCTCTCTCCATGGCTTTCCTCCTTCCCCTTGTACCAAACTGAACTCCATCCTCCCTTGTCTCCTGGACTTTCTGGTTGCTCTGTGTAACCACCAGCCCCATTCAGCCTGACCCCAAACTCTTGCCCTAATACCTGCTCATGTAGACCCAGGTTGTCCTGGCCCCTCCCTCAGAAAGGAAAATGAGACCCTGAGAACCCTCACCTGACATAACCTTTAACAAACCCTGATTTAAAGCAGGATCACTTTACATGGAATCTCAAATAGAAAGAAATGACTTAAAACAGTAAAATCAATTCAACCACCACCCCCAGTGAGCCAGTGGATCCTGGAGCCAGCCCAATCCAACAAAGCTTGAGCTTTGGAATAGCATTGTGGTCATGGAGCTGAACCCAAACCTAAACCATATCTCCCTGATCTCAGCTCTCAGCTCCCATGAAACTTGGTGGGATGGGGTCAACAGAGACAAACACCGACTTCCAGCTCTGCCCTAGAACCAAGAGCTCATATTCACCTGAGTTGGACTCTGTGAGAAGGTGAGGGGACATAAAAAGAACATGAAGGTTGTCACTATCTCCAGAGGCCAAGCAAGCAACAGGCAATGGGGAGAAGCGAGGGTGTGAGTCAACAGGGATTAGTCGAGCCTACAGCAGACTGGGGGCCAGTGAACCCAGCAAAGGGCCCCAAATTCCTAATTTCCAAAACTAGGTTGCCCCTCTGACCATCAGTTTTCAACCTCTAAGCCATTGGGCATAAGTTGAAATACCAGCTCTGCTATCTGTGGGCTGGGCGTCTTTACGTGGGCAGGATAACATCTGTGCAGACTCAGTTTCCTGTCCACTTTCCAGCTGTGTGGCCATAGGCAATATGACTTGATGTCCCTGAGCTTCTAATATACAGAGTAAGGATGACAATAATTCCTACTCCAGAGGGCAACACGGTGACTGGATGGGATAATGCAGGTTTCGTACTTAGCATGTTGTCTGCTACATGAACAGCAGCTGTGATTATTAGGTAGAAGCTCACAGCAGAGAGAATTACAGGACTTTGTCCCTTCTGCCACACAGGCCTGTGGATTCAGCTCTGAGACCTGCCCAGAGCCACCTGCTGGGTGGGAAAGAGTTGCCCTGGCTGGAGATGCCAGGACTCTCCATCCCAACCACCTTCATCTGATAAATGGGTCTCTGCTCCTCCCCTCCCACTGCAATCACAGGGAAGGTGAACCCTTATTTATCACAGGAGTGAACTCCCAATAAAACCAGCAATGAGGCCCACCAGCCACACAAGAGAGGGAGGCGAGCTGGATGAGAATTGTGGTGGAATGGAGGGCTTCCCAGGTGGTGCAAGTGGTAAAGAACCCGCCTGCCAATGCAGGAGACCCAAGAGATGTGGACTTGACTCCTGAGTCGGGAAGATCCCCTGGATGAGGGCATGGCAACCCACTTCAGTATTCTTGCCTGGGGAACCCCATGGACAGAGGAATCTAGTGGGTACAGTCCACTGGGTCACAAAGAGTCGGACAGGACTGAGCGACTTAGCATGCACACACAGACAGTTTCACATAGGGGAGCCGTGACAGAGTTCTTTTCCAGAACTCTGGGTCTGTATGTTTGCTGTTTGGGAATATGGCTCTATATTGCTAGAACTTCTACTTTTGCAAGCGGAGCTGGAAATCTGAATCTCTACGTGCCATCTCCTGATTTGTTTAAACAGGGTTTATAAAATACTGCGTAGGCTGTGTGGCATGTACACCGACCAGATTCAGCCTCAGGCCACCATTTCACACCCTCTTTCGTGAAATATAACTTCTTCTTCTTCCTTTTTAAAAAATATTTACTTATTTATTTGGCTTCACTGGCTCCCAGTCCTGGCATGCAAGATCTTTAGTTGTGATGTGGGAACTCTTAGTTTTGGCCTGTGAGACCTTAGTTTCCCGACCAGGGATGGAACCCAGGCCCCCTGCACTGAGAGCATGAAGTCTTACCCACTGGACCACCAGGGAAGACCCAGAATCTAATTTCTTTGGTGGCCTTGTCATATCTGTGGAAACTTAAGTAGGACACAGACGTGAAGGGAAATTTGCTCAGTTGTGTCCGACTCTTTGCAACCCCACGGACTATAGAGTCCATGGAATTTTCCAGGCCGGAGTGGGTAGCCTTTCCCTTCTCCAGGGGATCTTCCCTACGCAGGGATTGAACCCAGGTCTCCCGCTTTGCAGGTAGATTCTTTATCAGCTGAGCCACACGGGCAGCCGTAGGACACAGAACCAGGGGGCAAATGTGGCAAGATCTCTATGAACCAGAGCTGATGGGGACTGTCACTCTGGAAGGTGCCAGCTAAAAGCGCCCTTCTTTTGCTACCTCCCCAGAAGAGAAACTTCCTGCAAGGAGTCAGTCTAGCTGTTTCCAGCATTTTCCAGCAGCCATAAGGAGAAACAACACTTAGTCTTTTAAACATTTTATTGCCTCTCTTCACTCTGTCCTTGAAATGCTCCGAAATGCAGAAGCAGGCCTGTGGGGCTTCTGTGATCACTGCTGCTACTGCAGATACCAAGAATAGTTCACGGAACAGTAATCATCACAAAGCACTCTATTCCTGCAAGGAATGTTTGTATATGGTTGCACAGTTTATTTTGAGAGAGTGAATTCTATCCTGTCAACCTCCTCCAGAAATTCCTCAAGGCTTATAATCATGTTAATAGAAGGTGCAAATGGCAGCCACTGCTGGGTGTTCACCCATAACACTCTCTGCTAGGCCAAAGAGCCCCCATTTTGTTCAAATGTCTGGTGACCTGTTGCTTTCCAGAGGCCAGCCTCTTCCAGACCCCAGGGGTGAATCCTGATTGATCTAAATTGTATCAGATTGGCCAGGGCAAGGCCATGCATACAATCCTGGCCGATAAGACCTGAGGGAGGTCTTCCGGGGGTGCTTCCCTGAAGACTTTCTTCCATCTTACAAAGGAGTGGGAGGAAGCCTTCGGTAGGGTGGGTGGAGCTGCTGTAGCTATTTTGCCGCCTTGAGGGAATCAGCTAACAACTGAGGACAGGTGAGCAGAAAGATAGAGGGAACCTGGGTCCTTGACCTGGGGCTTTTTTATTTAGCATCTAATCTTTAATTCTTCAAGTGGTCAATGCTCCCACCCACCACAGGACCTTTGTATATGCTGTTTCCTCTACCCACAACACTGTTTTTCCCTTCTCCACACATCTCAGATCTCAGCGCAAACATTGTCCAATAAAAACAAATCAGGATGTAGCTAGGGAGAGACATTCATTAGAAAGAAAGTCTACTGCAATAGACAGAACACACCCATCTCAGAAATCCGTGAGCATCTCAAAATCAAGCCAAGAAAGGTTTTTCTCTTCTAGGATAAAGGAGGAGGCGAGCAGGATCTTTGGAGGGAAGCCAAACAAGCCGTGGAAAATGACAAGTGGGATCTGGTAAGAAAATTATCTGGCTGTGGTCAGCTGATTCCCAGGAGAAGCTGACAGGGGAGGCACATTCTACTTTTTCGGTGCTCGCTCAGGTCTGAGGCAAGCAGAGTCCAGGGGAAAGGGAGAAGCCTGACTAAAATTTGGTCAAGATGGGCCGTGCGGGGCCCTGTGGGGCTCCTGGGCACAAAGACTCTCTGTGTTCCGCATTTCTCTGATTACAGGAAACACCCTTCATTCAGCCTCCAAGACATCCCCTGGGTTCCAGTGGGCAGACTCAGTTAGGGAAGGGAGGGGATGCAAGATCAGGGAGAAACAAACAGTCAAGAGCAGCCTTGGGGCAAGGTCCTGTTTCCCCAGCAGCAGATACACACACAAGTGTTAGTGGCTCAGTCCTGTCCGATGCTTTGTGACCCCATGGACTGCAGCCCACCAGGTTCCTCTGTCCATGGAATTTTCCAGGCCAGAATACTGGAATGGGTTGCCATTTTCTACTCCAGGGGATCTTCCCCAACCCAGGGATCGAACCCAGGTCTCCTGCATGGCATCCAGATTGTCTACCATCTGACCACCAGAGAAGCCCCCCAACACACAACAGTATCTTTGAGCTCTTTTCCCTGAAACCCCCTCTAGGTGGGAGACGTTAACGATTAAGGATGGTTTGCTGTCCACAAGCATGTGGACCCCAGACTGGTTGGACCTGAAGGTAGTACATGATGCTGACTCCGACTTACCTCACTACTGACCCCTCAGAAGAATGTTCACAAGCTGATCACCCCCTCTTTGAACAATTACTATAAAGCTTCTCACTATCTTCCCCCTTCTCCTGCCTTCAATCTTTCCTAGCATCAGGGTCTTTTCCACTGAGTCAGTTCTTCGAATCAGGTGGCTAAAGTATTGGAGTTTCAGCTCCAGCTTCAGTCCTTCCAATGAATATTCAGGGGTTGATTTCTTTTACCATAGACTGGATGGATCTTCTTTCTGTCCAAGGGACTCTGAAGAGTCTTCTCCAACACCACAGTTCAAAAACATTAAGAAAAGGGGACGACAGAGGATGAGATGGTTGGATGGCATCACTGACTCAATGGGCATGAGTTTGGGTAAGCTCTGGGAGTTGGTGACGGACAGGGAAGTCTAGCGTGCTGCATTCCATGGGGTTGCAAAGAGTCGGACATGACTGAGCGACTGAACTGAACTGAACTATCTTCCCCAAGTGGGGACACACAGTTTTGAGGGTATTAACCTTCTGTAGCCCCCTTTGCCTGGCAAAGCAATAAAGCTATCCTTTTCTACTTGACCCAAAACTCTGTCTGCGAGATTCATTTCGGTACGGTGTACAGAGAGGATAAGTTTTCAGCGTCAAAGACAGATTGGATGGTAAGAAGCGGGCATCTGGGAACACCTGGTCCACACTGATTCCTCAGAAAAGCCATCCTTTATTCACCCAACATGGACCCTGGAGTCAGACTGCCTGGATTTAAACCCCAGCTCTGCCACCAACTAGCTCTGCAACCTTGCATGGTTTCCTTAACCTTTCTGTGCCTTGGTTTCCTCACCTGCAAAATGGTGATCAAAAAAAAAAAAAATGATATCTCTCTCCCATGGTCATGGGGATCAAATGAGTTGAGCAGGTCCCTGGCACAGGTAAGTGCTTCAGAAACATTAGCTCTTGGCGATAAGATCCCACCCCTGGCATTTCTGCCTTAGCACTATCTCCCCCACTGAACTGTCAAGTCCTTGACTGCAGGCATGGGGGTCTCCCTTGCTCACAACTGAATCCTCAATACTGGTTAAGAGGCTATTTCAGAGAAGGCTCTTAATACATATTTTTAAAGTGCATTCCAGCATGCACGCAGCTGATGGCGTGGGGGAGGTGGGGAAAGAAGGTGAGGGTGCATTCAACCTGCAGGCAGGCAATGACAGGCAGAAGCCCTGCCCTGACAGTGCTCTCACCGTTCTTCCACCAGGAAGGTGGCGCAGTTTCTGTACACACCTCTCTCCTTAGTTTTCAGTACATTGTTCTGGGCCCCAAAAGGCCAGTGTTCAGGTTGTCTCTCCTGCTAAGCAGATCGGCTTCCTGCTCCCAGGCAATGGGGATTTTCCCTGCACTGTGTTTCTTTGCTTTTTTTTGACCCGGGGTTCTTGGCATCAATTTCTCCTCATTTTGTTTTTTCTCTTTGGGTGCCTTTATCAGTTTAGATGCTAGAAAATCCAACTCAAAGAGCCTAAATCCAGAGTTGACAAACTTTTTCTGTACAAGGCTGGATAGCAACTGTTTGGGGCTTTTCAGGCCATAGTTTCTTTAGCAATTCTGCCTTTGTAGCTCAAAGCAGCCATCAACCATATATTTTTTAAAAAATGAATGGGACTGTGTTCTAATAAAATGTTATTTACAAAACAGGTAGCGATGGAGGAAGCTCAAAAATATAAAGCTAAATGAAAGAAGCCAGGTATGAGAGACCACATCATGTTGATAACATTGATATGAAATATCCAGAACAGGCTCTTCTCTAGAGACATAAAATAGATTAGTTACTGCCTAGGACTGAGGGTGGGGGTGAGAGAATGGAGGGGTAACTGCTAATGGGTATGGGGGGGGTGGTCTTCTGGAGTTAGGAAAATGTTCAAAAATTAGACTGTGGTGATAGTTGTACAATTCTTTACATATGCTTCAACATAAAGCATTGACTTGGACACTTAAATGGGTACTTTTTTGGTAGGTAAATTATATCTCAATAAAGCTGCTTAAGAGGAAGAGTACTTTGATGTTCATGGCATCATTACTCACAATATCCAAAAGGTAGAAACACCTCAAGAGTTCACAGACAGATGAATGGATAAACAAAAGTGGAATATACACACAGTGGAAAAGTATGGTTAGATAGCATCACCGACTCAGTGGACAAGAATTTGAGCAAACTCCAGGAGATAGTGGAGGACAGAGGAGCCTGGCCTGCTGCAGTCTATGAGGTGAGGTCACAAAGAATCAGACACAACTTAGCAACTGAACAACCGCAATAGGAAGGAATGAGGTACTGATACATGCTACAACACGGATAAACCTTGAAAACATTGTGCGAAGTGAAATTAAACAGACACAAATACTGTATGATTCCACATATGTGCTTCTGTTCCTGAACGAGGTTAAGCTTGCTGCCCGATGCGGCGCGCCAGGCCAAATGCTGAGACACGGAGGTTTGCAGCAAAGAAAGGGTTTATTCCCTAGACAGCCCTGATGGTAGAGAAGCTGCCTGCAATGCAGGAGACCCAGGTTCGATCCCTGGGTCAGGAAGATCCTCTGGAGAGAGGAATGGCAACCCACTCCAGTATTCTTGCCTGGAGAATCCCATGAACAGAGGCGCCTGGCGGGTTACAGTCCATGGGGTTGCAAAGCGTCGGACATGACTGAGCCGCTGACACATGAGCTTCTCCAAGCCTCAGTTTCCTCATCTGCAAATGGAAATAGCTACTAAAACAGAGCTGAGAGGCTTCCCTGGTGGTCCAGTGGTTAAGACTTCATTTTCCAATGCATGGGTTTGGGCTGGATCCCTGATCTGGGAGCTGAGAGCCCACATGCCGAGTGGCCAAGAAACCAAAACACTAAACAGAAGCAATGCGGAATCCAACACAATATTATGAAGCAATTATCCTCCAATTAATTTTTTTAAATTTTTAATTAAAAATAACTGGGATGAGAATGAGTCCTCGCCTCATAGGGTTAAGTGAATAGTGGTTGCAAAGCTCAACAACTGTTTCTTATTATTAATATTCCTCCGTGATCTTATGATTTTACTGTGCACAAACTCTATTATTGTACATACTTCTCATGAAGCACACAAAAAGAAAAAAAATGTTAAAATGCTCATTTCTTTCACTGTAAGTTTCTCAAAGAACAAGCATCATGTCTAACTCAACCTTATATACTCAGGTATTCTTGGAGCCTGGCCCAGCAGACACTTGGTCAAATTTTCCCAATGAAAGATTAAAACCTTCATAAGAAAGTGGAAAGTCCCCATGTCATCATTAAGGTGTGCTCAGCACACAAACCTCCATCTCCAAGATTCCCCTCTCTCAAGGGTGCATGCCCTGGCTCTATGTTTGAATCATAGGTCCCTGACACCCCAATATTCTTGCTGGAAAACTTCATGGACAGAGGACCCTGATGGGTTACAGTCCATGGGGTCACAAAGAATTGGACACGACTGAGCACACACACAACCTCCCAGTCCACTATAGACTGGACCAATGTCCTAAGCCAATCACTACTCCTAAACCAGGATTCAAGAGACACTGGTCAGTCCTCTCTTAGACATAGCCAGAAGTTAGAGCAGGCAGAGAAAACTGGTCTGCAGAGAAAGAAAATGGGGAAAAATCCAAAGAGAGGCAAACAGGAGATCATGAGACCTTAGAGTGAGAGGGAAGCCAGGAGAGGATGGCTGTCTTTATATTTAGTGGCTTTTTTTTTAAATTATTTTTTTAGTATATTTATTTATTTTTCACCGTGCCGGGTGTTTGCTGCTGTGTGGGCTTTTCTCTAGTTGCAGTGAGTGGGGGCTACTCTCTAGCTGCGGTGCGCAGGCTTCTCACTGCGGTGGCTTCTCTTGTTGCAGAGCACAGGCTCTAGGACAAGCGGGCTCCAGTCTCTAGAGCACAGGCTTAATAGCTTTGGCTCACAGGTTGAGTGCTCCTCAGCATGTGGGATCTTCCCAGCTCAGGGATCGAACCCATGTCTCCTGCATTGGCAGGTGAGTTATTTACCACTGAGCCACCAGGGAAGCCCTTGGGTGGCTTTCTGATGCTTGATTTCAATTCTGGTGAAGCAGGATCTGGGGTATGCCCATGGGTCCCACAGTAGCAGCCCAAAGCCTACTCTTTGTGTGGGGAGCAGTGGAGGGGACGCCACTCCTCCAACAGAGGCCTGTAACTGAGGGCAGCCCAAGGCAAGCGGCCTCAGCAATCCATCTCCTGGAAGTCCTCCTCCCTCCCAGGGCCCTGGAGCAGGATTAGCAGAGACAGGCTCATTAATGAGGTCCTTTTTCCGGTGGCCTAAAGGCAAGTGTTTTGTGGCTACTCTTGCTAGCCGGGTTCCTGCCACGCACAGACCTACAAACACACACCACGCTTCCCTCCTTTGAGCTTAAAGAGCAGTTGCTGTTTTCTTGAGCAAGAACCTATGAAATTTCAGTTTCCATAGAACTACTTTCATAGAACGAAATTTCAAGAACCTATGAAATTAAACAACTCCCAGTTGCAGTCCTTCCCCCTGGTTTTGCTTTCTTACATTTACTCCTTTTGCTCCCTGGTGGCTCACATGGGAAAGAATCTGCCTGCAACGCAGGAGACCTGGGTTCAATCCCCGAGTCGGGAATATCCCATGGAGAAGGGAATGGCAACCTGCTCCAGTATTCTTGCCTGGACAATTCCATGGACAGAGGGGCCTAGCGGGCTACAGTCCGTGGGGTCATAGAGCTGGACGCGACTGAGCAACTAACCCTAGGCTGGGACCTTACCTCTGAGGGCAGCTTTCCTTTGATGAAAGTGACAGACGTCTAAGTCCCGGGGGATCTGAGCACAGCCGGCAGCCCATCCCCCACCAGCCGCTGGGCCCAGAGTCTGATGGCCACACCTCATTTGATCAGAGCTCAGACATCCTGGTTCCTGGTCATCTACGACAAAGATTAGAAAAGCACTCACTCATTTCTTCAGCCCTTTGCTCAATGTTATCAAAGTCTCAAGTGGTGAGTCAGCAGGAGATGAGGCCCAACCCACCCAGCGTTGTCTCCTCCTTGGGTTTGACAATTGGTTCAAGACCCCATGCGCGCGTGCTGCATGCTAAGTCACTTCAGTGTCTGACTCGCTGTAACCCCATGGACTGTAGCCTGCCAGGCTTCTCTGTCCATGGGATTCTCCAGGCAAGAATACTGGAGTGGGTTGCCATTTTCCTCCTCCAGGGGATCTTTCTGACCCAGGAATCAAACCCTTGTCTCCTTAGGCTCCTGCATTGCAGGCAGATTTTTACCACTGTGTCCTCAGGGAAGTCCTCAAGCCCCCATAGGATTTAACAACAAGGCGATACTGGTTACTTCCTGCCTCAGGTGATACCTCCTGTGTGTCTTCCTCAAGATGATCTTCCTCAATATCTTTGACCAGCAGAACAGTCTAGGAAGCCTCCTATTAACCTTCAGAGAACCATTATTATTATTATTATTATTTTAATAAGCAAAGAATTTTTTAAAAGCCAGTTCTCTGGGTATTTTTTGGCTGCACCACCTAGCAGGCAGGGGCTTCCCTGGTGGCTTAGATGGTAAAGAATCCACTTGCCAATGCAGGAGACATGGGTTCGATCCCTGCGTTGGGAAGATCCCCTGGAGGAGGAAGTGGCAACCCACTCCAGGTATCTTGCCTGGAAAATCCCATTGACAGAGAAGCCTGGCGGGCTCTGGTCCACAGGGTTACAAAGAGTCAAACATGATTGAGGGTGTAACATAGATAGCAGGCAGGACCTTAGTTCCCTGACCAGGGATGGAATCTGCACTCCCTACAGTAGAAGCAAGTCTTAACCACTGGACCGCCAGGGAAGTCCCAGAACCACCATTGTTTATAGGATCTTGGGGGCCACTGGCTGTTTCAACTCCACCAAACCCTGGCCATTGCTGGGGACATCCTTAGGAGCAAACACTCTGGGACAAACACAGCCAGAGAGGACAGGGACAAATGTGTGGAATTCTGGACTCACCACAACAGACCCAATGGGAGCCAGCATCCTATCCTCCTAAACTTCTAAGGGCATTTGGTTTTTCAAATTTAGTGTATAACACAGCTTTCTAAAGGAGTTGTATTAATTTACACTTCCAACAACAGAGTATGCGTGTTTTGATGGCTCACATTTTCCCCAACACCCAGTTTTGTCAACTCTTGTAACTTTACCTGTTCTAGTGGGTCTACAGTGGCATCTCACTGTGATTGCTTGTATTTCTCCACTGAACTTAGAAAGGTGAACACCTTTTCCTGTGTTCCTTGGTCACCTGCATATCCTTTGTCGGGGGGGGGGGGGGGTGGAAGGTGCCTGTTCCAATAGCTGGCTGACTTTCACCTTGGGTTGCCTATCTTTTTTCTCTTTTTCATTTATAAGAATTCGTTAAATATTCTGGATCTGAGCTCTCTAAGAATAAGTATTACAACTATCTTCTCTCATTCTGTAATTTGCCTTTTCACTCTCTAAATAATGCTTTTTATGATACACAAAACCTAATTTTAATATAGTTCAATTTATCAATCTTTCCTTTATGATTAGCCCTTTCCATGTTGTATTAAAGAATTCTTTGTCTTCCCCCAAGGTCATAAGGATATTCTCCCATGTAATCTTCTCAAAGCTTTACTGTTTTACCTTTCACATTAAGCATGTAATCTACTTGGAATTGATTTGCGTATAGGCCCTGACATGGAGGTTAATTTTCTTTTCTTTTCTTTTTAACACGAGGATACCCAGTTGACCTGGTGCTTCTCTGGTGGCTCAGACAGTAAAGAATCTGCCTGCAGTGCAAGAGACACGAATTCAGTCCCCAGGTCTGAAAGATCCCCTGGAGGAGGAAATGGCAACTGACTTCAGTATTCTTGCGTGCATACTAAGTCACTTCAGTCATGTCCAACTCTTTGCAACCCCATGGAGTGTAGCCTGCCTGGGGTCGCAAAGAGTCAGATGTAGCTGAGCGACTAAAAATGGCTTTTCCTATAATGGAAACGGGCCAACCAGACGAAAGTATTAGTCACTCGGTTGGCCCATTTCCATTGTAGGAAAAACCATTTTTACTCTACTTCTTTACACAGACATCTTAGTAACAAATAAATACCCATATATGTGAGGGTCTGTTTCTGGATTCTTAATTCTGAGATGTTTATCTTTTCTATCTTGTTCCAGTTCCATGCTGCACCTGTTTTATCATTATTATTATTATTTATCATCATTATCATCCTCATCATCATTGTTATCATTATCCCCATTTTACAAATGAGGAAACTGAAGGAGATTAAGTAACTTGCCCAAGTAGTTAATTTATACTAGTTAACCACAGAGTTGGACATGGAACAAGTCATCTGGCTTTTCAGTCCATCCTCTCAATAAGTTTTACAGCTTCTTAAGCCAAATAGCTCAAATAGCATACATCAAAGTAGGCTTTGAGTGAAGTACTGAAGCTAAGAATGCTGCAGTTGCACACTGCATTTAACTTAAGCCCTGGGCTCCCAGGGCTCCCAGCTCAGCCTGAAACTGAGCCGCTGCTTCTTTCTCAGTCTGACCGCTAGAGGGCGAGGGTCACTTAAACCCACTCCCTCCCTCTCTCCTGGTCCTGGTTCCCTTTCAACCAATAGTCAAATATTTACCCAAAGCTTAGTTCTTAGGGAATGTAAAAAACTGCCAATCCAGTCTCCATGCAGGACTACTACAAAAAGAGAAAACAGGACTCTGACCTCTGTTTTCTTAAATATTTTTAGCGAAGAAAGAAACTTCCCAATACTTGGCTAATTTGTCTCATTCCTAAACCATGCGGTTGCAAAGAATGGGAAACGACTGAATGACTTTCACTTTCTTTAGTGGAACAAGGAGTAACCGTTTGGCATCCACATGGCAACTACTCTTGTGAGGTGCTTGTAAATAGCAAGGTGTTAATAAATAAACAAGATGTATAACTCAGTTCTCTTTTATCTCAAAGATGTAATAATTCATAAGTACATTTTACCTACCTAGCAATTTACAGATTTCTTTGGTCTCTTTGCAATTTCTCTATGTGCCTTTTGAGCTGTAAAGTCCAAAAGTGGATTTTGCACTCCAGTATTTCATCCTGTGCCAGATTTACTTCCTGATTCTTGGATATTATCCTGTTATTATACCCAAACAATACGCAAACATTCAATAAGATAATTCATCCTTATCAACTTGAAAATAAAAATAATAAACACAAAGACAAGACATAGCAGTATCTTGTTCAGTCGCTAAGTCATGTCTGATTCTTTGCAACCCAATGGACTGCAGCACGCCAGGCTTCCCTGCCCTTCACCATCTCCTGGAGTCTGCTCAAACTCAGGTCCATTGAGTCGGTGATGCCCTCCAACCATCTCATCCTCTGTCATCCCCTTCTCCTGCCTTCAATCTTTCCCAGCATCAGAATTTTTCCCAGTAAGTTGTCTCTTCGCATTAGGTGGCCAAAGTATTGGAGCTTCAGCTTCAGCCGCAGTCCTGCCAATGAATATTCAGGGTTGATTTCCTTTAGGATTGACTTGTTTGATCTCCTTGCAGTCAAGGGATTCTCAAGAGTCTTCTCCAGCATCACAGTTTGAAAACATCAATTTTTCGGTGCTCAGCCTTATGAAACATGCTTATTATTTTGTTTAAAGATACATGCAACACTGTACCTCTGCTTTGATTAAAGTTGCAGAACTTAGATATTTATGGACAAAGTCTGGAAGGCTACATGAAGATAAAAACTAATTGCTTTATTTGGGGATTGATGGTGATGACTTCCCTTTTCATTATGGATGTAATTTTGAGGATTTTAAAAAACTGACTAAAAATCTTTTATTCACTCAGCAACTTATGAAACACTCATTATTTGTAAAGACCCAGGGCATGGGTGTTGCAAGGAAAATAAAAGCAAACAGAGATCCTGCTGGTTAGAATAATAGTAGCTAGCTATCATTAAATGCTTACTGACACCAAAATCAGATTGATTATATTCTTTGCAGCCAGAGATGGAGAAGCTCTATACAGTCAGCAAAAACAAGACCAGGAGCTGACTGTGGATCAGATCATGAAGTCCTTATTGCCAAATTCAGACTGAAATTGAAGAAAGTGGAGAAAACCACTAGACCATTCAGGTATGACCTAAATCAAATCCCTTATGGTTATACAGTAGAAGTGAGAAATAGATTTAAAGGACTAGATCTGATAGACAGAGTGCCTGATGAACTATGGACGGAGGTTAGTGACACTGTACAGGAGACAGGAATCCAGACCATCCCCAAGAAAAAGAAATGCAAAAAAGCAAAATGGCTGTCTGAGGAGGCCTTACAAATAGCTGTGAAAAGACAGGAAGTGAAAAGGAAAGATATTCCCATTTGAATGCAGAGTTCCAAAGAATAGCAAGGAGAGACAAGAAAGCCTTCCTCAGGGATCAATGCAAAGAAATAGAGGAAAACAACAGAATGGGAAAGACTAGAGATCTTTTCAAGAAAATTAGAGATACCAAGGGAACATTTCATGCAAAGATGGGCTCAATAAAGGACAGAAATGGTATGGACCTAACAGAAGCAGAAGATATTAAGAAGAGGTGGCAAGAATACACAGAAGAATTGTACAAAAAAAGTTCTTCGCAACCCAGACAACCACGGTGGTGTGATCACTCACCTAGAACCAGACATTCTAGAATGTGAAGTCAAGTGGGCCTTAGGAAGCATCACTACGAACAAAGCTAGTGGAGGTGATGGAATTCCAGTTGAGCTATTTCAACTCCTGAAAGATGAAACTGTGAAAGTGCTGCACTCAATATGGCAGCAAATATGAAAAACTCAGCAGTGGCCACAGGACTGGAAAAGGTCAGTTTTCACTCCAATCCCCAAGAAAGGCAATGCCAAAGAATGCTCAAACAACCGCACAATTGCACTCATCTCACACGCTAGTAAGTAATGTTCAAAATTCTCCAAGCCAGGCTCCAGCAATACGTGAACCATGAACTTCCAGATGTTCAAACTGGCTTTAGAAAAGGCAGAGGAACCAGAGATCAAATTGCCAACACCCGTTGGATTGTCGAAAAAGCAAGAGAGTTCCAGAAAAACACCTATTTCTTCTTTATTGACTATGCCAAACCCTTTGACTGTGTGGATCACAATGAACTGTGGAAAATTCTGAAAGAGATGGAAATACCAGACCACCTGACCTGCCCCTTGAGAAACCTGTGTGCAGGTCAGGAAGCAACAGTTAAAACTGGACATGGGACAACAGACTGGTTCCAAATAGGAAAAGGAGTACGTCAAGGCTGTATATTGTCACCATGCTTATTTAACTTATATGCAGACTACATCATGAGAAACACTGGGCTGGATGAAGCACAAGCTGGAATCAAGATTGCTGGGAGAAATATCAATAACCTCAGATATGCAGATGACACCACCCTTATGGCAGAAAGTGAAGAAGAACTAAAGAGCCTCTTGATGAAAGTGAGAGGGTAGTGAAAAAGTTGGCTTAAAGCTCAGCATTCAGAAAACTAAGATCATGGCATCTGGTCCCATCACTTCATGGCAGATAGATGGGGAAACAGTGGAAACAGTGGCTGACTTTATTTTTCTGGGCTCCAAAATCACTGCAGATGGTGACTGCAGCCATGAAATTAAAAGACGCTTGCTCCTTGGAAGAAAAGCTATGACCAACCTAGACAGCATATTAAAAAGCAGAGACATTACTTTGCCAACAAAGGTCCATCTAGTCAAGGCTATGGTTTTCCCAATAGTCATGTATGGATGTGAGAGTTGGAGTATAAAGAAAGCTGAACGCCGAAGAATTGATGCTTTTGAACTGTGGTGTTGGAGAAGACTCTTGAGAGTCCCTTGGACTGCAAGGAGATCCAACCAGTCCATCCTAAAGGAGATCAGTCCTGGGTGTTCATTGGAAGGACTGATGTTGAAGCTGAAACTCCAATACTTTGGCCACTTGAAGCGAAGAGCTGACTCATTGGAAAAGACCCTGATGCTGGGAAAGATTGAGGGCAGGAGGAGAAAGGGACGACAGAGGATGAGATGGCTGGATGGTGTCACCGGCTCGATGGCCATGGGTTTGGGTGGACTCCGGAAGTTGGTGATGGACAGGGAAGCCTGGCGTGCTGAGGTTCATGGGGTCGCAAAGAATCGGACACAACTGAGTGACTGAACTGAACTGAACTGTATCCTAATTATAGGTTAAGAAAGTGGGAAACAGAGAGGTCAACTAGTTTACCTAAAGTCACACAGAGAAAAAGCAGAATCAGAATTTGAACACAGTCATTCCAAATGTGTAAGACCTTGGGCTTAACCATTATACTACACTGCCTTTCATAATAACCTATAGGATATAAAGAACCACGGCATTGGAAAATAGTGCTCAATCTTAAAATCACAAAATGAGGAACAAGTTGATATCTTGTGCCGGCTTCCCAGTGAAAGTTCGTTTATAAGCTATCCTTGCCCCCCCCAAAAAAAATCCTGAATTCCAATTTACAGGAAGTACAGGATTAGAGACTGGTATGTTAAACGATTCTCAGAAATGCAGCGAATGAGAACAACCCAGAATGTGGGGCTCTCTGCAGGGAAAATGACCCTATTTCCTCAACAAGTAAACTGCCAAAAGGAAAAAGAGAGAGCAAAGAGGAACCTATATATTAAAATAAACTTGCAAGACATGTCAACCAAAAAAGAAAGAGAGAGATAAATGACGATCACCCAGCCACTCAGTGCTCACCCACTGCATGTCAGGTACCAAACTAGGTGCTGGGAACACGCTGATGAGAAAGATAAATGCAGTCCCTGCCCTCGTAGAGCTCATGCTCTATAGAGAAAGCATCATGGAAGTTCAGAGGAGAAAAAGCAAATACCCATCTTTGAGGCTATAGGAAAGAACACTCTCCTTCCACTCTCTGTTCCATTCCTTGTGGAGAGAAAAGGGGACAGAAGACGGAATACAAAGTCTCAAAAGAAAAGTAATGCTCAACTATGTCTCAATTTAAATATTATATAAATAAATATTTTTAAAAAACTAACAAGAGGTGGCATCTCATCATTCAGCAAGACTTTGGAGAGAAGATTAAAAAATAACAACAGGGTCAGGACTGGGATAAACCATTAATGTTCCTGGCAACCTGAGAGTCTAGTCCCTGTCCAACTTTTACTCAAATAATCCTTGAGCATTAAGTGCCAAGCACTGAGCTAGATCCTGGAAGTATAGCTGTAAATGAGCCACAGTCCTTGCCCTCCACAAGATTATAATCTAATGAGGCAGACAGATAAGAAATTCCATTGCCATGTATAAGGCCAGTGATAAAAAGCACAGAATGAGATGGGGCACTATACAGGCTGGGACTAGACAGCAAATGATCTCTACACTGAGCAGTGTTGTTTTGCTGTTGTTCAGTCACTAAGGCGTGTCTGACTCTGCAACCCCATGACGGTAGCCCACCAGGCTCCTCTGTCCAGGGATTTCCCCAGCAAGAATCCTGGAGTGGGTTGCCATTTTCTTCTCCAGGGGATCTTCCCAGACCAGATATCAAACCCATGTCTTCTGCATTGCCAAGTGGATTCTTTATTACTAAGTCACCTGGGAAGCCCTGGTGAAGTTACACTGAGGAGCGACACAGGACAAACTGGAGTTAGAAAGGGGGTGGGGTGTGGTATGTGGTCCAGGTTTGAGGGAAAGGATTGTACAAAGCCCTGACAATGAGAGAGCCTAGGATTGCAACAACACTGTGGTTTACAGAGCTGTTCCAAGCAATGCTGCTAAACTGCTGACTATATTGCTAAACTTCATTTCTCATTCCCAAATTCAGGAAGGGTTCTGAGCATAGGCAAAACCTAGGGCCAAATTGAGACAGATTCATTTGATAACCCCCAGAAGAGGGCTCCACTTGGCTCCCCTGGGGAGGATTGGGGAGTGTCAGTCTCACACAGACTTCAGTTCAGTGCTTTGCATACAGAGGTACCACTGAGTCTACTAAACACAGAGCAAAAAGAAAAAATTCATCTGATGGCATAATTACTATCTCAAATCACATCCTCCACATTTCCAGTCCCTACTCCCAACCCATCTACTGCTGCACAGCAGGGCGCCTCTCCACACGTCAGTGTAAGGGTATTATCATGTTGCTTGGCTTCAAAGATGCACTCAATAAATAGTGGCTGTAGTAAAATGTTGTAATGATGTATAGAGTGAGGTAGGTGACGATGCTATTGATGACGACGATGACGTAGGGCAGCCATTTGTTCGTCCTGTTAGTCACTTTTTGGAGTCACAGCAACCCCGCCAGCCCGCACAGCTTCAAGCAACACGTCTGGGATCCACTGTCCCTCCAGACACCGTCCACGCCCAGACCGCCTTGGGAAGCGCCACTCTGCGTCACCCTGCCCCGCCCTCCGGCTCGGCTCCAGAGAGCCCACACATGGCAGGAACGTGAGGGGGCGGGGACAGACCGGGGCGCCTCAGAGCCAATCGCCCGGAGAGAGGCGCTCAGCCAATAGCAGAGGCGCTCCAGGGTCGTGGGGCGGGGCCCCAGGGAGGAGCCGCGGCGTCATAGGTCACTGGGCGGGCCGGGGGCCAGGCCCGAGGCGCCTACGGGGGCGGGGCGGTGGCAGCCCCAGCAGTCAGGGCGGTGATGGCGGCGGCGACTACCTCAGCGGCGGCGGCGGCGGCCCAGGCGCCCGCGGCCCGTGGGGACGGCGCCTCCTCAGTGCACTGGTTCCGCAAGGGGCTGCGGCTCCATGACAACCCGGCGCTGTTGGCTGCCGTGCGCGGGGCGCACTGCGTGCGTTGCGTTTACATCCTCGACCCTTGGTTCGCGGCCTCCTCCTCAGTCGGGATCAACCGATGGAGGTGAGGGGGCCCCGGGGCGGGGGTGGTTCGTGGGCCCACGGCACGCAGCCTGGCCTCTGGGGCACCCACCCTCGCAAGCGGAGGCTCTGGCTCCATTCGCCTCTGCCGAAAGACCCCGACCTTAAGGAGGTGCAGCAGGGCACGGAGCCGAGTCCCCGGAGGGGAAAAAGCCGGGACCGAGGAAGCAGTGAGTCCCGGTAGTAACTGCCTGGGGGTGGAGGGTTAGCCTCAGAAGGGCTAGCCTCTGACACCGCGGGTCCGCACCCTCTTTGATTGGTCCTCACGACGTTCCTGTGGGACAGATCACGATCCCCGTTGTACGGGTGAGACTCTAGAGTCCTAGAGACACGAAGCTGACCTGCCCAAGGACTTGCAGCCAGTGAGTGGCAGAACTGGGTCTCCTGTCTAGGGGTGAACCTGGGGCGGGGTTGGGGGTGGAGGAGAGGACAGGAGCTATTGTGGTGTGAGGGCAGGGACGGATTCCTGAATTGACAGCACAGCAGATGCCTGCATTCATCAAGTAAAGAGCGCATTGCCCGGCTCCTGAAGGTCATCTTTAAGCCTCTGGTTTTTTTGAATCCATTTTTTTCATCCATCCTGCCTTCACTCCACCAAGATCATCCTGTCTCTGGGAGATGTCTAGAGACTCTGGCCTAGCATCAGATAAGGCAAAGTGCCAGGCTCCCCTCCATTATAGATGAAGACCTCAAGGGCATGTTCAGTTAGAACACTTTGTCCTGAGCTGGAGAGCAGAGAACAGTGCTTAACCCACTTTGGAGAATTCCCTCAGCAGCTATGGACTTGCCAGGTAAAAAAAAGGAACCAAAGATGTCCCTTCCTTCCTCTTCTCTCGAGATTGATTTTAAAGCACGGTTGAGCGATTATGGATTAGAGTTTTATCAACTGATGTGCTGAGATTAGGGAGCAGGAAAGCGGTGATATTGAGGGCCCCTCTTTGATGACTCCCAGGAGATGGAGTGGACAGGATCATGGGAAAAGATGAACAAATAGGCAGTGAATGTGTTTTCTCTTTAACCAGTGTTTGAAACCAAGGGGTTCTGAGACACTGTGTTCCCATCTTTCTGTAACATGCCCTGCAGTAGTCCTGTGGTTTGTTTGCATTGTTCTGGAGGATGTTTGCTTGTGGCCTTGTTGCACAAGGGGCAGAGTTATTCCCAGGATATGCCGGGTCTCCACCATTCTTTCCTCTCCAAGGTGTGTGCCCTGCTAGGAGAGTGAGTGCCCCCAGCAGTGGGTCTATTCAGTACCCCTCCTGCCCCACTTATATTGAGAGAACCACTAAAAACAGTCCTGTGGAGAGCCTGCCCACACAGTTTTCAGCTGCTCTATTGCTCTGCCTCTGCTCCAGTTTCTATAGATAGGAGGCTGGGGTTGGCAAACACCCTCAAATGACCTGACATCCCTAGCATGGACTAAGCCTCAGACTCTGCCCCTCTCCCAGTGGCAGCGTGCCAGTCAGAGCAGAGTAAATAGAATCCAGACTGCTTGCTGGTTTTATTGTCACGAAGGAGTTTCTTCTTTTGTTAGGTTTTGGAGGACATTGCATAGGACTGCCTGCTCTTTTGTGATAGTGGAGGCCACAGATCAATCACAAAAACTTTGTTGCTGATTAAACTCAGATGCGATAGAAACTAGGCATTTAATGGATTTTTGTGGGTCATCCTTTTATGATTGTGCTTTTGAGCTTGTGAGAGAGAAAAGGAATGTAGCAGCTCAGATGCTTGGGTCAGATCCTGAAGTCAGAGGCATGCAAGAATGCAGATGTTAATTGAGCAATTATTTAATGAGTGCCTGATATCTGCCAGGCACTGCTGCTAGGGACACAGCAGTGAACACGCAGATGTGGTATCCAGAGCTCCTGGAGCCTACATTTTCATGGCAGAAGACAAGTAACCAGCGTTCGTTTAGTAGAATTGATGCCATGAAATAAATAAAACCGGGGGACATACTAGAGCAGTGGTTCTTAACCTTGCGGCACACAGTAATCATTTAAGGATCTTTGAAAGATGCCTGGGTCCCCTTCTCTCCCAATTCTATTTCATTGTTCTAGGTTATGGCCTGGGCACTAGGGTCTTTAAAGCTGACACGTGCAGCAAAGCCAGAGAAGCACTGGACTAGGGAACCCCAGCCTGACAACTGGGATTTGTGTTGCAGCTCATTGGCAAGAAGTGCAATTTGTTTTGGCATCAGACGAGAGGTGAAATCACCCAAAACCGATGGAATATGATCATTGCTCTTGGGTTTGGACACAGACACATTCATACCACCCCCACCATACTCTTTGCTCCCGGGTTCAGAGTGAAGGCAGAACTGCAGGCAGTTTTGTGCTTTCTGTTGGGGGTTGGGGGAGTGATAGAGCCAGACGTACCTCTGCATAACTGCAATATGTGTAGTCTTCTGGTGGCTGTTTCTGGATCTGGAAGTGACCTGGGAGAACTGTGCCGCAGCAGAACATTCTAGCTCTGCAAATACTTCAGTTGCTGCTTCTGAGAAGCCTCCCTCGGAAGAGTGGGCTCCGGGCCTTCTGCCAGAGGTCAGGGGGACACAATCTGTATCTCTGTTATCCTCCTGCACTTCCTACACTAACTCCCACACTGCGTTCTTCAGCAGATAAATCAGATTAAAATAACCATGAAGGACACTTTCTAAGAGTAAAAATGGACAGAGAAAGGCAGCCGAGAATATGTAGATGTATTAGCGTAGGAGAAGGGCTAGCACACTCCTTGCCTTGGTGGCAGTGGGAAGTTTATGGCTCATTGTAGCATTTGAACCTCAGGACTTTTTTTTTTTGCTGAGTACTAGTTAGCTAAGCCCTGTTCCACTTTCCCCAGCCCTACCTGCCCCAAATTTACTGCATCTGGAAGGATGTACTGCAGTGAGAATCCACCCCCCCAAAAAAAAGAGGGGGTGTGAGCTGCTTCTAGATTTTAAAATGGGTACTCCAAATAGGCCCCTGCGTTTTTTCTTTTTTTATTACCTTTCTCTCCCTACTGCAACTGAGATAGGTGTTGGGCAACAGTTCATTCACCTCACCCTTTATTTCTGTCATTTTCTCCTTGGCTCTGTGCTGCACCTTTCGTCAGGAACTTTGGGGACAGAAGGAGTTGGTAGAAATAAAATATCAGCTGAAATTGCTCAATTAATAAATGAGGTGACCGGGGATGCCTGGTAAGAACAAATGTGTCTCTCTTCCCACTGCTGTGAGCTAAACACGCACTGTCCATGTTGGGTGATTCTTCCCTGCAGCTTGGTCAGCAAGAAGGAGATTGAGAACTGTGGTCTGATGGCAGGGAAATTTGAGTTTCTCTGAGCTGTTCACACTGGTTACTCAACAGAGTCATTTTTATTGTTCTGCTCCTGAGAAAATGTTTCCATCTGCCCCAAAGGGGTGAAAACTTTGATCTTCATCTTTCTCTTTGAAGTTAGGAAAGAATAAATATATTTTTATCCAAGTGATACATAGAGATCCATCCCTGCTATGGACTGTGGGTTTGGGTTATCCTTTTCCATTTGGCCTAAGCACTCTTAATTTCTTTTTTTTGAATTGGAGTATAATTGCTTTACAATGTTGTGTTAGCTTCTGCTGTACAACAGCGTGAATCAGCTATGTGTATACATATATCCACACATATACATATATACATATATCCTTTCCCTCTTGAGCCTCTCTCGCACCAAACTCCCATCCCACCCTCAGGTCATCACAGAGCACCAGGCTGGTCTCCCTGTGTTATATACAGCAGCTTCTCACGAGCTGTTTTACACGTGGTAGTGTCTATATGGCAGTGCTACTCTCTCAGTTTGTCCCACTCTTCAGGAGAAATTTGTGTGTGTGTGTGTGTGTGTGTGCGTGCGCACACGCTCACTCAGTCATATCCAACTCTTTGCAGCCCCATGAACTGTACACTGCCAGGCTCTTCTGTCCATGGAATTTTCCAGGCAAGAATACTAGAGTGGGTTGCCATTTCCTACTCCAGGGGACCTTCCAGACCCAGGGATCAAACCCTCGTCTCTTGCGTCTCCTGCATTGGCAGGTGGCTTCTTTACCACTGCATCACCTGGGAAGCCCTTAGGAGAAATTAATTTCTATTAATGCCATATGCAGGCAGTCTGGGCCAGCCAACAGTATCATCATTACAGTTAAATAACCTTGGCTTGAAGCAGAGAAACTTGGTCAAGGGCGACCTAGACCCAAAAAAAAGAGTTCACTATCATTTTCCCTCCTCCTATTAATAACAAATAAACAAAAATATTTCTCAACACAGAATCTGCTGTCTCTGGAGAAGTCCTTGCCTGAAGATTTGTCTGTCTTGTTTTAAAAGGCTAGCTCCACGGAGTCCCTGAATTACTGTCCTTTTAGTATTTTTGGAAATCCCAAGTTGGTTTCCTCCGCTTCTGCTTCTGACAACAGAGCACTTACATAATGCAACTGAGCCGCACATGGTGTCTGATCCAAAGGGTGAGCTTGAGCCGCTCACACAGGACTGTGTGCTCTGAATTTTGGCCATGTGAGCTCAGCTGGGAGCTGCCAAGCGTGAACTGCTGCCCAAACACTGCCACCTCTAGTGCCCAGGCCAGTTTTCTCTGGAGTCGTCCCTCATTGGAGTAAAGAGAAACCGGCCACATGGAGAGGAGGGCTCTAGCGGAGCACAAAGGCCCAAGGTTCTCTGGTGAAAGAATGTGCCCGCCGGCACCAGAGCACTTTTGCCCAGCAGCAGCACTGCTCCACATTCCTTCTTGGCAGGCCTCTCTGGTGGTGCCCTAGCAGCAGCTGCAGTTTTTCTGTCTGCTTGGAGGCTGGGGCTCCTGGAGGCCATCGTGAGACCTCCCTTTTCTGGAGAAGCCCTGCAGGGCTTGACCGGGGGCTGGGGGAGTTGAAAGTAACAGCATTTCTAGAGGGCCAAAACCAGGATCTCAAAGAGAAGAACTTTAGTGAAAACAAACTAGAAGCCAAGGCAGGCAACTTGTCAATAGAAGCTAGAAGTCAAGTTCTGTTTTCTGGGACAGTGCTTCTGAAACTTTAATGTGCAAAGGAATGACCAGGGGAGCTTGCTACAAATGCAGATTCTGTTTCTGGAGGTCTGGGAGGGAGCCTGAGGTCCTGCATTTTGGCAAGTTTCTGGGTGACTCCCGGCTGTTTTGATCCCCCTCGAGGAGCAAGGATTTGGTAGCAAAGTGTTGGCCTATGAGTTGAGCTCTGGTGCTCCCTGATGGACAAGTCCCTGGCAGCACAGCCTAGTGCTCAGGAGGTGAGTCCTGGTTGAGAGGCAGCGGAGCCTGGTGGTTACGAATGCAGACACCAAGCCACACTGTCCGGGTTTGAATTCTGGCTATTTGTTAGGTGAATGATGTTACACAAATTACTTAGTCTCTCTGTGCCTCAGTTTTCCTTAACTGTAAAATGAGAATTAAATGAAGTGATTTATGTAAAGCAAGTAGAATAGTACCTGTGTATGCGTGCTCAGTCCTGTCTAACTCTTTGCGACCCCATGGACTGTACCCCACCAGGCTCCTCTGTCCATGGGATTCTCCAGGCAAGAACACTGGAGTGGTTGCCATTTCCTCCTCCAGGGAGAGTAGTACCTGGTTCATTGTAAATGCTCATGAAATGTTAGTTGCTGCTATTACCATTACTATCATTTGGTTGCCAAGTTCGGAGTCCTGCCTTCTGCTCCCTGCCTTGGCTGTAGACTTCTCTTGTCAAAAAAGAAAAGGGTTCTCACTGGGTCATCTGTACTTCAGAGGTGCTGCAAGGAATCTCTCCTTTTGATCAATGAGGTCTAGGGTCTTCCCTGGTGGCCCAGTGGTTAAGAATCCACCTTGCAGTGGGTCAGTCCGTGGTTGGGGAACTAAGATCTCACGTGCCATGGAGTAACTAAGTCCGGGGGCTACAACACTGAGCTTGCTTCTGGAGCCCACACACCACAAGTAGAGGGTCCATGCGCTGAAACAAAAGAGGGTGCAGTGAAGATCGTGTGGCACCTAAGACCCCTTGCACCAAATAAATACCTGAGGTCTAGAAGTAAAGTCTACAGAAGGCAGCTGGAACCTTGCTTTCATGAGCATGCCAGTCCTGTTTGTAGCTTCAGTGTCCTGTGCAGCCTGTCCTGTGGACTGTGAAGGATGCGTGCCCCCAAGTGCGAGGCAGGCACGTTTCTGGGAGCCGCAGATGGGGGACCCTCTGTCTTGCGGTTGTGGAGTCTAAGTCGCCAGTTGTCCCTCGGCATCCTGCCTGGCAGGGCGCAGGTGGCGTGGGAACGGTCTCTCGTGTTTCCCTCCTGAGAGGAGGCCAGCGCGAGCGCGGGTGCAGCACTACCTCAGCTCTCCTTCTCCAAGGGTGTCAGCGCTTAAAGATAGACATTCGCAGGGGCAGAGCCCTGGCTTTGTGGAGAACAGCATTCAGCCTGTCAGTCTCCCATTGCAACCCCTCAGAGAGTCCCTGCCTGCTCGTCAGCTAGCACAATGCTTCGGGCTGAGCCCGGAATGTGGATCTGTGGCATTCACCGCCTGGGAGTGTCATATTGTAGACGTCAGAGGCAGGGGGGGGGGGGCCTGGTTCTAGTAGGCCGCCTGGGAACAGTCCATGCTTCTGTAAGGCTCCCACAGTCAAGGCAGCGTGCTCTGCTGCGGAGGAGCCCCTGGGTTTCGTTGTGCTCAAAATAAACTCTAGTGACTCCCATTGTTGATGGGGCTGGGTGGGAGACCCCAGGGTAGATAGCAGGAGGTGGCCATGAACCAGGCTCACCTGCCAGGGCTTCTTTCCTGAGGAAGGACAGAAGGTCAGTGGATCACCTGGAGGCGGGTTTGCATTCGTCATAACACATGAGAGCTTGCAAGAATCTCAGCCCCTGGAGCAGTGTCTGATATGCCACCAGAAGGCCTAAGGAAGAAAACATGGTTTGAGTCTGACCAAGAGTGTGGGGTAGGAACCTGTCCCCAGTAACTGTGATCTTCAGCAAATTTATTATCTTCTCTGTAGCTCATTTTCCTCATCTATAAAACAAGGGTAGTATTTTCCTTCAAAATGTGTTGAGAGAATTCAAAAGAAAACGCACTTAAAAAGCATCCCAGGCATATAATAGCATTGATAACATTAGTTATCTCTAGAGAGGAGGATGAAATTCCCAGGGGGAGGCAGGAGAAGGAGACTTTTTTAACTGTGTACCCTTTTGTAACTTGAATTTTGAGCCACATGAATAGTTAATCTGTTTAAAATGTTAATTTGAAGATAAAATAGATGTCATAAAATGTGTTGATGGGGACTTCCCTAGTGGTCCAGCATTTAAGACTCCACGCTTCCAATGCAGGAGTCACAGGTTCTATCCCTGGTTGGAGAACTAAGATCCCATATGCCCAATGGTGGGCGTCCCCCCCACCACCAAAAAAAGTATTGATGAATTTCTCATAAAGGTGATCATGCCTAGCTCTTCAGTTCAGTTCAGTTGCTCAGTCATGTCTGACTCTTTGCAACCCCATGGACTGCAGCACGCCAGGCCTCCCTGTCCATCACCAACTCCCAGAGTTTACTCAGACTCATGTCCATTGAGCCGGTGATGCCATCCAACCATCTCTTCCGCTGTTGCCCCCTTCTCCTCCCGCCTTCAATCTTTCCCAGCATCAGGGTCTTTTCAAATGAGTCAGTTCTTTGCATCAGGTGGCCAAAGTATTAGAGTTTCAGCTTCAACATCAGTCCTTTCAATGAATATTCAAGGACTGATTTCATTTAGGATGAACTGGTTGGATCTCCTTGCAGTCCAAGGGACTCTCAAGAGCCTCTCCAACACCACAGTTCAAAAGCATCAATTCTTCGGTGCTTAGCTTTCTTTATAGTCCAACTCTCACATCCATACATGACCACTGGAAAAACCATAGCCTTGGCTAGACAGACCTTTGTTGGCAAAGTAATGTCTCTGCTTTTTAATATGCTGTCTAGGTTGGTCATAGCTTTTCTTCCAAGGAGCAAGCGTCTTTTAATTTCATGGCTGCAGTCACCATCTGCAGTGATTTTGGAGCCCAAGAAAATAAAGTCAGCCACTGTTTCCACTGTTTCCCCATCTATTTGCCTTGAAGTGATGAGACCAGATGCCATGATCTTAGTTTTCTGAATGTTGAGCTTTAAGTCAACTTTTTCACTCTCTTCTTTCACTTTCATCAAGAGGCTCTTTAGTTCTTCTTCACTTTCTGCCATAAGGGTGGTGTCATCTGCATATCTGAGGTTATTGATATTTCTCCTGGCAATCTTGATTCCAGCTTGTGCTTCATCCAGCCCGGTGTTTCTCATGATGTAGTCTGCATATAAGTTAAATAAGCATGGTGACAATATACAGCCTTGATGTACTCCTTTTCCTATTTGGAACCAGTCTGTTGTCCCATGTCCAGTTCTAACTGTTGCTTCTTGACCTGCATACAGATTTTTCAAGAGGCAGGTCAGGTGGTCTGGTATTCCTGTCTCCTTCAGAATTTTCGACAGTTTATTGTGATCCGCACAGTCAAAGGCTTTGGCATAATCAATAAAGCAGAAATAGATGTTTTTCTGGAACTCTCTTGCTTTTTCGATAATCCAACGGATGTTAGCAATTTGATCTCTGGTTCCTCTGCCTTTTCTAAAACCAGTTTGAATATCTGGAAGTTCACGGTTCACGTATTACTGAAGCTTGGCTTGGAGAATTTTGAGCATTACTTTGCTAGCGTGTGAGATGAGTGCGATTGTGCAGTAGTTTGAGCATTCTTTGGCATTGCCTTTTTTGGGATTGGAATGAAAACTGACCTTTTCCAGTCCTGTGGCCACTGCTGTTTTCCACATTTGCTGGCATATTGAGTGCAATATTTTCACAGCATTATCTTTTAGGATTTGAAATAGCTCAACTGGAATTCCATCACCTCCACTAGCTTTATTCATAGTGATGCTTCCCAAGGCCCACTTGACTTCGCATTCCAGGATGTCTGGCTCTGGGTGAGAGATCACAGCATTGTGATTATCTGGGTCGTGAAGATCTTTTTTGTATAGTTCTTCTGTGTATTCTTGCCACCTCTTCTTAAATATCTTCTGCTTCTGTTAGGTCCATACCTTTTCTGTCCTTTATTGAGCCCATCTTTGCATGAAATGTTCCCTTGGTATCTCTAATTTTCTTGAAGAGATCTCTAGTCTTTTCCATTCTGTTGTTTTCCTCTATTTCTTTGCACTGTTCGCTGAGGAAGGCTTTCTTACCTCTCCTTGATGTTCTTTGGAACTCTGCATTGAGATGGGTATGTCTTTGCTTCTCTTCTTGGCCTAGCTGTGCGGGTGATACAGTTTGTGGTCCTGTAAACAACACTGAGAGCTCTCAGGCAGTGTTGTTCCCTTGCCCTGTCCCGTGGAGATCCAGCCCTCAGACCAGGAGTCTTGTGTGTCTGGAGTCCTCCACACCCATGGGAGCATGGGAGGGAATCCTCCAGACAGATGCTTTCTCCCTCTTGGGACAAGAACCTGATGGCTGGGCCCTGGAGAGGCCTGGAGAGGGGGCTGCTGCCAAATGAGACCCTGGGGGCCCGGCCCAGGCTGTGGGGCCGCGGGGCTGTGGCAGGGACACCCGCGCAGACCAAAGCGTGAGCGCGGAAAGACAGGGAGCTGTCGGACCAGGGTGGGTGAGACCTTGTTCCTCTGCTGGTGGGACCTCTTCTTGCATGCCACAGGCCTGCACCTTTTTCTCAGATGGCTCCCCCACCTCTTCTCCCTGTGATCCTCACAGCTGCCTAGTGATGGGCGGATGGTTACACCCAGGGCTTGAGGCCAAGAGGAAGTAACTGACTCGCCTCTGATCACCGAGGAACAGCAAGAGTAGGAGCAGCTCACACTTACCCCAGGTTTTCTCTGTTCCAGGGTCTGTACTGAATGTTCCTCTTGTATTATCTGGCTTTCTTTCCTTAACAACTCTATGAGATGGGTACTAACACCAACTCTGTCATGCAGATTAGGGGGGAAGAAGCTAAAGAGGGTAGGTACCTAAAGTCGCGCAGCCAGTAATGGCAAAGGCGGGGTTCAAGAGGCCGCCCTGACCCCTACCACGTCACTCCTGGACAAGAACCCAGGAGAACTGTGCTACTTGTTTGGCATAAACAAGGTTCTCCCCGCTTTGTTAGGAAAGAGTGACTCTTTGTTATGTTACTACCAACAAGGACTCTGTGGCTTCTGCAGGTTCCTACTTCAGTCTTTGGAAGATTTGGACAGAAGCTTAAGGAAACTGAACTCCCGCCTCTTTGTGGTCCGGGGACAGCCGGCTGACGTGTTCCCAAGGCTGTTCAAGGTACGTGCGCAGAGTCCAGGACAAGACAGTGGGAGTCTGCTCCTAGAGTTTCCCCACAGACTGAATGAGACGATGTTCTGACTGAGGAAATGGAAACGGTCAGGGATGGGCTGACCGCCGCTGCTACGGGAGTTGGGAGCGAATGAAGCTGGTCAGCTGCCCACAGAATGGAAACTGTGTTAAGGAAAAAATCAGGGAATCTAATGTCTTGCTGGAAAGTTCCCAGCTCAGTTCAGACATGGGATGTGGCAACTTATTTCACCCCAGATATCTCTGGCTTCCTTAAATATTTTCTTGGTTCAAGCCAGCAAGATTTGTTAGGGCTCTTCTTGCGCCAGGAGCTTGAGGGTGAGGTTTCCTGTTTATCTAGGGGCATTTCCCCTCTTGCTTTGCTCCTTTTATTGGGAAAAAAAAATCAGCCTCTTTAAGGGAGTGTCCCTACTTCCTCCGTAAATGATTGACAAAATCTTCATTTCAGTACCCTTAGGCCTCTGGTTGCTGTATCAGGTAGCCGGCCCATTTTCCCCCACAAACCCTTTATAATACACATTTTTTAAGACCCAAATGGAGGCATAGGTGCTCATGAACAGAGGGCTCTAGGACATCAGCACACAATTGTTTCTATGCCTCTCTCTACCCACTTCCTTTCCTATTCTTCCTGGGAGGAAAAGACAGGAGGAAAGACTAAATGTCAAGGCAAGCAGCTGAGTAAATACTTCAGCATTCACTTCACCTCCCCACACCCCCACACACAGACACACATGCACCAATCACACAGCGCTGGTAAGAGCCAGCACTCACTGAGGGCTGACTGTGAGTCAAGCACTGTTCTCAGTACCTGCTCTGTGCACATTAATCCCTGTACTCCTTGCAGCTGCCCTCAGAGGTAGGTGCTCTGTCTCTGTTCTGCAGACAGGGAAGCGATAGTTTGCCCATGCCTGCGAAGCTCAGAGCAGCAGTCTGGGACCTGAGCCCAGGCTCTGAGCCCATAGTTGTGTTCGTGACCACCGAACCATTAACACACGGGCCTCTCTTCTCCCGCCGCGTTGCCCCCACCTCCCAGCACCTCAGAGGCCAGCCCACTGATAGCCCAGAGATACAGACAGAGCGTCCATTCACTGTCTATTATTAAGCTTCTACTATGTATGAGGCCCCACACCAGGTCCCAGGATGATGAAGAATGAGCAACATGCTCTCTGCTCTGAGTACTCCCACTCTAATGGAGGAAACCGGCAAGTGATGGGCAGCTCCACTGCCGTATGGTAACTGCCGTGATGACGAACGGGCAGGTGCAGGAGAAGCTCTCTGGAGAGGGTCAAGGAGGCTTCTTGGAGAAGGTGTCATCTAATAATAACATTTCTATTATTATTCGTAGGGTTATGAGGCTTTACCCTTGTAATCTATTATGAACTGCTAAGCATAGTACTTGGCTCATAGTAGTAAATGCCCAATAAATGTTTAGTGCTAACCTCAACCTTGGACGAGAGATAAGCAACTCTTCGTGGGACCCACACCCAGCAGGGCTGAGTCAAGACCAGACCGGCGTGTGCATGGCCAGGACACTTGCCCCAAGGGTTCAGAGTTTTAAGGGACCATGACCAGAGACTTTGGTTGGAATGTGGTTTCCTCCTGCTAGTTGCATGCTCTAGGGCTTTCTGTGGGTTCCAGAAAGGGTACAACCTTTCACTGGGCCGCTTTCTCCCAGGTTTGCTAGGAAATACAGAACTTGCTACCAGACATGACTAAAGACTTGGAAAAGAATTCCCTTCTTTTGAAACATGTGGCCCCTTTGCTCTGATTTCTCTGACCTCTGGGCCAAGGGCTGCTTCTCCTTTCCCAGCTGTCTGAGAGCTGGAGCCTGCAAGCTCTGGTTGCTATTGGCCTCAGGAGTGTTGCTGTGGAAACCATGAGGACACTTCACATAGCACAAGTCTGCCAAGAAGACTAGGCCAGAAGTTTGCAGGGCCCCGAGGAGCTCTGGGAAAGGCCTGCTGAGCAGGCGGTAGGTGGCGATCCTGTGCCTCTTTCTGGGACAGGGGGCTCCCCTGGGAGCGTGTATTTATAGCCTCCTGCTGCATTCTTCTACTACAAGGACACCGCTGGCGCCCAGAGCTGCCCACCTCTCTCCTGATCCCACAGGGACTGCTGGCCTCGGGCTCCACTGTTGCGAGCTGTTGGCCTCTCCTCAGGGGCCTGTCCTCCTCAGACCCCATGGCCCTCAGATGGTTGGCTTTCTGGTTCAGGTCGTTGTCCCTAGTTTGTTCTGACAGGTGTCCTGATGTGTTCGGTGTCCTCTCAGCAGGGAGCTGAGTGCCTGTCCAGCTTCCTTCTCCCTGGCAGTGGTGAGCATTACAGATTCTCTCCCCGCACAGGAATGGGGGGTGACCCGCCTGACCTTTGAGTATGACTCTGAACCCTTTGGGAAAGAACGGGACGCAGCCATCATGAAGATGGCCAAGGAGGCTGGTGTGGAGGTGGTCACCGAGAACTCGCATACTCTCTATGACCTGGACAAGTAAGAGATGGGTCCCAGGGCTCAGCTTGCCCGTTGTGGGGGTTGGTGGTTTGGGCCCCTGCTGAGGCGGAACTCAGGGAGGTTCAGCAGTAGGGCCCCCTGGCACACGGGGCATGGCGTTTTCTCGGAGCCGGGGGAGAACAAGTCAGAGTGGGGGCCTGTAGAAGAGCTCAAAGAGCTTACCCGATTTGGGTGCAAAGAGGCTGACTCGGCCCAAGAGACGCAAGCAGGATCTTCACAGATCTGCTCCTAACACGATCCAGACCCACCCACCCCACATACTCCTGCTTCCATCCTGCTGCTCAGAAACTGCCCTCTGACCTCAGTGGGGCCTGTCTGTAGCCCCTCCCAATAGATCTCTGCTCTCATAGGCACAACTTCTGTTCCCCAGCTGAGTTCCTTGGGCCCCCCTGGCTCTTGGGTTTCCAGGCCTCGCATTTAGGTGTTGCCCCAGGTGCTCAAGAGATGGCTCTGGGGCCCTGTGCTTTCAGAGAGGCCAGGAGGAAACCCCCTCCTCCCCTTCCTTCCCTGCCAGAACTGTCCCTCTTTGGCTGCTGCTGCCACCGTGGCTCCCTGCCCACCTCCCCCAGACCAGTGGTGGCTGCTGGGAGGCCGGGTCACACAGCTCTGCATGTGAGCTGGGCTCTGCTCACAGGAGGCACTGGGTGTGGAGCACCTCCTCCTGCCACGTGCCGGAGGAGGAGGCGGGAGTTACTGCAGGGGCAGCAGCCAACCTTCTGCCTCCGCTAATGGAGGGGAGGAGAGAGGAACTGAGAAATGAACTCGCCCAGCAAGTCCCGGCTTGCTGTAAGCTGCTGCTTGGCTAACAGGAGCCCCAGGAGTCTGGCTCCAGCCCATCCCAATTCATCCTTACATAAACAGCCTCAATTCGCCTCTAAACTCTCCTGTAGCTTTTACCTGAGACCAGCTGTGTTTCCCGGGCTCATGAAAAAATACTTTGTAAACTGCAAAAAACCCTTTAAGGTTGAGTTGTGACTATGAACCCCAAGCCTCCGATTTAGGGAGGGACAGGCTCTTCCCCACCTCTCTGTTCTAGTAACTAGGGCCCAAGGAGGGAATGAGTTTCCAACCAAGGAACACATTTGCAGCCCTTATCGAAGAACTTCCTGGAGGCTTACGCTGGGGGGCTAGAGATAGTCCACAGGGCTCCCTGTGGCTTGACAGGCAGGCCAAGGACCGTGAAGGCCAGTGGGGACTTTCCTGTGATAAGAGAGACATGGTCAGTCTCTGTCTTCAGGCGGCTCCACATCGGCACCAGGGAACCTGGAATTGAGCCCCAGCTTTGGCCCTGACTTGCTCCATTACCCAAGGCACCTGCTCCAGCAATCTGGGCTTCATTTCCCTCTCGGTAACATGGAGATGTAGCCTCCCTTGCCCGCTCCTTTCCCCCTAAGGGTGGGACCCATGAGCAGATGAGGAAGGCCACCCTCCAAGCCCGAGCAGTCTGGGCTCTTTTCTGGACGGGCAGGGAGCTGAGACGAAGGGCCTCGTGAGTGACGGCAGGCGTCTTTGGGATTCCCAGGATCATTGAGCTGAACGGGCAGAAGCCGCCCCTTACCTACAAGCGCTTTCAGGCCATCATCAGCCGCATGGAGCTGCCCAGGAAGCCCGTGGGCTCGGTGAGCAGCCAGCAGATGGAGGGCTGCCGGGCTGAGATCCAAGAGAACCATGATGAGGCCTACGGCGTGCCCTCCCTGGAGGAGCTGGGTGCGTACTCCTCCTTGAGACGCTGTACTGTTGCCTTCCTTTTCATTTAAAAAAAAAAAAAGCGTACTGTTTTTTCTTTTTCATCAAAGTAATGCATGTTATTGTGGACACTTTAGAAAACACAGAGATGAAAGTGGAAATAACGCCCTTTACCTGCCACTGTTGATTCTGCAGCAGTCCTTCTGGTCTTCTTTCCTGTGGATATTCACACGTGGCAGCTTCTGTTTCTAGTTCATGACTATTGCTGTACTTTTACCTCTCAGACGATATACGCATAGCCTGGTGTTGGCATCAGTGGGCTTCTCAATACCAACATAACCAGTATTGCTTCTGATGAAAGGGGCTGTGTCAGCCTCTCTCCCCTTCCTCCCCATCACACATTTTTTTTTCGATCTGAACGAAGTTAGCCTTTCTCACCTGAAAACTACAGCGGTAGCCAGCTAGCCTGCCAGGGCCAGGCATATAGGATTGTTCTCAGCTGCCTATAATGAGACATGGCTGAGATGAGGGAGGCAAGGGAAAGGAGAGAAGAGGTCACAGCTGGTAGAGAACCAGCATGACTTAGAAAACATCCCTGAGGAAACATTAAGGGTTATCTCAGCGACTTCCCTGGTGGCTCAGACGGTGAAGCGTCTGCCTACAACGCAGGAGACCCAGGTTTGATCCCTGGGTCGGGAAGATCCTCTGGAGAAGGAAATGGCAACCCGCTCCAGTACTCTTGCATGGAAAATCCCATGGACGGAGGAGTGTGGTAGGCTACAGTCCATGGGGTTGCAAAGAGTCGGACATGACTGAGCGACTTCCCTTCACTTCGGTTTAGTCCCGTTAGCACCAAGAACACCATAGTTCAGTTCACACAGAGCTCAGAGAACAGAACAGCATGTGAGGACTTGCTGAGCCATCACCAGAGTGACCTGACCTCCCGCCCTGTGACCTGCTGCTCCTCGTGTAGGCTTCCCCACTGAAGGACTCGGCCCAGCTGTTTGGCAGGGAGGAGAGACAGAAGCTCTGGCCCGCCTGGATAAGCACCTGGAAAGGAAGGTATGCCCCCGATTCCGAGACTCGGGCCTTCATATGCTGACACACCCATGCAGCCAGGGAGATGGAGCCGGGTTCATGTCCCTTAGTGCCTCTTAACTCAAGCTGGTTGAAAAAATCGTAATGTCAATAACAGCAACAAGAGCAGCTACCATTTCGTGAGTGCTTGTACCGTGGGCAGGTCACGGGGCTGAGCATTTCTGGGGTTAGCATCTGCTTGTGCTACTTCCTTGCATCTTTCCATCTGCCCTACAAGGTAGGTATTAAGCTCTCCGTTTTACCTGTGAGGAAAGCAAAGCTTCCAGTGGTTAAGTAACTTGCCTGAGGTCACGCAGTTGTTAAGTAGCAGAGTGAGACCTTGTTCTACATGATTCTAAAACTTGGGCTAGATTGCTTTTTTTTCATCTGTGTGTCCCCTTACTAAGAGGTCAGTGGGTAAGAGGTCAGATACTCTCTTACTAAGAGGGTAGCTGGTAGTAAAGTGGATAAGATTAATCATTTTGTGTTTATGTGTTCCCCACCCCCCGCCCCCCTTTGGCTGGGTCTCCTCCAAGGCACTGATTTCCACTTGCTCAGCACAGAGAACGAACAGCCCACATCCCAGTGAAGTGGGAATTGCTCAGAGGAAGAAAGAGGCTGAGGCCCCAGAGGAGTCCCTCACAAAGTCACACACCACCTCCCCGGGACTAGAGAAGAAGAGACTGTTCTCATGAACAGTCACTCCTACTTCCTGCCCCCCTGCAGCTGGTTTATAGACTAGGTCCCTAAAATCACAGCATGTTCTATTCCTGCTCAGGTATTGGGCATTTGGCCCAGCAGCCAGGTGATAACAGTGCAAGAAGGAGCCTAAGACAGCCCACTTGGGAAGAGTGCTCCCCAGCCCGGGAGGTGCCTCGCCAGCAGTGAAGGCGGGTCATGGGCCTAGTCTCCCCAAGGCCCAGTGGCCTTGAGGTCCCCATTTGGATCTTATCAGACAGGGCCGAAAGCAAGCCCCAGCCATTTAAAAGGATGGACATTGATGTCCAAGATCTTTGAGGGAACCAACTGTCTTTGTCCACATCAGCTTTACGCAGAGACCCTTGTGGTCAGTCTGGAGACAAAGGCTGGGCCAAGGGGGCAGAAAGGGGAGCCTATGTCAGGGCCCTTTAGACTCAAAGATGGTCTTGGGGAATACTGTATTTTATATATATGGGAGAACACAGGGTGCCTGATGGACCGGAGTTTAAACCATTTCAGGAGGTTTATTTTAACTTCTTCACTTCTCCAAATCTGAAGTGAGCATTTTCTTATGTCAGGATGGTCTAGCTACTAGAAAGCCTGCCCAGCACGACAGACATAGAGTCTAAAACATAGTCTATAGAGATGATAGACGTGAAACAGGAAAGTAAAGTACATTTAGGGTGAGGAAAGGAGTGGTTCAGAGGGTTATGAAAGTAAAAGAGCAAGAGGACTATATTAATCAGTTCTTGTTTGCAAGATGGCTTTTGGAAAAGGAATTTTTCTTAACTCACATAACCAAGAGGTAGCCTTCAGGCACAGCTGGATCCAGGTGTCCAACTAGTGCTACTTGGAATGCATTCTCTATCTCAGTACTGCTTTCCTGTGTATTATTTCATTCTCAGGCAGGCTTTCTTTGAGTGGTGGCAAGGCTGGTCACCAGCGGCTTATTTTCAATGTGCTTAGTACTACCTGAGAAAGTTTCCAAAAGCTTCAGAAAAAGTCCCAAGAAGTGTTTTCATTGGTCTGGCTTGGGTCATGTGACTGTCCCTGACTCAGTCACTATGGCCAGGGAAGGGGGCGTCCCCTTCCCTGGTCAGACTTGCATCTGGGAGTGAGCCCACTCCCAGAGTCCGAGGTGGGTTTAGCTCTACTTTACCCACTTGAACTGAGATTAGGGAAGGGTTGGGTCACCACAAGAACATTAAGTGCAGTTACCAGAAAGAGGGGGGCAAACAATATGATCTTTACCAGTGGGTTACCCAGTAGTAGCTGAGGGCAAGCATCGCTCCACAAAAGTGTCCCAATTATTAAATGAAAAAGGAACAATGGACTCTTGCAGCCCCTAATGATTCACTAATGACTGCTAACACCAAGGATAGTGACCGTCAGGCATGTTCCCCCTGTAGTCTTGGCAAAGACGGGAAACCTGAGTCCAAGCCAGTCTCTGGTACCAGCCACCAGTTTGCAGGCAGCACACAGGCCAGAGGAATGTGTTGAGCTTTACCCGTAAGAACAGTCAGGGAAATCCAGATTGTGGAAATTAGTGCAAGTCAGAGGTCTTGAGTTTTTTTACAAGAAATCTGAAAGGAAAAGAAGGAAATGGCAGGGAATGCATAGTATAAAATAAATAACATGTCAAACTCTTTTACATGACCAAGACTAAACAAAATGTGCCTGGGGATGTACATTTGGATGAAAAAAGAATAGAAAACACTTAAAAATGCAAGGAATAACTGAAAAGATAAAGCCCTCCCTTCCAAATGTGCTTTGCAAAAACAGAAAAATATAAACATTTTTAAATGCCGGGACCTGATTATTAACAAAGTTGGGCAGGTGGTCACTAATGGAGCAGGGAAGGGACCTGACTGGCCGAGCATGTGGGTGGGCCTCTGGGGTGGCCGGCAAAGAACTGATTCGTGAACTTTGGTGGTGGCTGCAGAGGCATTAGCCTTAGAATAATTCATGAAGCCACCCACCAGTGTGCTTTTGTACCTATGTTTCACTTAAAAAGATTTTCAAAGAATAGTGGGCAAGGATGTGAGCAGGCAGATATACCTGGTGTCTGTTAGAGGTACTTAACCAATACCTGAGGATCACCTGCCGGGAAGGTGGACTTGAGGTTGAGGCTTGAAGGAAGAGTCAAAATTAACCAAGGAGAGGGAGCTGCATGTGCAAAGGCTAGCGAGAGCATGATGCTTCAAGAAGAGTGGCAAGGGAGGAAGCTGGAAACACGTCCCCCCCAGACTGCGGGGTGCTCTTGAGCCTTGTTTAGGAATTGGAACTCTAGCCTGAGGACACCAGGAAGCCTGGCGCAGGTGTTGCCCTCAGGGACAGGCATTTTAAAGAACCACTCTACTCCCGGTGTGGACAGTGCATTAGAGGGGACGAGAACTGATGCCGAGAGGCGGGTGGGAGGCTGTCACAGTTGTCCGGTATAGACAGTCTTAGCCTAAACCTCAGGTCGATGACAATAGGGAATGGAAAGAAAAGGCCAGAGTGGAGAAATACTTGGACAGTAGGATTGACATGACCTGCTGAGGGAGGGCAGGTAAAGGTGACAACCAGGCTTTTGGCTTGGGCAACAAGGTGGATGACAATGTACTTTCTGAGGTAAGGCATGCCAGTGGAAGAGCAGTTTAAAGAAGAGAGCCTGCTACCCTTGAGGCCTGAAAGTCAGGTAGAGATCTCTGTCAGGGAGTTGGATAGGGTGATTTGGGAGTCTAGGTCGCAGTCAAGGCGCAAGCTAGAGTCGTGGTGATTGTCTGCATGGAAATAGCCTTAGAGGATCCATGGGACAGGATGAACTCAGCTGGAGCACCATGGAGTAGATGACCTTGGACAGAGCCCTGGGACGCCAACACTTAAGGGGTTGGGAGGCGTGGTGGAGCTGGTGAAACATGAATAGCCAACCAGGTGAGAGGTGAGAGGCGACCAGGAGTCAACGGAATGGTGGGTATGGAAACAGGGGCGCGGGCAGCAGAGTGAAGTGGCTGGGAGGTCCAGAAACGAAAGGACAGAAAATGCCCACAGGATTCAGTGGCGTGGACGTCATGGAGGCTCTGGTGGGAAGCGGAAAGTGGAGGTGGCTTCGAGGAAAGAGAGAGAGGCTGGCTGTGAGGGGAGGAAAGAGGATTCGGGGGAAGTCTGCAGGGTGACTGGAAGATATTTTTGTTTTGTTTTGTTTTGTCTGCAAAGAACCAAGACCAGTTTCCCCAGTGTTCTTAGAGTGGACGCAGAAGAGGGAGAGGTGGGATGTGTTGAAGAAGGAATGGAGGAGGGCTCCAGAGCCAGGTGGAGGCCTTAGCCTTGGACAGGGTCGCAGGAGGGGTGGGTGCAGGTGAGTCTGTAGATTTGGTGGCTAAAAGTCGAGGTGCTTCCTACCTGATGGCTTCCATTTCCTTATCATGAGGAAAGAAGGTCATCTGCTGAAGAGGGGTGGGTAAGTATGGAATTGGGGATCTATAGAGGATATAATTTGTGAAGTAGTCCCCACAAAGAACAAGAGGGCATTAGGAATTGAGAAAGAAAGTAGTTATTAGAGGGAGTGGAAAAGACTGGAGTCAGTCCCTCCAGCCCTGTCTCTCACCGTCTCCGTAACCCCAGCAGTCACATAACCCTTCTTAGCCTTATTTCCTCATTTTCAAAAGGAGGTGACGAATGCTGCCTCACGGGATTGTTAATAGCAAATGAGAGAACACAGGTGTCCCTGAGTTGTGGAGGTGAAGTGCCCTGCCGGCGGCAACTCATGAGAAAAACAAGTAACCCCCCGCAATTCATGACTGTGGGTCCGCAGTAATGGGTTTCTCCCTGCTGTGGAGCAGTGGGTGGAAGTGCCCGGGTGAATCTCCGTTCAGCAGCAGCCTCAGGGCCCTGTGACAGCGGGCACTGAACGAGAGCGGCCCTCTTCTGTAACGTGGAAGCCCCTTGTCCTTTCCTTTGTGGAGTCACGGCCCGTTCCGTGCTTTCAGAAACTTTCAAATCTGTCATTTTTTTTAATCTCCAGGAGGTAGGAAACTTTCTTCTCATTTAATAGAAAAGTCACTGAGGGACTAAATAACTTCCTACGCTCACAGCACAAATTAAACAGAGTCAGGCTGAGAACTGGGGCCCCATTGTTTGGTCGGTGGTGGTTCCATCAGAAATTCTGCCAGCCTGAAGGGGTGGGCCGTGCACCGGGCTCTTGTCCTGGCTCCTTGGCCTTCTGGTCTGCGACCTTAAGCAGGTTCCTTAACCACCGGGTGCATCAGGCTTTTTCCTCAGCGGCATCCCGGTCTGTCCTTCCTCCGCGCTCTCTTTCTACTGCAGGCCTGGGTTGCCAACTACGAGAGGCCCCGGATGAACGCCAACTCCCTGCTGGCCAGCCCCACGGGCCTCAGCCCCTACCTGCGCTTTGGCTGCCTCTCCTGCCGTCTCTTCTACTACCGCCTGTGGGACCTGTACAAGAAGGTGAGGGCCGTCAGCCACCCCCGCGTGCAGCCGAGAGGACCGGGGCCTTCTGGGCCGGTCAGTCACCCTGCAGAGAGGCCTTCCCTCTGCTAAAGTGTGTCCTGTCCAGAGACAGTGAGGAGGAGGCCACATCCGAGAGGGGGCAGAGCCAAGCCCAGCCCCAACCACCGCTCGAAACCAAATCCAGCTTCTCAAGTGGAGCCGGACAGGGTGACCTCAGGGTGTGAGCCCGGGGTGGCAGAGCTGCCAGCAGCAGGGGGGTGAGGACTGAGCCCTCAGGGTGGGAGGCAGGGCAGGTGAGGCTGGAGCCAGTCCTGAGGTGAGGAGCGCAGTGGCCTGCTTCGGGGCGGTGTCCAGACTGTCTTGCGGCGCTTGCCCATCAGTGATGAGGAGGTAACCAGAGGGCCGAATGCAGGGCCGGGTGGGGCAACAGGCAGAGCGCCTTGTGGTCATGTACCCGCCCCCACAGAGAGGGCCACACCTCCAGCTCCTGAGATTCATCAGACCTTCCTTGCGTCTGCATTGTTTTGTGTGTCCTTATTCTTGCCAGTATCCGAATTTTGTGGCCTGAGGTAGCTTTGCCAGCTCTGTGGGTAATCTTGTGATTTTAGGAAAATTATCATTCCCTTGGGCTTTCCCAAGTGGCACAGTGGTAAAGAATCTGCCTGCCAATGCAGGAGACACAGGTTTGATCCCTGAATCAGGAAGATCCCCTGGAGGAGGGCATGGCCACCCCCTCCAGTATTCTTGCCTGGAGAATCCCAGGGACAGAGGAGCCTGGTGGGCCACAGCCCGTGGGTTGAAAAGAGTTGGATGGGACTGGGCAACTGAGCACACACACATCATTCGCTTGGAGGTCTGATATCTTAGGTCCCTCATGGCCCCAGATCCAGGCTATTGGGCATCATGTATTTAACCAAAATCTAGACTGAGCATTTTTGTGTGTGTGCTGTTGAGAAAACTCCCTTTGACATTTTAGAAAGTGGAGCTACACAGGGAGCCCTGAGGACAAGGATCCTGACCAGTCTGGGGAGCTCGGTTCCCAGCTCCGAGCCCCCAGCATTGTCCCTTCCACTGCCTGCCGACCCTCAGCCGTTCTTGGTGCTCAGAGCAGCAGTGGGCACAGCCAGGGTGCCGGGTTCAGTCTGTGGGCACCCTCTGCCGTTTCTCCCAGGGCATGACCCCTCCACGCATCGAGGGGCCGAGGGGCCCCAGATTCCTTTGTGGGGAGGTCTGAGTGGCGAGGTGCTGGGAGTGGGGCCAGCGTTTGTACCTGTGTGCCATCCTCCCCCTAGGTGAAGCGGAACAGCACACCCCCGCTCTCCCTGTTTGGGCAACTCCTGTGGCGAGAGTTCTTTTACACGGCGGCCACCAACAACCCCAGGTTTGACCGCATGGAGGGGAACCCCATCTGCATCCAGATACCCTGGGATCGCAACCCCGAGGCCCTGGCCAAGTGGGCCGAAGGCAAGACAGGCTTCCCCTGGATCGATGCCATCATGACCCAGCTGAGGCAGGAGGGCTGGATCCACCACCTGGCCCGGCACGCCGTGGCCTGCTTCCTCACGCGCGGGGACCTCTGGGTCAGCTGGGAGAGCGGGGTCCGGGTGAGTGCTGTCTCAGCGGGCAGCCCCCTTAGGGGCTGGGGGTGGGCTGGGACCCCTGGGTCCAGGAAATTACCTCCTGATCCTTCTTGACTTGCCCTCAGCAGAAGGCTCTGACTGGGGGAGAACCATGGTTGTAGGTCCCCCTGGAGGCTCATGGTTTCTCCTGCCTGCATCCAGGTGTTTGATGAGCTGCTCCTGGACGCGGACTTCAGCGTGAACGCCGGCAGCTGGATGTGGCTGTCCTGCAGCGCCTTCTTCCAGCAGTTCTTCCACTGCTACTGCCCAGTGGGCTTTGGCCGCCGCACGGACCCCAGTGGAGACTTCATCAGGTGAGGGTGCAGAGCAGGCTCGCTGAGCTGCAGCTGCCTCCTTGGGGAGATGAACATGGCCTTTGAAGGAGGCTCCCAGTCGCTGACAGGTCGTCTGGTGGGTACGTTTCAGGCGATACCTGCCCAAATTGAAAGGGTTCCCCTCCCGGTACATCTACGAGCCCTGGAACGCCCCAGAGTCCATTCAGAAGGCAGCCAAGTGCGTCATCGGTGTGGACTACCCCCGGCCCATCGTCAACCATGCCGAGGCCAGCCGGCTCAACATTGAGCGGATGAAGCAGGTTTACCAGCAGCTCTCCCGCTACCGGGGACTCTGTAAGGAACCCCCCCACCATCCCCTCATCCCCACACAGGGACAACACCCCGGGCTCAGGGGGACTCTGTAAGGAGCCACCCCCCACCATCCCCTCATCCCGCACAGGGACAGCGCCCCGGGCTCAGGGGGACTCTGTAAGGATCCACCCCCCACACCCCCTCATCCCCACACAGGGACAGCACCCCGGGCTCAGGGGGACTCTGTAAGGAGCCACCCCCCATCACCCCCTCATCCCCGCACAGGGACAGCACCCCGGGCTCAGGGGGACTCTATAAGGAGCCACCCCCCACCATCCCCTCATCCCCACACAGGGACAGCGCCCCGGGCTCAGGGGGACTCTGTAAGGAGCCACCCCCCACCATCCCCTCATCCCGCACAGGGACAGCACCCCGGGCTCAGGGGGACTCTGTAAGAACCCTCCCACCATCCCCTCATCCCACACAGGGACAGCGCCCCGGGCTCAGGGGGACTCTGTAAGGAGCCACCCCCCACCATCCCCTCATCCCCACACAGGGACAGCACCCCGGGCTCAGGGGGACTCTGTAAGGAGCCACCCCCCCATCACCCCCTCATCCCCACACGGGGACAGCGCCCTGGGCTCAGGGGGACTCTGTAAGGAGCCACCCCCCACCATCCCCTCATCCCCACACGGGGACAGCGCCCTGGGCTCAGGGGGACTCTGTAAGGAGCCACCCCCCACCATCCCCTCATCCCCACACAGGGACAGCGCCCCGGGCTCAGGGGGACTCTGTAAGGAGCCACCCCCCACCATCCCCTCATCCCGCACAGGGACAGCACCCCGGGCTCAGGGGGACTCTGTAAGGAGCCACCCTCCACACTCCCTCATCCCACACAGGGACAGCGCCCCGGGCTCAGGGGGACTCTGTAAGAACCCCCCCACCATCCCCTCATCCCGCACAGGGACAGCACCCTGGGCTCAGGGGGACTCTGTAAGGAACCACCCCCACACCCCCTCATCCCCACACAGGGACAGCACCCTGGGCTCGGGTGGGGATGGGGACCCCAGATGCTTGCAGAGGGACACTACCGAGCGCGGCCTGCCAAACTGCTGACTGGACTTCCTGGGCACAGGTCGCTCAGGCTGGGCTGAATTAGTTGCAGCCAGTGGAGAGAGACAGAACCTGGGACCCCGTCTTATCCTCACCTGCCCCGGGGCCCTGTGCAGTCCTGTGAGTTTGCATCCCAATTACTCCCCTGCCTCCTTCCCAGGTCTGCTGGCGTCTGTCCCTTCCTGTGTGGAAGACCTCAGCAACCCAGTGGCAGAGCCCAGCTCAAGCAGTGCGGGTGAGTACAGCTGGCCTCTGGGGGGCTGTGCCCGTCCCAGGGGCACTGCAGAGCTACCCCCGCTTCCGTCACTTGGGGCTGAGGGCAGAGAGCAGAACACGTCGTGCCCCGGTGGAGCTTGTGTTCCTCCTGGGGACGCAGGTGGTAAAGGAACCATGCACGATCATGGCAGATAACAAGTGCTGTGCGAGAAGGTCAAGTCGAATGACCTGATAAAAGAGCGCTGGGAAGGGGGTGACTTTAGGCGGAGTACCAGGGCCCCATATAGTGAGCAGAGCCAGCCTTCCAAGAACAGGGGGAAGAGCATCCCAGGCAAAGGGAATAGCGAGAAAAGACTCAGAGATGGAAATGAGCTGCCATCCCAGGAACGAGAGGAGGGAGGCCAGTGGGGCTGGTGTGAGGTGGCCTGAGTGAGGAGCTGGAGCGAGACAAGGGTGGATAGCCGGAGCAGGGCCGTGGAGACTCCGTGTCAACAGGGAGGGTTAGGATTCCCTCGTGTGTGCAGGGAGAAGGCGCTGACGGGGTCAGCAGGGCAGAGGCGTGACCACTTTATGTTTTAAGGACTTCACTCTGCCTACTGTGTGTGCGTGGAGAGTACAGTGTGGCAGGAGCCCCCGAGGACAAGGAGGCTGGACAGGGGGCGACGAGTCATCCAGGCAGGAGGTGGCAGGAGAGAGGGGTAGGCAGACTTGCCCCCTTTTCAACCTCTGCCCTTCAGCTCTGGGACGAAGACTGGCAAGTTCAGACTGTAGAGAACTACAGAGCCTTTTCTACTTTGCCTGGCCACGTGGGCTCCACAGGGCAGAGTGTGCTCATCTCAGCTTCGGGAGGCCAGTTGCAGAGGGAAGGCCTCAGTCCCTGAGCAAGGGTAGCCGCCAGGCCCATCAGTCTCCGGCCTGGAGCCCTTGGGACTTGGGGCCCCAGAGGTGGCACTCCTGCCTGCAGGCCTGGTACTCTTCTCGGATATTTTCAGGTGGTCACTGCTGAAAGGAGGGGGGCAGGTCTGAGGAGCAGTCTCCGTGCCCACTAAAGAGCAACCTCTGCACAGTTGAGGGTCATGTGGGCTGAACACATGCGTCCGTGTGACACTGACCTGCTTCCCTATAGGCCCAAGACCACTGCCCGGGGGCCCAGCATCTCCCAAACGCAAACTGGAAGCAGCGGAGGAGCCGCCTGGTGGAGAGCTCAGCAAACGGGCCAGGGTGGCAGAGTCGCTCCCCTCAGAACTGCCGAGCAGGGGCGTCTGAGAGTGAGTGGGGCCGCGGAGTGAGGTGGAAGGGAGGAAGGGGTGAGGAGGGGGAACGGTGGGGTGAGGCGGGGAGGGCTGGGGGTGAGTTTGGGAAACTGCCGCCCTGCCAGGTGAAGCTTAAAACCCGGCAAACGGGATTAAAGCCTGGTGAGGACTGATGACTTCTTTAGGATTTCAGCTCAAATTCTACCATTCTGACTTTTATACCTTCTAATACTAAAAAGAGAATTTAAAGGTAAAGCCTTGTTCCTTCTTTGCTAGCTATGGCAAAAAAAAAAAAGACTCTTTCTACTGAGCAAAGTGAGCCAAATCCCCCCCAAAAAGAAAGCGGAGACCTGGATATGAAGCTGAGGGAGAGGTTGTGCCAGGGCAGGGTCTGGGAGTGCTCCAGGCCCCTCTGCCAGTTGCCCCGACGGGGTGTGCTCTTGAGGCTGCCAGCAGAGGGCAGCACACACTTCCAGAATGTAGGCTTAGGGCTGTTTGGCGGCTTGCCCAGCCCCACCCACGGACGGAAGACCCAGGCTCCCCGTCAGTCCTCTCTGCCTCTTACAGCCACTCCTCCAGCCACGTCTTTCTTGTGGCTTCAGCTCTGCACTTCCCTGACAGCGCTCATGTTCCTTGGAAGCGCCCGAACATCTTTAAAAACCAAAACCTGCTTCTTCCTTCCCCAGAGCAAGAAGGGCTTTTTATGCCTTTCTGGGGAAGACATAAATTACTGTCCACTTTGGGTCATCATCTTGGGCTGTTCCTTATGTGCCATGTCTGCAAGACTAGATGGGAGGGTAATTTTCTCCATAAAGCCGATTCTTTTTTTCTAAACTCTTCCACTTCAAGTCCAGGCAGGGCCATCTGGTCCCTGCGTCTAGACTGACGTGTCAGTGACGCGGCAAATGTTTGATGCCCTTTACCCGACTAGGCTCTTTGTCACAGACGCTGCAGGCGGACAGATTTGTGTTATCTCATCCTGGGAGTACTGGCAACTTTAGACATTACCTCTTAGTTCTCTCTCAACTCTATGGTACTAAGCAAAGTTCATTCTGTCTTACAAATTTGGAACTTGCCAGGCTGATACTCTGACTTTCAGGTGAGAAGATCAACGAACAGAGAAGTTAAATGTCTGGGTTATGGTTGCTCAGGAAGGTAATGGCACCCACTTGAGCCTGAGACTGTTGCCAGCAAACGTGTGAGGAAAGGCAACATAAGACAAATAAAACATGATACGATGCCCGTCCATAAGGATGTAATAGTCTGCTTAGAGAAACAAGACAAATAATCTATAATTCCTGACCAGATGACTCAGACTCCACCAGCGTAGCATTAGACAGATGTTGGTGGGCTAGAGCGATCCAGGATGCAACACAGAAGTTTACCCGAGAGGACCTGGAAGACGAATTGAATTTAGGCAGTAAGGGGGGCGTTTCCAACTAGAACAACAGCTTAATGATTACATGACCTTGTGCAAATTACTTAACCTCTCTGAGACTTGGTTTCCTCACCAAAAATTAGGTTCTTGTTACAAAGATTAAATGATTACATACATGTGTTAGTAATGTATGGGGCTGCTAGTGATAAAAAAAATGTGACTACTGTGGTGAAAACAAAAGAGGAATTTAGTTTTCTTTAGGAACAAAAGGCTCAGAGCATGGTGTTGCTGGTTTGGGTTTGATGGCTCAACAATGTCAGAGCCAATTTTTCTGAGATTCTCTTGTTCTTGGCCTTAAGGTGGCTGCCATAGCTTCAGCCATTAATTCCTTGCTCAAAGCAAGAAAGAGAAGGAATCGCGGAGATAGCTGTACTCATTCATTCAATAAACATATATCAAGTGATCACACTTTGCCAGACACTGTTGTAGGCACTGGGTATGGTTGTGAACATGACTGACAGAGTCCTCCCCACCCTTGGGTTCATCCTTGTGGGAGGAGATGGACAGTAAACAAATAGATACCTCTTGTGTCAAGAAGCCCTAAGTGGTATGAAGGAAAAACAAAGTTGAGTAAAAGATAGTAAAGTTTGGGTTTGGGGCACAGTGAGGTTTTTTGCAATTTTATGCTGTGCCAGGTCATCAGGGGTGCCTCTCTTCCTTTTCATCAGGAAAATAAAACCTTTACCAGGACACCTCTTCTTCCCCACCTTTTCACATTGGCGTCATGAGCCAGAACTGAGTCATAAAGCCACCCCCAAGCTGGGAAATAGGATCCGGATTGTTTAGACCGTTGATCTCCAACCTGACTGAGCAACTGAAGCCCCTGGAGGATTTGTTAAGCCGCAGATGGCTGGGCCCCGCCCCCAACAAGCCTGGGCTAGGGCCTGAGAATTTGCATTTCTAGCAGTTCCCAGCAGCTGATGAAGCTGCAGTTCTGGGACTGCACTCTGAGAATCCCTGACTTAGACCATTCCTGATCTATTGTCTGAGCCACGTCCGCGAGCTGCTGGACAAAATCCAGGTTCTATCAGCTACAAAGTGTGGGTACTGGTCTATGTAATACACAGGGTACTTAGCCTTGCGTGCTGAGTAGCTTCAGTTGTGTCTGACTCTTTGCAACCTTATGGACTGTAGCCCACCAGACTCCTGTGTCCTTGGAATTCTCCAGACAAGAGTACCGGCGTGGGTTGCCATTTCCTCCTCCAGGGGATCTTCCCCACCCAGGGGTCGAACCTGTGTGTCTTTTGTCTCCTGCACTGACAGGCAGGTTCTTTACCACTAGTGCCACCTGGGAAGGCCCACTTAGCCTTAGAAGTTCCTAAATACAATGATGACTATTATTATTATTACGGATATTGTTATTACTAGTTTTTTTTACAAGAACATAAGGTTACAGTTGGGTCCATTCATGGAGGGTCTTAAATGTCAGGCAGAGTCCTTGGTGTGTACTCTCTGGGAACAGAGGTGCATTTTGAAACAGTGAATGACCTAACTGGCATTTTTGGAAGATTAACCAGGCATTGGGCTGGGACACGAGAGGAAACGGTGTGGGGAGAGAGCCAGTTGAGAGGCCATGGCAGTGATTCCAAGTGGACACTACAAGGGTGCAGAGGCCAGCGCCCGTCTCTTGCCTTGCAGTCCAGGAGGTGTCCATCAGCCTATCGGAATCCAAAGGACTGATTCTCAAGGTTCAGCCCTTAATCGTGGCCAGTCGGCTGGGCAGGGGGCCAGGAGGTCAGAAGACAGGACAAATACTCGTGTCCTTTGGAGACCCTGAAAGAAGAGAATTTCTCACGGACGCTTGTGCTTCACTGTGCGCTGCTGGTCACACCAGGGCCTGAAGATGGCTGAGCATCACCGTCAGTAAATCGGTGGTGACGGCATCTTGTCACCTGCCGTACCCATCACGCATACACGCTGGGGAAAGAGAAGGAGAAGCTGTATGTGAAAGGCCTCTAAGTGAAACGCACTGCATGGACAAAGTCACACCGCCGCCTTGCGTGTGCATCTCGGGGCGTCTCTGACGCTGTCACTGTTACCTCAGGCAGAGCCAGCACCCTGGGCTGGATGGACCACAGAGCAGTGGCCCCGGGGCCTGAGTCGATAGTCTTAACTGCCTCCTCCCCTTCTCCTCTCTGTCAGTTTAGCTGAGTGACTCAGGGCAGGATTCGTAACCTTTTCGAGATGCTTTAGCTGTCAGGTGTGAATAAGCACACTTTACCAGCCGGAAGGCTCCATCACGGACCCATCAGGCCGCATTTAGCTCCAGCCTCTCTAGTTTGTTATTCTGTTGTTTCTGATGCCTCAGGCCTGGGCCAGACACTGATTTAAACTGATCTTGTGGGAAAACATATCCTGATATCAGTTGGTTCCACACTTACCTCAAACCCACATCAGTATCTGTTCTGCATTCGGTCACTGTACAATGTTCACCAAACTGAAAAGTAAGCCAGCCCCAAATAGCTCTCATTTCAGCTGCTTCCCCGTAATCCCCAAAGCTGCTGACCGGTCAGGAGTCCATCAGCCTCCAATTGTGTGCAGGTTTTTTGTATTGGTCCAATTATTTGAGCAGGTCACATGATCCATTTGCCCTTCTGCTGGTACATACTGATCTGTTGAGAGAAGCCCATTGAACACGGAAGGTTCATGGCCAAGGACCACCTCTCCCCCTCCTTTGCCCAAAGTTCACACAGGCTCGGTTAGCCATGGGGCTCCCCTGAGGAGGGCATGGCTCCCACTCATGTTCCTGCCTGGAGAATCCCGCGGGTAGAGGATCCTGGAGGGCTATAGTCCACCGGGTCACAAAGAGTCAGACACGACTGAGCGACTAACAATTTCACTTTTACTTTTCACTGAGGAAAACCTGACCTCTGGAATCTCTTCGTAGTCTTTCTGACATTTGTCTCCTGTATATCCCTCCTTACGTGAAATCGTGTGTGAGGGCACTGGGCAGTCTGGAAAATGCTGCCCGGTGGAAGCAGAGACTGTGTGGTGGTCAGAAGCCCATCCTGGGAGCCTTCACACAAGTTTTTCTCGCCTCTCTGACTCAGTTCCTGAAACAAGAATTTGTTGGGACGTGACATCCCCTCGCGCTTTCCCTGGCACTTACTAAGGAGCTGTTGACTGAGTTCCGTGGTACATCAGGAAAGGCAGGCGTGTAGCTAAAGTGAAGAGTGAGGCTGAGCCAAGAGACGAGCTGTAAACCCCGTCCAGGCCCAGCCGCACCTCTGCCCTTCCCCGCTCCTAATGTGGGAGCTGGTGGCCAGCCTTCTGCCCCGCTCAAGATCTTGGGCACTGCACCTCACCCCGCGTGGTGGGGAGGGGTGGCCACTGAGACCTGGTCCAGGCTCCAAGCCACGTTTCCTCCAGACCTTAGCTGTAGTGGTCTCCTCTGCTGACAAGGCTCATGAGTGCAGTGTCCACACACACCCCTCCCGGGCCAGGAGCCGGGGTGGGGCGATCTTGCAGATTAGCATCCAGTGAGGGGGAAGGGGTGTGAGGGCCCAGGGACACAGGGGCCGTCCTAACTGACGTTGGCACACTGAGGGAAGAGGTCATTAACTTAGTCTATGTTCCAGCCACTTCTGATGGGTTGAAAGAGTGGAACAATTGTGAGATTGACTTTGTTTTTAGTGCATGTTTTATGATTGACTTTTTTCCCTGGTGCTCTCCCCTAGCTGCGCTTCCCTGTCTTTTCGTGATGCTGTCATTTTCCTGTACGGCCTCGTTTGGTTTCCCCAGCCGCCTTTTTCTGCAGATCTATGCCCTAGCTTGAGAATAAGAGCACAGGGACCATCTAATTATCTGCTGATTGAGCAGCTTGAGTAAGTAGTTGACCAGGCCTTTGACTAGCTTTGTAGACAAGGATAAGCTGGTTTTTGCAAACCTTGGTTTTCTGTGTGGGTTTTTTAAGCCATCACAGAGGGTCGTGGGTCGCTGGGGCTCATCTGAGGCCAGGGCATTGCCACCTCCCTTCACGAGTCTGCCCCATGGCTAAACCATGTCCAGGTGAGTGTAGGTCTGAATGAATTTTTAGTATTATACCTGCCTGACTGTACCTCATCTCCTTAGCTTCTAAGCTGAGGCATCGGTTCTTAACCCCTGTTTGGGTTACCCATGCTTTGAAGAGTCTGACGAAGGACGGAACCTCTCCCCAGAAAATTACACCTATTCCCACACACAGCGAAATGTACACAGAACTTCACGGTTTCTGTGGACTGCCCCTTAAGGCCTATCCTTGGACCCCTTAAGGATCCAGGAACCCCAGAGTAAGAGCCCTTGTTCTAAGGAATCCTCAAGCACCCTTTACCCTCCCTCATCCCTGAAGGTGGAGAAAACACTAGAAATGGAGGTAGTGGGTAGGAGCACCTGTTTACTTTCCAGTCCTGAAATTTTCAGTTTCAGAAGAAGAGTCAATTAGCATGTTTCAATAAACATATATACGCTTTAGTAATGAATATATTTATTTGTAGTGAAAAAATATAGCTAGGTCATTAGAGGACAAACTTAAAACTGTTGGAAATATTTTAAAGAGGTGCTCAGTGTGGGCCCACACAGGTATCCAGGCATCCTCGTACGTTTGTTCTTGATTCTTCCCAACTTCTAGAGAAATTATCGTCATCCAGTTAAAATCTTCTTCAGATTTAACATTTGTCTGCAAAGGGCTGCATGTGTCAGAAGATTGATTTTGAACCCCTGACTCCAATGTCTTCGACTCTCAAGAGCATTTTTTTCTTTTCTTTTAACATCTGAACTTCCATTGATGTTGTTTGAATGTTAATCTTCATGCCACCATGTTGAATTTCTCGTTACATCTTCTGAAAGTCTTAAATGGGAGATCCTATGATGTAGAGATTACTTAGTGACAAAAATACAGATTGCGGAAGCAGACAGACCTAGGTTTCCCGTCTTAGCTCTGTCACTCCTGAATGCTGTCATCTTGGGCAGCTTACGTATCTGGCTTCAGTTTTCTCATCTGTTAAAATGGAGGCTGTATCTTCAGAGTTAATGGGGCCGCAGGCTGCATTAGTTCGCTTGGATTCACACAAGGTGTCACAGACTGGGTGGCTCTAACAAGAGAAATTCCTTCTCTCACAGTTCCGGAGGCTGGAAGTCTGAGGTCAGGTTGACAGCAGGGTTGGTCTCTCCTGAGGCCTCTCTGCCTGGCCCGCAGATGGCTGCTGTCTCCCTTGTCTTCTTAGGCTCTGACCCCTGTGTGTATCTGTGCCCTAATCTTTTCATAGAAGGACACCCGTCATTTGGGATCAGAGCCCACGATAAGCACCTAATTTTAACTTAATTACCTCTTTAAAGACCCTCTTTCCAAAAACAGTCCCATTCCAAGGGGATCAGGGCTTCAGTCTACGAATCTGGAGGCACACAAGTTGTGTGCCCTAACACAAGTGTACAGTGCCTGACCCGTAGGCTCAGTAGGCCGTCTATCCACCTGACCATCGTTTAAGAGGTACAGTCTTTTAATGGAGGCCCGTGTGTGTCTGTGCTCTCAGACACCCTGGACCTCTTGGAACAGGCAGCCCAGTACTGTGATGGGCTTGCCCTGTCCTGTTATCCGGCATGAGGCCATTTCTTCCCTCTGCCCTGGGTCCGGGATGTTATAAATCTTAAAATGACTCATCCTTGCATCTCCTCCCCCGCCCTCCGGTCTTCTAGCACAGTGCCAGCTTTCTTTACCTCTAGTGGAAGTTCACTCACCCACTGATTCCAAACTCAGTCATTGCCTTCATCTTCAAAATGACTGGTCCTGGCTGGCTTCTCTTCTAGCCATTTTTTTTTTTCTGATTCTCCATCTCTGGCAGCAGCCCTTGTGCCTTGATTCAGAAACTGCCCTTGCCCTATCTGAATAAGTGCCACCCAAGGCCTCAGGTAGTGACCCCTCCTCTGCCGTCCTCAGGCCTGGGGCGGAAGAGGCCCAGAGAGTCCGCCGGGGAGAGCTGGTCCATGTCGGCACCTCAGAGGGCCAGTGTCCAGGCACCCGCTGGCGTCCCAGCAACCACCTTGTCCCCAGGTGCCGCAGCCTGTTCGCTTTGCTCTGCGCTCTCCCTGGTTCCCCAGAGGAACAGCCAGAGGAGCCGTGTCCCAGGCAACTGAGAGTCTCCTGAACGCTCCTTTTCGCCCTTGTCTCTCTTGCAGCTGCAGTGCCGTGGCTCCGTGAGCAAAGCCTGCGTGCCCGAGCCGCCACCGTGGCAACGGAGTGCAACCTGCAGAGCCACCAATCACCTGCAGAGACGGAGCGAACGTGTGTGCGTGTGTGTGCGCGTGCGGAGGAAGGAGGGCCGCCTGTTTGCGTGTGCATGCGTCTGTGTACACTCATGTGTGTCTGAATGCTGTCTGGGCTGGAGGAGGACGGGTAGCAGCTTCACCTCAGCCTCCGGATCCTGGACTAGAGATCACGGCGGTGGCGGTCACCCCAGACCTGTCCCTGGGGGCCCGCTGCCTCGTCCGCCTAGAATGGTGGTAGGACCTTAGGGGGGATTCTGACACATGCTCCCCTCCAACCCGCCCTCCCCACGTCAGACTGAGGAGCAGGGGGAAGCATCTCTGGCTCTTGTGCAGAGTGTGAGATTCTCGAGGCAGCTAGGGGCCTTCTGAGTTCCTGCTTTATGACCCCGGGGGCTGGGAAGGCTGGAGGGGATAGTGCTGTCCAGACACAGTCACCTGGCCTGGCTTCTTCTTTTAAAATTCCCTGCCACTGGATTCCCCAGACTCTTTCTGGGGGAGCTGGGGCTGAGCTGCGGACAGATCTGCAGCCTTTCTGCCTCATACAGAAGTGCCCCAGGGACTGGACGGAGTGCTGGGGGTGCAGTGTGACAGATGGTAGCAGAGAGGAGCCTCTCACTCTTCGGGGCTGAAAACCTGAGGCCAGGAGTTAATGCCTGCTCTCACCGCTCCTTCACCGTCAGAGCTGACTGGAGACCCAGAGCCTCCACCAGGAGGAGGCCAGGTTCCTGGTGGTAGGGGGCCCCCTGGCTCCCCTGGCCACACTCCATGGCACTCAGTCCTGCCCCCGAGGTCAGCTGACACCAGCCAGGGAAACCATTGTCGTCTGCCCAGGGCTGGTCAGCTCTGAGCTGCCGCATCAGCCCTCCCGGTAGCTGGACATCAAGGGCCCAGGCAGGTGCATGGCCAGGGACAGTTGGGAAGGGCCCCAGCCAAGGTCCCACCCGGTGTGCCAACCCTTCTGGAAGCAGCAGGTGGGGCGTTTGACCCAGAGAAGCCAAGGGCTTGCAATCCAGGGGCAGCCAGTGCTCCCACCTCAACCCTCCCACTGGTGGAGGTCTGTGCTGAGGAGGACCCCACGGAAAGGAGGACTGTGTGGCAGCTGGAGCACGTCCTCCTCCCACCCGTGCGCGCACACGAGCGTGTGCAGGTGTGTGTGTGGCTGAGAGACCAGCCTCTCTTGGGTTTTTGTCCTCACATGTCACATTAAGCTGGCCCCTGGGCCTTCTTCCCTCCACCTCCCCTGTGGCCTTGCCCAGCCCTGCCCTCCACTCTCCTCTGTCCTGGGACCGGAACGCTGGGTCAGGCCCCTGTCTCCCGCATCTGTCCAGCACATTGACAGGCTTCTCCCTGAGATGTCCTCAGGCTTCCTCAGCCGGAGAGCTGCCTTTAGAGTCCAACCATTGTATCTGTGTAACCTCACAAGAAATGGCCCATAATCGTGTGGGGGAAACAGCTTTTTCTGCAGTGTTGGGTTGGGGGCTTCACTGCTGTCTTAGCCCCAGCCAGGAGGAAAGAGGATCGGGGGCTGCCGCCGGAAGGGGGGGAGAGCAAGCCTGGAAGGGCTGACCTGAGAAACTGGGATGGCCAGAGTGCTCAGGGCCAGAGTCAGTGTTTGTTTGACAGCACCTCACATGGCAGGATGATTCCCTTTGCTTGCCTTTTTGATGATGGGTCTCTTCCCTAAGGTACATATTGGCAGAACCACCTCCCCCTACTTCCCTACCATCCCTGGCATGCTGGCCCTTTCCTAGTGGACTGGAAATGAGAGGGGGTATCCAGTGGCCTGGAGCTCTGTGATGGCTTCATGTCTCCCCTCTCCTGGCCCAGGGGTCCCTGGGAGCTCCTGCAGAGCGCTATCCCAAATCCTGATCCAAGGGCCAGCGTGGGGAGGAAACAGTCACAGTCCAAATGCACTTTATACAGAGATTTTCTATTGCTGGGAAGGTATGTTTCTCCCACAGTTTGTGAATATTCATGTATTTCATAAATGTCTGATCCTGTCTGAGCAAAGTTGTGATGTCAATTTTGTGGGAGGTCTGGGGACTAGGCGGCAGTAGGGCTTAGCCTGAGTGAACCAGGAGCCTCTCACCCACCTTGGAGGTGGCATGGAAGAGTGGGTGGGAGATGGAGGACCAGGGAGGTTCCTAGTTGAGCAGCTAGAGCAATTAGTGGTCTAGACTCCTGAGCTTGGTCAGAGTTGGGGGTCAGTCAGCCAGAATGGTGCAGAGCATGCCAGGCCTGGGATAGGTTCTTGCAGTGACCAGCCTTTCAGCCCATTTCAACGCCTCCAGTCTGGGGCCCTCTGCAGGCCCTCAATCTGTTCTTAACTCAGGCATGTAAGCTGCAGCTGCTTGGTGCAGAGGAGACACAAGCTTTCTGACTCTGGCCAGGTGGTCAGACCTGCCCCCAACCAAGCCCAGAGCCTGGATGCTGACTGTGTCTGGTACCATCTGGCCAGAGTGGCCCTTTCTGTACTGTGTGAGGGTTTCCGGTTTGGGATCGCTGGACATGAGAGCTTTATTAGCCTGCATCCCAAGTTCCTGTGAGAAGGGGTTCAGGCCAGGCCAATGATATCACAAGCTGCCTTGCACAGAGTGAGAAAGGGGAAAAGGAAGAACTTGACCCTGGGACTCGTCTGGTTCTCAGCTCTGCTTTGAAGCTTCTGATGGCCGAGACCTGGGCCTGGCCTCTCTCCTGTCTTCTCCTGCCTTCTCTCTAATATGGCTTTGCTTTGGCCTTGGGAGCTAATATACCTTTGCTCTTGAGCAGAAGATTCTGGAAGATGGAGTTGTCCTGCACGCACACAGTCCTGATCTAAGGATGCTTCCTAGTAGAGAAGCACACACACTAAGAATTACTAGCCACTGTGGCAAAACTGCTTTCCTGGGAGGAAAAGTCAGCGCCATAGCAGCAAGTGGTTACCTTTTAGGCCTAGTGAAAGGAGCCTGAGCCAAGACAGGAAAGGTGATGTGTCCCCTCGGCCCAGGAACAGGGAGAAGAGAGGTAGCCAAGGCCTTTGGCTCTAGGTATTGAGATATCCCCAGAACTGGAGCTCAGGGATTGTTTACTGCAGGGCAGGTGCCCAGTGCTCCTTTCTGGGCACTACACTAGGCACAACCAGTGGGCAGTCTAGATTTGCACATAGGGTTCCACAGCTGTGAAACAGTTTGCCTCTTCAGAAGGACAGGACCTCTGTGGTCCTCTCAACTGGCCAGACAAGCCAGTGAGATTCGGCAGAGGCTCTATGACCCACCAGAGCTGGGGACCTAGCTGTGCCCAGCAGCCTGAGCGCCCAGAAGTCCATGTGCTGTGAGAGAACGCATAAGCTTAATCCTCTTAGGGGAGAGAAGTCCAGGAGGAACCATGACCTGGAGGTGCAGGGCAGAGGCACTGGAGGGAGCCGAAAAACCATCAAAAGAATCCCAAGAAGTCAGCCTGAGGCAGGAGGAAAGGCCCCAAGTCTTAGAATGTGAGAAGACGGCTATGGGGTGTCTGGGTGCAAAAGGAGTTGCTCTGCAGGAAATACCATTGAGGTGCTAAGTGAGGAGAAGGAGACGTCAAAGTCCTGACATGAGGGAGGAGAAGCGGAGAGAAGCCAAAAGGAAGGGCTCAATTCACCATTAGAAGTGTTTGGGGCTAAAAGGGGCTTAAATCACTCTTTAGAGAGGAGACCCTCGGGAGAGTCCTTGGGTGGGGCGGGGGGGGGCAGGTGTCCCCTCAAGGGGTGAGCCCTGGTTCCCAGCTGGAGGTGGGGTGTTCCCAGCCTCCAGTGCCAACAATTGTATTACATTTCATCCTCATGACCGTGAGATGGACCATTATCGTCCCCATTTCACAGATGAGAAAAAAACCAAGCCTTAGGACTGTTGTCACTAATGCAAAGTCACACCACCTATTCTCTCGGAGAGCCGGGCTGTGACTTCACACCACCTCACTCCAAAAATCTGTCGGCCCTAGGAGCCAGCTCCCCACACCCACTAGTGTTTCTCTGCCTTCCTCCATGACTCTCCTTTCCTGACTGCCTTTGTCTGCAGCGAGGGGGTCATCTCGGGTCCTAGGGACCAAGATCCCGCCATTCGTTACCCCATACCCGGGCGCTAGGCCTACCCCAGGAACAGAGCCCGCAGGGGCACAAGAGGGCTTTGCGGAAGGGGAAGCTGTTGTTATTACTGCGTGGGATTGAGGGCGGGGCGGGGCCAAACTCGGGGACCGCGGGGCTGAGACTTCAGCACCTTGGAGAGCGCGGCGGGGCGGGGCTCTCGGGTAAGGGGCGGGGCGGGGCGGGGCGGGGCGGGGCGGGGCGTACCCAGGCCCGGCCGAGGACCCGGGAGCGCGCTCGGAGGCGCTCGCGCCAGTCCCGAGAGCGGCGCGCGGTCTGGAGCCGCGCCCTGCCCTGCGCAGGTGCGCCCGCCGCGCAGTCCCCAGCCGATCCCCTCGGCGGCGGCCTCTCGCCGCGCCCGCGCCTCCTTCCCCGCCGCCGCCGCCGCCGCCGCCTCCGCGCCGCGCTCCGCCCGGATGGCCAGGGCTGTGCGGGAGAATGGCGGAGCGAGAGAGCGGCGGCCTGGGCGGGGGGGCCGCGTCCCCGCCTGCCGCCTCCCCGTTCCTGGGGCTGCACATCGCGTCGCCGCCCAATTTCAGGTGAGGCTCTCCGGCCGCCGCGCCCCACCCTTCAGCCTAAATTGATCTGCCCGGGCTGCCCGCCGCCTCCCCCGCACCCGCCCCGCAACACACACTCATGGGAAACCGCAGAACGAGAGGGCGGCGTGGGGATGGGGTCTCTTGCCGAACCCCCGTCAGCCTCAAGTCTAGACTCATGGCCGATGCATATCCGCGGTGCGGCTCTCTCCGCCATTCCGTGTCCGAGGCGAGGAGATCCTGAGCTGGAACTGGAGGAGAGGGCGCGGAGGCCGCCTTCTCCCCGACTTTGGAGCTGCGGCAGGGCCTGGGGTCCGCGTTGAGTTCCTGCAGGAGGCAGGAAGCCTGAGGCTTTGCCTGTGCCCAGTCGGAAGGCTCATGAATAGAGGATGGCACCAGGTTGGGGCGACTTGGTGCTGGAGAGTCGCAGGCCCCTCCCCCAGCCCTGCCTGGCCGGAGGGGCCCAACTCTCAGGCCTGGCGTGGCCAGGACCTTCCGAGGATTGGGACAAGCACTGACCTGGTCACGTGCGTGTAGGTGCCGAACCGAAGGCTCAGCCTCAGCCCGCGAGATCCGAGGCCCGGCTGTGGGGAAGGGAGTCAGGGTTGGAGCCCCCAGGCGTAGCCAGGGATTTTGGTGGGGTGGGTCCTGCTGGGGTGAGTACCCGGGATCCTGATCTGAGCTCCTCCTTCAGCTCTCTCCCTGCCCCCAGTCTGGTCTTAGGCAACTGGGAGGTGGATTTCAGAGAGGTGGCAGTGGGTGTTGTGGGGGTTGGGATGGACATCCCTCCGTCCTAATTCTGGTGGGTTGGAGAGGAAGGAGAGGAGGGGTTACCGCTCCAGAGCCCCCAGAAAGAGGCCTCTGCATTCCCTATTGTTCCTCCATTTAATGAGCTGGCGCCTGCCCCTCTCCTGGGGCCGCCACCCCCGCCAGGCCCCAGCTGGGCTCCAGCGCCAGCCCCTCTTCTTGACCAAGGGATTGCTGGCTCCCCGGCCCCCAGGTGGACAGGGTCCTCCAGGGATCTCTAATGGCATCATCATCAGGACTAGAAATCTCCCAGAAGGCCCCGAGCTGAGCTGCCAAAGACCAGATGGAGGAAGCTCCAGGGCTGGGGGCTTTGCGGTTCGAGCCTCAGAGTAAGAAGCCTGAGGTATGAGACTCACTCCACCTGCCGTGGACTGCGCCGCCTTCACACCAGTGCTGCCCTCCTTCCAGGAGGCCCCTCTGTAGTGGGAGAGCACAGCCCTCGGACAGACCTGGACTCAAATCCTGGCTCCACCAGCTTTCTAGCTGCCTGACCTGGGCAGCTTTTTTGTCTTTCCTGAGTCTCATCTGTTGATGAGCTAATTCATATTGATTCCTTAATGTGTATCAAGCTGGCACTCAACAAGTGTCACCCTCCAACCGGCGGGCGTTGAGATGGCTCATTCCTGCTCGGGGCATGTTTCGGGGCTGGCTGAGGTCTCCCTCCCCACCCCTCTGGGCGTCAGGATGGGCCTGCCCATTTTGTAGATGAGGAGACTGAGGTTCAGGAAGGCGGGTGGCTTCCCCGGGGCAGTCAGGTCCTGAGGCTGCGTGTTGAGTCCACTCTACCTTCAGGCCCTGCCTCTGGCCCAGAGGACAGCTTGGCCTCCCCCAGCTGCTTCCCCATCCCCAGGAGAGAGTGAGTTCCATCCCTCCCTGCCCCTGGCCTGCAGGTTATCCTGGACGCCTTAGGGACGGTAACTGACAAGGAGGGCCCGCTGGTGAGTGTGTCCAGCCCTGGGCCCGGTGGGTGAGGGTGGCACTATGCCAAGGCTGAGCGTGGGTTGGCCCTCCAGGACACCAGGGCCTGGCTGTGGAGATGAGGCCCCCGTGTGTGAACAATAAGGCCAGTGTCTCCGGCCCCCAGGGCCTGCCCTGCCAGCTCCAGCAGCCCCCGCTGCCCTTTCCCCTTCCCGCCTCTCATAGTTCTTAGCTCGGCTGATGGAACCCTGGGTGGGGACTGCTCCCCTGTGGCTCTGGCCTGGGTTTGAATCTTGGCTCCGTCCTCTTAGCCATGTGCTTAGAGTGGGTGCCGAATGCCCTGGGCCTGTTTTTTCTCCATGATGCCTACCTGGACCCCTGCTCAGGGTGCCCTAAGACATGGATGAAACAACACGCGTTGAGTGTTTCAAGGGCTGTGAAGAGCGATATTCACGTAGGGCTGTTCTTGTGGGTATTATTGTGTGTGTGCACGCATGTGTGTGCTCATGCATGAATGTGTGTGTGTGCACGTGTGTGTGTGCATGCGTGTGTGTACCCTAGCACCACTGTCCACTTCCAGGAGGCACAAGAAGTCAATACCTAAACTTCGATTTGCCTAATGCCCGCCCGGCACAGAGTAGGTGTGCAGTAAGGCGTTAGTGGTTTATTATTTAGTTGGGGATGCAGTTGGAGCGTTCAGAGAAGAACGCTGGAAACCCTGCCACTTGGGAGGCCTTTGCTTTGTCCAGACGCTGTTCTAAGCACTTTTTGTGCAAGAGCGCCTAGTCCTGCCCAGAACCACATAAACAGAATCTTGTTGTTATCCCCACTTTGCAGATGAAGAAACTGAGACGGGAAGAGGTAGATAAGTGGCAGAGGTCGAGTTCAGAGCCACCCTGGGAAGGGAGGGCCCAGAGGGGTGATGATGGAGGAGTTTGTGGAGGGGGACATGTGGTGTGGATCTGAGGAGGGCGAGCATTTATTTGTTGAGAGTTGGTGTAAACAAGCTTTTTTTTCCCTGATTCTACAAATGCTCCAACCATTTACTGGTAATTACCTTTTACTCTGGTGTGGGAGAGGGATTTTCACTTATTTCACAAACTTCTGTATTCTTTGAGTTCTTATTTTTACCATAAGCATAAGTTACTTCTGTCACTTACAAAAGAATAAAAGAAAATTGAACAGTAAAGTGATACATGTTCATTTTAAGGAAATTCTGTGAGAGAATTTAGAAGCAGCGGCGGATTCCTTGAGCTAGGTGATAGGAGGAAGGGGGGGCAGTGGGACAGTCCGCGTGAGAGGCTCGTGGGGAGTCAAGTGAGCGGCCGCCCGGGGTGTGCGGAAGGGGGCGTGGATGAGACGGACCTTAGAGACCAGCTCGTCCAGCCCCCCACCCCCTTACTTAGGGGGAGACAAGAGAGGCTGAGCAGGTTCTGGAGAACACACGGCGAGCTGCAGCGGAACTGGGGCAGCACTGGGTCTCAGGACTCGGGACTCGATGGTCATGTTCTGGCCGCCATGCTGCCTGGGGGCGCGGGAGCCGAGGGCCCCTTACTCATCTCTTCACAGGGTTCCATGCACTCAGCTGTTCTTCGTTCAATCAGCAAGAACTTGCGGGAATTCCCAGTGGTTAGGATTGCACACTGACACTGCTAGGGGCCTGGGTTCGATCCCTGGTCGGGGAACTAAAATCCTATAAGCTGTGCTGCCCGGTTCCCCACCTCACCCCCAAAAAACCCCAAGTACTTGCACTTTGCCAGGCTCACTGAAACAGTCCGGAGGCAGAGACGAGGGCCTGGCCTGTCGTGCGGGCGGCAACATGGTCTATATAGTCGGACAGACAGACAAGGCCTTACCAGACAGGCGGTAGGTGAGCTGGTGACTCGGGTCAGGGGCCTGGAGGGGCCTTGGGTCAGGGCAGGGTCAGCTCAGCGCAGGCTTGGGGGGCGAGTGAGGGTCACCCAAGAGGAGGGGTGAAGAGGGAGGGGGCTGACAGGGCTGTGACACCCAGGCTGGCACAAGTGTGGAGAGCGGGCGTGCAGGGACACAGAGGCCCTGTGGGGACCCTGGCCTGTCCCCCCACAAGCAGGGGAGCCCCCAGAGGTCTCGGGAAGGACAGGATCAGATGGTGCCTCGGCTGTCCGATCAGGAGTGGACCAGGAGGCAGGGAGGCCACTGGGAGACCGGCCGTCAGGCCGGTGTGGACGGGGCTCAGGGGAGGGACATTTGGAGGGTAGATTAGCCCACTTGGGAGGGAGCGGGGCGGGGGGCAGAGGCGTCTGGGGTGAGGCTGGGTCCCGAGGAAGGGGGTCCTGTGGGAGGTGAGAGGCTTGGCGGGCGGGGTGAGGAAGTCACTTGAGGCTGAACCTGAGGTGGCTGATTGTGGGGGGGGACCCAATTAGAGGGTTCAAGCAGGCAGATGGTCTGGGGTCTGGAGCTCCAAGGGGAGGATGGGGCTGGGGCCACAGACCCTGGGAGTCTCCGCTCAGAGAGCAAGCGATGGCCTGAAGCCTCAGGAAGAACATCGTACCTGTGGGGACAGAGTGAAGGGAGAGGCCGGGAACCAGCCACATTTGGGGGGCAGTGAAAAGCTGTTGCTGTTGAGGCCACCCCAACCCGGGCCCTGGGCAGCACCCCCAGACGGCTGCAATGAGCCTCCAGTACAGGAGACAGAACGTGGACTCTCCTCACACAGCCGGCTGTGGCCAAGGCAGGATTTCAACCCCACTGGTTGGATGTCAGAGCCTTAAGTTGGCCTCTGGATTCCCGGGACCCCAGGGGGCCCCACAGGGGCTCTTGCGCGTCCAGGGCACTGACTCTGGCAGCCGGCCCTGCTCTTGGATTCATTCAAGAAATCTCTAGGCGCGTCCACCGTGGGCCTGGCCTTATCCGGCACCAGAGACGCAGGCAGGGCTCTCATGGAACGCTGCTTCTAACAAGCGTTGATTTAGTGCCTGCAGTGTACGGGGCCTCAGGCTTCACGGGCGGAGCAGAGTGAGGGCGGGAGTCAGAGTTACCTCAGGAACCCCGGCTCTGCGAGGGGTGGGTGCAGGGGGGTGTGGCCCAGAGCGGACGCGAGGAGAGCCCCCCCAGATCCCACCACGTCCCACAGCGGTATTTGTGTCACGGTCTATTCCCGAGTGCGAGTCATCACTGGAGCCACAGGGAGACACGTTCTGTCTTCTGCTCATTGTATTAGTTCCCATTTTCAACATTAACCCACGGACTTGATGACGTTCATCCCAAAGAGTGAGCAATGCTCCCTCCGCTGGAGGACCCCACATGCCAGACTCGGCCGTGGTTTCCATTATGAGGACACACTTCCTTGTGTAGAAAGGTTTTTCCATGGTTGGGATGGTTTCCTTAGGATAGTTTCCCGAGAGTTGAGTCACCAGATCCCAGAGTTCTTGCTCCCTATCAGCACCAAAGTATTTAAACAGATTAGATCCTTGCTAGAAAGCATCACTACGAACAAAGCTAGTGGAGGTGATGGAATTCCAGTTGAGCTATTTCAAATCCTGAAAGATGATGCTGTGAAAGTGCTGCACTCAATATGCCAGCAAATATGGAAAACTCAGCAGTGGCCACAGGACTGGAAAAGGTCAGTTTTTATTCCAATCCCAAAGAAAAGCAATGCCAAAGAGTGCTCGAACTACCGCACAATTGCACTCATCTCACACGCTAGTAAAGTAATGCTCAAAATTCTCCAAGCCAGGCTTCAGCAATACATGAACTGTGAACTTCCAGATTTTCAAGCTGGTTTTAGAAAAGGCAGAGGAACCAGAGATCAAATTGCCAACATCCGCTGGATCATCGAAAAAGCAAGAGAGTTCCAGAAAAACATTTATTTCTGTTTTACTGACTATGCCAAAGCCTTTGACTGTGTGGATCACAATAAACTGTGGAAAATTCTGAAAGAGATGGGAATACCAGACCACCTGACTTGCCGCTTGAGAAACCTGTATGCAGGTCAGGAAGCAACAATTAGAACTGGACATGGAACAACAGACTGGTTCCAAATAGGAAAAGGAGTACGTCAAGGCTGTATATTGTCACCCTGCTTCTTTAACTTCTATGCAGAGTACATCATGAGAAACGCTGGGCTGGAAGAAACACAAGCTGGAATCAAGATTGCTGGGAGAAATATCAATAACCTCAGATATGCAGATGACACCACCCTTATGGCAGAAAGTGAAGAAGAACTAAAGAGCCTCTTGATGAAAGTGAAAGAAGAGAGTGAAAAAGTTGGCTGAAAGCTCAGCATTCAGAAAACTAAGATCATGGCATCTGATCCCATCACTTCATGGGAAATAGATGGGGAAACAGTGGCTGACTTTATTTTTCTGGGCTCCAAAATCACTGCAGATGGTGATTGCAGCCATGAAATTAAAAGACACTTACTCCAGTACTCTTGCCTGGAAAATCCCATGGATGGAGGAGCCTGGTAGGCTGCAGTCCATGGGGTCTCTAAGAGTCAGACATGACTGAGCGACTTCACTTTCACTTTTCACTTTCCTGCATTGGAGAAGGAAATGGCAACCCACTCCAGTGTTCTTGCCTGGAGAATCCCAGGGATGGCGGAGCCTGGTGCGCTGCTATCTGTGGGGTCGCACAGAGTCGGACACGACTAAAGCGACTTAGCAGCACTCCTCGAAAGGAAAGTTATGACCAACCTAAATAGCATATTTAAAAGCAGAGATATTACTTTGCCAACAAAGGTCCGTCTAGTCAAGGCTATGGTTTTTCCAGGAGTCATGTATGGATGTGAGAGTTGGACGGTGAAGAAAGCTGAGCGCCGAAGAATTGATGCTTTTGAACTGTGGTGTTGGAGAAGACTCTTGAGAGTCCCTTGGACTGCAAGGAGATCCAACCAGTCCATCCTAAAGGAGATCAGTCCTGGGTGTTCATTGGAAGGACTGATGTTGAAGCTGAAACTCCAATACTTTGGCCACCTCATGCGAGGAGTTGACTCATTGGAAAAGACCCTAATGTTGGGAAGGATTGGGGGCAGGAGGAGAAAGGGACGACAGAGGATGAGATGGCTGGATGGCATCACCGACTCGATGGACATGGGTTTGGGTAGACTCCGGGAGTTGGTGATGGACAGGGAGGCCTGGTGTGCTGCAATTCATGGGGTCGCAAAGAGTCGGACACAACTGAGCGACTGAGCTGACTGAACTGAACCCCAAGCAGGGGCTTCCCGGGGGGTGTTAGTGGTAAAGAACCTGCCTGCCAGCACAGCTGGGCTTCCCTGGTGGCTCAGCTGGTAAAGAATCCACCTGCAATGCGGGAGACCTGGGTTCGATCCTTGGGCTGGGAAGATCCCCTGGAGGAGGGCATGACAAGCCGCTCCAGTGTTCTGGCCTGGAGAATCCCATGGGCAGAAGAGCCTGGCAGGTCGGGCACGAGTGAACGCAACCCCAAGGTGGGTGTTCCTGTGGGACTTCTTTCTTGGGTTGGATTCAGTTTCCAGTGAAGATGACCCCAGTGTGGACATGGTTGAGAAAGGAATTCCAGACCAGAGGAGAAAACCCAGCCTGACCCCAGGGTCCCCTAGAGCTGGGGGTGGGATGGAGAGGGGACTCTGAGGGTGAGGCTGGGCCTAGCACCCCCCACTCTGCCGTCTCAGCCAGCATCATCTTCCCAGAGGCCCCCACATCCTACCGCAGACAGGCGCAGGCAGGGTGTGGGGCATGCAGGAAGTCGGGCTGAAAAGGGAACTGGCTTTGAGATTTCCGAAGGGGAAATCTAGACAGACCTGGGGACGTGCCAGCGTTTCCTTCACTCAGTAGCAGTCACTAAGTACCTGTCGCGTCAGGCCCCCAGTGACGCCACCCTCAGGGGCCAGCTACCTCTAAGGGGAGCCCACCTCTGGTCGCAGAGCCCACAGGGAAAATTCCAGCGACCCCCGCCCCAGGACGCCAGAAAGAGGGACCTAGGCCACAGCAGGGCTCTTTGGCCTGACAGGGAGTGAGAGGCTTTGTTATGGGAGCCAGTGGGGCAGGAGCCTAAAAGTTGGGAGAGTGGGAGGTGGGGGCAGGATCCACAGGTGAGAATTTGGGCCCTTTCCCCTAAGCATGGGGGAAGCTGTCAGGATTCTGAGTTGGGGACAGGCGATAAGACCAGACTTGCATTTCATATGTTGGTTTTGGTGGCTCCTCGGAGAATGGCCTGTAGGGGAGCCCAAGGGAGGTGGGGAAGCTGCTGGGAGTAGGGCAGCCCAGGCTCGGGTTTGAGAACCCCCTGGGCAGCAGCGCTCAGCTCTCAGAGGGCGGCAGAGAGACAGGCGGGACCCCTGGCCCGCAGCTGACCCTATCACGGCGGGGTCCCGTGAGACATCGTGGCCGGGGTCCCAAGGTCAGTCAGCTGGCACCCTGACCTGCCTCCCCAGGAGCCAGGAACAAGAAGACAGGAAGAGCCTCTGGGCAGCCAGATGCCTAGCTGGGATTTGGCATTGCTCAGCTTGAAGCCTCAGCACTTTACCATTTAACCCTGGCTTGGCAGCCACGGCTAACTCCGCCTCCTCCCGGGTGGAAACAGCAGCTTAGAAAGAGCTGCCATTGGTGGAGTGCAGCGAGCAGGGAGATATGACTGACGGCACATGGCAAGGGAAAGGCCGTGAGGTAAACATCGAAACACAAGAGGCTTGTCTGTCCGTTTAGGGGAGCTGGGCTCAGGCGGGGGGAGCCTGGGGGCGGCGCTTCCAGAGGCCAGTGAGGAGCCAGAGGGGAGGACGGGGACGCCAGAGTGGGAGGCGATGAGGTTAACTCAGAAGAGGGGGCCTGCGTGATAAAGATTGATGCCAAAGGTCAGGGGGGTCTCGAGAGACCAAACCCAAGCCCTAGAGTCACCAGAGGTTAGTGTGGATGAGACCTCGTGACCCGTCTCACCCGAACGGGCAGCGGGTCTGAGTGATGAGGGCAGCTGCCTCCAAAGGGCCGGGGTTCCCAGATCTAGAGGCGAAGCCGGGGACCTGACCTGTGGCGGCTCTTGTGGTTCAGCCTGAGCTGTCTTCTGGTGCTCCGGGGGCCGGTTTCCATGGGGAAGGTGGGTGAGTGGGTTCAGGAGGGGACCTCCCTCCTTCCTTCCTGCTGCCACTGCCTCCCTCCCCTCCGTCTTTTCCTTCCTCCTCAAGGAGCTGCCCTCCTTGAACTTGGAGGGACCAAGGGTCTGTCTGGCTTTCCCTCCACAAAGGGTCTCCTGGGGCTTCAGCTGAGAGGCCCAGAACTCCTGGTGCCTGGAGAAGCAGGAGGAAAGGGCAGGGAACGGGGTGGCGGAGGGGTGGGCAGAGGCAGACATCGTGGGCGGTGGGTGTGATTTGCAAAGACTCCAGGATCAGTCCAGCCCCTGATCCTTGGTCGGGACGTCCTCACAGCACCCTGTAATTTACACACACGCCACTCAGTTACGTTTACCAGCACCCAGATAGGGGGGCTCGTCTTACATATGGGGAAGCTGCAGACCTATGGCATCTTCTGTCTGAGCCTTAGTGTTCCTTATCTGTAAAATGGGCAGAATAAAATCATATTCCAAGGCTGGAGTGAGGATGAAGGGAGACGCAGAGCATAAAGTAGGTTGGTGGCCAGGGCCCAGCAGCCACTCAGGCGACAGGGTGGCTGCTCCTCATAAGGGAAGGAGGCGGGATTTGATCTCAGGCCTCCTGCGTCTGAGCCTGGTATGGCGGCCTTTCCACCATCTTGCCTGGCTTAGGGGTAAAAAGTAAGATTGAGGAGCCCCGTGAACCCGCCCCACTAGAGCCAGGGATGAAGTGCGGGCTGTTGAGCCCCAGCGCGGGGCTCTGTCCACCGCTGCCCTTGGTGACCCGCATTCCTCATGTGTAGAGAGACGCTGTCCCCACCCGCCCCCCAGACCTGCCTCCCTGGAAGTGAGAATACCGGGTGATGCTGAGATCGGCTGTGTAGAAATGAGCTGAGAAGCTCCGGCCCAGGTTCAAGCCAGACCCTGCTGGTCTGCTGCGAACACTCTGGTCTGAGAGGAGCCGTGGAGGCTGAGGCTGTCCTGGACAACCATCAGCAGACACATACTGAGTGCCTGGTGTGTGCAAGATGACCTCGCCAGCTCTGCCCGCCAGGCTTTGCTGGGGGCAGTGGGGGTGGGGTTCTTTATTCTTCACCTGCTGAGTACAGGGTGGGGGTGGGGTGTGAGCTCTGTCTACTTTGGAGCCTCCTGAGAGGACAGGAAGGGAGCTTGATGTGGGCCTCTTTCCCTCTACTCCTTCACACTGCCTTCCCTCCACGCACAGGGTGACACCAACCACAAACAAGAGGAATGACAGGGACCAGTGAGCGCTGCCTGGAGGGCTGTGAGGCGCTGACACCCGGGGACCAGGAGGGCTTCCTGGAGGAGGGGGCTTAACCAAACCTTCTCCCGGCAGGCACAGGTTGAGAGCCTGCCATGTGCTTCATCCAAGCTCTGGGTTAGACTCTTGGGAGGCAAATGCAAGAGACAGGCTGTCACACACAGAGTCGGCAAGAGCAAGAAATCTTAGAGTCGCGGGCAAAGGGTGATGTTTCTTCTGCCTCATCGTGGTGGGTGCGGGGGGAGCAATGTGCAGGCATGGGGAAACTGAGGCAGACAGGCCAGGGCGGAGGCCTGGGACTGCAGAGGCAGGAGCTAGGCCCGGCTGGGCAGTGAGGACAAGAATATGCAGATGTGTGCGGGGGTCCCAGGCCCCCAAGGGTCGTCTGAAGACATGTCTGGGTTAGACTCCCAGTGGTCCTGCTGCTGCCTGGTGCCAGCTGAGTCCCAGGGGTGCCTTCTCCGTGACGGGCCAGGCTGCCAGTGTGTGTTCCCCATCTGCTTAGAACCACTGCAAATGGGTTCTCAGCCCAGGATCAGAGATGCCACCCTGCGCCAGACTAAGCAGGGCTGCCCTGGCTTCCTCCCCAGCCTACCCCTACCTCCACGCCCTCCCCTAGCCCGGGGAACCTACCACCCTTGGGCTCCAGGTCAGAAGAGGCCTTCAACAGCACATTGTCCATCTGGCTACCTCAGCCCGTCAGAATCCTTCCAGGGGTCTTCCAGCTTCTACTGCTGCCACCCCGCGGTGCCAGGAGGCTCTTGGGCCTCCAGGCTGCCCTTCCTGCCCTGCTCAGGGAGATCACACATGACCTGCCCTTAGCCCTGGCCTTGGAGCCTCCTTTGCCTCCAGGCACTTCCTGGACGGAAGGACAGAGCCCTGAGGAAGGGGGCCAGGTTCTGTCTGAACCCAGGTGGGCTATAGAAGCAGCTTAGACCCACCCCAGGCAGCGCTGTCTGCAGAAACCTGCCTGATGAGCTGCGGGGGCTGATCATCCCTTTGTGGAGAATTTTGGAAGCACAGCCCCCCACCCCCACCCCCGTCTCACCACCAAGAGCCCTAATTGTGCTGCTGGCCCTTTAAAAGCAGATCAGAGGCTGGCTTTTGGGGGGAAACAGCCCAGATTTCTGCCATCTGCGTCCAAGCCTGGGCCAGGGAGGGGGGGCCACCCCAGGCCCCGACAGGATCGGGGCATTGGAAGGGCAGGTGGAGCCCGGCATTGATTGCAGTAACCTGATCCCGCAGGGGAGGCGGCCGCGACAGCAGCGGCTGCGAAGGGCCGGGGGAGGAAGCTGCCTGCAGCTGAGGGCTGGCGGGGCAGAGCTGGGGTCGGCAGCCAGCCGCTGCCTCCTCTCCCGGCCCATCTATTTTTAATGAGCTCCCCAGGCTTCTGCAGCGGGCTGGACGCAGAAAGGCAGGCCCAGGCAGCGGAGGCCGGAGGCCCCAGCCCTGCCCCGAGCCCTGGCACCACCCCCAACCCTTCTGGGCATGAGAGGGCGGCCCTGGGTCCCCGCAGCCCCCCGGCCGGGCAGGGCTCTCCATGCAGCTGGTGCTGAAGATGGATTCGAGCCCAGACAATGACAGCTGGTTGGAGGATCAGTGGGAGCGCTGGTAGGGGTTTGGGGACCGGTGTGGGGGAGGGGGAAGCTCTGGGGCGGCTCCACTGGGCTCCGGGTCTCTGTTTGGTTGGGTGGAGGCCAGAGGCAGGGGGTGTGGCCTCCTAGGACCTCCTGGGGCTGAGCCCACCACCTCTCCTGGGTGACCTTGGACTAGTGGGTCTCCATTCTCTATGCCTCAATCTCCTGGTCTTCTTGAAGAGAAGACTCAGAATTCCCCCCAACTTCCTTAACAGAGTTCTCCCACTGTCCCATCCTCACCAAATCGGGCAGATACCCAGGGCTGGGGCTGAGTAGGGGCTGGCACAGCCCGCCACTCTGGGGTGGGGGTGCAGGGCCAGCCTGAGGGGAGGGGATCCTAGTACAGCCAGTTTAGAGACTCCATGCTTTGATCTGTCTCCTGAGTCCAGGACACCTCCGGCTTATCCCAGCCCCGCCATGGGCAACCTCCTGTTCAGGGCCCACATGCCAGGCAGGAGGATTTTGTGTTTGAATTGATGAGACCAAGAACACAGAATAGGGGCACTGTCTTTCCTAGAACAGGATGAAACTAGATTGACACCAGGTTCCCCTTCACCTGCTCCCAGGGCTTCCTAGGCGTGGGACTTCCTGGGCCGGGGACATGGAGCACTCCTCTGAGCTGGGGCGGGGCCTCTGCCAGCACCCTGGGTTCTGTCCCCGAGGTACACAGGGAGCCCCCAATCCTGGCCTCCCTTGGAGTCTCTTCTTGATGCTCTTGCCTCCTCCATGAGTGAACTGGAGTCAAGTCAATGCCTTGACTCTGGGAGCCATTTCTTTGGCAGAGCCAAGGCTCTGGCCAGTTGGGCCTTCTAGGCACAGCCTCCGGGTTGACAGCAGGGGGGACAACTCCCAGCCAGGAAGAGCTAGGGTGACCCAGAGCCCTCCCTTCCACTCCTTGCTGGGAGACCTGCCTTTTGATCTGAGCCCCAAACTTGCCCTGCCTGTTCAGTACCCTTTGCACTGATGCAGGCAGACCTCAGGTCCTATCCTCTGGGGGCTGTGATATGTCTTCGAGGGGCTGCCCCTCAGAAGAGGTATGGGGGAAGCATCAGGGTCCTTGGCCCACTGCCAGCAGTCCCCTGAGTGGTAACTTTGGCTTCTTGTCCACACCAGGCTTACCCATGACATCAGCCTGGAGGAGTTTGAGGATGAAGACCTCTCCGAGATCACTGATGAGTGTGGCATCAGCCTGCAGTGCAAAGACACCTTGTCCTTACGGGTAAGGGTGGGGTGGGCAGGATGGGAAGGGACAGGAGGGAGGGATACCCTGTATCTAGAGGGGCTCTCGGGGTCGTGTGGCACTCCCATCTAAGGAAATAACATGCAGGACAATTCTTGGCACATCTTGAGTGCTCAGATTTTTTATTTATTATGTATTTATTTATTTTGCCAGGGGCAAAGGCAGGAGACAGCTCCCTCAGCTGTCCGCAAGAAGGGAGAGAGCAGGAAGTCTTGAGGCCTAGGACAGTAGCAATTAGGACCAGAATTAAGGGAAGGCTCAGGACTACCCTAAATCCTCTCCAAAACTGTCTTGGCAGAGGGCCTGAGGCAGTGCAGGGTGGAGTCCAGTGGAATCTGCAGTGCTTTGGGGCAGGAGAAAAGAGCCAGGGCACTCCCTTGGCTACCATGGCACCGAACACACCACACAGCCTTGCGGACCTCCCCCGGCCCACTGTCCTAAAGGTCCCTCTGGAAGGTTAATCAGCATTGCTGCTCTAGGCCCCCATGGCTTTGCCATAGGACAAATGGCTCTCTCAGCTGCCAAAGGTCTGAATCCTGCCTGGAGGGAGGTCCCCAGCATCAGGGGAGACCCAGTCAGACAGAGATCCCTCATGTCTTTTAAGAACAGGGAAAAGGGGCCACGGGCCAAGAGATGGAAATCAGGCATGCAGCTAGGTTGCAGAGCCCAGAGTTTCTCTTAGGCCCCAGGAGGGTGGGTGGCTGGAGTAGACATGCTGTGGGGAGAATGTTAGTAAAGGAGAGCCGCAGTGTGAGTTGGGTGGGGTGCCTCTGTGTTGACCTCCCTTTGCCCCCAGAGATTCTGTAAGTCCTTCTAGGCAAGACGAAACCGAGAGGTGGGCAAACCCTGCAGTATGCTGTACCCCAACCCCCACCCTCTGGCCAGGCCTAGAGGGGATGGAGGCAGAGCCCACTTATTCTGGACTAATACAGCTTCTTTAAGGTCATTCATCAGTTTGGGACTCCCACACCATCCTCTTGGCTGACTTGTAGGAGCAGAGCCTTGGAGAGGGTGGTCTTTGCAACCAGTGGACCCTGAGACGGGTACTAGCTCCGGGTGTACCCTGTGGGGCCTTAGCCAAGCTCCAGGGGGGCTATCACGTTTTCTTGCCAGTAAATCCTCGCCTCTCTGGGAAGCTGGGAGGCAGTTAACTGGTGAGGGAATTGGGAAGAGTCAGGGGATCTGTCCAAGGTGCCAGGGAGTTAATGGCAGACCTGGAACTAGAACGGAGCTCTAGACTGTCAAAGTTAGGCTCGCCCGAGAGAAGTCCTCAGGTTGGAGGGTCCTCAGCCTGAGGACGGAGGAGGGTGTGGATGCCACTGCCTCGTGCGGGTACTTGCAACTTGCTCCTCCCCGCCCGGCATCCCTCTTTCGGCCACGCTCGGGTCCTCCTGTCCGCACTGCGGCCCTCCGGGCTGAGACTGATTCCTGAGTTTTCCTTACTGCCCACTTCAAAAACTAACCCGGGTCTCCATCCCTGTGGGGCCCTGAACTCCTCGGCGACCCCTCCGTCCCCATGGCAACAGCGGTGACCTCACTCTGGGCACGGTTTACTACTCGGGTGAGGTCACCGGCCGTTGCCAAGGGAACGAGGGGGGTTGCAAAGAGTCGAAAAGCGGGGGACCGTGGGGGCGGGGAGCGGTGTGGACTGCCAAAGGTGCGGACTGACATGCGGAGGAGGCGGCGGCCTCGCGCGTCCTCGAGGGTGCGGGAGAGCACGGCCCCCTCTCGCGGGGCTCCTTGCCTCGCTCCCTATCTCCCCCTCGTTGCGGCCGCGGAATGGGCTCGCCTGCGCCGGGCGTGGGGCGATGTGGCGGGCGGTGCTCGGCCGCCTGGGCCCCGCCCCCGCCCGGCCCCCTGACGCCCCTCCGTTCGCGCCGCGCAGCCCCCACGCGCCGGGCTGCTCTCCGCGGGCGGCGGCGGCGGCGGCGGGGCGAGCCGGCTGCAGGCCGAGATGCTGCAGATGGACCTGATCGATGCGGCGGGGGACACTCCCGGCGCCGAGGACGACGACGAGGAGGAGCGCACCGCGCGGCGGCCGGGAGCGGGGCCTCCCGAGGCCGAGCCCCGCCAAGAGACGGCGCCCCGCGGCCAGGGTCAGGGCCAGGGCCAGGGCCCGGGCCCGGGCGGCGGAGACACGTACCGGCCCAAGCGACCCACCACGCTCAACCTCTTCCCCCAGGTGCCGCGGTCTCAGGTGAGGCGGGGGCGGGGCCCAGGGGGCGGGGCCGCGGGGCGGGGCTCCGGCAGGTGTCCTCAGGGTCCCGGCGAGGGCCGCGGAGCCGGCAGGGCTGCGCGAGTCGGAGAAGTCTCCAGCCTGGTGATGCTTGGAGTAGCTTTCGGAGGGGGAGGTCCCTGGAGAGGTGATCGCTGAAGGCAAGCAGAATCCACCCTAACTGAGGGGCCGAGTGGTCTGGCTGGGTTTGGAGCCTCGAGGAGACGTGGAAGGGAATGCAGGGGCTGAGAGGGGCGGGGAGAAGATGCTGCTGGAGAGGGAAGTAGGGGATTAAGAGAACAGGGGTTGCCAGGGTGTCGGGGTTCCTGGTGAAGGTGGGGCAGAAGCAGGGCCTGGAGGAAAGGGCACGTGAGGTGGCTGCGTGGGGAAAGTCGGGGGAAGTTGTGAGGAGTTGGGGCTGGGGAGCAGCCGCCCCTTTGAAATTCGGGCAGCTGGGAATTCCCGGGAGGCAGGGAAGAGAAATGGGAGGCCGAGCTGCTGGGCTGAGTTGGGGGCCTAGGGCCCCTAGGCTGGGTGGCTGGATGCCAAGGAGGGTTGAATGGGGTGGGGGAGAGCCGGCTGTGGGCCATTGTCTCCCAGGCCCAGTCTGGGGAGGTTCAGAGAAGCAGCTCTGGGAGCTGGGCCTGTGGGTGGAGGGTGCAGGGGCTGCAGAGAGAGAGGATCCGTCCCTTTCCCAGGATCCTGTCTGGTGGGTTTTGGTGGCCAAACTCATGAATGTGTGAGCCTGCGAGGGTGTTCTCAGGGGAGGGGGCTTAAGGTGTCTGTGGGGAGCCTTGTATATAGGCATTGTGTAGAGGGGTTCCAGGGCCCGGAGAAGGTGGGTTGTGTGGCCTGGAGATCTAGGAAGGAGGGCCTCTGACAATTACATCTGTCATTCCTTTCATGTGCTCCTGGCAGGGAGGGGTGGGGGAACTGTGTTCTGGAGCCAACGTTTGTAGGAATCATGCCAGTCCCCCAGGCCAGCTGCTGGGCAGATCCTTCTTCCTGCCTCTTTGAGGCTCTACTAGCATGTCCCTGCCCCTTCCCTAGGCCATGGCTTCCCAGGCTCCAGGGGAGTTGGGCTGGGAGTGAGCATCTTCCCTGTAAACCCTCCATGTCTGAGACCCCGGGGTCTGGCTCTGGCTCCCCTCCCCACTCCCCACCACTCATGGTGGCTGTTGCCACTTTAGTTGAGGCCAATGAGAGCATCTCCCCGAGGCCTCAGCCAGCTTCCCTGAGCCGAGGGGGTGGACTGTCCCACGTCAGCAGCCCTGGCGAGGAAGGCTGTGACTTGCCACCCCTCCTGCCTGTGCCAGGGGGCTGAGGGTGGTGGTGGTGGGGCAAGGACAGCAGCAAATGGCCTAGGGCTGGCCTGCGGGGGGCGGGGCAGGGCCGGGGCCTCCCTGTGCCGGGCACTGTTGAGCGCCTCTGTCACAAGGGCCTTTTGTTCCCTGCACAGGACACGCTGAATAATAACTCTCTGGGCAAGAAGCACAGTTGGCAGGATCGGGTGTCGAGATCATCTTCACCGCTGAAGACAGGTAAGTGGGGACCCTTTCCCTTGCTGAACCCCAGCGTGGTCAGCGATGGCCCCAGAGTCTGCTGCAGGCCCCGCGGGGCGGCTGGAGGGCCCGGTGAGGGCACCGCCTTCAGCCCCACCCCGCCTGCTCTCCAGGGGAGCAGACGCCTCCGCATGAGCACATCTGCTTGAGCGATGAGCTGCCGGCCCCCAGCAGCCCCGCGCCCACCAAGGATCGAGGCACCTCCACGGACAGCCCCTGCCGCCGAAGCGCCGCCACCCAGATGGCGCCTCCCGGTGGGCCCCCTACCGCCCCCCCGGGGGGCCGGAGCCACTCGCACCGAGACCGCATCCACTACCAGGCGGACGTGCGGCTGGAGGCCACCGAGGAGATCTACCTGACTCCGGTACAGAGGCCCCCGGACCCTGCCGAGCCCACCTCTGCCTTCCTGCCGCCCGCCGAGAGCCGGATGTCGGTCAGCTCCGACCCAGACCCCGCCGCCTACCCGGCCAGTGCGGGCCGGCCACATCCGTCCATCAGCGAGGAGGACGAGGGCTTCGACTGCTTGTCGTCCCCGGAGCGGGCCGAGCCGCCAGGGGGAGGATGGCGCGGGAGCCTGGGAGAGCCGCCGCCGCCTCCGCGGGCCTCGCTGAGCTCCGACACCAGCGCCCTGTCCTACGACTCGGTCAAGTACACGCTGGTGGTCGACGAGCACGCACAGCTGGAGCTGGTGAGCCTGCGGCCATGCTTCGGTGACTACAGCGACGAGAGCGACTCGGCCACCGTCTACGACAACTGCGCCTCTGCCTCCTCCCCCTACGAGTCGGCCATCGGGGAGGAGTACGAGGAGGCTCCCCGGCCGCGGCCCCCTGCCTGCCTCTCCGAGGACTCCACGCCCGACGAACCCGACGTCCACTTCTCCAAGAAGTTCCTGAACGTCTTCATGAGTGGCCGCTCTCGCTCCTCCAGTGAGTGGGCAGCAGGGAGCTGCCGGGGGGACCTGGGTGAGGTGTCCCCGGGAGGCGGCCGCAGGTCCATCTGGTCAAGGCATTAGGGCTGAGCCCGGGGCTGGGACCATCCTCTCCCAGCTTGTCCCCCTCGCCTACAGGTGCGGAGTCCTTTGGGCTCTTCTCCTGCGTCATCAACGGGGAAGAGCAGGAGCAGACCCACCGGGCCATATTCAGGTAAGAGCTGAGTGCCCCGGCTGTCCAGGCAAGAGCAGGCCACACCCTGCTGGCCTGCACCACCACCACGAGGCCTAAACCAGCCCTCCCACTCAGCCCCGGGAGGACAGTGTCCACCCTCTAGGAACCTGGAGTTCAGACACAGAGTGGATGGTCTCAGAGTGATGTGTTTGCTGCCAGAGCCCAAGAGGGTGCCCAGCGGACACCCCTGACCACACATGAAAACCTGCCAGCCCCTCACCCTCCCCCGCGTGGAAATAGTCACCTCCCATGACCCCTCACTTAGAACTTCCCTGTAGCTCAGATGGTAAAGAATTTGCCTGCAATGCAGAAAGCCCGGGTTCAATTCCTGGGTCAGGAAGATCCTCTGGAGAAGGGAATCGCAACCCACTCCAGTCTTCTTGCCTGGAGAATCCCATGGACAGAGAAGCCTGACGGGCTACAGTCTGTGGAGTTGCACAGTCGGACACAACTGAGCAACTAACACTACTACCACCATGACCTCTCACAGTTTACCTGTGGCCTTGCTCCCTTGGCTGTGGTTTCCTCAGTGGCAGATGCATGCATGACTGACCTCAGCCCTCTCCTCCCGGCCCCAGGAGTGACGGGCACACGGATGCTGTGCAAATGTTTACTGAACCAGTGACGCCTATGTAGCTCCCTGACCCCAGAGCAGGGTGGGGAAACAGATGTCTGGTTGAAGGGGCCCAGGCGGTGAATTCCTCCGGGCCCTCGCTGGGGACAGGTTTGTGCCTCGACATGAAGACGAACTTGAGCTGGAAGTGGATGACCCTCTGCTGGTGGAGCTGCAGGCCGAGGACTACTGGTACGAGGCCTACAACATGCGCACGGGAGCCAGGGGCATCTTCCCTGCCTACTACGCCATTGAGGTCACCAAGGAGCCTGAACACATGGCAGGTTAGTGTTCCTTCCCCCGCCCTGGTGCCCCGGGGCCCCCACATCAGCCCCGCCCCCATCGCTCCTGGGCAGACAGGTGCTCCAGATCTCAGCCTCCCAGGGAGGGGGCCCAGCAGTGGTGACTTCAGATCCATTTCTCAATCGAGAACGCTGAGGCCCAGACCAGGAAGGTCAACTCTGGGGGGCCCGGGGGGCAGGGGCGGTGACCCTCTGTGGGTCTGCTTGCTCCTCATTCCACACTTGCTTTCCAGCCCTGACCAAAAACAGTGACTGGGTGGACCAGTTCCGGGTGAAGTTCCTGGGTTCAGTCCAGGTCCCCTATCACAAGGGCAATGACGTCCTCTGTGCCGCTATGCAAAAGGTAGCCGCTTCCGCTCGGGGAGGGCGCCCACCCCTGGCCCGGTACCCCATCCTCTCCTGGGGAGAGGGACGCCAGCCTGACATCCCGTCCTGCACCCACAGATCGCCACCACCCGCCGGCTCACCGTGCACTTTAACCCGCCCTCCAGCTGCGTCCTAGAGATCAGCGTGCGGGGCGTGAAGATCGGCGTCAAGGCTGACGACTCCCAGGAGGCCAAGGTGACGGCCCGGGGCCCCCGCTCTCCCGCCAGACTGCCAACCTGTGCCCCCGCGGGCTGACGACCACCCTCTTCTCTTCTCCCTCCTGTAGGGGAATAAATGTAGCCACTTTTTCCAGTTAAAAAACATCTCCTTCTGCGGATACCATCCAAAGAACAACAAGTAAGACCAGAGGGGAAGGGGGCGGAGGTGGGCATGCTGGCTCAGGGTGCTTGCGGTCCAGCCCCAGGCCTGGCGTGCGCCCCAGGGGCCCGAGCCCCCATCCCACCCAGACGGACTGCTCTCCCTCCGCAGGTACTTTGGGTTCATCACCAAGCACCCTGCTGACCACCGGTTTGCCTGCCATGTCTTTGTGTCTGAAGAATCCACCAAAGCGCTGGCAGAATCTGTGGGGTGAGTATGTGCGTCCTGCAAGCTCCCAGCCCTGGCCTGAGGGCCTGAGCACACTCCTCAGGGAGGCCTCAGCACCCTCCAGTCCTCCTAGCGCCTCTGCACCGCGTCCTCGGCTCACGGAGCCGGAGCCGGGGTCTGGAGGGAGGGCTGGGCGGTCCTGCGGTCCTCACTTTACAGTCGCTGGGCCCTTTCTTCAGTTGCAGTCTTACTCAGGAAATACCACGTGCAGAGAACAGAGCCGAGCAGCTCTGACCGGGGCGGGGGTGGGAAACAGAGCCTGGAACAGAGCGTCGGGGACCCCGACGCTCCAGGGTGAAAACCCCGGGGAGATCCTGCCCCTCGCCAGTGACTCCTGGGTGTCTGCCTGCCTCCTAGGAGAGCATTCCAGCAGTTCTACAAGCAGTTTGTGGAGTACACCTGCCCCACAGAAGACATCTACCTGGAGTAGCAGCAGAGCCACCCCGCCCTCTGCGCCCCTGGGCCAGGGCCAGGACAGCGGGCTGCTGACAGGACATGGCACTGCTTGAGGGGGGCACCTGCCACCGCCAGAGGAGGGGAAGCAGGGGGCTGTTGGCTGGGGGTGGGGGAGGGCAGGGCCTATGGGGAGAGGCAAACGCAGTCTATTGTAATATATGGGGTTAGATTCATCTATGGAGGACGCTGTGGGCTGCCCGGGGGTTGGGAGGGAGTCGGGCTGGGGGGAGGATGGAGCCTCTGGCCAGGACGGGGTGCCCATCCTAGGAGCAGAGGGCTCTGTCTCATCTTGGGCCTCCCTCACTTCCCCTACCAGGGCCTCTGGCAGTCAGCTCCTGCCTTGACCAAGCCCATGCCACCTGCAAGTGCCCACCCCAGCCCTGCCCCCAACTCCCAACCCCCAGCCGCAGGGCCCCGAACTCACGCCGAGCTCAGCCCCTCCAGAGGACTCTGTGGTCAGGAAACGGCCGCAGGTGGGGGTGCACTGGTGTGGCCTCTGGATGGACAGCTCCCACCGCCAACCCCACTGGTGCACTGGCCCCCTGGCAGGTGTGGGGGTCTCATGGGGAGGGGAGAGCACGGCAGCAGGACCCTGCCTCGGCAGGAAAGGGAGGCTCCGCCCCGGCCTGGACCAGCTGGGGCCTCTCTGCTTCAGCTGTAGCCCCTGTGACCCCGGCCTCAACTATTAAAGTGCCATTTCCTGTTGGGACCGCGCTGGGTGTCATCTGCTTGGACCGCCCCCCACCCACCTCAACCTCGCCCGGCTTGTTCCCAACCCCAGGAAAGCCCAAGGCTTTTGCTGCACAGAATAGTTTTATAAAGGGTTCCCATCATAGGCGTGCATCATAGTAATACTCAGCCATGTCTGGCCCATCCCGCTTGCGCTGCTGGGCCCGGGAGAGGAGGGGTCGAGGCCCTCGTGGCCATGGGTGCTTGGGTCGGACCCCATAGTCTAGAGAGAGAGAAGAGGGTATGAGTGGCAGGGATCATCCGAGTTCCCCTGAAGTCTTCCCCAGACACAGGCTGTTTGGGGTGAGAAGGCCCTGAGGCTGGCAGGGTGCCCTCTCCCAAGGCACATCTCCCCCTTCAGGGAGCAGGGTGGGGAGGGGAAGGGGTGAGGGAAGGAGGGGAGAGCCTACCGTCCACCAGGCCAGAAAGTGGCTCCGAGAGTTCCAGGGGGGCCGAAAATTCCTCAGGAACGGATCGCTGAGGCCTGTGGGGGAAGTTGGGGTGCTCAGCGCTGGCCAGGGGGCAGCCACCACCTCCCAGAACAGGGGGCACCGTCTGAGGGTGGGGGCCAGCCACCACCTCCCAGAACAGGGGGCACCGTCTGAGGGTGGGGGCCAGCCACCACCTCCCTGAACAAGGAGCACTGTCTGAGGGTGGGGGGCCCGGGTGGGCCCTGACACCAGGGAGAGGCCGGCCCACAGAGCTCCCCCTTCCAGGCTGCTGGCCCCGGGCCCCCAGGACTTACCTAGGCGGCTGGGGCCGGAGGAGCGCGGCTGCCAGGACGAGGTACAGGACGAAGAGGCTCAGCCCGGCCCTGGGGTGCAGAGCCCCCAGCATGGCGAGAACCATCTTCAACGGGGTCCCTGATCCCGGCTTCTGCCTGCCCCTCCCCCCGGCAGAAGGATGGAACCTGCCGCCTCACAAAGGCCTCCCACCTCACAAAGGCCTCCTGCCCCATGGCTCCGTGTCAGCAGTGGCTCAGGGGCCCGGCTGGGAAGCTGTGCTGAGGCCTGTGGTCTGAAGCTGTGGGCTGCCAGATGCCAAGCCCATCTTGTTCTAGAATCGCCAGTAAGGGCACAGATAGCTCAGATCCTCACCTCAACTCTTGCCAGGCGGAAACATTACCTCACCTCTGTGGGCCTCTGCTTCCTCACCCCTGAGGTAAGGTACCTACATAACGTGTCCAGGGACGGGCACCCAGGAGGCCCTGTGCAGAGGTCACAGTCACCGCCCGGAACCCCAGCCGTTTCCACTACTCACCCTAGCCTCCCTCTCCCACCACCCTCTCCCTCCTCCCACAATGACTTGCCCCAGGAAGGTCCTGCAACTGGAGAGCCCAGAGCGGGTCACTGGGCCCTGGTCCACCCAGGCCCCACTGGACAGAGCCCGTTCTGAGGGCCTCCCCGACGCTGCTCCGCGCAGCTTAGCCCGGCCTGGACCCAGGGACTCCGCAGGCCCTGCCCCCACCTCCAAGGCTGACAAGGACTTCAGGTTAGGTGGCAAAGCCTGGGACCTGGTCCTCTCCAGCGTAAGCTTCCCAAGGCCAGGGACTACGGGATGTCCAGTATTGGATGCCTGCTGGGTGCTCAGTAAATCCTTGATGAACGAATAAATGGAGTGTGACATCCGGCCAGAGACTGAGTCTCTTCACAGGCCTGCGGCAAGGCTGTATGGCCCTCTGCTTCCTGCCCGGCCCCTTGTTAACTCAGTGTGGACCCGGCTCCCTCCCTGGACGCAACTGGCTCCCAGGAACCCTACCTTAGCATCCTCTGCCCACCCTCCCCCTGCCAAGAACCACAAGTTCAGACGCTCTGGCTCCTCCTAACCTCCAAACCCCTCATTTCCTTGCCTCCCAGACACCACCCTCTTCTTTTGTAACCACAAACAGTCCCCAAGGCCTGGCTGGGGCACCCCTCTCCCCCTCCTGCCACTGTCTTAACTTGGCCCCATCCACGGTTACAGGCCTCTACCCGCAGCATCCTGCTCCACCTTCCTCCACCTCTGCCCACATGCCCCCTGCGCCTTTCAAACAGGCCCCTCCCCACCACCTCTGAGACATTCCTTGCCTGGGATGCGATGGCCTGGTGGATTCGGCCCTGCCCGCCCCCTCGAGCCTCATCCTCTGCCTCATCCTCTGCTCGGGCTGTCTCCCACCCCAGCAGGGGTGTCACACCACTGCAACAACTACTTGTGCTGTGTTTTTGCGCACACAGCCTCCACCTCCCGTCTGCCTGCTGAAAACAGATGAAGTCTCAGCAGTTCAGAAGCCTGCTTGAGTGGAGGGTGTCCTGACCAGGGCGCCCTCCAGCTGGTGTGGACAGGCAGGCAGTCTGACCACGTTCAGTGCACACTTCCACCTACTGCAGCAAGCCGGCGCAGAGGCATCCACACACCTGTCCCCTCCATGTCGAGAGTGAGGGCAGTGAGCTGGGCCTGACTCACTTCCACGCACAGCACGAGGCCCAGAGCGCACTACCTAACAGATGCCCAGCCGTGCTGGTTACAACAACCTAAGGCCGTGGGTCTCGAGCGGTGACCGCTCAGTGCCTTCGCCCCCCGGCCGAGGACCAGGACAGGGCTTCTCAGAGGCACTTGGGGAAGCAGTCAGGGACAGCTGGCTCATCCCAGGGTGTCTGGGAGCAGTGGAGGCACAGCTGACACGGGGCAGATGGAGCCCTCTCAGAACCTACGGGGCTGCCCGACTGGCTAGAAGCTCCAGCAGGAGCATGTGGTCTGCTCACAGCACAAAGGCAGCAGAGACAGGGAAGGGGGAGACGGGGCACAGACAGCAGCCGCCGTGCCCAAATCCCTGCACAGCGCCTCCAGGAAAACCACGGGGGAGATGCCGGCTCGTGCCCTGTGAACCCGCACCTGGCAGCTCCCACCCCTGCCAACCTCACCGCTGCCCAGGGTCGGCCCAGTGCTGGCTGGGGCCTGACGTTCCTTTCCCACAGGAGAAAGGCCTTCTGCTCTTGAGCAGGTCAGGGCTTGAGTGCCCCTCTGCACTAAGGCGGGCCCACCATCAGCAGGCTCCACTACAGAGCGGCTGCTCAGGCATCAGGCCCCAGCAGGGCGTGGGCAAGAAGACACAGGGGCAGCTGTCATCCACCGTCTGGGTTCAGCTTTGCTGGTCGTCAACAAGGACCGACGAGAGAGAAGCGGCATTTACTCTCGCAGCTGCCGCTGCAAACAGCTTCCCGTGCTCTTGAGGTGGGACTCCAGCTCTCCAGGCTGAGAAGCCCGCGTCCCAGTCCTAGTGGGGGCTTCCCGGCCGGCGACAAGGTGCAGTGTGTGCTTCCTTCACCTCAGGACGCGGAGTCGAGGGTATTAGGGCAGCTCTAGTGGAGACCAGGCTGTGTGCGAAGCCCGGCCAGGGTGTGAGAGCTGGGCGCCCTGGGCGGTGGGTATGGAGCAGTCACAGGCATGGACGCTGCCACAGTCCGTTTTATTAGGGCAGAGGGGCCCAGGGGACTTGAAAGGCTGAGGCACCCCCTGCCCCACCCCACACCCCACTTGCAGAATGTCCATCAGCCCCAACTGTAGAAATAAATTTTCTGCCAGTTGGGCAAGTAATCCATGAGTGGCCCTGCAATGACAGGGAGGAGAGCAAGTTCAGGGCTGAGGGCCAGACTCCAACTCAGCTCTACCCAGGGCCCTCCTGAGGCTCCCGTCCGCCGGAGCCCCCGCCCTCCTACCTCCCCCGCCAGCATCAGCAGCCGTCTCTGGCCGTGTTTACAGACAAAGAGTTTCAAGCTCAGAGAAGTCACACAGCTGTCCCGTTGTCCATGTGGACAGCCCCAGCCCAGGGCCTCTCTGCTGAGGGGGCCTCTCCAAATGGCCAGCAGGCTTCATTCCTCCATATAGTCCCCACCCAGTGAAGCTGGTCTCATGTCACTCAAGGAGCTGACACCCACCCAACCTGACCTCCGGGCTCCCTCTCCCAACTGTGCCAAGAGTCAAATTACAAGGAGATACAGGGAGACGGGCCACACATAAGCTCTGTGACAGTAATTATCACGCCCTCACCCCACGCTTACTTGTGACCAGACCAATGCCTGGGACATGGTCTGCCAGGAGCTGGAGTAGAAACAGGATCTTGGCCCTGCAACAAAGGAGTAGCCTGAGTAGGGGGTCTGGGTTCCTGCAAATCCAGGCACATAAAACCTCTGCTGACCACCTGACTAAAGGCAGTGCATCCCGGAAGACAGAAGGTCACCACGTGGATCAAGGACATCCTCGCGGACAGGACAAGGGCTCTGGTACAGCCGTCCCCAACCACACGCCTGGGAGGGTCACACCTCAGCCCACAACTGGGAGGCAGCCCAGTGCCAGAGACTATATTGTCTGACAATAAAAGGAGGAGGGAAAATTCTCTCTTCCCAGACTATATTCCAGAGGTCCTTGGCACCCTGCTCCCTGTCCTCTGGGGGACGGGCTTCTGGGCCCTCCTCAGTCTGGGCCACTGCTCTCAGGGTGCTGGGCTGGTCAGATTGGCAGGAAAACAAGCCAGACTGGAGGCCTGCAGCCTGGGAAGCCACCTCTGCAATTAGTTAATCCTCAATTCAGAGCCATACTGGGGCTACAATGTTTCCTCCGTAGAGTGCAAGCTGTCTGTGGGTGGAGGTCACGATCCACAAGTCTCCAGAGCATTTTCTCTGCAGTGTGGAAAAGGATTTGGCTTTAGAACCTTATGAGCTTTCAAACTAATCTGAAAATAGAAACTGCCAGGCAGTTATTTTCACTGAGGTAGTTATTAAATCTGACCTAAGCTTACTTTCTACCAACTCTGAAAATAAACAGAAATTGTATGTACCGAATGTTAAGTATAATTCCAACGATCACTCCAGCCTTTAAGCCGTGTACTTGTTACGCCCTGGACAGAGGCGGTCCCGGGAGCCTCCAGCCTGTCTCACAGCCCCAGTTGCAGTATAGGGACCCCTCCTCAAATCTCGGTCTGATCTCAGGTGACCTCTTTGGGAGACTTGGCCCCGAGTCACCCCTGACTCACCCCCAGCAGGCCTCTCTATGGCTAGGAGCTCTGGACCCTCTCAGGGGATGGAGGGAGGGCTGGGCTGGCAGGGACAGGCCAGGAGAGAACAGGGATGTGGGAACTGGCTCTGCCACTGGCTGGCTGGGTGGCTTCATTTCAGCTCCCCAGCCTCTTTGAACTTAAGTATCTCCTGTGAGAAGTGGGGAATATGCCAACTGCTTAGGAAAGTGGGCGAGCAAGCTGAAGACAGGAAAAGTTCAAGCCCACGGTCCCCAGGGTCCTGCCCTCACCTGCCAACAACAGCGTAAGCAGCACACTGGGCAGATGGCCCCAAGAAATCAGGCATGACCACACCCAGGATAGCACACGGCAAGTGTTCAGTGAACCCAGATCGGGGAAAGAGGGAGGGAGGGAAGGCGTGAACAAGGGTGGGGAGCCGGGCCCCGCTTCCCCCGCTCTGCCCCGTGGAGGGTGAGCCCTGCCGAGCCAGGGGCCAGTCCTTACTCAGAGAAGCGGTCGTAGAACGGGGAGCGCAGCAGGTAGTAGAGCAGCAGGATGGTCCGGCGCCGCAGCTCCAGCCGCTCCCTCTGGGTCAAGCCCTTCCTGTCGCTCAGAAGGCTCAGGCTGGGGGGAGGGGACAAGGTTCGGGCCAGCGACAGGAGAGGCAGGGACCCTGCCTGCCCGGGTGAGACCGGGCCTGCGGCACAAAGCCGGATAGAGGGAATGGGGCCCCGAGGCAGGCCCGGCTCACCTGGTCACATCCACAACACCGGACAGGAGCCAGGGTGTCCACGACCGCTGACCCCAGAGGCCCAGGCTGAGCACTGACGGCCACGGCGTTAAGGATGTCTCCAGCACACGGCCTGCCCTGCCTGCCCCCGTCTATCGCGACCCGGGCCTGGGCTAAGGATACAGTGTAGCAGGGGCCGGGCGATATACAAGGACTCGGCGATGGTCTCCTGCAGCCCCAGCGGGGTGGGGGTGACACCCAGCTCCTCCCGCTGCTGTGGGGCCCCCCAGTGCCTTGAGTGCAGGGACGGTGCTAGAACACAAGGGCGGCAGGTGAGCAGCCGGGCCCGAGGGCCAGGGCAGGGGGAAGGCAGGCAGTGATGGAAGCCAGGCCCTCAAGCCCATGCTAATCTCAGCACCGAGGTGTCTTATCCAGCTACCTCCCACACTTAACTGTTCTGGAGGGTTCGCACCACCCGGTTTGACCGCTTCCCCACATATGACTGCTCCTGGCTGCCAGCGTTGTGGTCACCATCTAGAAGGAATAGATAAAAGGTCGTATTGTTAGGATACATTTCTAGCTCATGGGCTAAAAGGAGAATGGATAAACCTGTACTAAGGCAACAGCTGAGTCAAGGACACCACAGCAGAGGCTGTGCCTGGGACCTGTCCATAGCGGAGAGCATTCTGCAGCCCTCCCTGACCTGGGGAAAGGCCAGTATCACCTGTGCAGATGTACCAGCCAAGAATTAAGGCCTCCCAGGCACTGGAACAAGGCGGGGGGACCTGTGGTCTCTGGGGACCACAGCACACAAGGGGCTGTATCTGGACTTCCCTGGTGGCCCAGCGGTCAAGACTCCAAGCTTCCACTGCAGGGGGTGCGGGTTCCAATCCTGGTCAGGGAACTAAGATCCCACAGGCCGTGTGGCATGGCCGATAAACAAAAATTTTTAAGAAGTTGGGGAGGGCATATCTTCTGAGTGCTTTGCTTTCATCATGACCATGAAAATAGAAGCAAAGACCCGCCCCCAACTCAAAGTCAAGGGGGTAAGGCCCAGAGGCCAACAGCTGATGGGCCCAAAGTCCTGAAGGGGGCGCATCTGCTAGGTACCCTGCCTCATGAGGCTGTACTCTTGATACAGAGTCAGGCCCAGGGACAAGGCTGGCAAGACCCCTACTTCCTCCTGATGCTCTGTCCCCTCTTCCCGCAGCCCACAAAAATGAACGAGGACTCTGACATCAGAAGTCCTGAGTTTAAGCTCTGATCTGGCCTCTGACCTTACCATTCTTTCTCTTCTCTAACATACTAATACAGGCCGCTGAGGACAAAACGACGGGGAGAGGTGTGCTCCGCAGTGACAGTGCCGTATTCACGTAGATCAGCTCTCATCTACCAACCAGCCCCGTGCTCCGTTCCACTCCAGAGTGGGCAAGCACTTACCCCGGGACTGTGCCTGGGTCTCCCTGTCCAGTGGAATGATGGGGGGTGAGGTCTGGAGGCCAGCCTTGAACCAGATCAGCAGGAACATCCGAAGCACAGCCCTGGGTTGGGAGTACAGCAGGGCTGGGGAAGGGGGAGGTGGCTAACCGGCAGGGGTCCGGGGTGCTCTGCTGAATACCATCGGTACTGACCCCCACCCCAGGCTGGCCCTCCACAGTCCCGACATACTTGGCCAGCTGGATGAGGGCAATAACGAGCCAACGTCCTACTTCGCCCCACACCTTGGTGGCCCCCATCTCCATGAACACCTCCACACACTCCAGCACACTCAGCCATGTCAGCAGCTTCTGCTGGGACAGGGACTGCAAGAACCCCAGGCCAAGAGGTCAGGAGGCTTCCCTGGTTTCAGCCCCTCCCCCAGGGGACACCTCTGACAAGAGACGTAGATGTTCCTCTTCCCAAGATTAAGTGCATAAGCCTGAGGTCTCCCGCTAGGACAGGTGACTCTACCCTGTGAAACCCAGTCTCTTCACCTGATAAGGGGACACTAACACCTGGACTAGTCACCTGAGGGCTAGAGGCACAGATGGATGCAGCCGTGTCTCGTACTCTATAAGGCCATAACACGTGCTCCAAACACAGGTTGGTGGTTACTATTTTGTTCCTGCCCCCCTGCTTCTGGCCCTCAGTTTCTGGCACAATTCTTACCACAGGTAATTTTTTCCGAAGTTCCTTCCGTAGGATCCCATCATTGAGCAGCACAAGCAGGTTAGAGGCCGAGTACACTGAGGGGCAGAGCGCGGCCTTGAGAGGCTGGCTCTGCAGCCTCCACCCCCTCCCCTTCTCCGCAGAGCAGCAGGGATCAGCTGTCACCTGCTGTACTCAGCCACCTGCACACTATGTGGAAACAACAGGTCTCGCCACCCACCTCCTCAGAGCTCTCCACTCCCCCAAACGACCTGTGTGAGCAGCTAAGACAAGAAAGGACAGTTTGATCTCTATGACATACCAGCTACTGCCCTGCTGAATAGCACTGGTTATCCAGCAGCCCAGAACTGCCCATTATGCTCCAAAGAGACATGGGAGGTGCAGTCACCTCCTGGCCTTTGCTCTCTCTGCAGCCTGTCCTTGAAACTTCTATTCCATCCCTACCTTTTAAAACCTAGCTCATCCTTTCAGGACCCGTGCCTCCTGTACTGACTGGGTAAACATCACTGAGGCAGTTAACAGTCTGGGCATTCTGGAATTTGGGAGATTGGGATTTGAATCCTGGTTCTGAGGCCTTCGGTGGCTGTTCCTTAACCTCATTTAAACTTCTGTTCCCTTAACTGGACAAGGAGGACAGTAACAGTACCCACTTCACATGCCTGCAGGGAAGATTAACGGAGCAAAGGCGGAAGAGGCGCTTGGCTCAGCCTCCTGACCAGTCAAGGTTCCCAGACATATCTCTCAACAATGGGGTGGGGGGCCTAGGACAGTGGACGCTGGACCCCTGTCTGATTCAATCACATAACAGGATGATCTAACGGGAAATCTAGGAAGCCCTCTGGGAAGCCCTCCCGCCTCCCTCTCGCCCCCTACCCACCCCAGAGCCCGACTCACCCAGCTCTGACAGCTCGTGTGAATCGGCGAAACGACCTGGGGAGAAGGCACAGAAGGAGGCGCTGGTGAGAGTCTGCCTCTCCCTGCTGCTTCGGGTCCCTGGACATTCCCTCCCTATGCCCTAACGGGAACCTGAAGGAACTCCTCAAGCACAGCGATCACTACCCAGGCTCCGCAGGCAAGGGAGGGGGAGGCAGGTGGGGTCAGAGACCCGAAGGGATGGGTCAAAGGTCAGGGTGGCACCTGCCAGCAGGTAACTGAGGCCGCGCACTGCCGTCTCCAGCTGGGCCGTGGCGGCTGGGTGACGAGTCACGTACTCCTGGTAGCGGAGGCCCAGGAGCCGCAGCTTCTCCATCCTGCCCTCGGGACCGACAGACCCACAGACCGACAGCGCGACTGGCTACGGGGCCCTGCTTCCTGCGCCCTCCTTCCTGCTTCCGGCGCTAGGCCCGCCTCTCTGCTGCTTAATTTCCGCGGGCCAGAAGGATGGTGACGCGAAGAGCCGTTGAAGCACCCTTCACCCCATTTCTTCGCTCACCTCCCACCAGGGTAGCGTTAAGTAACCGCGGGCCTAATCCCGCCCTCCCTAACTCCTTCAGGTCATTGGCTCACACGCTCTCCGCCCCCGACCCCGGCGGCCCCAACCGGCTCTTCCGCCTTCCGGGTTTGCTGCCTTGCACCTGCGCAGTTACAGCTCCGGGAAAAAGCTCCCGCGGCAGCCTGAGCAGTTAATTCTGGAGTAGGGATCAAGAGCCTTTCCAATAGAACGCCGAGAGGCTCGAACGGGAGGACTGGGGCTGGGAGGCAGCGCCCAGAGAGGAGCCTCCTCCATCAGACTTAGGGGGCTGGGGAGCGCGGGAAAGGCCTAAGGACAATCGGACTGTGCGCAGGCGCGCGTTTGGCCCGTTGCCTTGTCGCCTGACTTCTCCCAGAGGTAGTGCTGGGGAAACTGAGGCAGCGAGGAGTCCAGCCTCCCGCGCAGTCAGATGCCCCTGGCCAGCACCGTTGATGCCCCGGCTCCCACACGGAACATGCCCTTCCTCCCCCCGCCCTCCCGCCAAACCGCGCACCTGACTCCCCTCTTCACGGAGAAAACCCCGGCCTGGGCTGCTGCTCTCCGCTCGGGGTGACCTTAGTGAGATTTTCCCTTCTCTGGGACTCGGGTTTCCCCATCTGTAAAATGGTTAGAGGGCAGACGTGCTCCTTGAACTCGGGGTCAATTTCACAGCGCTTTTTGGCCCTCCGGTGCATCTTCCAGCTCTCAGCTGCTCCCCAAGAAATGAGACCTTCTCCAGGGAATCTCTTCCCAACGGGGCAGCCTCCCTGGAAGGAAGGGGCGGCGGGAGAGGAGCGGCCAGAGGTGGAGGGAACGGATGCGCGGAAGAGGCGGGCGCCGATTGGCTGTGGGCAAAGGGCCGGGGCGGGGCAAGGCTGGGGCCCACCGGGCTGCGCCGTTGGGGACCAGGGCAGCAGGTTTATGCTACTCCGAGAACAGTACAGTATTTTACTTAATCCCCTCCACCAGATATTATCTCCACAAGAGGAAAGGATCCGCTTAAGAACGCTCCGTCAAGATTGGAATCCTGGTCTAGTCTGACCACGGAATCCAGGCATTTTAACACACCTCACCAAGAAATCACAACCCATCCTTGAGCTGCCTCCCTAAGCCTCCTCCCCAGATTAGTTTTCTTCTTTTTCAGATGCGGGATCTAACTGCCCGCCCTGCCCTTGCCAGGGAATGAAGACTCAGGGAGATGTGTCCAGGGCCTCAAGAGTGGCAAACCTCCTGGGGAACAGAAGAGGTGGCCATGGGCATCATCTACATTATTTTTCACCACCTCCTGGGTGCCAGGTTCACTCATACTTAACTCCTCCTAGCAACTTGGCCAGATTGGTATGAACTCCATTTCACAGATGGGGAATAAGAGGCCCAAGGAGGGGAAGGGACTTGTCTTAGGTCACACAGCATGGCACTGGCCAAAGAGAACACAGTGAGGGTCTCCTGTGATAGGGTCCTCTCTCCTACTGCCCACAGCTCAGCCAGAGCAGCGACTCTTGAGGCCACTTGGTCATGAATCAAGTTAGCAACTGGTATTAAGACCAGGGCTCAGGGCGTTTGGCTGGGGCTCTTCCTTCCTCCCTACAACCCACTTGTTCGCCAAACCTCATCAGCAGTACTCGAGCCCTTGTATCTGAGTGAGGAAGGGGAAGTGTGGAAGGCAGAGTGAGAGTGAGGAAGGGGACTGACTTTGGCATTCCCAGGGCTGGTGGTTCCCGTGCTTCTGGGAAGGGAGGGGGGCATGGGAGACAGAGGAGCGCGCCCCCCACCCCCACCCTTGGACAGACTATAAGGGACACTGGGGCTGAAGCCTGTTTCTCTTCCCTCCCTCAGGCCAGGGAAGGGATCAGGAGCTCAGCCAGGTTGGCAGCAGTACAGCAGCCTGAATTTCCTCTCCAGATCTTATGCCTCATTAGGTCCCAGAGACAAAGAAGGTCATGTGTACAGGAAGCACCCAGGGCAGCCCCGCCCTCCTGGGCCCCTGCCTGAATTTGGTCACCTGGGCTGGGCTTTGAAGGGCCTTTGGGCAAATTGGACCTGATCTGGTCTCCTTCACTCTGGCCCGAACCAAGGGGAAGACAGCTAGACCAGTCCAGCAAGTATACCGAGGTGGACACCGAGGCCCAGAGAAGGGGCGGGTAGTCTAGGGTCACACAGAAAAGTCCTGGGTAGAGCTGGGTCAAACGAGGTCTCTGGCCTGGAAGACCAGCACTCTTTCATATGCCCATTCCTATCTCCCTTTCCCCCTCCACACCCCAGAAGAATTTCTTGGAGGCCCAGCAAGGATCTCAGCACCTCAATATCCCCCTGAGTGATAAGGTTTGAGCGAGGGGTAGGGGCAGTATCGTGAGTGACTACCGTCATTCTGCAGACCCAGCTCCCTCCACAGATCCCCCGATCAGGCCCTCACAGGGTACCCTATCCACTCCCCCACGTCTCTGCTGAGGGGCCTGGGGACGGATTCACTCACACACATCCCAGCTCCAGGGTAGAAATGAGGCTCCGGGGTCTGAAGGTTCGAAGCCCCAGACACATCAGTGGACCCTACCTCCCTTCATCTCTCAATTCCCAGATGTATGGGGAGCCGCATCAGTCTCCATAGTAACCACTGCCCCTGGCCTCCAAAGGCCCAAAGCCAGCCCTTCCTTGCAGACCCCCATTTCCCAGAGAAAGGCATCCTGGCCTCACAGAGGGGGTGACTTGAGGGGAGGGGGAGTGGTCTCAGGTTGGGCTATTCTGCCACTTCTACCTGGGCAGGGGCCTCTCAGACCCTCACTTGTTACGGCTGGAAGTTGGGCTGAAGGACACTGCCTGGACCCCTCCCTCTCCAGGTCACACTACGGCCCATCCGTGTTCAGCACATACTTATAGGCCCTGGTTGGGTGCTAGAGGCCCAGTCTGATGAGCAGCTACCTTGTAGGGGAGACACAAGCTATAAACAAGTCAGTGAGGTCTCCTTGCGAGAAGAACTCGGAAAACAACAAACCAAGGGACGTGGAAGGAGAGGCCTACCTTGTGAGAATCTGACCAAATCCAGGAGCAGGAACCTCAGGGGCGGGTGCTGGGAGAGGGAACCCTTAGGGAGGAGCGGCGCTCTGCGGGGTAGACCCTCAGGAGGGTGTTCTAATAGGTCACTTCAGCTCTGCGGGGAGAACCAAGCCGGTGTCACAGTACTGGCTGAGGGTTGATTGCTGGGAGGCTGGGGAACCTCAGCACAGGGCCTAGAGCAGAGGACAGGCGCTCCGGCTCCATCAACGGTGATGGGTTGTTGGCGGCCGGAGCGCCCACCCATCCCTCCAGGGCAGGAGAAGACAGAGATCCAGGCTCTGGGCCTGGGCACAACCACGACGGTCTAGGCAAGGGCTGGGGATTTCCGGCGCTGCCCAAGAGGCCCCTGGCCAGCTCCTGGGCGGGAGGCGACCTTCACAAGGCGGTTTTCTGCCTCCAGGCCGCCCGCACGGAGTGGGGGTGGAGCAGACCCGGCGGAAAGCTGGGACTCCAGGTGCTCCCGCTCCTGGGCGGGTCTTGGCCGCCGGCCCCGCCTCCACCCCCCGAGCAGGTGTCTGGACCCCCCCACCTCCCACCCCGCCAGGCCCTTCCTTCCAGCCCAGTCCCCTCTCCCTTATTCTGGCTATTCCTTTGATCCTGGGCCTGGGGACCCCGCCCCTCCCGCAGGGGAAGGTTCAGGGGGCAGGGAAAAGGGGGATGGGCTCAAAGCAGGTAGTTTTGCACTGGTCCTTCACGGGTGGCTGCCCCCGAGCCCTCCGGCCACCCTGAGGCTTCCCGCATTTCCTCCCCCGGTGTAGGGGCTGCTGGTAGCGGGGCGGGGCAGGCCAGCCCTCCCCTCCTCTTCCCCCTGGGGGGGCTCTCCCCGCCCCTTCGGACTCAGCCAAGCGGAGGTGAAACCTGAACCCAGGTTGGGGGCGGGGCTGGCTCCTGCTCGGACGGGGCTGGCCCGCGCCTCCACCTCCCCTTTCCCTGCACCCCAGCCAGCTTCTGAGAGAGTAAGGTTGGGGACCCCACGCCCCTGGAGCAGGTAACGTGGCGACTCAACGGCGGGAGAGAAGACCGGGTGGCCGTCGGGCCCCGCCGCCCAGGGCTGACCTCGCCTCTCCCTCCCTGGTCCACAGGGCCCGCGATGGAGCCCACAGCCCGGGGTCGTGCCCCGCCGTGAGGACCCATGCCCTCAGCCATGCTGCTCCGAGGGCGCCCCGGGGCGCTGGGGGCCGCAGCGCTGCTGCTGCTGCTGCTGCTGCTTGGTTTCTTCCTGTTCGGCGGGGACCCGGACTGTGAGCTCGGCGACGAGCGGGAGGCGAGGCGGGGTTGGGGGGGGGCGGGGGTGACCCGGGATCAGTACCAGGCTCGCCAACGCCACGTGTACCTCCAGACGGGCGGCCGCGGCCACGGGGGGCCGCTGCCTTCGATGGAGACCCGCTGGCAGACCCCGGGGGCCACAACCTCTCGGACTGCATCCCGCCGCCGCCGCCGCCACCGCCGCCGCCCAAGTGCGAGGTAGGAAGGTGCGCACGGCCCCTGGCGGCGGGAATGCCAGGGTCCCCCCGCGCCCCCAAGCCCAGGGACCTGGACACCTGTGGGAATCCCAACACCTGGTGTCGGCTCTGACACTGATCAGCCAGCCGGGGGCGCGTCGGGTTCACACCTGCCCTTCTCCTGGCCCCGGCCTCCCCGTTTGGGAAATGAGGGGGGTGTACCCCAGCTGCGTGGAGCACCCCCTCCACACTGCGGCCTTGATCCGATGCCAGGTGGGGCTACACTGCCCTAGGCCGAGTCCACCCAACCCCAGGTCCTTCCAGTCTGGAGCCCGCCGACCTGCTGTCCCCTCCGCAGCCCTTGCAGGTGGCCATCGTCTGTGTGGGACATAACTCCAGCAGAGATGTCGTCACCCTGGTGAAGTCCCTGCTGTTCTACAGGTACAGCCAGGAGTGTCCCTTTCTTCCCTGGAAGGAGGCTGTAGGAATACCCTGAGCTGGGCAGGGAGAAGCTGGCGATAGCAATCGGGGCTTCCACTTCCAAGCACCTCGGGGCAGGCTCTCGCCCCTTGCAGTTCCTTCTGGGGCCCGTCAGCTTTCTTCCCTTGTCCTTCTTAAAGGAAAAACCCACTGCGCCTTCACCTGGTGACCGATGCCATGGCCAGGAACATCCTGGAGACGCTCTTTCACACATGGATGGTGCCTGCTGTCCAGATCAGCTTCTACAACGCTGACGAACTCAAGGCAGGAGCCCCAGCCCTTCTGCCCCCTCGTTCCTCCCAGGGTTGTGGGGATCAGTGGGAAAGCAGGTTAGAGCTGCCTGGGACCCCCAGTCCGAAGCACCAATCCTTCACCCTCCTGGGTATGTCACCCCGAATATGTTCCAACACTGGTAAGCCCTTCTCTTGCAGGCTCACGCCCTGTGCTTCCATCCACAGCCCCAGGTCTCCTGGATCCCCAACACGCACTACTCTGGCCTCTATGGGCTCATGAAGCTAGTGCTGCCCAGTGCCCTGCCCCCCGACCTGGCCCGTGTCATTGTCCTGGACACAGATGTCACCTTTGCCTCCAACATTGCAGAACTCTGGGCACTCTTTGCTCACTTTTCTGGTGAGAGGTCTGGGACCCCACCCCAGTCAGCCCCCTTCCCTGGCCCTTCCAGGCTCCCTGTGGCTCCCTGAGGCCCAGTGGCAGCCCCAGACAGCTTCCTCGTTCCCTCCCTCCCAGACAAGCAAGCGATTGGTCTCGTGGAGAACCAAAGCGACTGGTACCTCGGCAACCTCTGGAGGAACCACAGGCCCTGGCCTGCCTTGGGCCGGGGATTTAACACAGGTGGGGACAGTGTGGGGGTGGGGGGGGAGGCAGGAGGGCAGCCACTGGTCCTTGGGCCCCTGGGGCTGGTTAGGGCATAGAAAGCTTGGGAGGCCCCCAAGAACTGTTCTGTAGAAAGAACACTGGGAGAAGAGCCAGAAATCACAGTTCCAACCTGAGCTGATGATGCTGGATGACTTTGGCCAAGTCACTTGATTCCGCTGAGCCTCAGTTTTCTCATCCATTAAATGGGAGTGATTTTCCCAGCCCTGAGACCACTGAATCTGAAAGGATGGTTGTGGGGGTGCTTTGTAAACTGTGCTTTGCCTCCCCTTCACACCGAAGAGGGTTAGTTGTGGACACAGCTAGTCCACACTCACGTCTGAGCAGTCAGAAAATATTAACATGGCACAAAAACAAGCATTTGGAAGACACCTTCAGGAGCCTTGGCCCCAGGAGCTGGTCATCCTAGGTGGGCATGACAGCCTTTCCCCCCTGAGCAGGCGTGATACTCCTACGGCTGGACCGACTTCGGCAGGCTGGCTGGGAGCAGATGTGGAAGCTGACGGCCAAGCGGGAGCTCCTCACCCTGCCCGCCACCTCGCTGGCCGACCAGGTCTGGGGGTGCTGGAGGGCGGTGGGGGCAGGCTCTGGGCTGAGGTGTGATGGCGACGGTCTCTGCCCAGGACATCTTCAACGCCGTCATCAAGGAGCACCCGTGGCTGGTGCAGCCCCTGCCCTGCATGTGGAACGTGCAGCTGTCAGACCACACACTGGCTGAGCGCTGCTACTCAGAGGCGTCTGACCTCAAGGTGAGCCGGGCGGGGGTGCTGAGCGGTGGTGATGGGCTCCCATGGGGATTCTTGCTCCCAGCTCCCGTCCCCCCTCGCACCCCCCCCGGCCCCTTCCCATGCCCTCCCTGATCCCAGGTGATCCACTGGAACTCACCAAAGAAGCTTCGCGTGAAGAACAAGCACGTGGAATCCTTCCGCAACCTCTACCTGACTTTCCTGGAGTACGACGGCAACCTGCTACGGAGAGAGCTCTTTGGATGCCCCTGCCCGCCCCCTCCTGGGGCCGAGCAGGTGAGAGGGAGGCACCTTCCCTTCCCTCCCCTCGGGGAGGCTCTGCCCCACTCACCCCCTGCTCCGGTGGGACCTGGCCTTGTCTGGGGCTTGTCCGCCTGCCCCGCCCAGCCCATCCTCCTCTCCCCGACGACCCCTCAGCTGCAGCAGGCCCTGGCACAACTGGAGGAGCAGGATGCCTGCTTTGAGTTCCGGCAGCAGCAGCTCACGGTGCACCGCGTGCACATCACCTTCCTGCCCCACAAGCCGCCGCCCCCCCAGCCCCACGACGTCACCCTGGTGGCCCAGCTCTCCATGGAGCGGTGAGGGAGCCGAGGGCAGCCCCAGGGAGCACGGTGCGGTCCGGGAGTTTCGAGAGGAGGGCTCCACTTGGTGGAAGGAGAGCTCTTACTGCCTGATGCTTGAGGAGTTCCAGGAGCTGGAGACACTGGAGAGACGGTAGAAGGAGCTCAGGCTGTGGGGATCACCCAGATGTCGGGAACCTGCCCTCCGTAGCTGTGGAACCGTGGGCAACGCTTAGTATCACTGGCCCTCAGTTTTCTCATCTGTCAAATGAGAAAGGACCCATCTTGTGGGGTAGCTGTGACGATTAAGTAAGAACAGTTTGAAAAGTGCTTGCAAGGTGCTCAGCCAGCCACTGGAGGCGGCTGTCCGCGGCCGCGAGCGCGGGAGGCACCCCAGCCCTCCCCTGGGCTGACCACCCCCCTCACCCCAGGCTGCAGATGCTGGAAGCCCTGTGCAGGCACTGGCCGGGCCCCATGAGCCTGGCCTTGTACCTGACAGACGCAGAGGCTCAGCAGTTCCTGCGTTTCGTGGAGACCTCGGCGGTGCTCTCTGCCCGGCAGGACGTGGCCTACCACGTGGTGTACCGGGAGGGCTCCCTCTACCCCATCAACCAGCTCCGCAACGTGGCCCTGGCCCAGGCCCTCACGCCCTACGTCTTCCTCAGCGACATCGACTTCCTGCCCGCCTACTCCCTCTACGACTACCTCAGGTGGGCCGGGCGGGGGAGAGCCACGGCACCCGGGTGGGTGTGGACAGGGTCGGGGGCAGCTATGGATCCTGGCGGGGGCGTCCCTGCTCCTTCTGGACTCGTGTCCGTGCTTCAGCGTGCACTGGCCCCAGAAGCTGGGTCCTACATCTAATAAGAAGAGAACCACTGGACTCAGCGCTGGAGGCAGAGCCCTCCCAGCTCTCTCCGGTTCACGGGGTGCTCCCTCCTCAGGGCCTCCATCGAGCAGCTGGAGCTGGGCGGCAGGCGGAAAGCGGCCCTGGTGGTGCCCGCATTCGAGACCCTGCACTACCGCTTCAGCTTCCCCAGTTCCAAAGCCGAACTGCTGGCCTTGCTGGACGCTGGGTCTCTCTACACTTTCAGGTGGGAGAGGCCGCTGGCCTACCCCCCTCAGCACTGCTGTTCCCCACACCAACCCCCATCAGCCTCAGACTGGCTCCCCGTCCTACCCTGGCCCCCACAGGTACCACGAGTGGCCCCAGGGCCATGCACCCACAGACTATGCCCGCTGGCGGGAGGCTCAGGCCCCGTACCGTGTGCAGTGGGCAGCTGACTACGAGCCCTACGTGGTGGTGCCACGAGACTGTCCCCGCTACGATTCCCGCTTCGTGGGCTTTGGCTGGAACAAGGTGGCCCATATCATAGAGTTGGATGCACAGGTAAGGGGTGCCCTGCTGTCTCCAGACTTGATCTGAGAATACCTCTAGGCCCAGCGAGGGCTGCCCCGGGTGGCTCAGGGGGAAAGAAACCCACCTGCCCATGCAGGAGACACAGGTCCGATCCCTGAGTCGGGAAGATTCCCCTAGAGCAGGAGAGGGCAACCCACTCCAGTGTTCTTGGCTGGGAAATCCCGTGGACAGATGAGCCCGGCAGGCTCCAGTCTGTGGGTTCACAAGAGAGTCAGACATGACTTAGCGACTAGACAGCAGGCCCGGGGGGCTCACTATCCAGTGGGACACCGTACCATTAAGGGCCCTCTGTAGAACTCAAGTCTCTGACATTGGGTGAATCTGCTCCCCACACCCCAGAGCTGCCACATCCCCCCACCCTCTCCTCATGCCCCCCAGGAATACGAGCTCCTGGTGCTGCCCGAGGCCTTCACCATCCACCTGCCGCACGCCCCAAGCCTTGACATCACCCGCTTCCGCTCCAACCCCACCTATCGTGACTGCCTCTGGGCCCTCAAGGACGAGTTCCACCAGGACTTGTCGCGCCACTACGGGGCTGCTGCCCTCAAATACCTCACTGCCCTGCAGCAGCCCCAAGGCCCCGCCTGACCTCACGCTGCCCGCCGTCGTCGCTGTGTGTGACCGGCCGCAGGAGCAGCCCTGCCACCACCCCACCCTCCCTGCTATTTAAATTATTTAAGGTCTCTGGGGAGGGGCTGTGGGGGGGCATCTGTGGGGTGAGGCCTGGGGCCTCCCTCGGACGCTGCTATACGGGTGGGTCTAGTGTTCCTCGGCCCCAGCTGGTTTGGGGCTGGTTCCTACATCCTCTCAACCGTAACATCCCCTTTTCGTTAAGTTTTAACAGCTCCTTTTCACGTTCTTCTTGGTTTGGGGCATGAGCCAGTCAGTAAGCCTGGGGAGGTGCTGGATCCGGCGGGAGTCCAGCGATGGGGCCCTCCCCTGGAGGCCAGGACTGGAGTGTGTGTGTCCTGTCCACCCTCCCCTGCCACAAACCCAACACCATGAGTCTGAGAGACTTTATTTGGCTTTATTTAGTAAAATGTTAAAATAAATAAATACAAATTGATCAGCTGCTCTGTATCCCCCCCACCCCCTCAAAACAAAACTCAAACAAACAAAAACAAAAACTTTGAAGCACAAAACTCCAAATACAAGTTCTACCAAGACTGAAATCACAAAGGGCTTGGACAAGAGACAGGTTGGGAGCTGGCTGGCACTTTTCTGCTCAGAGCTCACTGACCTCCGGCTGTCCTGCCTGACTGCAGCGTACCCTGGGCGGAGGACCCAGCAACACTGGAGAGAGGGGCAGGGGCCAGAGGCTGCTGTGGGGCTGGTGGAGTCCTCCAGGGATCAAGAGCCTTTGCGAGCGGAGAGTGAAGAGAAGTTGTGAGCCCCACTCTTCCTTTACAAGGGCTATTTTCAGGAGCTCCACCGGGGCTCTCTAAACAGGGAAACTCGGCTTCTTCCCCTTTATTCTGGTGGGAGGTTACCCTTCACCTCCTGGAAAGGAGCTGACACTGAGGACGACTATAAGTCGGAGAGAATGAGTCTCCCATTTCCTGCCAAGGGTGCCCAGCTGAGGGGTGGGGGTGAGGTCCACGGTCTTCTTTTTTACACAGAGCAAGGTCACCTTCATGGAATCTGGAGAACCCAGGGACTGGAAGATGTACCCGGGCCCCCATTCTTGCTCCTACCAAAAAGCCTTCTTCCCCTGGGGTAAAAGTCTCCTAAATTAAGCCCTTTGGATAAATGAGAAAGACTAAACCCTAAAAGGGAATGTAGGAGGAAACCTCTATGAGTGTGCTGTGTGGGTCATCGTGGTTTGGGGTGAGAGCCCAAAAGGGCTCCGCTGGCCCCAGGAGTAGATGGCAGAGATGGCTGGAGAGGCGACTGCACACGCAGGGACTGCAATGAGCTGGAAATGCGGTCGCCCTCACGGGAGAGGCGTGGGGCAAGGAACTGCACCCCACTCATACGCCCTGTTGAGCCTGAGCCAAGAAGCCGCAGGGACACAGGCCTGCAGGGAAACTGGGCGCTGGGTGTGAGCCGGAGGCTGCCATGGCCAGGGTACAGGCCCCACAGAGGTTAAGGCCCATGAGGGGCTGTCTTGAGCGGGGCCTCCCTGTCAGGCATGACTGGCAGGCTTGCTCCCAAAGAGCCCAGTAAGGAAGGAAGCAAGCAGAACTCTGGATGAGCTCAGCGGAGGTGAGACAAGACCCAGCAGGCTCTGAAAGAAAAAGGGAGCTGCAGGCCACACGCAAGAACGCAAGCAGGGAAGATGACAGCAACATGACCTCACTGCCTCCAGGGCACGTCACCTTGGCCACGGGACTGACAAGAGGCCTCTTGATCCAGCCCATGAGGGCAGCTGGATCAGTCCCAGTCCCAGACCAGCCGCTCCCCTGGCCTCTGAAGCAGCCGCAAGCAGGCTGCCCTCAGATGTGTCTGTCAGTGGCTACATCTGGACAGGAGGAAAAGCAGCAGAGAGGAAGAGGGAGGTGAGGCGGTCGTGAAGATGTGTCTCAGGCGGTCACAGGGACCCTCGGGTCTGGAGGGACGGGGAGCGTCTTCTCTTGGCAGGACAGTGAAGGAGGAGGACGCTGGTGACTAGGGCCTTTTCTCTGCAGTGAGGGGGGTTTGGGAATTTGAATCCAGAATGCAGGTTTGGGGGCAGGGTTGCAGTTTTTCACTCAGTCATCCTAGTTGACTAGCACAACAGCTTACATCTGAACTTGAGAAGAATCCGTACCCCAACCCTAGGCAAGGTCAGAGTGTGACTGCTCACAGCAGCCTGCAAAACCCTGGTCAGTTAGTTCCTACCCCAGCCGCCCACCCCTGAGAATCCCCGGTGGCTCCTTCCTGAGCAAAGGCCTCTTCTTTCAAGAAGACAGGTACTATGCGGCCACCTCCTGTTTCTGGGCCCAGACAAGTCCAGTGGGAGGGCTCCAAGACAGGGCGCACAGCCTGCCTCTGGGCTCTGAAGCTCCGCCAACCATTCCTCCAACTAGTCCAGGCATCTCCCCGAGCTCCCTGACTAGACATAGCACCTTGGTTTTTGCATGAGCAAAGGGAGCGCCTTTCTTTCCCCCTCGGGCAACCTTGCAGCCAGGCCCTGATTCTCAAGAGGCTGGTGCAGCCCCCTCCTCATCCCCTCTTCTAACAAACATCCCAGGAAGAGGAATGGAAACTGGTGGCAGAGAAGAGACACGTTTGACATGAAAAGGACCTGCTCTGTGGCAGTTGCCTTCAGGGTCCATCTCGGTCTCTCTAGGCCTCATTAGGTGAGGGAGAGACGACTGGTCCCTTTCTGCCCCTCCTAGACTCTGGCCCTTACTGGACACGGGGCGGGCTTGGGGGAGATGCTCTGGGAGTGCCCGGGCACAGAGTCTCTGCCTCTCTCCTGGGGCCAGATGTGTGCCATGGGCAAAGGTCTCCAGCAGGAGTGCACACGGGACAAAAATTTATTTCCCACAAGGCAAAAATGATAGAATTGGTCCAAGCCTTTCAGAACCTTGGTTTTCTCAAGAAGGCGACAGGCCAAGCCAAGGCAAGCACAGCGTTCTAGCCAAAGGTCACCCAGGAAGCTTGTGGGTGGGCAAAGTGGGGTAAGGCTCCCATCTCCAGTGCCTGGAGCCAGCAGGCAGAGAAAGCGGCTGGAGAGGCAGACCTCTCTTCAAAGGCGTGAAGACACAAAGGCCACCCAGGGACTCCCTCGTCTCAGAGACACCCTGTCCCCTCAAGACATCTCACTCCCTTGTCCTCTCTAAGCACCAAGGACTGATGCAGCCAGCCTGCTCCCTGCACCCTTCAAAGCCGGGCTGTGTGGGCACCAATGAGCTTCACTGGCCACTTCCTTCAAAGCTGTCCCCCGGGCACTCAAAATGCTGGTGGCTGAAAGACCAAGAGCAGCACCAAAGGAAGGGATCTTATTTAGGCACCAGCCTTTTGCTCCAGCAAAACCCGAGGAGACAAGAAGCAGGGCCCTGACACCATCCGTGCTCCGTGTGGGCTGCAGAAACAGGAGCCCCGGCTCCCTGCAGCAAGCAGGGAGGACAGTCTTTTCTGAGGAGGGGAGGATGGTGGGAGAGCTCTGCCCCTGCCTTCCAGGGCTGCAGCTGTTCGGAGGACAGAAATCACGGGGACTAGCCCACCAGTCTTGAGACACAAACACAGCAAAATGTCATCATCATCAGCAGGTTCTGTGCTAAAAAATTATAACTACACAGCATTTTCTCCAGTTCTGACACCTTTTTAATAGAAATCACTGTTTTTAGGAAACAAATAGCACTTTTGTATTTTTTTTTTTTTACAATGTTTCTTACCTTGATCTTAATTTAAGTAACACTAGGAAGACCTCAATATCTTTTATTTTCCTTTTTAATTAAAAAAAAAAGTTGTTGTTGTTTTTTTTCCCCAGATACAAAGATTTTTGCCCTTGCATAAAAAAACAGTGCCCGAACGATGACACAAGGACTCACACAGACTCACTGGACCTCACTGACACTATGATTCCTATTCTACCATGCAAGGTCTCGACTACCCTTAATTGGACTGTCAGCCTGAAAAACAGCTTTTCTATTCCTTATTTTAGTCTTTGTTACCAAAAAAGTAAAATAAACAACAAAATAAAACTTTTTTTTTTTTTTAAAGAAAAAAAGAACAAAAACAAAAATTAAAAAAAAAAAAGAAAAGAAACATCTCCATTCGATTCACACACACCTGGGTCGCGTGCTGCTTCGCTCAGGATCTTCTCTTCTTATAAATATAGAAAAGGGATGGAGCTTGTTTTCAAGTAAAATCACTGATCCACCGTTTTTCCTTCCTTGACACACACACACACCCTTCTTCCCTGCCCCAGGCAAGGGCCACCTGAGGCCTGGTTCTGCTTGTTCTTGGAGAGGGAAGGTAATCGGCTCACCCATGGGGATGGCACCAATTTGCCAAAGCAGGGAAGGAACCTGGGGAGCGTGGGGGCGCCATGGTCAGGGAGCGGGGTGCTCCGGAGAAGAACCGGGTGGCTAGTTCTTGGTGTCCATCTCTCCGGGCACTGTGCCCACTCAAGACACTATGAAATACTGCTTATTCGATATACTTTTCCCACCCCGGCTCCCTCCCATTCCCTCCCCCATCCCTCCTCTGGGCACTGGGGTTGGTGAAATCTCGATTTCCTCTTTTTGGTTTTATAGTAGTGAAAGTTTAGAAACAGGAAAGCCCACACACTCTTTGGACTTGTCTTCTCTACCTAGACGAACGGCTCGGCAAACAAGGATCTGAAACCTGCTCTCTCCTCCCTCCGCCCATCCCCGCTCCCCACCCGACAAAACAAAAACAAACCCATCGTGGCTGTGGAGGCTGCTGCAGGCACACACTGGTGTATAATAGAGAGAGTAAATATATTATTTCACTTGGCATGGTGCTGGCAAAGAACCTCCAGCTGGCACTATTTCATGTAACATGGTCCAATCTTTGCATGTACACACAGAATAAGAAGGATCAATTGGCAAACTCTGGTGCCACCTGGCACAAGCATCTTCTCTCTCTCTGGAACCAAAGAACCAAAAGAATTCTGTACTTTCCAGAAGAAATCCGGCTTGGCTTTGCTAGAGTCTTCAGTGTTTTGCTCTCCTTGCCGCCGGGATCTCGTGGCTTCTCCTAGCGGGGCTCTGTTATTTAGTCTCTTCCCCCGGGTTACAGTTCACTGTGCAGCTCTGGGAGGAGGAGGAGGGCGGGGAGGGGGCCGGCGTGGAGGTGCTGGCATTGGCAGGGGGGGTGCAGTCCGGGCCGTTGGAGAGGGCCCCCACAGTGGCCTCAGAGTCTACAGGTTTGGAGAGGTCGATGCCGTGGATGAGGCGGATCAGCTGTTTTACCTTCTCCAGCGAGCTGTGCATCTCCTTCTGCCGGGCCAGGATGGTGTTCTTCATTTCCATGCATTTCTGCAGCCAATGAGAAGGGCAGTGGCGCTGAGCCTCCGGCTGTCCTGACAAACCCGGCAGCCCTCTCCAGACACAGGAATCCCTGCTGGCTAGTGTGCAGCCCTACACTTTGTTCTGCTCCCCCTGGAGCGGACGCTGCTACCCAAGGGAAGGAGGAGGCCCGAGAGGCGAGAGAGAGCAATCGAGTGAGGGGTTTCAAAGCCCACTACTTGACACTAGGACTTACAGCCAAACATGAATTACCACTATAATACTGCAAAATAAAAGGCATTTAAAAAAAAAGCTCTCACAGCTGAGAGCTGGTTTGGGCAGGTCTGGATATGCTTCTACCTTGCTAATATGCTGATACGCTCCGGACTGGGCTGAGCTTTCCAGGACAGACATAAGCCAGTGGTATCTGGATTCAGTCTGAGGGCCTACTGAAGACCACTGGGACAGTAGGATTTTAGAGGCAGGGCCCTAAGGCGGGATATTCAATGATGCTTAGGAGAGTCAAAGACTGCAGCCAAGGGAAGGCCTTCTGCTCGGTCATGGACAGGTAGCCTTTTGCTGGGTTGTATGAGGCCTCCCACACCTGCTGGCTTCTGTTCTAGGCAGGGAAAGCGGTGTGAAACCTGCCAGCCACAATGGGCAGTACAATGAGGAAGGACAGCAAGACTGCCACCAAGTCCAGGGTACCACCTGGCGTCCACGAGGGCTGGGGCCACCTCACTGCAACAAGGGGACCTACTCAGTGGAAAAGAAAGCCTGCTCTGGTCAGGAGGAGCCTCTGAATCCCTGCGGCAAACACAGCCCTCCTTCCCACCTGGTCAGCCAGGCTGGGCGGTGTTTACTTCCAGTACTCATCTCCAGAAAGCGCTCCTTCTCGGGCTGTGCAGGGGACCCTAGAGAGGCAATCAGCAGGGCATGGGAGAGGGGACAGGAGGGAAGGCCCTGCCCGGACAGGCCCACTAGCTATCTAGAGCAACTGGGAAGAGTTACACATGGAGACGTGGTCTGTTCAGGCGGCTCCACACTCCTCCCAACATGCTCAGGAGCTCACCGGGGTGCTGGCTCTGCTCTTGTAGCTGCTACTTGACCTCTTCAAGTAGCAGAGAAAATCTAGAGACTGAAAATTTTCTCTCAGATTAAAGCCAAGAGGATGCTCCAGAGCTTGGCTAAGGCACCATGTCCCAACTGGCCCCCTGTACCTCTAACTGGAGGAAAACTGCAACCACCTAAGGTAGCAGTGTCAGTAAGCTGAAGGAATGCATCAACCCTGAGATCCACACATCCTCTGATGTACACGTCAAGTTCTGCATCTCTGAACCTGTCACTGAAGGCATGAGGTTGACTTACACTTATAGAACTGCTGAGCTGTTTCACCTTCTGCTCTAGTTGTTCTCGTTCTTGTTTTAAATCTGAACTCCATTTAAGTAATTTCTGTTTCTCTTCTTCTTTTGCTGGGAAGGAAAAAAAAAAAAACTTAGTCCCATGTGCCATCAGTGCACAGAACCTGCTCACCTGGACTTTCTGTTCTACATGTAAAAGGACACTAAGAAAACTGTCAGTGGCTTGGGCTTGGCATTACATAACTAAGATCTCACTTCTCAGTTTTCCTCCCCAAGAAATTACTACAACCAACTTTTTATTTCCTTCAATAAAAGCTTTTCATGTGTAACTTTAAAGTTCCTTTTGAAAACAAAACAAATACTGTCAGTACTTTTAAACAAAAGCAGGCTCATTCAAACAGCAGTAATGGATAATTCTTTACCTGCTTTGTAGGCAATATAGGAATGAACAATTGCTAAAGTTCCAGGCCATGGAATTGCTTCTTCCTTCTTCAGCATCTGAAAGATTTTCAGAATTTTATCCTTGAGAAAGAAGTATAAGCACACATCCCCTACGTAACAACAAGCAACAGTGTCTGTAGCTACTGGCAGGCAAAATCCAGGAAGGATTTATGGGGGCAGTATGGCAAAACCATGGCTATAGTTTCTGGACTATGAAGTTCCAGTTTACCAGCATTAGAGAATAAAGGTCAAGGGTAGGAAGAGCCAAGCCACCTGAGCCCTGGCATAGGCACAGGTGGGGACTGGGCAGGGCGTTCCCAACCTTTCAGACCTGCTGCATAACCCTCAGCCACGCCCTATGGTCAGAACCATCAGCACACAAGCTGCACCTCTGCATGACAGCAGCACCACAGGCAGGTTCATCCTTGACCTGACATGGGCTGCCTATCTCAATTTTAGCTTATAGGTCCCTCAAAGACAGCCTGATCAAGGAAATTAAATATCAACCTCAAACACTGGAGTATAACCTAGACCCTATGAAGAAAATTATCAGAGGGTCACAAAGCAGCATCAGTACGAGGACTGTCTCTACCACATCACAGAGACAGTAAGGACGAAGACTACAGATTTAAAGGGGGAGAGCAGAAGTCTCCCAAATCAGGATTCCAAAGAATTGAGCAGGCTCCTAAAGCTTGCTGAGTACTGGGCTTATTTATTTACTATTTATATGCTTGCCTATTTTCAAAAAGGTCTCAGGACAGCTTATCATAAAAACATGAAGACATACATGAATCATTAAGAAAAGAAAAATCAGAAACTAAACAGAAAGGGGAGGGAAGAGGCACTGTTTCTATTCTTTCAAGCGCATTAAATATTAAGATAGTACTTTATAGTTAGTGCTCTGATCCTGATGAGAACACAGGTTAAAAGTAAAACTGTTCTTATTTGAATTAAATGATAAATTGCACATTCTCCTTTAAGGATTTTATTTCCAGAGTTTCAACCATATGCTGAGTTTGGACCATTTTTAGAGAATGAGGCAGACAGTACTGTGGACTTTTAAGGGTAATGGTAATGAAAAGATACGTCATTTCAAATAGAGAGAAGCAGCTGGGTTCTCTCCACCTTATATGAGTCACTGCCTCATGAACTGAGGACCTCTGAGAGGACAGAGGTTCTGCGGGTGAGGGCTGTCCTGTGGGTGTGGCAGACATGGCCTGAAGAACTACCGGAGCAGGAAGAGACCAAGCCATTCCCCCAGATGAGAGGGGAGGGGGGTCTTTCTCCTCCTCAGCCCCTCGTCCTCTCTGACCCACCCCACAGTACCTGGTCCTGACATCTGGGACAGATCCACATGCCCTTGGGAATCGTTTTCAGAGGAGGGTCTAAGCAGTCCAGATGATATACACGGGAGCACGTGTCACACATCAGCAACTGGCCACTTTTTCTGCAAACACTGCAAAAATCCTCATGGATATCACCCTATGACATTGTGAGGAAAGGTAAAGAAAGGACAAAAGGGTAAAAGCTGAGTGTTAACATGCATGTTCTGAATACACATAATAAATGTTTTAGGACAATCAGTTGTGCCCCTCCAACTCATTACAAGAGTGCTCAGGAAAAGCAGGAATTACCAATGGTGCAAGCCCCCCACCTGGTCCATACAGTTGGGCTTCCCCAGGTGGGGCCGGTATTCTTAAGAGTTTACAGGAGACTGTAACTCTGTAGTCACCCAGGCCAAAATGAGCTTTAGAGGTGACAGCTCAGCGTTTATGTTTTAGTACAGTCCAACTCACAAATCATAATGTTGAAAGACCTTGAAATCCATTCATCAAAGTGTTCTACAATATGATACCCAAAATTCCCATTACCTATCATTTTTCAGGGGAGTTTAGAAAATTTGGAAAAGAAGACAGACAAGAAATAGAGGTTTTCATTAAACTCTTTGCTTGTTCTGGGAGAAAAACTATAGTCAAAATTCAAATGGGAAAGAATTAAGTCTGGAGCATATTAAACTCCTATGAGCATTCCAATATGAAGAATTAAAAACGCCAAACACTTGACAGCGTTCCCTTAAAACCAGAACTTGGCATTCGCTGTGCAGCGGCCCATTCTACTCCGGGAGGCTTCATTCCTCCCTGTGAGACGCTTCACTAGATGGAAGAAGAGGGGCCTAAGTCGCCCTGCTGGTCTCCCCCTGCCCCCACTAGTGATAGTTCTGGTACTCAGGTAAGTCTGCGCAAGCTCTCACAACAAAAGGCACCACCAGGAAAAAGCAGATCTATTTAAAATTTGGAGAGAACACATTTTTAAAAAATGAGGTATTAAAGAGGTGGTTTCCAGCAAGTCAATCCCTGGCCTATTCTCTGAACATTAATGCTGCTGCTAAGGACATCAGCGAAGGGAAGACCGAGGGGTTGTGCTAGAGGTTAGCTAAGAAGGCAGTGCCACAACTTGGGGAAGACTCCTTTTCACTTCCAGTGTGCTGTTTTAGAATTCCAGGCTATTCTGCCAGAAGGTCTAATACAGAAATTTTGCACAGGAAGCAAAGATAGAGCAATGCCCAGTTCTTCCTTTCTATGATATAACCTTTCAGCCACCAGTGCAGAAGTGAAAGTCGCTCAGTCGTGTCCGACTCTTTGCGACCCCATGGACTATAGAATCCATGGAATTCTCCAGGCCAGAATACTGGAGTGAGTAGTCTTTCCCTTCTCCAGGGGATCTTCAGGAATGTTCTCTTCTCAGACCTACAATTTCTCTCCAAAGGAAAGGAAAGGAGACTATCTGGCAGTATCTACATATCTAGGGTATTTGCTGGAGTAGAAAACTGGCTGCAAAAAGCTCTAAGATACATCAAAGTGTGGATGGATGCTAATCTTTTTTAGTAAGACAATGTTACCTTTGGACAGTAAAAAAAAGATACTTAGTAAATGTGCAAAAATACTGCAGGAGAATGCAGCATAACAGTTTAACTTCAAAGGCACTGAAAGACATAAAGGTTTCTTTCCTAGATTATCTATGACTTTCTTCTTTTGTTCTTAAGATCAGGCTGAGGCGAGTGCTCCTCTAGACAGCTCATCTTTCTTAAACCATACCCACATGCTTTAAGTCTGCGACTTTAAGGAGTTTATAGAAATTTTATGGTTTCCAAAACTCTTTTACATGAACCACAGGTAAAATTATCAGTGATGAAGTAAATGAGACAAACTGGACATCTTATCCCAAATACCTATCTTATTTGTTGGGTAGAGTTCTTGATCACTTCCCTTTGCTACTGAGTTAGGAGACCATCAGGAAGTGGAAGGTGGAGAGTACATAAAATAAAGGTTAAATAATTTCATTCAAGTTACTAAAGGAAAGAAAACTGTTGTCTTATTTACATATCTTGTAGCAGCAGTTCATAATCTGTTTGGTGTGAGGACCCCTTAGTAATTTTAAGAATTACTAAGCACTTTTGTCTACCTCAAAATGCTCGTTTACCTCAAAGTGCTTTTGTTTATGTGAGTTCTACCTATTGCTATTTATTGTACTAGAACTTTTAAAGCTTTTTTATTTTGAAATAATAACAGAATCACAGGAAGTTACAAAAATCATGTACTGAAAAATGTTAAAACCCAAGAACACACTAGTACACCTTTGGTTAGCCATCCCAGTGATGACATCATCACTGATGATGTCGTATGAGGAAAACGTCACTGTCCTACGCTTGATAGAATGAGAATGAAGATGGCAAAGAACGTTTTAGTGCTATCATGAAAATATTTCTGATTTTATATTTTGATTGATACTATATTTGAAAACACATATTTTGACCCACCCGAAAGTCTCAGAGACACGCAGACCACACACAGAGAATTACTGCCCATCGAAATGGAATATAAAATGCCAGGATATGTATTTCATCCACACAGAATTGATTCTTTGCTTAAAGAGAGCAGAGGCAGTCCCACGGAGGTGCTGCCACAGGTCCAAAAGCTTATTAGGCTTTGGTGACTGACCAAATTACTACCATAAACCAAACAGCAAGCTGAATGATGGCTGACCCAGGAGTCTCTGCTAGAAGCTGAGGGGTCTATGTTTTTTAGAAACACCCTGGCTATATCAATCACAACTTCATCATTTGCTAAAAGAATTTTCAACCGTGTCAACATATCTTTTCTTCTCATGAAAACGATGACAGTGGCAACAGGTATATCCTGAAGATTAGTGGCCAGCTGGGTCTTATATCACTAGCTCCTTCTGGATGACTATTGATCCCTAGGAAAGGCTTGCCTCTCGACTGTGACTGTTTAATTAACATTGTTGGGGTTTACGCTACCTGGAGGAAAACACAGATAGAGCCCTGTGTGATGATTTTAATCATTGCCACTGTTGGGACACTGAAAAAGTAGAACTCAATTATCTTTAAAGAAAATCCATTCCACTAGGGTTTTTATTTATTTGGTTTCTTTGGGTCTTAGTTGGGGCATGTAGGATCTAGTTCCCTGACCAGGGATCGAACCCAGGCTTAGCCACTGCACCACCAGGGAAGTCCCATCCATTCCACTAGGTGTAACCTAGAAGGTTCTCAACATATTTAGTGGTTTTAGAAAAGCTTTATTTCACCTTTAGTTTCCTGAAAAGAACAAAGTTTGCATTTTAAGATGAAACTTGGCAAAAGCTTTTCAGTTTGTGATTTGATCTGAATGGATCCTTTGGGTTCAATCAAATAAAATCATAACCCTCTAAGCAAAAGTCATAAAAATAGCATTCTTGAGCAACGACAGCTCAGCTACAGACCCACAATCACCTGTTCACCACCGTCTGTGCATCACCTTGCGAGGGATCCCGACCAAGAAACTGTGAGTGGGCAATACCTCGGCAATGCTTCAACTGAGGAAAATGGAGACAATCTCTGGGGCCAACAAACAAGGTTTTCAAACAAGGTGTCCTGGTACTCATTAACAGGACAGGCAGAAAATCTGTGTCCACCACTAATGCCAAAAGCCAATGCTGAATCTTGAGAGCAAGTCTAGGCCTATTGCCTTGGCTATGTCCAAGGAAGGAAACCTGCCCGAGAAGACGACTCTTCCATGACCCTGGTCCTCCAAAGATAACCCTTACTTTGCTGCTTCTGGAACTGTAACCCATGCTGTGCATACGGCCTTCTTTTGCTCTTTGTAGAGGAACAGACCACTAACAGAGGAGGGCATGGCAACCCACTCCAGTATTCTTGCCTGGAGAATCCCATGGACAGAGGAGTCTAGTAGGCTACAGTCCACAGGGTAGTGAAGAGTCAGACATGACTGAAATGACTTAGCATGCATGCATGCAGATCATTAATAAGTACAAAAAGAACCTTCAAGCTGAAAGGACATTTTACTTGAAGATGTAGCTTCAGGTAAAGACAAGCTCTGTAATCCACAAAAGAAATGGGACATGTACAAGATTAACTCCTTGGTCTCTCTTCTCAAACCTGCTCTTGTCATTCTGGTAAACGGCAGCTTCATCCTTTCGGTTGTTTAGGCTAAAATCTTTGGCTATTCTCTTTTTTCTCACATCCCCGTATCTAATTCTGCTCATTCTTCAAAATAGACACAGACCTTATCAGTTTTCTGTACCTCTGCCTCTGCCACTCGACTGCGCCAAGCCACTGTCAGCTCCTGCCAGGACGCCTGCAACAGCCTCCTACCTGGTCTCCCTGTGCTTCCACCCTGCCCTCCTCAGTCTCCTATAAAATCCAAGTAAATTCTGCAAATGCTTTAAACATAATAAATGCAGGCAAGCACCATCAAGGGATGCTAAAACCACTGAGTAAGACTGCTGGGCAAGGCTATGGTTTTTCCAGTGGTCATGTATGGATGTGAGAGTTGGACTCTAAAGAAAGCTGAGCACCGAAGAATTGATGCTTTTGAACTGTGGTGTTGGAGAAGACTCTTGAGAGTCCCTTGGACTGCAAGGAGATCCAACCAGTCCATCCTAAAGGAGATCAGTCCTGGGTGTTCATTTGAAGGACTGATGAAGCTGAAACTCCAATACTTTGGCCACCTGATGCAAAGAGCTGACTCATTGGAAAAGACCCTGATGCTGGGAAAGATTGAGGGCAGGAGGAGAAGGGGATGACAGAGGATGAGATGGTTGGATGGCATCAGTGACTCGATGGACATGGGTTTGGGTAAACTCCAGGAGCTGGTGATGGACAGGGAGGTCTGGTGTGCTGCGGTTCATGGGGTTGCAAAGAGTCAGACACAACTGAGTGAGTGAACTGAACTGAAGACTGCTGGAGTATTTTTACAGACTCAAAGCTATCTGCACCTAAGGAAACAGGCACCATTACAAGTAGAGACATTTGATGGAGTCTACTTTAGAGATGAAAGCTAACATCAACAATGAGACGGATGGACAACACTTGTCTCTTGAGATGCACCAAGAAGGGCTCATTATCATGTATTTAGTGCTCTTACAAAAATGCACACCCTGAATCTATCCTTGAGGAAACAATCAGATCATACAAATGGAGGGACACTATACAGCATGTGGCCTATCTTTTAAAAAACGGTAATGTCATGAAAGACAAAGACAGGCTGAAAAACGGTTCCAGGGTAAGGAGACTAAAGACAAAGCACCATAAAAATTAATGTCAAAAGTGATCTTGGATTGGACCCTGGAACAGAAAAAACAAAGTGCCACTAAGGCATTTACTGAGACAATTGGAGAAATCTGAAGATGGGCTGTATATCATAATAATAATGTTTTATCATATTCAAGTTCCTCAACTTGATAAGTTTGTTGTGGCTGTGTCAGAGAATATCTTTGTTTTCAGGAGATACACACTGAAGTATTTCAGATAAAGCTTTATGATGTTTGCATCTTACTAACTAGATCGGCCAAACAAGTGTGTGTGGAAGGGTGGGGAACAGTAAACGTGGCAAAACTGTACCAGTTGGTGAATCTAGGTGAAGGGTATACATTTGTTCTCTGTGTTGTTATTGAAGCTTTTCGGTAGGTTTGAAATTTTTTCAAAATAAAAAGTGAAAAGTAATGCACTCTTCTACTTAAAACCCTCCAGCATCTCCCGTCTCGTTCAGAGTTAAAGCTACAAGGCCCTGCAAGACTGGCCCGGCCTCTGACGTCTCTTCTCCCACAGGCTCTCTCGCCTGCTCGCACTTCCTCCTGTGAGCAGGGCTCCTGCACCGCTGTCCCCTACGCATGGAATGCCTCCCCACAGATGTTCCCACCTACTCCATTCCCACCAGAGACTCTCTCCATAAAACAGGACCTCCTGCCATAGCTCTGACCTTGTGCCCCTTTCTTTCACTGCACGTTTCATTATCTGACATTTAAATGCTCGTTTGCTTAGCCCCTGCCTGGGGCCATGCAATGTGAGTTCCCTGAGGGCAGGGATTGGTTGTGTTCCGTGTTCTGTCCCCAGCCTCAAGAGCACGAAGTATTTGTTAGCTGAAGTCACCACTCTGAAAGGGCTCACTTAAAAGACAGGTGGGGCGGGGCACCGTTTACACGCCTGCAGCCTCAGGGCCAGGGTTGTTAAGTATTGATGCTTTCTCAGAGACCTGTTTCTGATCAATTCTGCTGAATAAAGTGGCTCGAAGGAAAAGTTTTCCATGTCTTGAATTCTACTTGAAGCAAGAAACAAGGACTGTGGGGGGAAATGTGCATCTTTGTTCATTATCCCCACTCCCCCAAACTGATGACAAGATGCCTGCACACCTCTCAGTTATATAAGCTGACTTCCCCACCCCATCCCCCTTCCTGAGAACTCCTTCACTGCAGATAAAATCCAGACTGAAAACCCTGACCGAGCTTCCTGAGGTGGTACTTAACATGATTCTCAAGTTAATGGCAGGACCTGGGGCCCCAGCAGAAAGCTGCCTTACATGGCACACAGGGTCCTGGAGGGAGACCGCTATCCCAGGGTTAGTCAAGGCGATGCAGCTGGTAAGGAGACAACATATGATAACGGTTTCCCCAATTTAAGGTCTGAGAAAGAGAGTGAGCTTTTCCCAAGTTACTTACGTCTGTGGAGGTGGGGCTGGGCAGGGACACAGGCTGAACAGATGCAGGGAAAGTGAATGTGGTCTCTGTCTTTTCATTTTCAGGGGAGTCAGGATGACTGGATGGGGGGGATGTTGGGGTAAGGGCTCCAAACCCCAGCACTGCATTGTATTTTGGAGGACGACCTATATACCGAGAGAAGGGAACAAAAGGGGAAAAAAGGGGGAGGGAAAGAAGGGGGAAAAATGATCTTACATACCTTTGGCCAGTGTTCCTCATTGGCTAGCATGGAAAAGGAAGTGAGGTAGCAGACAGAAAGTTAATACAACAGTCCCAAAGAGAGGAAGAGAAGCAAAGATTTAAATGTCATTAGAAACAAATGCATGAATCTCAAAGGGAGGATAAGAGAGCCTCAGAGAATGGCAGGAGATTCTGGGTCATGTTAAAGGTCTTCGTCTTGGGCAGATTAGAGACATTCCTCAACTATTACAATCTGAGATTTCTAATGGGAAAACAAGATATCAAAGCTCAGTGGGAGCCAAGGCCAGGGATAAGAATTTATTTTATTTTTCCGTGTCTCTTGTACGTTGTTCCCTAAGGTTTTTCTGCAATCGCTATTCGTATAATAATATTAATGATTCTCAGTTCCCAGAGATATTCTCGAGGACTTCTGCTTATCCTTTTCTCTCCTATACACATTTTGGTCGCTTCACTTTATGAGGGTGGAGAAAGGCAAAGGGAAGAGGCAAAATTCAAGTTAACTACTCTGCCCCTTGCTGGCAGCGCTAGTAAGAGATATGTTCTGGGAGCAGCTGAAACCTAAGAGCTAAAAAGATGTTGTGGGTCTAACGACGACTTTAAGTACGCCTGGACTCAGATACCCTCCCAAGCTGATCAAGGCGTGCTCCCTGCTTCCCTCACAAACATGCCGGTGAACTACCTGTCTCAGCGTGTCAGGTAAGGCCCTGTCATCAGTAACACTAAAAACTGAGAGAGCTGGTCTGAGCAGGAGCATGGTGCGTCAAACCTCATGGCTACAGAGAGTCTACCAATGAGTCCGAATGGGTGTCGGAAGTCCAGGCCAAGCCCTCTTGCCTTATGATATATCAAGTCAGGGTCTTTGTCTTCCAGGGGCCAAGGTCATAGCTTCTAAGATGTCAAGTGATCAAAAGTGTACACCCAGCATACCACAGGCGAAAAAAAAAAAAACCAGAGAGGTACACAACTGCCTACGAGCACTGGTGAACGGTACATGGGATCATGACTTTGCCAACAGTTATTATTTATATTAGAATTATGCACAAGAGTCATGATTCTGTCAGATGTTACACAAATATTACCTATCTGTGTTAAACTGGCACCGTCTGCAGTACAAAGACAGATCCTACTGGTTTGTCTTTTCTAAGGCGTTTAGTGCTGCTGGAAGGGAAAGTGGACGATGAATGCTCTTTGTTTACCCACAGAAGGCATGTCCTAGGTATTGTGAATGAAGGCTTTCATCCTCTGACCTTGGCAAGAGATGCCAAGGTCTTTCTGGCTCATTTAACCCCTATCCTCTTAGTAGACACTGCCCACTGGCAGGCCAATTAACTGTAGCTTCCGGCTGGGGGCTCCTTTCTGAGGATTATGTCAGAGGTCACTAAAAATTGCCCAAATCAAAACAAAACTACAAAAAATAACCCATGACACTGTGGCCCAGGGATCGCTATGAAGCAAGCCCAGTGACTCCGGGACTCCCACCTAAGTGTGTTTTGGCTTCCAGAAGGAGGGACTGATAAACACTGCAGTGGGTCACTAAGGCGGGTGTGCTCTCTCTGGGGGAAGAGGTGGGAACGGTATAGTCGGCGCCCTGCCTGAGGCAGACAAAGGGTCGGGGTGGCCGCCTAAGCCTCCAGCAGCCCTGAGACCGCGTGTGCACGCACACAGATCAGTATGCCACTCCGCTCACTCTGCAACCTTGCTGGCTCAGAGCTGTAATTCAGGGCCACATCATCCGGGGGAGAAGGGACCTTGGGCTGTATCACTGACATCAAAGGACAATCTCAGAGCCCTGTTTATGAGCTCAAACTCTGAGCCATTAAGACCTATTTAGGCCTCCGGGGTGAGAGTGGAGGCTGCCCTGAAGGTGAGGTGGTGCGCCTGCCCTGGAGGGACTACAGTTGGCGGATGGAGCTCTTTAGGAATTTCTGCTTTGGGGAGCCTGTTTTGACGGTGATCTTTTCTTCCTTAGTTGGAGATGCCCTCTTTTCTCATACATTCTAAATTCTCAGTGTGGCTACCCCTCTCCTTCCTAGAAAGCCTGCAGCTCACAGATGCTTAAGAGTGATGCCCTGTCCTCACTGCGTCAGGACCATTCAGACACTACTAAGAACACCTTGGCAACAGCAGCGTTCTGCTTGGCTCAATGATGCTAAAATGCTTCCTCTTACAGGGTGTTCTGTTCACTGTGCTATTCATCAACAGCCTGGTGGGCCTGGGGCAGAAATGCTGCATTAAGCCATTCCCCTGAGCCAGCTCTGCCAGAACCCCAGGAAGGCAGCTTCGATCCAGTATACAGACCTCTAATAAGAAATGTCACTCTCTTTTCCCCCCATTCTCAGAGAACAGTAACAAGACCATTTTCAAGGGGTACAGGAATTAAGACAGGCTCCAGGACAATGGGAGGAGGGAGGGGAAGGAAACACAACACAGAAAGCAAAAGCAACAGCAAGGGGGAAGACATGAAAAGGTACTCACCTCTCTTCCGGGTCCCGGGGTGCATTGTACTGTTCAGGTACGTGACTGCACTCTTCTTACGCTTTGGGGAATGAAGAAGGAGAGGTGACTGGCTGAACAGCATGGTTATTACTAATACTGGTAACAAGCTACAGACCAAGCACAGCATGCCCGCCAACTTGCCAACTAGTTAGTGCCGGTCACCCCAAGGTCTGGGGTTATTATGTGTACTTGGCTCTAGGAGAATACTCCAGAGAGGTCTGTCTCTGCTTCAGGAGACAGTCATACTCAGGTGACAGGATGAGTTAAATTTTTAAGGTAGGTTTGTAGCTACTTGAACTTCAGGGAGAAACTAAGGGGAAAAACAGTGAGAAAAATGAAATAATGGGATCGGCCAGAGAAAAATCTGCCATTTTACAAAGCTGGCCAAGCACAATCTGGGTACTGCTCTTAAGCAGGTTTTCAGAGGGGAGGTACTGGACGAGTTGTGAATAAAACTGAACATGTGAAGGAAGGGCCGAGTGCTGACAAGAGTACCTCCGGCTCAAAGACCGCACCACTGTACACCGGATTCGCTGTTGTTCTTCTTTTCCGTTCTTGCCTCTTGCTTTGGATTTCTTGGGAAAGCAAAAGGTTTGGATTAGAAGAGAGGCACGGAGAACCCCGCCAAGCTTAACTTCCCTATTTACCTACTGGTTTTCCCATGACAAGTTAAGAAACGAGAGCAAGTCTCTCGCTTTCACTGCAGCCTCAGCCAAGGCAAGCACACGGCGGGGAGCAAACACGCAGGGCCATTCCCTCTTGCCTCTTGCAGAGCAAGGCCGTGCTGTCCTACAGGGTGGCTCTCTGTTGACTGAGAGCTTAACAGTAGACCACACTTGTAAACAAGCTATCCTGATCTATTTTTAGGTCACTATAATACAGGTGTGGGTGAACTTTATCCACAGACCTAGACTGAGTAATCATAGTTTACCATTCTTGAATCAAATAACTAGGAGAGGTACAGCTCTGCAACTATGCCCAAGATTCTGATAATCAAAAGTGACTGAAAAATAACCAAGACTTGTCAGAGGGCCATTTGCTACTTTGTGCTGCCAGAAAAAAAAAACAGTTTCCCTAAGTGAACAGCAGTCCCCTTAATCCAGGAAAGTAGGGAATTTCCCCAGGACAATAGTGTGGATAAATAAAGACAGGAGAGAAGCTGAACATTACATAGAAGGAAGGTAAGTTTACTCCAAAAAAAAAAGTCCACACGGGTTGAGTCACACTCTGTGTTCCCATTTTCAACTCTAACAATAAATCGAACACTGTTTTTGAGAACAAAGCTCTAGGCCAAAAGCAAGGCAGCGCCATGAATGTCTTCTCTTACCTTCTAGATGGTCATGTGTTACCAACCCTAGAGACACCATGAAGGCAAGTTTCTGTGCCAGAGAAACAAAAGAAGAATATATTTCAGTTTGGGTTCTCACAAAGCCAACTGCATGTTCCCAGTCAGACTCCTAGGGAAAGTCACCCAATGGCTGGAGGCAGGAAGAAAGCCAGGTTCAGGTGAGCAAGGAGCAGGCACCCTCCACTCTGAGAAGCCATGAAGCTGCCCTGGAAGCTTTCTAATCTTACAGGAATCAAAAGAGAAGCACTGGGGCCTGTATCTTCTACTTTCTCAATGACAGAAATCAGAATCTGGAAAGACCTAAGTTTTTCCAGAAAAATTCTCTAAGAGAAAAGAGGACTCCACACTGAAAAAAAAAAAAAAATACAGACAGTGTTCCAAAGAGCCTCCCATACAACAAGCGCCAAATTCTAAGTACTTCATTTGTCATACCAAGTCAAGAGTTCTTGTATTTTTACTACCACTGACTGGACAATGAAAGTTCAGCTGTTTTCAGGACAATGAAAACTCAAAACTAAATGAGTTTTAGGAATGATAGCAGGTGGTTCTGCTTAATACTGTGACTTTCCCATCAACCACAGACCTATAAATTATAGAGCGATTTCTCTCTGACCACCACTGTGAGCACCCCATTGGAAGCTGGACTGATGAGAACACTGGACTCCGAAGCTGGAACGTTCGTTGCTTAAAAATGGAGTGAGCAACAGATTGATTACTCTTTTGCTCTTTGGTTGCATGTGGGTCTGGAAAGTATGTCTTCATTTTCTGCTAAACCACTGCATGCAGCTGCTAAGTATGCCAAATGATATATCATCCATTTCTCTAACTGATGAATAAGGAAACATCATTAGTTGACACCCTCCTGCAGAATTATGTATACCACAGTTTGGTCTTTGAAAATCCAGACATTTTACCCTCAACATTAAACATCATGATATTTTGGCCTTAACTGACAGGTTCAGGCTACTCGAGTTACTGAGTGTTTTATAAAGATAACCTTGAACAAGCCACTTGAGAACACAGAAATGTCCTTTACTGGTATTCTCAGCATCCTGAAGAAATATTATTATTTTATTTCATATTTCAAAAGCAGGTGGGCACTTGTCCGTCCTCCCAACAGCCTGAGCGCTTCAGTAAGGAAAAGCCTTGGACTTGCTGCCCATTCTCTACACCGCATACACTTTGCAGCTGCCAATTAACTGCATTCCTAATTTTCACTATTCCTTCAAAACAAGATCAGAAGACCGTCTCCCAACTGTTCTCTGTTAATAAAGCAGTGTGTGAACTGACATTTTGATGCACCTTCTTTTAATCAAGTAACGGCACCCTTCTTGGCCACTCACATCCAACTCATCTTTGCCAGTCTAGATCAAGCTCATAAAAGACTTACTACATGGGGAAAAAAATCTCTTCCGTGGAACTGATTTTTAGTGATAAATAGAATAAAAAGTTGTCAAGAACTTTGGCCTCATCTATGTATCACATATATACCAATAACTAATTTATCCTCTTTATGGCAGTGATTCTGTCCAATTAGAAATACCTGTTATAACACAAGGGTACTTGCGTGCCCACATGGTGCTACTGACATAAGATATCCTTCAGTTTCTTTTGATAAGGGAACTTTACTAATAATCTGCTCTCTTTTTCACCCTTCAAGCCTAATACTTGACACTAATTTTGCAGATGATTTTGTGAGTTTCTCAGCAACATGCATGACTAGTACTTCTTTTTGGTTCAAGTTTTGGTATCTTCTTTAAAAAACAAATTAAAAATTAATTCATTTCACATCATAAAGAATTATAATTTGTATTTGTAGAAAAACCTGAACTGGCTTAATAAATCATTGCTCTAAAATAATGACATGAAGCTTTGATGGCTTCATGCCACTATCTGCTGCTGCTGCTGCTGCTAAGTCGCTTCAGTCGTGGCCGACTCTGTGCGACCCCATAGACGGCAGCCCACCAGGCTCCCCCGTCCCTGGGATTCTCCAGGCAAGAACACTGGAGTGGGTTGCCATTTCCTTCTCCAATGCATGAAAGTGAAAAGTGAAAGTGAAATCGCTCAGTCGTGTCCGACACTTAGCGACCCCATGGACTGCAGCCTACCAGGCTCCTCCGTCCATGGGATTTTCCAGGCAAGAGTACTGGAGTGGGGTGCCATTGCCTTCTCTGAGCCACTATCTGACCTGGTTTCATTACAAAGAATGCACTGAGGACAGAAGGAAATGGATTGCTGGTCTGAAAAAAATCCAACTATCAGATATTCATCATCATATTACCTGTCCACATTTTTCTTTTAGAGCTGCTTGTACAAAAGTATCAACTATAATATTCTCTTGTCAAAGGACACACAAATTCACAATCTGTATTTGTACCAGAGTTTTGCTATTTAAGTTTATAATTCTGTATTAAGTTGCAGTACAGATGCTACTATTTTCATCCCTACTTTTGTGCTTCAATGATCTACTTTTGAGCTACTGATTCATCTGGGATTTGGGGATCTAATGCAATACAATAGTAATAACAAAAATGCACATGTAACAAGTGTAATCAGTAACACAGATCGACGTTAACTGAGTGAACAGGATAGCTTATAAATGCTGGCTGAGACAAACAAAACAGAATGTTCATTAGAAATGCAGGGGGTACCTGGGGAAATGGTCATGAATCACACAATTCAAATCTGTGATACAGCTATGGAATCTCTGTTTGCCAGCTCATGAACACTACAGGCCAGCCACACTCTTAATCTGTCCCAAGCCAACCTGATTTGGCAATAACATCACTGAAGAGTGAGAAAGCACAAGAAAAGGAAACCAAGTGATTCAGAAAGCAAGGGTCCCCTCTGATATGTGAGACTAAGTCACATCTCAGAGACTGAGCCGCGCCTTGGAGGGCTGGGCCTACCTGAGGGTTCTCCTCCCGCTTTGGTTTGGGTGCAGCAGGCGGAGTGACGGTGCGACTCTCCGTTTGTTTCTCATCTGTTTCTGCGTGGGATTTAACCGTCTACAAGAGGAAAATTAAATGAAACTTCAGAACTCACTTTTTATTAAGAGAATAAAAGCAAACATACTTTGTTGCCAACAAGAAAGAACAGAACATACTCAAACCGGAAACATTAATAAAGGAGGTAATATGGACTTCAGGTTAGAAGGGGGAGGGACTTCCCTGGTGGTCCAGAGGTTAAGACTGTGCTCCCAGTGGAGGGGCTGGGTCTGATCCCTGGTCAGGGAACTAGATCCCACGTGCTGCAACTAAAGATCCCACGTGCTGCAACAAGACCCAGAGCAGCCAAATAAAAAAAATTACAATAGTCTATTTCTATGTATGTTAGGATGCAGGAGTAGTTTTCCAGAAATAGGTCCATTCTTGTTACGTATAAGGTCAAGTTCTAGTTCACAGTGCGCTTCAGATCTGAATGATGTGAAAAAAAAAAAAAAAAGTCTTACATGCACACTTTCCTACTTCAGAAGAATTCCAATCACAGCCGTAAGAGAGGTTGCAGAACTCCCCTTACTCGGGACACTTAAAAATCTGCCTGTATCATCCATTAGAGGAGAGATGCAATTGCCAAGGAAAGACTATCTTGTAAAAGGCTGACATCCTGATTGTGACCAACCTCACCTTCCAGGTGCGTCCATTGAAACAAAACACCACCAGTAGCATTACCATGTTCAGACAAAGAGGAAGCTAGCAAATTGGTAGACTGGGGGCTGGGTTTGCCTTTCTATTCTTATCATGACTCAATGGCTAACTCATTATATGAAACCCTCTGTAAATACTGAAATGATATGAGAACAGTGGATACAAAACTATAAACACAAACCTAATTTATTTTTTCAAAATTAAAAACAATGCAGATGCAAATGGTCTTTTTGTATGGCAACAAGTAATTAAATAAAAGTGAAACTGTCTGATTACTGATGAGAAGGAGCCAAATGAAAACCAAATGTAGAAAGAAGGTTCTACAAGCAGGATATCAAAAGGTTTCAGAAATCATTATGTTGTGAAATATTTTACTAGATCTGGAAAACAAACATAATAACAAAGACTTTTCACTTTATTTCCTGGCCATGTCCATTATTTCCCTTCTGCTTCTCACATTATTACTTTAGAAAAGTTTAAGTATCTGTCTTATCAGTACTGTGGCAACCACTAGGGGCATAAATGCTACTCTGTATTTTTTTTTTCATCACGGTAATATTTCCACCTCTGGACTATACGTAAGCCACTTGAGAGCAGGATTGGTCTATGCACTTTAGCATCTCTTTGCACCCAGTACAGGGCCTCATCACAGAGCAGGCACGCTGTAAACAGGTGCTGATCTTCTGAGTGGGGAGTAGAACCTACCGGAAGAATCACTTGCTCTCCTCTCTCATACACTTTTTTTAAACCAAAAAGGACACATTTCCCCCATAAAAGAAACCACCAAACATACCTACAAAGGAACACGATGGGAAAGTAGTTTATAGTGATAGTTTTAAGGTCCTGGGTGCCCAGGAGCTTATTTCACACTCTGTGAATCAGAACAACAGGAGTCTGACGGGGAGGGAGAAGAGGTCAGTTGTAAGGGTTTAACGCGCTGCTCTGAGGTTGTGTGAAGTCTCTCAGGGTCTCTTATTCCCATCTCTAGGGCTGAATAAAGCAGGCAGTGAGTGGTAATGCCTCCAGGGAAGAGCAAACCAATTCCTCTTCACTAAGGAATTATCCAAGGTTCAAATTTTCTCTCATGTAAGAAGAGTACAGCTATCTCAAGGTTACACAAAGAATACCAAAATCATCCAAGAAAATAAAGATAAAGCAAACAAAACAACAAGAAGGGAGACTTTCCTGGTGGCTCAGCGGTAGAGAATCCGCCTGCCAATGTAGGACACACGGGTTCAATCCTTGGTCCAGGAAGATTCCACATGCCACAGGGCAACTTGAGCCTTGACATGACTGCAGTTCTGGACTACTAGTCTGAATGCAAATTTGTCAGGGACCTTGAGCCAGGACTACCAAGCTGAGAGGCAACCTGATTTCTGACCTCGAGAACCGTGTGGGATAATAAATTTTTGTTGTTTAAAACTGCTCAAAAGAAACAAAAAACATTCAGGTAGGGGAGTGACATCACAGAAATGGCTGGACAGGGAGTTTTAGAATCATTCCTTTCACTGAAACAAACATTCAGCTGGCAGAAACAGACAGAATCAACTTTTTAAAATTTTGGAATCTAACAAAAAACTGAGAACAACCAGGGAGGCGCCCAATGAACAAAGAAGCTGCTAAATTTTGTTAAGAAACTACTTTTCCCTACCTACCTACAAAGCCATCCGCTGGCTCGGCAGAGGCTCTGGAGATGGTGACCTCTGCTCCTGGTGTGTTTTGCTGAGCCTTGTTTTCAACGTATGGCTGTGTATTCTGACCTGTCTGGCAATCCTCTGAGGACTGGTACAGAGGTTGATCCTTGTTTGCCCGCCTAAGGCTGGAGTGGCTTTCCAAGTACCATCTGATGAAAGCGTCTAAAGACATAAGCTACCTGTAGTTATGTGACTCAAGGCCCAGGAAGAAGGAGGCTGAGGAGGAAGATTCTTAGGAGTAAAGGCTTTAAACGGCTAGCCCATACACTGGGGAATCCAGAGTGCATAGAGCATTCCTGGGACTAGACGCATCTTTAGAAAAGAGCTGAGAGAACCCTAAGCATGCACCTCTGCTGACCTTTGAGCTCTGTCCAAGAAAGAGGTGAAGTCTAAGACAGTTACAGGTGGCCTGTTTAGCACTGAAGGAATGCCCCTGCTCAAAGCCAATCTGCAAAGACCAAGAAAGGGTTTCTGTTTTTGTTTTAATTTACTTATTATTACCTTTTTCTTCTTTTTGGCTCCAGTTGTTTAAGTAAATCTAATAGGACAGAGATTTTAATAACCACAGATGACAAGAAATAGTATTTGCAAAAATAGTCTGGAAAAGGCACTAAACAGAAAAACAACAGAGGCTCTCAACAATCAATAACAATAAACCCTGGGGTAGGGCAAGAATCTAATTTCCCGAGTTATCACGTTGTAATTTAAAAGTGAACGTTTTTCACAATTAGGAGGCACACAAATAAACAGGAAAGTATAGCTGTTTCATTGGGGAAAAACAATAAGACGACACTGGCCTTAAGGAAGCCCAGACATCAGACTCCCTAGAAAAAGACTTTAAGTCAACTGTCTTAAATATGCTCAAAGAGCTAAAGCAAACCATGGCAAAGAATGAAAAAATAATCCAGGAGAACAACATCTTACCAAAAACAAAATATTAATACAGAGATAGATATTATTTAAAAGCAGCAAATAGAAATCTGTGACTAAAAAATAGCTGAAATGAAAAATTCACTAAAGGAGTTTAGGCAAAAGAAATAATCAGTGAACTTGAAGACAGGACAACTGAAATTAACCAGTCTAAGGAGTAGACACAAAAACAACTGCAGAAAAATGTACCGAGCCTAAGAAACCTGTGAGACACTACTAAGCATACTGACATATGTGTTATAATTCCCAGGGGAAAAGGAGAGACAGAGAAACAGAAATGATCTTTAAAGAAATAACAGCTGCAAACTTCCCAAATTTGATGAAATACAGGATCTATAGGCATACCTTGCTTTATTTACTGCACTTCACATTATGGGATTTTGCAGATATTGCATTCTTTACAAACTGAAGGTCTGTGGCAACCCGGTCTCTATGTCACATCTTGGTGATTCTCACAATTTTTCAAACGTTTTTGTTATATTTGTTAAGTTGTTCTTTGATCAGTGATCTCTGATGCTACTACTGCAGAAGATTATAACCTGCTAAAGGCTCAGATGATGGTCAACATTTTTACCAATAAAGCATTTTTAAATTAAGGTATATGCATTTTTTTTGGACATAATGCTACTGCACACTCGGTATACCACAGTATAAACATAACTTTGATATGCACTGAAGAACCAAAAAATTCACGTGACTAGCTTTATCTGCTTTATTGTGGTGGCGTGAAACTGAACCCACAGTATCTCTGAGATTTGCCTGTATACATCTAAGAAGCTCAATGACCTCCAAGGAGGATAAACTCACAGAGACTCATACTGAAACACAACACAATCATGCTGTCAAAAGCCAAAGAGAATCTTGAAAGCAGCAAAAGCAGAACGATGCATCACCCCTTAGTATGGGGTCCTCACTAAGAGTAACAGTCAGTTTCTCATCAGAAACCACAAGACCAGAAGGCAATGGGATGACATGTTTAAAGTGCTGAAAGGACTTCCTTGGTGGTCCAGTGGTTACGACTCCACACTTCCACTGCAGGGGGCATGGGTTCAATCTCTGGTCAGGGAATTAAGATCCCACATGCCATGTGGTATGGCCAATAAATAAATGAAATGCTGAAAGAAAAAAAGACTATCAACCAAGAATTCCATTTCCTGCAAAAAGCCAAGGGAGTTCATTGCTAGCAGGCCTGTCCTAAAAGAATTCCCTTTAGATTCTTCAGGATGAAATAAAAAAACCTTAGACAGTAAATTAAACCCCCTCCCCCAAAACAAAAACTTCAGTAAAGGTAACTACATAGGTTAATGCAAAATCCAGTATTACTGTATCTTTGATTTGTAACTTTCCTTTTTGCTTCCTATATGATTTAAAAGAGAAATGCATAAACAGTAATTATAAATATGTTTTCATGGCTACACAATACATAAAGATGTAACGTGAGACAATAACGACATAATGGGGTGGGGGCAGAGCTTTTGTATACTACTGAAGCTAAGCAGGGATCAAATCAAGTTACACTGGTCCAAAAAGATGTAAGACATGCAGATAACACAATAGGAAAATGGCATAAGTCTTCACCTATCAGTGACCACTTTAAATGTAACTAGATTAAACTCACAAATTAAACAACAGAGTGGCAGAATGGATTAAAAAATAACAAGATCCAACAATATACTCTCTACAAGAGACACATTTTAGAGCCAAAGACACAAAAAGGTATCCATCAAAGAATGGAAAAAGATACTGCATGGAAACAGTAGTCAAAAGAGTATAGGGATGGCTATACTAATACCAGACACTTAAACTCACTTTAAGTCAAAGATTGTTATAGGAGACAAAAAGGTCATTATATATTGACAAAAGAGTCAATTCATCAAGAAGATATGACAATTTCAAATACATAGGCACCAAACAACAGAGTCTCAAAATATATGATGCATATACTGACAGAACTGAAGGGGAGAAATAAACAGTTCTATAATAATAATTGAAGACTTTAATACCTCACTTTAAATAAAGGGAAGAACACGTACAAAGAAGATCAATAAGGAAATTGAGGACTTAACACTGTAAACCAGCTAGACCTAAGAGACATATAAAGAACAACCCACTCAACAACAGAATACACATTCTTCTTAAGTACACATGAAACATTCTTCAGGATAGACCATATTTCAGGACACAAAACAAATCCTAATAAATTTTAAAAGACTGAAATCATATGAAGTATTTTTTCTGATGATAATAGAAGCCAGAAGTTGATACAAAGCAATATTGAAAAATTTTAAGTAGGTAGAAATTAAACAACATACTCTTAAACAACCAGTGGAACAAATAAGAAATCACTGGGGAAATTTTCTACCTCCCTGAAGAATGAAAACGATAATTGTACATACCCAAACTGATGAAACACAGTGAAAGCACTGCTCGGAGGGAAATTCATGGCTGTAATGGTCTACATTAAAAAATAAAAAAGATTTCAAATCTATAACCTAAATTTATAGCTTAAGGAACTAAAGAAGAACTAAACCCAAAGCTAGTGGAAGGAAGGAAATAATAAAAATTATCTCCACATTTGAGTGGAGATAAATGAACTGGAGAATAGAAAAATAACAGAAGTAATGAAACCAAAAGCTGATTCTTTGAAAACATCAACAAAATTGACAAGTCTTTAGTTAAACAGGATAAGACAAAAAGAGAAAAGACACAAATAATGAAAATTAGAAATAAAAATGGAGACATTACCATGAATCTTACAGAAATAAAAAGGAGTATAAGAGAATACACTGAACAACTGTGCACCAATAGGCTGCCAGAGGGGAGGGGCCTGCAGAAGGGCTGGTGAGAGGTTGGGGGTAGCAGATATATATCCATCCTATATACAGGATGGATAAACAACAAGATCCTACAGTACAGCACAGAGAACTACATTCAATATCCTGCAATAAACCATAATCGAAAAGAATATAAAGATGAATGGTAACTGGATCACTATGCTGTACAGCAGTAATTAACACAACATTGTAAATCAACTATACCTGAACTTAAATTTTTTTTCACATTGTACACCAAAACCAGATAATATAGATGAAATGGATAAATCCTTACAAATACACAAATTACCAAAACGGACTCAAAAAGAAACAGAAAATCTCGACAGAATATACAACTAAAGAGATTGAAACAGTAATCAAAATACTCTCAAAAAAGGAAGTCCAGGACAGACAGTTTCTCTGGTGAATTCTACCAAACATTTAAAGAATTAATACCAATCTTTCTCAAACTTTCCCAGAAAACAGTTATCTATTATGAATACAGATTCAGAAATCCTCAATAAAACATTAGCACACCAAGTCCAGCAGAATATTAAAAGGATGATACACAATGATAAAGCAGAACTTATCTTAGGAATGGAAGGTATTTTAAAAAATCAATGTAATATACCGTGTTAATAAACAAAGGCAAAGAAAAACAATATGATCATCTCAATTAATGCAGAAAAAGCATCTGTGAAAACTCAATACCCATTCATGATACAAACACTCAGAAAACTAGGAAGAGAAGGGAACTTTCTCAGCTTTATAAAGGACATTTATGTGAAACCACAGCTAGCACCATACTCACTGGTGATATACCGAAAGCTTTCCCTGAGATGAGGAACAAGAGAAGTATGCCCACCTTCACCACTGCTATTGAACAATGTAGTGGAAACTCTAGCCAGAGCAATAAGGCAAGGAGAAGAAATGCAAGGCATCCAAACTGGAGAGGAAGATGTAAAACTCTATTTGCAGAGGACCTGATCTTAACATACATAAAATCTTACATACATAACATCCATAAAACAACTACTATAGCTAATAAATGAATTCAACAAAATGGCAAGATCCAAAGTCAACACAAAAATCAGCTGTATTTCTAATACATTGTAACTCATAATAGCAGTGAACAATCCTAACAGGAAATTAAGAAAACAACTCAATTTACAATATCATCCAAAAGAATAAAATATCTAGGAATAAATTTAACCTAGGAGGTAAAAGACTTGTATATGAAAACTATACAACACTGCTAAAGAAATAAAGAAAACCTAAATAAATGGAAAGGCATCCATGTTCAAGTATAGGAAGATTGAATATTGTTATTAAGATGGCAATACTACACAATCTACAGACTTAACACAATTCCTATTAAAATTCCAACAGCTCCTCCCTCTTTTTTTTTTTGCAGAAAGATTGGAAAAGACAATTCTCAAATTCATGTAGAGCTGCAAGGATTCCTGAAGAGCCGAAACAATATTGAAAACGAAAAATGTTGGACTCATCCTTCCCAATTTCAAAACTACAGCAATTAAGACAGTGTGGTTGGTAACAGCATAAGGACAGACATATAAGCCAACAGAATAGGACTGATAGTCCAGAAATAAACCCATACATCCATGGCCAATAGATTTCCAATAATGATGCGATGATCGTTCAAATGGGAAGAGAATAGTTTCTTCAAAAGTAGTGCTGGGAGAATTGGATATCCACATGGACCCTTGTTTCACATTATATTCAGAAAATTAAGTCAAAATGGATTACTGACCTACACGTAAGAGCTAAAACCATGCAACTCTTGGAAGAAAAATTAGGGTTAAATCTTTGTGACCTTAGATGTGACAATGGTTTCTTGTCTATGATACCAAAAAGCACAAGGAACAAAAGTATATCTCAAAATCTCTCAAAATATCTGGATTTCTGGTTTTTATTTATTTTTGGCTGCGTTAAGTCTCGCTGCTGCACAGGCTTTCCTCTCTTGTGGCAAGCAGGGGCTGCTCTCTAATCCTAGCGTGCAGGCTTCTCACTGCAGTGGCTTCTCCCGGGCAGAGCACAGGCTCTAGGCTGCACACACTGCTTTTGTTGTGGCTCCCAGGCTCTGCAGTGCAGGCTCGACAGTCGTGGCACATGGGCCTAGGTGCTCTGCAGCATGTGGGATCTTCCTAGATCAGGGAGCAAACCCGTGTCTCCTGCATTGGCAGGCAGATTCTTTACCACTGAGTCACCAGAGAAGCCCTCTGGCTTTTCTTAGAGAAGTTTTTCATATGATAAATATTGGCTATTGTCAAAAAGTAGCTGCCTCCTTGAGATGGAGTATATTACTTTGCAGTTTATTGCAGTCTCTTCTACTTTCTATTCTTGACACCAAGGCCAAAATGTCAATTTTGTCACACTGGTCTTACTATTTCAAAGAGAAATTAAGAATACGGCTGGGATATCTCTTGTATTCATGTTCCCATCGAAAGTGGAAAAAAAAAAATCCATTTGTTTACTCCCAGTCTATGTTACTTACTTTTATTTCCTACTCTGCACCTGTATGAATTTGCAAATCTTGTTCTCTTTTGGTTTTAAAAGATAGAAACCAAAAACTCTGAAAAATACTAGAACTAAATTAGCCACATACACCCCTGAATTATAAATTCACCTTTTGAGGCCACGATGCACGAATAATCAAAGTCAGACACCTGCAAAATTTTTAAATGTCCAAATGGTTACACCAATCAAGGTTAAAATTTGGATTAAGGGCAAAGCAAAATCCATCTTTTGGTCACTTGGCTCTGTTTTCCCCACTGGAGGGCAAAGAGTCACTACCTCAAATTTCCTTAAAGGGAAGACTGGGATTTGAAGATAATATATAGGATAATATTCTCAACTTGGAAGTACTTTTTTTTTTTTTTAAGAGGATACTGTGTAGGTTTCTATATAAAATAATAAATGGAAGTAGGTAGCAATCTGACAAATTTTCCCATAGAACCTGGGATTTTTCCAGCAGTCTAGCCTTGGGACATACACAGAAGGTTTTGTTGCAGGGGGATGGGATGGGATGGCATGGATAAGAAATGAACATTAATTCCTGGGAACTAACTGTGCCAGGCACATTCTAACAGACTTTAAGTACTTTATGACTTTCTAGCATCCACAGGCGTTTAGCCCCATTTCACTGAATCCTAGAGAGGACAAAGGCATAAAAAGGAAGCAGAGTTGGGGCTCTGATATAAGTTTGTTTGGCTTTATCTACTTTTCTGCCTTAAATATGTTTCTAGCCTCAAAGCTCTTTAAACTTTTCCACTCAGTTTTCACAGCCACAATGTAATATGGCTTCTAATGAGGGATAAGACAGGGGCTCTTTCATCTGGGGTGGATAAGAAGTTGTGGATGCCTAATGGCGGAGGGGGGGAGGATAAGTGAGACAACTGCTGTTACAGCTGATGTTACCTCTTTCCTTTCCTACAGGGAAGCCTTTGAAACTACCCAACCTGCCGTGCTTCCTACTATGAAGGCAGAGCCACAGCACCTGCCCCAAATGCTCTAGAGACTGAGTTCTGTGACGGTACAGGCTTTAACTTACCAACCCTCATGTCAGTACATGCAGCATGACAGCTGACACGGAATCAACACATTTTTATTAAGTGATTGCTATCATCCTAAACAAAAGAGCAGAAAGCAGAAAGGAACCCATCTAGCCTGGTCACATACAGAATGTTAGGACACAGGTTTGGGTATCTCTACGAGTAGGCTGTAAGTGGTACTTCCATGGCTACATATTGCCTATCTATGAGATCTCTTAAATAGCTCTAAATGAGATACTGGAAGTGAAATATGAAGAAAAAGGGGGAGAGTAGAAAGATCTGAAGATAATCCTGAGAATGGAGTCTAAAGAGAATCCTTGCTGACTGAGCTTGATAACCTGTAAGACTGCTATGCCAAGTGGTCTGCTGAACTAGAACAGCAATGACTGCATCTGTTTATTAGATCAACAAGAAGGGAGCCCATGGAGTTCACTGCTGTAAGTTATTTTAATTTATGGATATATTTTTATGATATTATAATTAACATGAGGAGCTCTATCAATATGAAAGGTTGAGATAGGAAAAGATATTCAAGATCTAATACAGAAAAAATGAGTTACAAAGTAATATATAATCTGATTTTGCCTTTTGCTTTAAAAAGAAAATATAGAGGAATATGATGCTAAACTGCTAGTAGCAACTTAGAAGGAAAAAATTATGGGAGAAGTTTACTCTCTTCATAGATCATGAGGGAATGCACTTTCTACCATATGTATCTCTGTAATGTCTGGATTTTCTTTTACAGTGAATATGTATCATCGCTGTAATCAGGAAAAAATAAGAAATGTAAAAATGAAGTGAAATGGAAAAGATTCTTGTCTCCTAAAAATATGTTGATCAAATAAGAGGTCAAAGAGAAATAACATTCTAAAATAATATTTTGAAACCACATTCTTCGTAACTCTAAGGCTCCTCAGAGGTCCTCTAAGAGCCAGCACAGGATATGACGGCAGACGGTCTACAAACATGACTTCACCCAAACTCCTAAGCTTGGGCATCTTATGTTCCTTATTTCACACTAAAGTTCCGCTGATAATAAATTTAAAAACTTCTGATCTAAAATGAATGTTAAGTCATTTATCTCTAAATGTTCCTCAAAGCATTTGCGTTTGAGTAGGCTCCCCAGGAACAGATACATGTTTTTGCTTGTATTTCCTGATATAAGACTGTGGTACCCAGATTCTTAGCGCCAGATCAGCAGCATTTATGAGCTGCCTGGGTAGAAAGCCGGTACTCCATGCATAAGGCTCCTCTGTTCAAGGCGGCCAAGGCAGCAGGAAGCCATCTCATTTCCCACCATCTGGCCAGCCTCTCTGAGTCATGGTCAGCCACCCAGAAGCAGAAGATTCAGGATCACCAGAGACTATTTTCAGATGAATGAGAACTCAAGCCTGAGCAATTAGAAATAGGTCAATGACTGTTTAAAGCAACCTTCTTAAAAGAGCTTTTCTTTGCAAAATTCTTTCTTGTCATTGGTTTTTCTTTAAATAGAGTATGGTGACTGCCTATAAATCCTTCTTCTTGGTTTTAGAAGTCTTTCTGTCATAGAACCCTTATGTATTCTTGGACGTTTAGTTCTATAGACTTACGTTTCTGACAGAAAATCTGATTTTAGAAATATAAATGAAAGCTTCAATATTTGAGCTAAAATGTCTGTAACCTCTAGAGTTAAAAGAACACATTTTAGAAATTTTAATTTTTCATTGGCTGCTCATTGTCTGTAATAGCCAGGGAAAATCTTTGTAATGAAATTCTTTTCCTTGTTTATTCTTCCTGCTTTTATAGTGATATCCTCATCTGGATTCTCACTGGGCGGAAAGGAACACAGCATTTTCTGTTTACTTCCTTATCGGTGCTTCCTGACTGAGGGCAGCAGAACTCGTCTGTGAATTTCTGCTTCTGAACCAGCAGGGGGAGCTCACTTACACAAGAATCAGAATCCACCTACAAGGAGAAGGTGAGTAAAGCAACCCCAGCTTTCTTCAGTAAGAATGGCCCTTTTGTACTGTGGATAAATTATCTCCTGATAAGCAACTAGCAATCGTGCTGAGATAAAGAGCCTTTGAGAAGATAAAGACCCCTTAGAGACTGCCCGGCCTCAATGGCAAAGCTACTGCCCAAAGCAGGTCCATCCTGTACCTGTACCTGTTTTTCAAGGCTTGGCTTGCTAAGCTGTACAGTCTGAGGTCCAGCGAGTCTGGTCCCTGGAGTAGCTATCACAATGCTGGTGAGCTGGGCCATGGGGAACGTTTTGGCTATGGTTGCAGTCTGCCCATTGACGACACGGACGGGGTGGATAGAATTCTGGGAGGTAGGGAGGGTCGTGGGGGTGAACTTGGTCAACATGACGGGCCTCTGGATAAGCTGAGGAGCTGCAAGCATGGGAGGAGGTGCTGGGGCAATAGGAATGTTATTCTGGGCCACAGGCTTGGGTCGAACCTATGGAGAAAGAAAGAACAATTATCGTATTACTTAAACTTCTCAAGTCCTATAAGCTTTTAGACACTGCCAGATCTTCTACACTATATATGTGAAATGGTATTCAGTATAAGTATTTATTGACAGCCACTTTAGAATTATCAATTCTATAGATCTCAGGATATATAATATTACAGAGATGCATCAGCTCTTAAGAGGATCTAGATGCTACCCTAGAATGTAGATTTTCTGATTCCAAACCATAGCTCCCCCTCCTATACCATGCCACCTCTTCAGGCTGAGGTCAGATGCCTAATCCAGAGACTGGTACCACCCAGAACGTGTGCCCAGTAATGGTAATAACACTGCCAATGCCCTGAACCCACATTCTAAATTTCTTCATACCCACAGCTTCAGTTCCCGCTCATCTCTGGTCCTCTAACTCCAGTCCTCCAGTTCTCAACCAGTCCTTCTCTAAGTCTCCCTCGTGGCTTCCTCTACCTCTGCTTAATCCAAAATATAACTATTCCTCAGAGTTTTGTCCTGGAACCCCTTTACTTCCCAATGCCCCCACTCCTCCTGGGAATTCTCACACATCCTACGGCTTCAGTTACTATCTCCATACTGAAGACTTCCATACTTGGATCTTAGGACCAGACATTTCCTGAACTTCAGAATCATTTGTTCATCTCTCTATTATACATCTCTACTTGGAAATTTCACAAGAAGTTCAAAATCAACATGTCTAAAACTCATCAACTTCCAATCCTTTCTTCTTCTTATAATCACTACCTCAGTAAACACCCCTTTCTTACTAAAACAAAACAAAACAAAAAACTTCAGAATCATTCCTAATGCTTCCACTCTACCTCTGCTTCCTAAATCCTTCTCAAAAATATGTCTACTTTTCTATCCTCATTGCCACTACTCTAGCTGTGTCATTTTACTGAAACAGTGGCAGAAAACTGTGATTAAAAACATGGGATTATGCTTGCCTGGGTTCAAATCCTGGTTCTACTACTTACTAGTTAGCTGTGTAACCTAAGGTAACATACCTGATCTCTATAAGCCAGTATTTTTAAACTTTCTAAATTGTGACCTGGAGGCAAAATCCTTTCTCCTTATACATAAGAAGTTGACCTTAAGTTAACTCCAACTCTAGCTGTATACCCCTGGAAGCCTGATAACAGACGAATGCCAACTATGTTAGTAGAAACACTGTTTATGGTAAAAATGACCTCTTTTGTTAAATCAAATCTACTATTTCCATTACTTGCAAAAAGCATAGACAGAAATTTGCTATAATTTGCTTTTTTGTAAAAAAAAAGATCAGACATCATGTTTTGGGCTTCCTAAAATGGGGTGACTCTTGTAACTGGGCCTGTCCACTGCGGGGACCTTGAAAGCCATACCTATGAATTGTTGCAAGATACACTGGGCTCCTGAGAGGCATAAGGTTTCTGTGCCAGGGAGGCTCTCCCACTGTCCTGATGAAGACCTTGTTTGCCTGTACCTGAGCAGTCCCTGGACAGCCACAGAGACTGTTGTATGGACGCCTGTAGGGACTCCTACTGAAGAAAAATGCCTGATGCTATCTTGCTGGCAAGTGCTAGTTTCTGTCCTATATCATTCCAAGTGGACTGGTGCAGAGAGTGGCCCTTGACAGTCTTGTGAGTCTTAATACTTAGCTGCATCTAAGACAACCCTATAGTGTGTGCTACAAATATATAATAGGAAATATGCTTTACACTGTAAACATAGACATTTATCTAGACATAGACATAGACATTTATCTATACATCTATTTAAAAGAAAACTCATGAAACAATACTTATGTGCTACATACTCTTAACATTTCCTATTCTGTTTTCTTCATTTTACTTAAAAACTCTGGTTACAGTCCATCAAATTGATTTCACAGTCTACTAATGGGTCATGACCCACCCTTTGAAAAACAGACTAAACCTTAGATTCTTATCTAAAAATAAACACCACCTACTTTCACAGAGTTGTTGTGAGGATTAAAATAGGTAACCCATGTAAAATGCCTACTGCAGTAAGTGGCACATAGCAAGATTCTCTAAACATTAGCTATTATTGTTGACACTGTCCAAACGGTTTTTCCTGCCACAGTCTAGACAATCACCAATCCATTCTCTACATAGTGTTAAGAGGGAATTTTCTAAAACAAAAATATAATCATGCCAAGTACTTGTTTGAGAATAATTTAATGGACCTCACTGTTCCTAGGTAAGGCCCAATTCCTATATAGCCTCCAAGGTTCCAAAGGCACTGGCCCATGGGCTTCTCCATCCTCACCTTACTCTAGCCTGAGTCAGCCACGTGGACCACATGCTCAGCCACATCAAATTTCCTTTGGTTCCTTAAGCCTACGTGTCTCTCGCCATTGTGGACTTGCATACATGTTCCTCTTTCTGCCCAGGACATTTTTATTCCTCCTCCATAACTATGTCAAACTAACATCATTAGGACTTTAGGCCTAAGCTTGAATGTCAGCTCTTCAAGGAAACTTTCTGTAATATTCCAAGGATGAGCTGGGTGTCCTCCTCATGTGTTCGCAGACTACACGGTACTTCCAATGATTGTTCAGTTGCTCAGCTGTGTCCAACTCTTTGCAACCCCGTGGACTGCAGCACGCCAGGCTTCCCTGTCCTTCACCACCTCCTGGAGCTTGCTCAAACTCACATCCACTGAGTCAGTGATGCCATCCAACCATCTCATCCTCCGTCACCCCCTTCTCCTCCTGCCCTCAGTCCTTCCCAGCATCAGGGTCTTTTCCAATGAGCCGGCTTTTCGCATCAGGTGGCCAAAGTATGGGAGCTTCAGCTGTAGCATCAGTCCTCCAATGAATATTCAGGGTTGATTGCCTTTAGGATTGGCTAATTTGATCTCCTTGCTGTCCAAGGGTCTCTCAGGAGTCTTCTCCAGCACCACAGTTTGAAAGCATCAGTGGACACAGTGATTGCCGTACATGTGTCGGAAGCTGCATGAGGCTGAGAACTATCTTGAAACTCTCATATCCATAGTTCTTAGGGACCTTTTGATACCTACAGCATTAAGGATTTACCTGATAAATTATTGATTTATCTCATATTAGCAGTGCCCATCCCGCTCCCCAAGGCAATTCAGAAATCACTAATGGCCACTGACCACACACTTCCTTTCTCTTCTCTCTTTGTCTGAAAGCTGAGGCCTCAGATAGAAATACCCAGTCTTTCTACTAGGCAAGTCAACTCCCCGTCAAAGTCCACACTGGGACAATCCTGGTAGTCTGTCATGAGAACGGTGAGTTCAGCCCCATTGCTGGAAGAATGCTCTCACGAGAATATGGGCAGTGTTGCTTGGGTCTGAGTAGAAAGTTCCCTGTATAGCTTCCTAGTCTAAATGTTCATTAGCAAGACTTCGTGTTTCAGTATAATGCTCAGTGCCATCACTTTCCAGAGAACAGAATGCTTTCTACTAGTTGGGTTGCTACTGTCCCTCCCTACTCTCCTCAGCATATGGGGTTTGGGGTTGGGGGGGAGAGAAGTGAGAACTGCATTTCTTCCCCACTGGCAGGCAGTTCTGGCTAAATTCTTCCAGTAAGTCAATGTCATAAGGTTGAAAATGGTGCTATCTTAATTATTTTAAACTTAGGACAATTTCCCTTTCCATACTGCTACAGCCTTTTGTCACTACTAAAAAAACCCCTGATGATAACATAAGCTTCTTCTGGGGGACTTTCCTGGTGATCCAGTGGTTAAGACTCTGTACTTCCACTGCAACAGGCATGGGTTCGAACCCTGGTCGGGGAACTAAGATCCCACATACTGTGTGGTGCAGTGAAAAAAAAAAGGCTTCTTCATGGTATAGGGATCTGCAGCTAGAATCTTTTGCTAAGTGGGATCTGAATACAGCTCAATTGACAAGTACATTATAGGCTGCTTCGAAAGGGTCCACAAGGATTTTTGTCTCACCTAACCCATCACTGGGCTTGTCACTGATTTACTCACCTGTGGAAGAAAGTTTGGACGTGGAGTGAGTCTAGGAGGGGGGATAAATTGTGGTACTTTGATGGGCTGAGGAGGTGTTGCCTGAACCTGCTAAAAAAAGTGAGAAAGACAAATCAGAGGAGAAAATAATTATTCAATATAAAATAAAAGCTAGGCATCTTTTTTTTTTTTGAGTATAATTGCTTTACAACGTGTGTTCGTTTCTGCTATACAACAAATTGAACCAGCTACACGTATACATATATCCCCTCTCTCCTGAGCTTCCCTCCCACCCCTCAAGGTCATCACAGGGCACGGAGCTGAGCTCCCTGTGCTATACGGCCAGCTTCCCACTAGCTCTTTATTTTACATATGGTAGTGTATACACGTCAATGCTACTCTTCCAATTCACCCCACCCTCTCCTTCCTGTGTCCACATGTCCATTCTCTACATCTGTGTCTCTATTCCTACCCTGCAAATAGGTTCACTGGTACCATTTTTCTAGATTCCATATATATGCGTTAATATGTGATATTTTTCTCTTTCTGACTTACTTCACTCTGTATGACAGATGCTAGGTCCATCCACATCACTACAAATGACTCAATTCTGTTTCTTTTTATGGCTGAGTAATATTCTATTGTATACATATACCACATCTTCTTTATCCATTCACATGTTGATGGACATCTAGGTTGCTTCCGTTGTCCTGGCTATTGTACATAGTGCTAATGCTCGGTATTCTTAAAGGATTTTCAGCATCACTACTCTCCCCATCAGACAACATTTTCTACAAGCTTTCACTGGAGAATTAACCATCCGAATTCACATCACCTTAAGAAGCTTCCTTATTCTTCTGCTTGTATGTTTTGCCCCATAAAGTGAACGTGTGTTTTCTTACACCTCTAATGTAGAACATAACAGACTCAGCAATCTCAGACGATTTCCTTTGACATTCAAGAACTCTTGCACTTGTGTATTTTAAAAGTCAACACTGATTCCAAAGTAAAATCAAACTTGCAGCCTGGACATATGGGCTTTTTCCTAATATACGAGTTTTACCTAACAGTGAATGGCTTTCTTCCTACAGAGAATTCTCTAACTCTCAGCATCTGGCTGAGTTATTTGGCTGCTTCCCTAAAGATTCCTGGGTAAGAAGCAGAGCTTCCCTTTAAGGCCCTCTAGCTTCACTCACCACTGGTCATTATTTGAAAGCCATCAAGAGCCCTTAGCTTCCACTTTAAGAAAGGACCTTTAAACTGCAATTTGGATATATTCTGAAAACATTGGTTTTTAGATGGTTTTACCCTAGAAATCTCAAGAACAATTTTTGTTCAAGAACTTCTTCCTTCCAGAGGTCTTTTTTTTCTGATGGACCCTGGAATGGACACTGTTATTTGTGAGTTTCTTAAACATTTTTAAAGTGCCCCAACTAACTCCAGTACTTCCTGAGTGCAATTTCAAGGAAGAGTGAACTAAAAAAATTGAGCAGGGCATTTCTCCTGAATTAGTAGTATAGCACCAGAGCACTCAAGTCTCACCGGGAGGACTGTGAATAGGACGGAGGGAGAGATACATGAAACCACGCAAATGCCTCTGTGAAGCACACTTTCCCCCTTTAAGTCAAGTCAAATTTTGGCCATCCCTGGTGTCAGGTAACCTCTACAGTTATTTAAATAGACAGTGTGTGTGTGTTAGTCGCTCAGTCGTGTCCAACTCTTCACAACCCCATTAACTGCAGCCTGCCAGGCTCCTCGGTCCATGGGATTTTCCAGGCAAGAATACTAGAGTGGGTTTCCATTTCCTTCTCCACGGGATCTGCCCAACCAAGGGATCGAACCTGGGCCTCCCGCACTGCAGACTCTTTAGTGTGTGAGCCACCAGGGAAGCCTCAAATACTACAGTGGGTTGCCATGCCCTCCTCAGGGGATCTTCCCAACCCAGGGACTGAACCCAGATCTTCTGCATTGCAAGTATATTCTTTACTGTCTGAGCCACCAGGGAAGCCCCTATAAATAGCAGGAATGTCATATTCCCTCGTCAGTCCCAAAGGCGAATTTGGTATGGAAGAAGACTGATGGAGACTGAAAAATCCAGCAGGAGCATCACATGGATATAACTCTACAAATGCATATCCTGAACCCTCTCATGCGGGCACACATGAGTAGCAGCTGCTGGCTTACCAGAGTGACTGTGTTTTTTGCCACAATTTGGACAGCCTCTGCCCCAGGCCCAGTGACCTTACTAGACGTCTGGAGGTTGACTGGTGTGTTCTGCACATCAGTGCTGAGCACAGCCTTCTGACTGTTGATGGCGGTCACCATAGCAATGGTAGGTCTCTGGCCCACAACAGAGGCAGGCATTGTCGCAGTTGCTGCTTTCAAGACGAGAGGTAGTGTCTTTGTGGTAATCATAGAAGCTGTAGTTACAGTCTTCTAGGAGACATGGAGAACAGATATTAGGACACTGAAGTGTCATCCCACTAAACAAAATGCTAACCTCCAGAAGAAAACAAAGCAATGGTTCTCATAATCAGTCAAGCTTTTTGGTATAACATTTCTTTTGTGTACACAGAGCACAGTTCTTACTACAGGGCAAACAATGTCAAGTTTGCCAGAGTTCTCAAATTTAGCTTCAAGTCTGTTTATAGTAATAACTGCAAGATAATATGGCCACAAGATTTTCAACAAGGAAAGGAGTGGGTTTACAGGTAAGAGGATATGAGTGTAACTCTTTCTTCTGGGTTTTTTTATTTTTGCTTGCTCTCAATTTAAACTTTGTAAAAGTTGCAAATCAATGAGGTACACACCATCTCTTTAACTGTTACAACCTCATCAACATGAAGAAACTTATCATATAATTCTGGTTATCTGCCTTCTGTGACACAAAGGCTGGGATAAAAGGACAGTCAATGTCTTTTAATTCTTTTGAGTGTCACCTTGGAGAGGAAGAAAGGAAACTCACATGAGAATTAGTCCAGTTGTTGCCTCAAAGGCAGTAAATCCCCAATTCTAGATAACGAAACCTATTACCCAACTAGTATAGTAAATACCAGCTCTTGATAACAAAGGGATATGAGTCACTACCAACAATCTTTTCTCTGGAGGACTGCTGCAGAAGTGATTAAAGACCCAGAAAAAGGCGATGGGGTGGAAACAAACACCTGAGTTTCAGAAAGTCTGATAGATCAGAGTCTGAACTAAGGTAAGAGGACTTTGCTGATGCGCCACAAGCACTACTGCAGCTTTGGAGCTGTATTTTTCTAAATTTTTCTATTAGCATAATTAAAGGAGCCAGCTACAAAAGACAAAAATACAAACAATCTCATTTCACGGCATATACATCTATCGAATGCTACTAGTCACTCAATATAGAGATGTTTCAGAAACATGAAAATATACCTGGTCTAACTTGTTGGTTCTCATTTTAATATTATCAAATTTCATCTTTTTCTTCTTACTCTATACTTGCCCTGTTCAGTTTCATAGCTAATAGCCACATGTGGGTATTCAAATTTAATTAAAACAAGATACAAATTAAAATATCAGTTCCTCAGTCAACTAGCCACACTGAAAGTATTTATAGCTACATGTGACTGCTGCTGCTGCTGCTAAGTCGCTTCAGTCGTGTCCGACTCTGTGCGACCCCATAGACGGCAGCCCACCAGGCTCCCCAGTCCCTGGGATTCTCCAGGCAAGAACACTGGAGTAGGTTGCCATTTCCTTCTCCAATGCAGGAAAGTGAAAAGTGAAAGTGAAGTCGCTCAGTTGCATCCGACTTTCCGTGACCCCATGGACTGCAGCCTACCAGGCTCCTCTGTCCATGGGATTTTCCAGGCACGAGTACTGGAGTGGGGTGCCATTGCCTTCTCTGACATGTGACTAAAGGCTACCAAACTGGCCAGTGGAGTTTTCAACACTACAGAAAAGTTCTTTGGACAAGTGTTGCCCTCAACGAGGGTAAAGGACCCCACTCTCCCTGAAACAGATCTGAACAAATTCCTTTGTGAATTTCTATTTCAGTGTTTATGTGAGTTCTTGTGTATTAAGTCATTTGGTTCTAAGTAATTTTTCTGCCATAAACACTTGCATGACAATACACTTGCATGTATTATCTAACTTTTTAACACCCATTTTTTAGCCAAAAAAGGTAATAAGCTGACCTCATCTATCCCATACTGAGAATAATTAGTGATCCTTATTGACGCCTACAATCAAAAGCACCCAATGTTTCCTCTTCCCTTAGTCAATGACACAGGATGGCTTAGTTTCCTTGCCACTGTCCTCTCCAGTGTGAAATGGGAGTAAAAGGGGAAACACTGATGATGATTATTTTATCTTGGGAGGTAGCAGGCCAGCCAATGCCTATCAGTGATGAAAACCAAATAAAAGCGAAATGCTATTTATCATCAGAAATGTTACAGCAGTATAGCAGCAAGGACTGACTTTGTATTACCAGCTATCTTAATATCTGTTTTTAATCCAGTGTGATATTAGTTCTATCTTTCAATTTAAAACGTTTAAATACACAGAACTTTTGAAGTGGTGAGCAAGTCACACCAGATGGCATTCAATCCTGGTACCACCACGAGTTGTGGAAGGAAAGCTATAATCGGCAGAACTCACTGCCATGGATTTTAAAAACATTTGTGCATGTTTTACTACTTTAAAAGAGAGTCAATATACTTCTGTTTGAAATATGCTTGGTTCAGGTTAAGTCATTATCAATTTTCTGAATAATTATTCTTAAAAAGTGAGTAAAACCTCAAACTAACCTGAATTATATACTTACCATTAACTGCAACACTAAAAAGCACTGGATTCTAACAAGTGTGTTCACATGTTAGCATTTTTATTCTACTTTAGAAATATTTAGTTGTAGCTAATTTCACTCCATGTCTTCTAGCAGCTACATAACTCTCTTTGTACATAAAGGCACAAGATCTAGTACTGTATGTTCTGATGAAAAGCTTTCGATGAATATATTTGCTAACCATTTACTGACACCAGGTATTCCCACAGGTACTAGTTGGCTCTTTACTCCTGGTCCGGTGCTTATTCTATTCTAAGTACTAGGGAACACAAACCGATCCTGGAGTTCTGAGTTTAGATGACAAAGAGAATCTAAAATTTTTATATCCAAACCTAATGAAAACCTCTGAGTTGTTCTGGCAGGAGGAAGAGAAGACACAGAGAGGAAAGGTGCCCCAAAACAAAGAAAGTGATTTTTATGGAAGCTGTGATTAGTCCTTGACTGGTTGATGTGGTCCAAGTATGATCTCTTTCAAGAGATGACAGAAGTTTTCCCAGTTTCATGAAGGGGTTCTTTACGGACAAAACCAAAACTGCATGAACTAGAAGTTAATGCAGAAAATACATGGCAAGAAGTACTAACAGCAAAATCTTTTTACTTTTTTGCTAAGTTATTGGTTTTTTACAGTCACATGTGGCTAGTGGCTACAAAGCATAAGGTAGTGAATTTAAAAAGACAGGCTCCAATGTACAAATCAGAACTTAGAGGGATTATTACTATGGGCTCTAATTAACTTCCACATCTATTTCAGATTGTTGGTTTAGTTGTGAATGGAAGGTAACTGTTGTACACTTGGACAGCTATCAGTAGAATTCCACTCCCTTCTGTCTATAAGGGTTTATTTCTGTTTGGTTTTATTAATTGCATGTTTCTTTACACCTGTATTCATTTAAAATTATAGAGTTGTGAATATAAGTTGAAGAGTACACCTGTGTTCAACTGTTCTTTCATTGTTTTCTGTAGATTGGAAAATTTTCAAAATATACATACAAACATGAGTTGGAATTAGCTAAGTAACGGGAACTGGTTTCCTTCCCCCTCCCTCCCTCTCCCTAGCCTTGGTACATGCTAATCACCCAACTTAGAATAAAATGCTTGCTCTTCCTCGAGTCTCCTCCTTGCTCACACAGATCGCTAAATTTATAGCAAATCCTTTCTGGACTGAAACATTTAGTATACGCCACATATTAAACTTCCCATTTGTCCCTGACCTCATGAACCTTTAATGACTCCCTATGACTGCCAAAAACCCCCAAAGTTCTGCCACACGTTGGAGAGCTTCCACAAGCTAGCCTCTTCCTATTTCCTGGCTCTATCTCCCTCTCCACCACTTCCTGGAATCCAAGCTCCAGCCACATCAGCCTCCCTGCTATTCCCAAGGCACACGTTTCCTTTCTGTCCATACTTTTGTTCACACTGTTCTCAGCACTGTGACGCTCTTTCCCCTCTGCTCCGTCACTGAACTCTCTTATCTGTCGAGGCCCTGATCAAAAGCTACCTTCTTTATGAAGCACTGTCTGAACCCTCTGGTCAATATTACTGTCCTCTGGTATTTTCACAGCTCCTCATTGGTGTTTTCATTTTTTTCTTGTTAGCTGTTTACATCTTCCTCTCTTCTAATTTTTTAAGTTCTTGAAGACAGAAACCCTGGCTTATTTGTGAATCTGTCCTCTCCAGTGCCCAGCACAGGGCTTGCATATAGTAGAGACTCAATAAATATTTGTATAATTAATGAAAATAATTATCATAGTTTACCAGATTCTAGGCAGGGACATTGTTGTTGTTCAGTTGCTAAGACATTACTACCTCTCTGTATACTAAAAGCTAGCATATAAGGAGCACCTGATAAATAATGATGGACAGTTTAGTATAAAAACAAAACCCCCAAACTTAAAGATCTTTTGGCTTTTATCATTAAAAAAAAAAAGCAATATAAAACAAGCTTAGCTAAATCAGTTAAATCATGAGGTGGGCTACCAGATGGAGGCGCCACTGTTTTGGGACTAGCCCAAGGCCCCTTACTATTGCCATCCCAAACTATCACAGAACTCGGATTACCAGGGAAGGGAATAGCTATTGTTTAAGTATTACGTAAGTATTTCCTCTGATTTGTGCAATATGGAATGGTACTTGAAGAAAAAGTTTCCATGGATTAATAGAGAAAACTCCTACTACCAGGAAACAATGAATTCTACCAAACTTCTTCCATGTGAACACTTTCTGATCAAACTGTACTTTGGAAAGAGAACAACCAATCCAACTCTGTTAAAAACTCCAAAAGAAGTAAACTGATAGGCAACCTTTTAGAAGAAATACAAGTCCTGGTCAGGGGGGTTTTAAAGTCAGTTTGAATGCCTCATTTCCAAATAGCCTTGGAGATCAGGGTAAAAATGATGCAGGCCACTCTAGCTACCTGATTTACAATCGGGAGTCTTCATTCTTCCTTCTTTGGCATTTTATACAATGTCAGTATTTCTCTTTTGGACACCGTATAGCAGTTTAGAGTAGCAAATGGACAGATCTTTCAGTCAGAATATCTGGGTTCAAATCTTTGCTCCACCACATAACACTTACATGATTTTAGGCAATTACTAATTTCTCTGTGCCTTAGTTTTCTTCTCTAGAAGTCAAAGATAATAACAATAATACTGTCCTGGGGGGCTGGAGTGAGGACTGTGCACACTGCGCGTGTGGAGCACTTAGGGGAGTGCCGGTATAGCGTTATAATATAACCTCCATTAAACGCTAACTGCCCTCAGTAATCTTCAGCATTTTTATAAGTGTTTTTTTGCATTTGCAAAATATTGTATATGAACTAGTCCAATGTACATAAATAGTGACTAACCAAGTAAACTATAATGTTTTGCTCTACATGTTAAGATATGGTGGAGATGGTGTTGGTGGGTGAGCAGTGTCCATGCTTAAGTTTCAGAAAATCCCAAAGTCCTTGAAACCAGGTGTAAAAACGACTGTATTAGGTGTGAATGTGTATTTTTCCGGGGAGGGAATCCATGGCTCTACAGAGTCTTAGAGGAGTCTGTGACCTCCAAAGACCAAGAGCCACTGTTGAAGAGTCCCCTTTTAAAAGGTATGCCCACACTACATGTAAGAGTGTGGAGATCAAGCTTGATTACTTCTCTTAATTGAATCATTCCTAAATACATCCTTTCTGTGTGTCTTGAATGCCTTAACATCCTTACATTATGTGACAGTAAAAATGCTTTTTCAGTAAAATCATTTATTTGCACAGCTACACCAATTATAATGTTCTTAAGCTTTCCACTCCTTAACGCTATTTTTGACTGGTAGCTTCCATTTCAGATTTCCTTCACTGTATGAGAACAAATACATATTCTCTTATGAGATGAATATGATCTTGGAAGTGAATATTTCATTTCTATGAAATATATCACCTTCTAAATGCCTCTTTCTACTGGTCCCATGGGCATTGATCCTGGACTATTTCCACACCAACTGCTAAGCATTCCAGAAAAACAATTCCTGATGTTAAGTCACAGAGACATTTAGAACAAGTGTAAATAAACACTTTCGGAAATTCAAAATAAGACTTTAATTCTGCTCTAATACAGAGACGTGATATTTCTTTGATTACCTTTTCCCCTTCTTTGGACACATGGGAAATCATTTTAACTTTCACTCCTTGGTAATGTTATTTCTTTGTGCCAATGAATTTCAAGTGATTGTTATCCCAGATACAGTATAAGAAAGTAACCAGAAAACCTTTTGTTTAGCGCTAGTTCCGCTGTTAGTACAGGCTGAAACTGGACCTAGCTCTCCGTGACCACGGACAACCCAGCCCCGGCACGGAGCCCGGGGCGCCCCGCCCACGCGCACCTGGGAGGCAGTCAGGCTGGGGGAGGACGCAGCCGGCTGGGCGTGGTGGTGGTACTGCTGCTGCTGCGGGAGCGGCTGGAGTGGCTGCTGCTGCGCCGTTTGCAGTTTGTTTTCCGATTGTGGCAATGGCTGTATTTGGAACTTGTCTGGTTGTTCTTGCTTTACTATTAGGTTCTTCCGTAGCTGTTCAACTACTCTTTTCTACCAAATGAGGACAAAAAAGAATAAAATCTATTAGAATATTGTTCTATCAGCTGTAGAGAAATAGGCAGCAATTATACACCCCTGACAACTTTTCTGGAACCAGATAAATCTAAAACTTGTTACATCTAAAATTTAGACAACAGATAAAACAACTGAGAAGAAACCCATGGCATGAGAAACACTTGATATATAAAGGGAAGCTGAGCCACACACGAGAAGAAAAGCCAAGGGAGGGCACATACCAGAGCTGGGACTCCTTGACTACTATCCCCTGGTGTGCCCGGCTGGAAGGACAGCGTAAAGTAGCAGTAAATACAAGACTCTGGAGACACACTGCCTCAATTCAAATTTCAGTTCTGCTACTTACCAGTTCTATGACATTGGTCAAGTCACATAACCTATCTGTGCTTCAATTTCCTGTTCTGTAAAATGAGGTAATTAACAATAACCTTAAGACTCTTACAAGTACCAAAATGCCTCATGTAAAGTACTCAGAATTATTAGTGCTGTACACTGTTGGTCATTTGTTTTCTTTTGCATCTGATAACATAGATACCAGTCATACTAATTTTTATTAATTAAGCAAACATCATGTATGTACCCCAGTTTAAAACATTAAACAGACTTTAAGAAACCTTGATCCCAACACTATGTGATATATACAACAGACACTTTCAACACTGAAACAGGTAACTCATTTAACAGGATTATGAAAATTTTGTTTAGGCAGAGTAGGGTTTTGAGTAAATGGGATAAAATTTTTAAATAATTTTTTCCCGTCTTTATTGAAATCAAAGAAAATGGTATGTTCAGAAACCGTCATTACTATAATACTACATTTCAACAAAGTTACGCTCCACACAGGCACAGACTTAACTTTGTTTGCAACTAAACTTTGCATCAAGAACTACGTGGCTAAGTGAATGTCTCTTCACCTGATGTGCGGAGCGGTGGAACTGAAGACTGGCAAATGGCTCAGAGAAAGGACACGAACCACTTGGGGCCTGACTTGGGCTCTGACTCTCCTGCTCTAATGGCTGGAAGAAAGTCTAATATGCAGCACTCCTCATTTACACTTTTGAGATGAGTTCACCAGCTGAGGTTTGTTACTTCTGACAAAAGCAGACTGCTACTTTCTAACACAGTTTTTAAATAGAGAAGAAGAAGTAAATAAAGATCGTTAAATGAGGGGTTAAGTGAAACCATAAGGACCAGGCTGATTTTCACATTCCTGTTTATGACTCTAACCAACTTCACTACACAATACTCTCTAAAGAAGCCAAACCTGCAGGTTATGTGCTTAACCTATTTGAACATTAAGATATTTACAAGATGGATTTTTTTTTAATGTTAAGCCAATACAAAATACATTCTTGACCAAAAAAAAAAAATTTTTTTTTTTTAATGATTCTTTTTAGGTAATGAAAATATCATATAAAGGCTGGTGAAGGGAAAGTAGGCTATACTTTACACTCTGCTAGCACTGCCTCTCTGAGAAGTTAAATATTAAAAAGAAAAAAGAAAGATGCACAGTTCAAAGTAGTTCCAGAAACCATCTGCAGAATACGAAAAATGCAAATTAATAAAAATATAAAATTCTTATAAAAATAACTTTCAAGTCTTCAAAATCCTATTTCTCAAATATAGAAGGCAGAGTAATGGAATGGATATAGTTTAAGAAAAGGGGAGCAACAGCAGTGGTGCTATGGATAATTCTGAGCATCACGTGTAGATTTTATTACTTGGTGACTGCCAAAACAGTTAGACCTGTAACAATTAAATAATTATTTAGAGCTGCTTTCAGTCCCCCTCCCCAACATATTAATCAGCATTAATTAAATATATTAACAAACTGTTAAAAGTGCAGCACCGACAGCCAAAGAAAGGGACTAGAGAATCTTTACCAAACAAAAACAAACCTCCCAGCTCAAATCAGGGGGAGGAGGAGAAACAATACAAACATAAATGTGATATCTGCCAAAAAATATACTTTGAACAAAAACAGCACCAGAAACTAAATCATTACTATACCAGGCGCAAAAGGAAAGGGTGTTTTTCTCCTCTCCAGCCATCCTTGGGAAATACACTGTGCTCTTCCACTTACTGCCTAACTGGGTTAAACTAGAAGGAAGAGACAAAGCTCGGAACCCACTCCTCGTGTTTTGTACAACAGAAGGGAACAGTAGGGGAAAGAACAAGAAAGGGACGCAGGCTAGAGTACTCTGCAGCCATATGGCTAGAGCAAGGTGAGGACCAATCAGAACCAGAATCAGGACCGTGGGAGTCAGTGAGTCACCAGGCATTCACAACTGTTCCTCCCCCGGGGCCTGAAACAAAGAGGGGAGGGAGATGGGATCATAATACCTGCAAACTTACTAGTCCTTGAGAAGAGGGGAAAAAAAGGAAAAAGAGAGAGCTATGCAGACTGGACACAGGTCAGATCATATGAGCTGTGTAATGCTTCCTTTGAAAGAAGGCACTAGCATATTTCAGAGAGCCGCTCAGAAATGCATTGCCCCGGCAGTGCTTGCTGTGTTCACCAGAAGATGAGAAGAATATCCAGCATATAGTTGTGCATGTCTACGGATTTTCTTTTTTTAAATCAAGGTTCAGGTTGATTCTTTACATCAATTAAACTCCTATTCACTGCATTTTGAAAACCAATGATCTACAGTTAGGTGAGTTCCGGAGTGGAGGTGCTCCTTCCTCATGAGCACAGAGACTCTGGTACACTCTTTTTAGGACCAGCTAATAAAGGAGAGCTGCCCTCTGCAGTAGTTGGCTCTTCTAGGTTCCACATCCAGGCTTGTTCTAGTTCAGTCTTGTAGCTCTGGCAAATAACGATAATCACATTAACTCCAGTAAGATCCTGATCTAGGCCTGTACCAGTTCTGGGTGGCAGTAAGGAAATACAGCTACGTAGTTTGTTTGTGGTGTCAAACAAAATTCTTAAGTAAGTAGTCTCTCATCTTCACAGCTAGTGAGCCTATATACTCTTGCTATTGTATGTTTTAAACAAAGAAATCATGACTTCTGCTGGTCATGGATGAAGGTTATACTGGCATAAGCAACTAGGTATTTTCAATGTTATTCACATATATTCAACTTAAACATTGCTAATTATCTTGGAACATTATCCTGAAGATTCGAGAAAATGCGAAGTCTCACAAACTGGCTATTCGTCACTCATTAAATGCTGGGAAAGACTGAAGGCCAAAGAAGGGGACAGCAGAGGATGAGATGGTTAGATAGCACCACCGACTCAGTGGACATGAATTTGAGCAAACTCCAGGAGATAGTGAAGGGCAGGGAAGTCTGTCGTGCTGCAGTTCATGGGGTTGAAAAGAGTTGGATACTACTCAGCAACTGAACAACGACAAAAAACAAGTTAATGAGAGCTAAAAAGGAGGGGGAGAGGAGGAACAAAAGAATTGAAAAAGGAAAAGCTGGAAAGAATGAAGGCAGAAAGGAGAGAGAAAAAGTTAACAATTTGTTATCTTCTCTCCTTAATATATTTTCTATAAACAACAGGCCGGTGTGCCAGACATCCAGAATGGCTAGTACTGCCCCCTTCAATTCATCTGTCAGGAAGTGCTCCATAAATCCAGCATGTGATTCCAAGCCTCCGATTCCCTTGACATTCGCATCACTAGGTTTCATCAGGGCTTGTTCAGGCAGAAGGGTTCAAAGTCCCTGACACATGAAGGTACAGTTTCTGAGACAGGTAGTCACTGTGAAAATACTGTGACATTCAGCAATACTATCAACGTGTTCACACAACAGCAAGACAGACCCCAAAGAAAAACAGAGACGTTTACAGGCTCAATTCAACAGAAAATCGGGTTCATTTTTCTGCTATGTAAGTCAATCATTCCAAGTGCCACGACCTTTGTCAATACAGAAGGGAGATGGAATGGTGGAAGAACAGCCTACTCTTCCACTCAAGCCACCAATTTATTCCCATCAAACCCTCACACAAGTTTCAGAAAGCTTCACTCAAGAGTAACTCCAGACACAAGCCTTGCCCTCCACAACTGGACACTGTGCTTCAAGGTTCTGTTTTTCCACACAGTCACTCAGCTCGCTTGTGTTCCACTCAGCATTACCTGTTCGTGCAACAGTTATGAGAGGGCCACACCACTCAAACATCTTCTTACACAGCATTTGCCTTAAAACTTTGTCTTTTTTCCTCCATGATCAACCACACAATCAGGAAATATAACCCTGCCCCTTCATACCAAAAACTGATGGAGGCATGTGACTTTTCACAAATCCAGAAAGTCAAGAAAAATTTTTACCCATCTTCATACCTAAAATGCAATGAAAATACTTTCCAGGTCTTCAGACTTACCAACTGCACAAATGAAAACAGAATACTAAATTTTTTGTGTGCAGAAAAACTAACAGAGAAATTTACATTTGTTAATAAAATCAGAATTTAGAAAGAGAAAAGAGGATTAAAAAACCCCTTTCTACTGTCCAACTGAGAATTAATCAACTGTATTTATAAGCAACACCAATATTCAACAACAATGAAAAGGTAAGAAAGATCAGATGAGTCTTCAGAATGCTGCCATGTAATTATTCTCTAAAGAACAGGGTATGTTACTGGCATAACATCAATGACAAAATTACAATCCAGAGTAAAAGCTACATGTTATTTAAAGGAAATAGAAAATTAAGTGACGATACCACCATTTTATGAACAACAACAACAACAAAAAAATGGAAAAGCAGCAATAAACTCAAAATAAGTTCCTTCTTAATGTTAAAACAAATTTAATGGGAAGATATACACTGAAGTTATTCGAGGGAATGTTTAGGGGAGACACACAGGACAGAATTCTGACAGGGGAGCAGAAGGAGGAATATTGGAGGCAGCATTTATAAAAATATACTTAGGGGGATTCCTTGGTGGTCCAGTGGTTAGGACTCAGGCTTTCACCACTGGGACCCAGGTTCAATCCCTGGTTGTGGAACCAAGATCCAGTAAACTGTAAACCAAGATCCAGTAATCAGCCAAAAAAAAAAAAAAAAATATATATATATATATATATAGATAGATAGATGATAGATGGATAGATAAAATACACACACATACTTAAATCCTCATATATACTTAGATAAAAACAATTACATTTCATTCATTTTGTAAGGCACTAGGAGGTTTTCCCCCCAAACACTCCGACATTCAGTTTCAGCATTAGAATTAGACAAATAGCATTTAACCCTAAAAGCCTTTTTTAAAAGGAATATATTCTTGAAAAACACTACCTGTTTGGCCGCATAGTATCTACACCTCATCTAATATGTGAACTGGGTATGTTGTCTACTAAAGAGAATTTGTTTGGTCTTAGAGAGTTGGGAACATAGATATTTTACAGTTCTGCAAGGTGTCACAGAATTTTTACACTACAATTCGGATGAATTAAGGAACAGCAGCAGTTGGAATTATCAGGGTTTTTTTCCCATAAAGTTCAAAATTCTCTACATGGATGCTTAACAGATGGTAGAGAATGCATATGTCATGATAATGATTAGACTTTGGCTTTTTTTAATTAAAAAAATATTCTTTGGGGTTTACTCTTCCTTCAACACACACACACACACACACACACACACACACACAGATATTTACATCAATAGATTTTACATTCATCCCCACAGGAGATTAAACCTTTTATTCATATCAATGGGATTTATATCCCATTTCCATTGGGGATTAGATCTTTTATTTGACAGCCTGATTGAAATGCAGTTTACTTTTTTCTTATTATAGTTCATTCACGCTCTAATAGGTAAACTCAACCCTACCTTCCCCCAACTCCTTATGTAGGACTATAAAAGACTGCCAAGACAGCTATAGTCAAACTTTGTTTAAATCTATGAACCCTTCTAATAAGAACCTGAGAACTTATCTTTAATTTGCATCAAACAAGAAAGAGTGTAGCTGTTTACTCAAGAGAAAACAATCCGTGGAAACTACAGTGTTTCCATATGTAACGTACCCAGATGCTGGGACAAAACAGTATCAACAAAGAGAGAGACTAAAAAAGAGCACTGCATGCTGGGGGAATGGTAGTTATAATAAATTTATCCATAATAAAAGAGGAAGGAAGCCAAAATCAGAACCCAGTTAGCTTGCACTTCGGTTCTCTATGCTTCTTTGAAGTACTAAGTTATACTGTCCTGCCTGCTCCAGAAAAATGCTGAGGATCAAATGAATAAATGGTGGAGAGTGCTTAGGAAATCGTCAAGGGCAATGTGAAAAGCAGAGATGATAACCAATGAATAATACAATTTCTCTAGTATGAGTTTTTAGCTGAGAGCAAAAGCTAATTAAATGTGATTTTTCTTTTCAATGTCAATTATCTTTCAATCATTTTATTTTTAACATCTACCCAAACATTTTATGTTTGTTCAAACTATGTTATTTTCTTAAAAAATGAGAATCACCAAAGTACAGGATTCAGAAAGAGAATGTTACCTGTTGCCTTTTTATCTCAGAAATCAAATACAGTACAGAATATTTTCCTGTGCAGAAATCTAGTACAGCCCAGATTCTTTTACCTCTATTAGTGGTTCGGGGCCATATTCTGAATACATAAAATAGATGTCCAATTTAAATGTAACCTGACCCAGCAAAGACCCTAGATAAAATAATGAGAACAGTAGAAAAAAACCATAAGAACCATTTATAATCTGTACAATTTAGCTGCTTGCTGATATAAAAAAAAGTACCTGAATCATTGTGTTTGTACCACAGTGAGATATGACATAGAGGCTATTAATTTGTAAATTAAGCTTCAGTTCAGTAAAATGCATGGCCCTCTGAAACTATCTGTTACAAACCTGCACGTACCACCAGCCTGTCCTTCATCATTTCACGGCTCTACCCCACAACTTTAAAGGCAGCACTGCCTTGTTAAAGCCAGAGTTGTCCCATACACTACAGAAATCCTCTCACTGCTCTGCCCTGAAGCTGCTATAGTTCTCCCTCACAAAAGAAATATGATTGGAAATGGCTGCACAGTAGCTGTCCCTGACAAGTTGGATATGAAAATACAATTTAAGCACAATAATGATCCTAAAATGGGGGGAGGGAAAAGGAAGAACAAAACCAAAAACCTCTATTATTTTACAGAATACTGCTCAGATAAAACAGACTGTTTTGGTGACTCAAGCCCTGGGTGCAATTTGAGATAATGCAGGAAGCCTTTTTTTCACAGAAACATACGACAGAATCAGATTCTAGGAGAGGTAAACATAACAGGCTATCTAACCAAATTCTGAGCAGAATACGGGTACTGAGTCATGGATCAATCAGTCCCAAAGATGAGGATATCTTTTAACCATCCTCAGTTTTGCAGCTTTTTTCTTAAATGAGATAAAAAGAGAAGAGTATTAGAATAATATACTGTGTCAGGCAGGATATATCAGGTATAAAATATTTGATGAAATGTAATGCTTTCCTTACATTGAAACAAAAGTAGGGCTTATAAATCACTAAACACTGATATTTTGTATTGGTAAGTATTTAATGGAAGTACAACTTGAATAACATATTTTTTTATCATCTACCATAATAGCATAAACACACAGATTAAAAGATTCCAAATGAATGAATATCTCTTAATTTCAAAGTGTTCAGCTTCAGTATTTTATCACTAAGTATTTATTATAATCACTTAAAGGGAAAAATGAACAGTTTTTAAATATACTTTCTGACAAGACCCTGCATAAAACAACAGAGGAAGCAATTCCATCACCTACGTAGGCTGCCAAGATGAGGGATAGTTGACTTCAAGGGATTGGATCTTACAAGACACGTGACAAAGGGTGATTTGCATTACTCTGTATTTAGTCTGAGTTTTCTGCAGCAGGAACAGAAGAAGCCTGAACTCATCTTTCAGAATTTCAGAGCAGGTTTGGTTGTTCTGTGTTTTAAACGGTCAATACTAGAAATTTTAATTAGAAAGAGAGATTTAGCAATACAGGAGAAAAGCATGAACAAAGCATTCCGTTAAGAAATTTTAATTTGTATTAAATCTTAAGTGTGAAGAAAAACATTTTTGACAGGCTATATTACTAAATCCAATCCACAAATCTCTACACAAGTATTTAAAGTCTTTACACACACACACACACACACGGAAGCAATAGCTCTAATTTTTAGAAAAGACAGTGTGGCCACAGTAAAAATGATTTGTTGTTTTATCTTCTTTTAGTACACTCCTTAGTCCTGAAGGTGTAGCTCACTGTTTACCATACTGTTCTCCAGTCTCCACATCCAACAAAACAGTGAGGGTCAAAAGAGAGGAGCACACTTCACTGAACACGTGTCTCTTGGTTTGTTTTTGCTGTTGTTGTTTGATTTTATTTTTTAGCCTTTTTTGGTTGCACCATGCAGCTTGTGGGATCTTAGTTCCCTGGTGAGGGAGGGAACCCTCGCACCCAGCAGTGGAAGGGCCTGACAAGTTGGATATGAAAATACAATTTTTTAACCACTGGACTGCCAAGGAAGTCTCCCTTTATTTTTCTTTAAATAGACTTAATTTCTTATTGTCATCTGCTTTATATTTTTTTAATTTATTGAATTTTTTACTAAAGTATACTTGATACACAATATTATATGTTACAGGTGTACAATATAGTGGTTCACAATTTTTAGAGAGTATATTCCATTTACAGTTATTATAAAATATGTGCTATCTTCCCTGTGCTGTACAATACATCCTTGCAGCTTATTTTCTACCTAATAGTTTGTACCTCTTAATTCCTACCCCTGTACTGCCCCTTCCTCTTCCCTCCTCCCACTGGTAACCACTCTGTATCTATGACAGACTTAATTTTTTAAGGCAATTTTAACTTCACAGTAAAACTGAGTGAAAAATACAGAGAATTCCCATGTATTACCTGCTCCCCCACCCATAGCCTCCTATATCAACAGTCCCATCAGAATGGTACATTTGTTAAAACTGATGAACCTATACTGATACATCATTATCACCCCAAATCCACAGCTTACACCAGAGTTCACTCTTTTTATTAAAATTGAAGTATAGTTGACTTACAACGTTGTGTTAGTGTCTGGTGTATAGCAGAGTAGTTCAGTTATATATACATATCTTTTCCATTATAGGTTATTATAAGATACTGACTGCAGTTACCTGTGCTCTACAGTAGGACCTTGTTGTTCATCTATTTTATATATAGTAGTCTGTATCTACTGATCTCAAACTCTAATTTATCCCTGCCTCTTCCCCTTTGGTAATCATAAATTTGTTTTCTATGTCTGTGAGTCTGTTTGTTTTGTAAATAAGTTCATTTGTATCATATTTTAGATTCCACATACAACTGATATCATATATCTCTCTTTCTCTGACTGACTTCACTTAGTATGATAATTTCTAGGTCCATCCAAGTTGCTGGAAATCATATATTATTTTTTTTATGGCTGAGTATTATTCTACTGTGTATATATATATATACAAACCACATCTCCTTTATCCACTCATCTGTCAGCTGGCATGTACACTGCTTCCATGTCTGTTTGGATACTGTAAACAGTACTGCTATGAACATGGGTATTATTCTACTGTGTGTATACACACACACACACACGCACACACACACACCACATCGCCTTTATCCACTCATCTGTCAGTGGGCATTTACACTGCTTCCATGTCTGTCTGGACACTGTAAACAGTACTGCTATGAACATGGGTATTATTCTACTGTGTGTACACACACACACACACACACACACATACACACACACACACACCACATCTCCTTTATCCACTCATCTGTCAGCTGGCATGTACACTGCTTCCATGTCTGTTTGGATACTGTAAACAGTACTGCTATGAACATGGGTATTATTCTACTGTGTGTATACACACACACACACACACACACACACACCACATCTCCTTTATCCACTCATCTGTCAGTGGGCATTTACATGCTTCCATGTCTTTCTGGATACTGTAAACAGGGCTGCTATGAACATGGGTATTATTCTACTGTGTGTATACACACACACACACACACACCACATCGCCTTTATCCACTCATCTGTCAGCTGGCATGTACACTGCTTCCATGTCTGTTTGGATACTGTAAACAGTGCTGCTATGAACATGGGTATTATTCTACTGTGTGTATACACACACACACACACACACACACACACACACACACACACACACACACACACACACACACACACCACATCGCCTTTATCCACTCATCTGTCAGTGGGCATTTACATGCTTCCATGTCTTTCTGGATACTGTAAACAGGGCTGCTATGAACATGGGTATTATTCTACTGTGTGTATACACACACACACACACACGCACACACACACACCACATCGCCTTTATCCACTCATCTGTCAGTGGGCATTTACACTGCTTCCATGTCTGTCTGGACACTGTAAACAGGGCTGCTATGAACATGGGTATTATTCTACTGTGTATACACACACACACACACACATACACACCACATCTCCTTTACCCACTCATCTGTCAGTGGACATTTACATACTTCCATGTCTGTCTGGACACTGTAAACAGGGCTGCTATGAACATGGGGTGCAAGCATCTTTTCAGATCAGAGTTTTCTCCAGGAGTGGGATGTTGAATCATATGGTAACTCTCATTCCATTCATAGGTAGTTTTCATTCCAATCCCAAAGAAGGGCCATGCCAAAGAATGTTCAAACTACTGTACAACTGCACTCATTTCACACGCTGGCAAAGAAATGCTCAAAATTCTCCAAGCTAGGCTTCAACAGTGCATGAACCGTGAACTTCCAGATATTCAAGCTGGAGTTAGAAAAGGCAGAATGAAGCAGAGATCAAACTGCCGACATCCGTTGGATCACAAGAAAAGCAAGAGAATTCCAGAAAAACATCTACTTCTGCTTCATTGACTAATCTAAAGCCTGTGTGGATCAAAACAAACTGAGGAAAATTCTTATAGAGATGGAATACCAGACCACCTTACCTGCCTCCTGAGAAACCTGCATGCAGGTCAAGAATCAACAGTTAGAATTGGACATGGGACAACAAACTGGTTCTGAATTGGAAAAAAAGTACATCAAGGCTGTATATTGTCACCCTGCTTATTTAACTTACATCCAGAGTACATCATGCGAAATGCTGGGCTGCATGAAGCTCAAGATTGCCGGGAGAAATATGAAAAAACCTCAGATATGCACATGACACCACCCTTATGGCAGAAAGTGAAGAAGAACTAAAGAACCTCTTGATGAAGGTGAAAGAGGAGAGTGAAAAGCTGGCTTAAAACTCAACATTCAAAAAACAAAGATCACGGCATTCTGGTCCCATCACTTCATGGCAAATAGATGGGGAAACAATGGAAACAGTGACAGACTTTATTTTCTTGGGATCCAAAATCACTGAAGACGGTAAAATCACTGAAGACGGTAACTATAGCCATGAAATTAAAAGACACTTGCTCCCTGGAAGAAAAGCTATGACAAACCTAGACAGCATATTAAAAAGCAGAGACATTACTTTGCCAACAAAAGTCCACCTAGTCAAAGCTATGGTTTTTCCAGTGGTCATGTATGGATGTGAGAGTTAGACCATAAAGAAGGCTGAATGCCAAAGAACTGATGCTTCTGAACTGTGGTCTTGGAGGAGACTCTTGAAAGACCTTTGGACTGCAAGGAGATCAAACCAGTCAATCCTAAAGGAAATCAATCCTGAATATTCATTGGAAGGACTGATGCTACAGCTGAAGCTCCAATACTTTGGCCACCTGATGCGAAGAGCCGACTCATGAGAAAAGACCCTGATGCTGGGAAAGATAGAAGGCAGGAGGAGGAGACGACAGAGAATGAGATGGTTGGATGGCATCACCAACTCGATATACAAGGGTTTGAACAAGCTCTGGAAGATGGTGAAGAACAGAGAAGCCTGGTGTGCTGCAGTCCATGGGGTCACAAAGAGTCGGACATCACTGAGCTATTGAACAATGGTAGCTCTATTTTTAGTTTTTTGAGAAACCACCCTTCTGTTCACCATAGCGGCTGCACCAATTTACATTCTCTCCAACAGTGTAGGAAGGTTTAGCGCTCACTCTTAATGCTGCACATTCTATGAGTTTTGACAAACATACAATAACATGCATCCACTACTGTAATATCATATGGAATAGTTCCACTGCCCTAAAAATCCTCTGTGCTCTAACTCTCCACCCCTCAACCCTTGGCATCCACTGATCATTTTACTGTCTCCATAATTTAGGCTTTTCCAGAATGTCATCTGTTGCAATCATACAGTAAGTAGCTTTTACAAACTGGCTTCTTTCACTTAGTAATACATATTGGTTTTCCATGTCTTTTTATCCCCATATATAATATTCCACTCTCTGAATATACCACAGTAGTCTCTTGATTTTTAGATACAGTGTAATGTGAGTGATTACAATAAAAACAACAACAATAATACCAAATAGCTATTACCTGCCAGGTAAGACAGTAAGGCTCTGAGCATCTAAGGGACTGGACCTAGGTCTCAAGTTACGGACAGAGTCAGACTTAAAAGTTTTAGTTCCTGATACCTAATTTCTTATCTTTCCTCTCACCACATTATTTTACTTGCTGGTAAGGACCTGAAGTTCTCACATCTATTAATATACGCTGTACAATATGGTAAGCCACAAAAGCAGCTAGTAAAAAACCTTTTAAAAAATACCCCTCCTGTCCTATTCTGCTTTTAGGAGAAATAAATAGAGAGGCAATATAGTATAGCAAAAATAATACAAACAGCCAAGAATCTGGGCTCTGGTCACACACCTGTCGTTACAATTTGTCTGTGTCCTCAGGTAAGTTATTTACCTGATCTTGGTCTCAGTTTCTCCACTCAGTATCCAATATTTTCTTCTGTTTATAAATCTGTGAATTTCTAAATAGCAAGAATACAATCTCATGATCTTTACTTTTCACCTCTGTAAGTGCAGTACGCAGAAAGCTAGTAACGCTCACAATGATGATCTTGACACACTACAAAGAGGCTAAATCATTAAAGAATAGTTTCATTCAAGGATTAAACATTCACATGAACAAGGGTCAAGCAGGTAATGCATGTGAATGAAGCAGGTCAGCTATGAGATAATAGAGAGTGATGGGGACTACAGCCAACTGGAGAGAGAATGACCTGTCTAAAAGCACTAATACAAGAATCGCTTTTAACTCTGTTAAAATATCTTCGTTACTAGATTAAGCCCATGGGTTACTAGTATCCAACTTTTAGACAGTAATTACATTTACTGAAATATAGTTACTAGGAAAGGGATCAGTCATAACTTATGAAATTTTTCAACAGTAAAAGGTGAGTCAAAAAGAATTTCAGATAACCCCAAAATTCAAATGGCTTTCCTGTTAATCAAAATCTTATTTATCATTGTTAAATGGCTGGGTTGAGACTTCAGTGGGAAGAAGAGCAGACATAAAAGCAAGTGATAAATGGGTATTGAGAAAAATATCTTAAGAGAAACAGACAACAATACATGAAATACAAAAGAACAAAAAATTTAGTAATAATATGTTCCATAATTGTGCCAATTTTATCCAAACAGCTTCAAGTACTTTGTAGACAATTTACCCTCCTCCCCATCATGTAACACCAACGTAAGAATGAGCTGGAATCAGTTTCTCTACCACTGAACCGCAGCTGTCTCTAGGAATAAAGAAAGCAGCTGTTTAAACAGCCACACTGTAGAGGTCAGAAAAAATGAAAACTACCTTGTTGAAGCTGTCCAGGGAACTACAGTAAGCAAAATGTAATCATCAGACTTGGAATCTGACCACAACACTAGAAACATCTCCTGTATTTAACTGGTTCTCATTTCTGAGTACTCCAGATTTTTCAAAATCATTTAGTTTACATGATTAAGAAAAAGGAAACCGTGTTATAGACACAGGTATTCATTAATAATTTTTCAAGAATCTTACTTTCTGAGTGAACCCTAAATGAAAAGTGATTCCATTTTCACAAATATTTCCCTAATGGTGTGCTTCTTCTAGCTTCAGCAATCATACGTTCTTACAGCACTTTGTAAGTTTTTCATACCCTCTTATCAAATAAGATTCTCACTACTGTGTGGGGTGAATTAAGACAACTGTCTTTGAATAGACAGGGACACTGAGGTGATTGATGACTAGCCAAAAGTTATGCAGTTACTTCATAGTAAAAAGGGCACTAGAATATGGACTTCCTCTCCCCTGGAAAACTAGTCTGAATGAAGCTCTGTTCACTGAACAAAGAGCTGAAGCTCGTTTGTCTGAGCCAGTCCTTCTGGGGTTGACAGGAGGCTGGGTGACATCCAAGTGGACTGTCTAAAAGTGGAGTACACTGGTGTGGGGAGATCAGCCAGAGGGAGAAATGTCCTTTGCTGGGCATCAGTCTCTAGATATAGTAACTGCCAGGAAACAAAGATAGGCCACTGAAAGCCAGGGAAGAAGGATGTGCAACAACCAAGGGGCCAAGCAGGAGCGGTGCCTGAGGACACGGTCAAGGTGGGAAACGGGACAGTCAGAGACGCGGCATGGATGGCTCAGAGATGGGTCTGGAGCAATCTGCACAGAGAGTGACCCTCCTAAGAAAAACTTCCTAT